>NC_138883.1:124220296-124841296 GCF_965194825.1 Balaenoptera physalus
GACTATTGCAACAGTCCCTGGGGGTCAAAGTTGGCATGTGGCCTCTTGAAGCTGACAGGGGTCTTTCTCCTTTCAGTTGGGGGTCCAACCAGGATGGTGTGTATAAACTATGGCGTTTACTGTTGGAGGCGTCTGCAGACGGCCACAGGGACACCCAGAGACCAAGACGCGTATTCAGCGGCACACACCGGAACCTACGAGTGCATTTTTGTGCGCAGTCACAGTCACACACGCTCACACGCGTGAATACACACATACAGCGTCTCACACACCGGCCAACATACATGCCTAACTTCCTCCAGTCGTGCTGTGAGACACGCAATCAGTTTTCGGTAAGGGATAGTGGTACTTGGGAAGCAGGCTCCGGGCTCACACGCAGGTAAGTTTTCACAAGCATCATGTTCTCTGAGGACTGTGGTGCAATTCAGAAGCCTGCATGATTTCTGTCCACTTCTCAGGTGCAGTTGCAGGGTAAGGCTGGCCGTCGGCAAAGACAAGAAGACCTTCGTGTTGTCTGATGACTGGATGTGCTAAGGGGAACTGGAAAAAGTGGAGCTGGCGCACGTTGCTGAGCGTGGCTGGGGATAACTCAGGACAGTAGCATTCACCCATACTAAGATGTGCCATTGGATATTAGGTTTTCCTCAGATGGGTCCAATGGCTGCAAGAGTGGATTGATTGTTGGTCTTGCTGAGTGGCCTGAGGACTGTGGATTCCCCAGGCTGTTGGAGTACTTCTGGGTCATGGCTCCTCTGCAGAGCCCCACGGCCTGCCCGTTTGTGTTCTGCAGCGTCTCAGCATGTGCTCGGATCCATGATGACACCCTTGTATGCATTCCTTGGAAAATCTGAACAAAAAGAGTGAGAAAGCTCTACCGTCTCCTCATCGCAACTGAGGTCCAGCACGTTTCCTCTCGGGGGTAGGTGACAGTTAGGAGTGAGGGCCAACATCCCCTGCTGACATGCATGCAAACACCACTAAGGGCTCTAGCATTGGAGGGGCTCCTGTCTGAGGGTCGACCGTGTCTGCCCATAAGCTGGGTCATCTATGAATCCGCGGTCCCTGCTAAAAGGCCGTGAGGGAATGCAAGGGGGAAGGCTCTCCTGCTAGTCTTCAGAGTCGGAGTGTGTGCTGGTGTGGGCCCAGTGAGCTTTCAGCTTGGAGAAGTGTGTTTTGACCAGGATCACGCTTTGTGCATGCCGCTTCGGTGGTTGATTTTGGAAGCCAAAATGAGCAAGGTTCCCTGGTTGGAGCCTGGAGCCTCAGGCCAGGCCTGTGGCCCTCTCTGTTGTTGTGTTTGGTGCGGTGAGGTTCTTGAGTGCCCGGTGGGGCTGGAGCAGTGGGAGGGGGGGGGGATGGAGTTTGGTGATGGCGGAAGGGGGCTGATGGATTAGGCCTCGGTGCTGCCGCTGAAGCTGCCAGCACACTGTTGGCGCTAAGTGGATCATCGTGGAGTGGGGTGACGATCGAGTGCTGCATTTAAGCCTGCATAGTGGCTGCTGCCCTGGAGAGAAAGGTAAGGTATCATGAGGACAGGTCCTGTGTGATGTCGTGGGATGGGCTGTCATCATTGGCTTGCAGGCGCTGGCCTCGGCTTCCCAAGGATGTGTCTTGTTCGTGATGGCCTGGCATCAGCTGCCTATGGTGGGGATGGCTTTGGCAGTTCATGAGGATGCAGTGAGGTAGGTTACCTGTGAAGAGTTGCAATCCCGTTTCCAGAGGAGTGACTCCCCACGGGTGTCTTGCGGGACATAGAGAAGATGAACATGCTGAGGCATCTGTGCCGGCCTTCTTGGGGGTAGGTGAGTTATGCAAACAAGCCCTTTGGTCGCTCTTTTCCCTCTTTCGGGAATGTGCAAAGCGATAGTGTTTCTGCCGGAGGGCATGACGCGGCCGGCCCGTGTGGCATGCAGGCCTTTCGAATAGCCAGAGCTTTATCCAGAGCAGTCCGTTGGCGGGGCAGAGAAGGGGGCACTGTTGCCATCCCTGGTGCGCTGCCAAGGCCAGCCACTGTTCCCTTTCAGGCTTCCAAGTCCCCTCACATGGCAGAGGTCTTCCGTTGCAAGTCGTCTGTCTGTGGTCCTCGGGGACCATGCCTTTGATCACTGTGAGTTCCTCCGTGGTGTCACTGTGGCAGTGGAGAATTTCCAGGATGCATCAGGTGGGATCAGCATCTTCAAAGCAGACAGGCTTGCGGTCTGTCTTCCCTGGTGTTCAGTGTTCCCGTGTTCGCAAGATGTCTGTGGCTTCCAGTAGGGACGTATCACCCTGCTGGCTGGAGTAGGGCACGTGGGACGAGGCTGTTGAGCGTTTGAGCGGTTCCTTAGGGGTCAAGGCTGCGAACCTTGCAGGATGGGAGCTGCCTGAGACATGGCCGGGAAGGTGGCCTAGTTTCCGCTGTGGGGTTCCAACATGGGTCATGGCTGCTGAAGCCCACTGCTTCCTGTGGTGGGCATTCCCACGGGTCAAAGGAAAGTGATTAGGCCTAGTTGGCGAGAAGTTGCACTTTGTTCGATGTTCTTTAGCCCCTTGAGTGGTTTCAGGCTGCATCTTGCCAGTAGAATGCTGTAGGTCGGTGTCGGCTCACCCATGGGAGTTCCCTTGCTTCCGAAAGTGCTGGGAGTGACCCCAAGTGCACATCAGATGTGCTGGTAGCTGGCAGGTTCTCGACTTGCACGTAGATGTCACACCCACGGCCGGGAGGCAGGTCTCGTCCAGTCTTTGTGCTCTGGTCAGAAGGCGTGGCTGTGGGAGAGCGGGAGTCCGTGGAGTATTTCAACGGTCCCTGGGGGATAAAGTTTGCATGCGGCCTCTGGAAGCTGACAGGGGGCTTTCTCCTTTCAGTTGGGGGTCTAGCCAGGGTGTTGTGTATAAACTATGGCGTTTACTGTTGGACGCCTCTTCACAGGGCTACAGGGACTCACAGAGACCAAGAGACGTAGTCAGCGGCACACAGAGAAACCCACAAGAGCGTCTGCGTGCGCAGTCACGGTCACACACGCCCACACGCGTGAACACACAAATACAGCCTCTCACACACCGGCCAATGTATGTGCCTAACTTCCTGCAGTCGTACTATCAGACATGCAGTCAATTGTCGGTAAGGGATAGAGGTCCTTGGGAAGCAGTTTCAGAGCTCAAGCCCAGGTAAATGTTTGTATGGATCATGTCCTCTGAGGACACCAGTCCACTTCCCAGGTGCAGTTGCTGGGCAAGCCTCGCCGTCGGCAAAAACAAGAAGATCTTCGTGTGCTCTGATGACTGGAGGTGCTAAGAAGAACTGGAAAAAGTGAGGCGGGACCATGTTCCCGAGCATGGTCGCGGATAACTCAGGACGGTAGGTATTCAACCACCCCAAGATGTGCCATTAGATATTAGGTTTTCCTCAGATGGGCCCAATGGCTGCAAGAGTGGCTTGATTGTTCGTCTTGTTGAGTGGCCTGAGGGCTGTGGATTCTCCAGGCTTTTGGGGTACCCCAGGCTCATGGCTCCCCTGCAGAGCCCCGCGCACTGCCCGGTTGTGTTCTGCAGCATCCCAGCATGTGCTTGGATCGATGATGACACCCTTGTATGCATTCCTTGGAAACTCTGAACAAAATGGGTGAGAACACTCTACTGTCCCCTTATCGAAACTGAGGTTCAGCACGTTTCCTCTCTCGGGTGTACGGGACTGTTAGGAGTGAGGGCCAGTGTCCCCTGCCGACATGCACGCAAACACCACCAAGGACTCCAGTATTGGAGGGTCTCCTGTCTAAGGGTCGACCGTGTCTGCACATAAGCTGGCTTCTCTGTGTATCCCGGGTCCCTGCTGAAAGGCGGTTGAAGGAATGCGAGGGGGCAGGCTCTCTTGCTGGTCTTAAGAGTCGGGGTGTGTGCCGGTCTCGGCCCAGTGTGCTTGCAGTTGGATAGGTGTGTTTTGGCCAGGATCATGCTTCGTGCATGCCGTTTCGTGTGTTGATTTTGGAAGCCAAAATGAGCAAGCGTCCCTGGTTGGTGCCTGGAGCCTGAGGCCAGGCCTGTGGCCCTCCCTGTCCTTGCGTTTTGCACAGTGAGGTTTTTGAGTCCCGAGTGAGGCTGGAGAAGTGGGCGGGGTTGGGCTCGGGTTGGGCGTTGGCGGAAACGGGCTGATGGATTAGGCCACACTGCTGCCCTTGTCTGCTCCTCTACTTTAACCCCCAGCACAGTGTTGGTGCCAAGTGGGGCATCGTGGAGTGGGGTGAGGATCGAGTGCTGCATTTAAACCTGCGTGGTCGCTGATGGCCTGGACAGGAAGGTAAGGGATGATGAGGACAGGTCCTTTGTGAGGTCGTGGAATAGGCTGTCATAATTGGGTTGCAGGGGCTGGCCTCGGCTTCCCGAGGATGAGTCATGTTCGTGATGGGCTGGCATCAGCTGCCTATGGAGGGGGTGGCTTTGGCAGTTCAAGTGCCTGAGGTGAGGTAGGTAACCTGTGTAGAATTGTGATCCCATTGCCGGAGGAATGACACCCAAAGGGTGTCTTGCGGGACGTAGAGAAGATCGACATTGTGAGGCGTCTGTACCGGCCTCCTTGGAGGTAGGTGAGTGATGCGAACATCCCTATTGGCCTCTTTCTTCCCTTGTTTGGGAATGTGCAAAGCGAAAGTGTTTCTCCCTGGGGGGCATGACACCGCCAGCCAGTTTGGCATGCAGGCCGTTCGAGCAGCCTGAGGTTTATCTGCAGCAGTCCGTGGGCGGGGCAGAGATGGGGGCACTGTTGCGATGCCAGGTGTGATGTCGTGGACAGCCACTGTGCCCTTTCAAGCTTCCAGGTCCCCTCGTGTGGCAGAGGTCTTCCGTTGAAAGTCTGTCTGTGGTCCTCAGGAACAGTGCATTTGATCGCTGTGAGTTCCTCGGTAGTGTCGCTGTGGCAGTGGAGAATTGCCAGGATGCATGGGGTGGTGTGGTCCTCATCAAAGCAGACAAGCTTGCGGTCTGTCTTCCCTGGTGTTCAGTGTCCCCGTGTTCACATGATGTCTGTGGCTTCCAATAGGGTCGAGTCGCCCTGCATGCAGGAGGAGGGCACTTAGGAAGAGGCTGTGTATCGTTTGAGCGTTTTCTCAGTGGTCAGGGCCACGAACCCTGCCAGTTGGAAACTTGCCGATACGTGGGCGAGGAGGTGGCCTAATTTCTGCTCTGGTGTTCCAACCTGTGTCATGGTTGCTGAAGCCCAACACTTCCCGTTGTGGGCATTCCCACGGGGTCACGGAAAGTGATTTGGTCTAGTTGGTGAGAAGACGCACTTGGTCCGCAGTTCCTTAGCCCCTTGAGAAGTTCCGGGCTGCATCTTGCCTGTAGGCAACTGCAGGTCGCAGTCAGCCCGCCCATGGGAGGTTCCCTTGCTTCCGGGAGTGCTGGGAGTGACCCCAAGGGCACATCAGATGTGCTGGTAGGTGGCAGGGTCTCCAGGTCCACATAGAGGTGACAGCCACGGCCGGGAGGCAGGTCTTGTCCAGTATTTGTGCTTTGGGCAAAAGGCGAGGCTGTGAGAGAGCGGGAGTCTGTGGACTATTGCAACAGTCCCTGGGGGTCAAAGTTGGCATGTGGCCTCTTGAAGCTGACAGGGGTCTTTCTCCTTTCAGTTGGGGGTCCAACCAGGATGGTGTGTATAAACTATGGCGTTTACTGTTGGAGGCGTCTGCAGACGGCCACAGGGACACCCAGAGACCAAGACGCGTATTCAGCAGCACACACCGGAACCTACGAGTGCATTTTTGTGCGCAGTCACAGTCACACACGCTCACACGCGTGAATACACACATACAGCGTCTCACACACCGGCCAACATACATGCCTAACTTCCTCCAGTCGTGCTGTGAGACACGCAATCAGTTTTCGGTAAGGGATAGTGGTACTTGGGAAGCAGGCTCCGGGCTCACACGCAGGTAAGTTTTCACAAGCATCATGTTCTCTGAGGACTGTGGTGCAATTCAGAAGCCTGCATGATTTCTGTCCACTTCTCAGGTGCAGTTGCAGGGTAAGGCTGGCCATCGGCAAAGACAAGAAGACCTTCGTGTTGTCTGATGACTGGATGTGCTAAGGGGAACTGGAAAAAGTGGAGCTGGCGCACGTTGCTGAGCGTGGCTGGGGATAACTCAGGACAGTAGCATTCACCCATACTAAGATGTGCCATTGGATATTAGGTTTTCCTCAGATGGGTCCAATGGCTGCAAGAGTGGATTGATTGTTGGTCTTGCTGAGTGGCCTGAGGACTGTGGATTCCCCAGGCTGTTGGAGTACTTCTGGGTCATGGCTCCTCTGCAGAGCCCCACGGCCTGCCCGTTTGTGTTCTGCAGCGTCTCAGCATGTGCTCGGATCCATGATGACACCCTTGTATGCATTCCTTGGAAAATCTGAACAAAAAGAGTGAGAAAGCTCTACCGTCTCCTCATCGCAACTGAGGTCCAGCACGTTTCCTCTCGGGGGTAGGTGACAGTTAGGAGTGAGGGCCAACATCCCCTGCTGACATGCATGCAAACACCACTAAGGGCTCTAGCATTGGAGGGGCTCCTGTCTGAGGGTCGACCGTGTCTGCCCATAAGCTGGGTCATCTATGAATCCGCGGTCCCTGCTAAAAGGCCGTGAGGGAATGCAAGGGGGAAGGCTCTCCTGCTAGTCTTCAGAGTCGGAGTGTGTGCTGGTGTGGGCCCAGTGAGCTTTCAGCTTGGAGAAGTGTGTTTTGACCAGGATCACGCTTTGTGCATGCCGCTTCGGTGGTTGATTTTGGAAGCCAAAATGAGCAAGGTTCCCTGGTTGGAGCCTGGAGCCTCAGGCCAGGCCTGTGGCCCTCTCTGTTGTTGTGTTTGGTGCGGTGAGGTTCTTGAGTGCCCGGTGGGGCTGGAGCAGTGGGAGGGGGGGGGGATGGAGTTTGGTGATGGCGGAAGGGGGCTGATGGATTAGGCCTCGGTGCTGCCGCTGAAGCTGCCAGCACACTGTTGGCGCTAAGTGGATCATCGTGGAGTGGGGTGACGATCGAGTGCTGCATTTAAGCCTGCATAGTGGCTGCTGCCCTGGAGAGAAAGGTAAGGTATCATGAGGACAGGTCCTGTGTGATGTCGTGGGATGGGCTGTCATCATTGGCTTGCAGGCGCTGGCCTCGGCTTCCCAAGGATGTGTCTTGTTCGTGATGGCCTGGCATCAGCTGCCTATGGTGGGGATGGCTTTGGCAGTTCATGAGGATGCAGTGAGGTAGGTTACCTGTGAAGAGTTGCAATCCCGTTTCCAGAGGAGTGACTCCCCACGGGTGTCTTGCGGGACATAGAGAAGATGAACATGCTGAGGCATCTGTGCCGGCCTTCTTGGGGGTAGGTGAGTTATGCAAACAAGCCCTTTGGTCGCTCTTTTCCCTCTTTCGGGAATGTGCAAAGCGATAGTGTTTCTGCCGGAGGGCATGACGCGGCCGGCCCGTGTGGCATGCAGGCCTTTCGAATAGCCAGAGCTTTATCCAGAGCAGTCCGTTGGCGGGGCAGAGAAGGGGGCACTGTTGCCATCCCTGGTGCGCTGCCAAGGCCAGCCACTGTTCCCTTTCAGGCTTCCAAGTCCCCTCACATGGCAGAGGTCTTCCGTTGCAAGTCGTCTGTCTGTGGTCCTCGGGGACCATGCCTTTGATCACTGTGAGTTCCTCCGTGGTGTCACTGTGGCAGTGGAGAATTTCCAGGATGCATCAGGTGGGATCAGCATCTTCAAAGCAGACAGGCTTGCGGTCTGTCTTCCCTGGTGTTCAGTGTTCCCGTGTTCGCAAGATGTCTGTGGCTTCCAGTAGGGACGTATCACCCTGCTGGCTGGAGTAGGGCACGTGGGACGAGGCTGTTGAGCGTTTGAGCGGTTCCTTAGGGGTCAAGGCTGCGAACCTTGCAGGATGGGAGCTGCCTGAGACATGGCCGGGAAGGTGGCCTAGTTTCCGCTGTGGGGTTCCAACATGGGTCATGGCTGCTGAAGCCCACTGCTTCCTGTGGTGGGCATTCCCACGGGTCAAAGGAAAGTGATTAGGCCTAGTTGGCGAGAAGTTGCACTTTGTTCGATGTTCTTTAGCCCCTTGAGTGGTTTCAGGCTGCATCTTGCCAGTAGAATGCTGTAGGTCGGTGTCGGCTCACCCATGGGAGTTCCCTTGCTTCCGAAAGTGCTGGGAGTGACCCCAAGTGCACATCAGATGTGCTGGTAGCTGGCAGGTTCTCGACTTGCACGTAGATGTCACACCCACGGCCGGGAGGCAGGTCTCGTCCAGTCTTTGTGCTCTGGTCAGAAGGCGTGGCTGTGGGAGAGCGGGAGTCCGTGGAGTATTTCAACGGTCCCTGGGGGATAAAGTTTGCATGCGGCCTCTGGAAGCTGACAGGGGGCTTTCTCCTTTCAGTTGGGGGTCTAGCCAGGGTGTTGTGTATAAACTATGGCGTTTACTGTTGGACGCCTCTTCACAGGGCTACAGGGACTCACAGAGACCAAGAGACGTAGTCAGCGGCACACAGAGAAACCCACAAGAGCGTCTGCGTGCGCAGTCACGGTCACACACGCCCACACGCGTGAACACACAAATACAGCCTCTCACACACCGGCCAATGTATGTGCCTAACTTCCTGCAGTCGTACTATCAGACATGCAGTCAATTGTCGGTAAGGGATAGAGGTCCTTGGGAAGCAGTTTCAGAGCTCAAGCCCAGGTAAATGTTTGTATGGATCATGTCCTCTGAGGACACCAGTCCACTTCCCAGGTGCAGTTGCTGGGCAAGCCTCGCCGTCGGCAAAAACAAGAAGATCTTCGTGTGCTCTGATGACTGGAGGTGCTAAGAAGAACTGGAAAAAGTGAGGCGGGACCATGTTCCCGAGCATGGTCGCGGATAACTCAGGACGGTAGGTATTCAACCACCCCAAGATGTGCCATTAGATATTAGGTTTTCCTCAGATGGGCCCAATGGCTGCAAGAGTGGCTTGATTGTTCGTCTTGTTGAGTGGCCTGAGGGCTGTGGATTCTCCAGGCTTTTGGGGTACCCCAGGCTCATGGCTCCCCTGCAGAGCCCCGCGCACTGCCCGGTTGTGTTCTGCAGCATCCCAGCATGTGCTTGGATCGATGATGACACCCTTGTATGCATTCCTTGGAAACTCTGAACAAAATGGGTGAGAACACTCTACTGTCCCCTTATCGAAACTGAGGTTCAGCACGTTTCCTCTCTCGGGTGTACGGGACTGTTAGGAGTGAGGGCCAGTGTCCCCTGCCGACATGCACGCAAACACCACCAAGGACTCCAGTATTGGAGGGTCTCCTGTCTAAGGGTCGACCGTGTCTGCACATAAGCTGGCTTCTCTGTGTATCCCGGGTCCCTGCTGAAAGGCGGTTGAAGGAATGCGAGGGGGCAGGCTCTCTTGCTGGTCTTAAGAGTCGGGGTGTGTGCCGGTCTCGGCCCAGTGTGCTTGCAGTTGGATAGGTGTGTTTTGGCCAGGATCATGCTTCGTGCATGCCGTTTCGTGTGTTGATTTTGGAAGCCAAAATGAGCAAGCGTCCCTGGTTGGTGCCTGGAGCCTGAGGCCAGGCCTGTGGCCCTCCCTGTCCTTGCGTTTTGCACAGTGAGGTTTTTGAGTCCCGAGTGAGGCTGGAGAAGTGGGCGGGGTTGGGCTCGGGTTGGGCGTTGGCGGAAACGGGCTGATGGATTAGGCCACACTGCTGCCCTTGTCTGCTCCTCTACTTTAACCCCCAGCACAGTGTTGGTTCCAAGTGGGGCATCGTGGAGTGGGGTGAGGATCGAGTGCTGCATTTAAACCTGCGTGGTCGCTGATGGCCTGGACAGGAAGGTAAGGGATGATGAGGACAGGTCCTTTGTGAGGTCGTGGAATAGGCTGTCATAATTGGGTTGCAGGGGCTGGCCTCGGCTTCCCGAGGATGAGTCATGTTCGTGATGGGCTGGCATCAGCTGCCTATGGAGGGGGTGGCTTTGGCAGTTCAAGTGCCTGAGGTGAGGTAGGTAACCTGTGTAGAATTGTGATCCCATTGCCGGAGGAATGACACCCAAAGGGTGTCTTGCGGGACGTAGAGAAGATCGACATTGTGAGGCGTCTGTACCGGCCTCCTTGGAGGTAGGTGAGTGATGCGAACATCCCTATTGGCCTCTTTCTTCCCTTGTTTGGGAATGTGCAAAGCGAAAGTGTTTCTCCCTGGGGGGCATGACACCACCAGCCAGTTTGGCATGCAGGCCGTTCGAGCAGCCTGAGGTTTATCTGCAGCAGTCCGTGGGCGGGGCAGAGATGGGGGCACTGTTGCGATGCCAGGTGTGATGTCGTGGACAGCCACTGTGCCCTTTCAAGCTTCCAGGTCCCCTCGTGTGGCAGAGGTCTTCCGTTGAAAGTCTGTCTGTGGTCCTCAGGAACAGTGCATTTGATCGCTGTGAGTTCCTCGGTAGTGTCGCTGTGGCAGTGGAGAATTGCCAGGATGCATGGGGTGGTGTGGTCCTCATCAAAGCAGACAAGCTTGCGGTCTGTCTTCCCTGGTGTTCAGTGTCCCCGTGTTCACATGATGTCTGTGGCTTCCAATAGGGTCGAGTCGCCCTGCATGCAGGAGGAGGGCACTTAGGAAGAGGCTGTGTATCGTTTGAGCGTTTTCTCAGTGGTCAGGGCCACGAACCCTGCCAGTTGGAAACTTGCCGATACGTGGGCGAGGAGGTGGCCTAATTTCTGCTCTGGTGTTCCAACCTGTGTCATGGTTGCTGAAGCCCAACACTTCCCGTTGTGGGCATTCCCACGGGGTCACGGAAAGTGATTTGGTCTAGTTGGTGAGAAGACGCACTTGGTCCGCAGTTCCTTAGCCCCTTGAGAAGTTCCGGGCTGCATCTTGCCTGTAGGCAACTGCAGGTCGCAGTCAGCCCGCCCATGGGAGGTTCCCTTGCTTCCGGGAGTGCTGGGAGTGACCCCAAGGGCACATCAGATGTGCTGGTAGGTGGCAGGGTCTCCAGGTCCACATAGAGGTGACAGCCACGGCCGGGAGGCAGGTCTTGTCCAGTATTTGTGCTTTGGGCAAAAGGCGAGGCTGTGAGAGAGCGGGAGTCTGTGGACTATTGCAACAGTCCCTGGGGGTCAAAGTTGGCATGTGGCCTCTTGAAGCTGACAGGGGTCTTTCTCCTTTCAGTTGGGGGTCCAACCAGGATGGTGTGTATAAACTATGGCGTTTACTGTTGGAGGCGTCTGCAGACGGCCACAGGGACACCCAGAGACCAAGACGCGTATTCAGCGGCACACACCGGAACCTACGAGTGCATTTTTGTGCGCAGTCACAGTCACACACGCTCACACGCGTGAATACACACATACAGCGTCTCACACACCGGCCAACATACATGCCTAACTTCCTCCAGTCGTGCTGTGAGACACGCAATCAGTTTTCGGTAAGGGATAGTGGTACTTGGGAAGCAGGCTCCGGGCTCACACGCAGGTAAGTTTTCACAAGCATCATGTTCTCTGAGGACTGTGGTGCAATTCAGAAGCCTGCATGATTTCTGTCCACTTCTCAGGTGCAGTTGCAGGGTAAGGCTGGCCATCGGCAAAGACAAGAAGACCTTCGTGTTGTCTGATGACTGGATGTGCTAAGGGGAACTGGAAAAAGTGGAGCTGGCGCACGTTGCTGAGCGTGGCTGGGGATAACTCAGGACAGTAGCATTCACCCATACTAAGATGTGCCATTGGATATTAGGTTTTCCTCAGATGGGTCCAATGGCTGCAAGAGTGGATTGATTGTTGGTCTTGCTGAGTGGCCTGAGGACTGTGGATTCCCCAGGCTGTTGGAGTACTTCTGGGTCATGGCTCCTCTGCAGAGCCCCACGGCCTGCCCGTTTGTGTTCTGCAGCGTCTCAGCATGTGCTCGGATCGATGATGACAGCCTTGTATGCATTCCTTGGAAAATCTGAACAAAAAGAGTGAGAAAGCTCTACCGTCTCCTCATCGCAACTGAGGTCCAGCACGTTTCCTCTCGGGGGTAGGTGACAGTTAGGAGTGAGGGCCAACATCCCCTGCTGACATGCATGCAAACACCACTAAGGGCTCTAGCATTGGAGGGGCTCCTGTCTGAGGGTCGACCGTGTCTGCCCATAAGCTGGGTCATCTATGAATCCGCGGTCCCTGCTAAAAGGCCGTGAGGGAATGCAAGGGGGAAGGCTCTCCTGCTAGTCTTCAGAGTCGGAGTGTGTGCTGGTGTGGGCCCAGTGAGCTTTCAGCTTGGAGAAGTGTGTTTTGACCAGGATCACGCTTTGTGCATGCCGCTTCGGTGGTTGATTTTGGAAGCCAAAATGAGCAAGGTTCCCTGGTTGGAGCCTGGAGCCTCAGGCCAGGCCTGTGGCCCTCTCTGTTGTAGTGTTTGGTGCGGTGAGGTTCTTGAGTGCCCGGTGGGGCTGGAGCAGTGGGCGGGGGTGGGATGGAGTTTGGTGATGGCGGAAGGGGCCTGATGGATTAGGCCTCGGTGCTGCCCCTGAAGCTGCCAGCACACTGTTGGCGCTAAGTGGATCATCGTGGAGTGGGCTGACGATCGAGTGCTGCATTTAAGCCTGCATAGTGGCTGCTGCCCTGGAGAGAAAGGTAAGGTATCATGAGGACAGGTCCTGTGTGATGTCGTGGGATGGGCTGTCATCATTGGCTTGCAGGCGCTGGCCTCGGCTTCCCAAGGATGTGTCTTGTTCGTGATGGCCTGGCATCAGCTGCCTATGGTGGGGATGGCTTTGGCAGTTCATGAGGATGCAGTGAGGTAGGTTACCTGTGAAGAGTTGCAATCCCGTTTCCAGAGGAGTGACTCCCCACGGGTGTCTTGCGGGACATAGAGAAGATGAACATGCTGAGGCATCTGCCGGCCTTCTTGGGGGTAGGTGAGTTATGCAAACAAGCCCTTTGGTCGCTCTTTTCCCTCTTTCGGGAATGTGCAAAGCGATAGTGTTTCTGCCGGAGGGCATGACGCGGCCGGCCCGTGTGGCATGCAGGCCTTTCGAATAGCCAGAGCTTTATCCAGAGCAGTCCATTGGCGTGGCCGAGAAGGGGGCACTGTTGCCATCCCTGGTGCGCTGCCAAGGCCAGCCACTGTTCTCTTTCAGGCTTCCAAGTCCCCTCACATGGCAGAGGTCTTCCGTTGCAAGTCGTCTGTCTGTGGTCCTCGGGGACCATGCCTTTGATCACTGTGAGTTCCTCCGTGGTGTCACTGTGGCAGTGGAGAATTTCCAGGATGCATCAGGTGGGATCAGCATCTTCAAAGCAGACAGGCTTGCGGTCTGTCTTCCCTGGTGTTCAGTGTTCCCGTGTTCGCAAGATGTCTGTGGCTTCCAGTAGGGACGTATCACCCTGCTGGCTGGAGTAGGGCACGTGGGACGAGGCTGTTGAGCGTTTGAGCGGTTCCATAGGGGTCAAGGCTGCGAACCTTGCAGGATGGGAGCTGCCTGAGACATGGCCGGGAAGGTGGCCTAGTTTCCGCTGTGGGGTTCCAACATGGGTCATGGCTGCTGAAGCCCACTGCTTCCTGTGGTGGGCATTCCCACGGGTCAAAGGAAAGTGATTAGGCCTAGTTGGCGAGAAGTTGCACTTTGTTCGATGTTCTTTAGGCCCTTGAGTGGTTTCAGGCTGCATCTTGCCAGTAGAATGCTGTAGGTCGGTGTCGGCTCACCCATGGGAGTTCCCTTGCTTCCGAAAGTGCTGGGAGTGACCCCAAGTGCACATCAGATGTGCTGGTAGCTGGCAGGTTCTCGAGTTGCACGTAGATGTCACACCCACGGCCGGGAGGCAGGTCTCGTCCAGTCTTTGTGCTCTGGTCAGAAGGCGTGGCTGTGGGAGAGCGGGAGTCCGTGGAGTATTTCAACGGTCCCTGGGGGATAAAGTTTGCATGCGGCCTCTGGAAGCTGACAGGGGACTTTCTCCTTTCAGTTGGGGGTCTAGCCAGGGTGTTGTGTATAAACTATGGCGTTTACTGTTGGACGCCTCTTCACAGGGCTATAGGGACTCACAGAGACCAAGAGACGTAGTCAGCGGCACACAGAGAAACCCACAAGAGCGTCTGCGTGCGCAGTCACGGTCACACACGCCCACACGCGTGAACACACAAATACAGCCTCTCACACACCGGCCAATGTATGTGCCTAACTTCCTGCAGTCGTACTATCAGACATGCAGTCAATTGTCGGTAAGGGATAGAGGTCCTTGGGAAGCAGTTTCAGAGCTCAAGCCCAGGTAAATGTTTGTATGGATCATGTCCTCTGAGGACACCAGTCCACTTCCCAGGTGCAGTTGCTGGGCAAGCCTCGCCGTCGGCAAAAACAAGAAGATCTTCGTGTGCTCTGATGACTGGAGGTGCTAAGAAGAACTGGAAAAAGTGAGGCGGGACCATGTTCCCGAGCATGGTCGCGGATAACTCAGGACGGTAGGTATTCAACCACCCCAAGATGTGCCATTAGATATTAGGTTTTCCTCAGATGGGCCCAATGGCTGCAAGAGTGGCTTGATTGTTCGTCTTGTTGAGTGGCCTGAGGGCTGTGGATTCTCCAGGCTTTTGGGGTACCCCAGGCTCATGGCTCCCCTGCAGAGCCCCACGCACTGCCCGGTTGTGTTCTGCAGCATCCCAGCATGTGCTTGGATCGATGATGACACCCTTGTATGCATTCCTTGGAAACTCTGAACAAAATGGGTGAGAACACTCTACTGTCCCCTTATCGAAACTGAGGTTCAGCACGTTTCCTCTCTCGGGTGTACGGGACTGTTAGGAGTGAGGGCCAGTGTCCCCTGCCGACATGCACGCAAACACCACCAAGGACTCCAGTATTGGAGGGTCTCCTGTCTAAGGGTCGACCGTGTCTGCACATAAGCTGGCTTCTCTGTGTATCCCGGGTCCCTGCTGAAAGGCGGTTGAAGGAATGCGAGGGGGCAGGCTCTCTTGCTGGTCTTAAGAGTCGGGGTGTGTGCCGGTCTCGGCCCAGTGTGCTTGCAGTTGGATAGGTGTGTTTTGGCCAGGATCATGCTTCGTGCATGCCGTTTCGTGTGTTGATTTTGGAAGCCAAAATGAGCAAGCGTCCCTGGTTGGTGCCTGGAGCCTGAGGCCAGGCCTGTGGCCCTCCCTGTCCTTGCGTTTTGCACAGTGAGGTTTTTGAGTCCCGAGTGAGGCTGGAGAAGTGGGCGGGGTTGGGCTCGGGTTGGGCGTTGGCGGAAACGGGCTGATGGATTAGGCCACACTGCTGCCCTTGTCTGCTCCTCTACTTTAACCCCCAGCACAGTGTTGGTTCCAAGTGGGGCATCGTGGAGTGGGGTGAGGATCGAGTGCTGCATTTAAACCTGCGTGGTCGCTGATGGCCTGGACAGGAAGGTAAGGGATGATGAGGACAGGTCCTTTGTGAGGTCGTGGAATAGGCTGTCATAATTGGGTTGCAGGGGCTGGCCTCGGCTTCCCGAGGATGAGTCATGTTCGTGATGGGCTGGCATCAGCTGCCTATGGAGGGGGTGGCTTTGGCAGTTCAAGTGCCTGAGGTGAGGTAGGTAACCTGTGTAGAATTGTGATCCCATTGCCGGAGGAATGACACCCAAAGGGTGTCTTGCGGGACGTAGAGAAGATCGACATTGTGAGGCGTCTGTACCGGCCTCCTTGGAGGTAGGTGAGTGATGCGAACATCCCTATTGGCCTCTTTCTTCCCTTGTTTGGGAATGTGCAAAGCGAAAGTGTTTCTCCCTGGGGGGCATGACACCGCCAGCCAGTTTGGCATGCAGGCCGTTCGAGCAGCCTGAGGTTTATCTGCAGCAGTCCGTGGGCGGGGCAGAGATGGGGGCACTGTTGCGATGCCAGGTGTGATGTCGTGGACAGCCACTGTGCCCTTTCAAGCTTCCAGGTCCCCTCGTGTGGCAGAGGTCTTCCGTTGAAAGTCTGTCTGTGGTCCTCAGGAACAGTGCATTTGATCGCTGTGAGTTCCTCGGTAGTGTCGCTGTGGCAGTGGAGAATTGCCAGGATGCATGGGGTGGTGTGGTCCTCATCAAAGCAGACAAGCTTGCGGTCTGTCTTCCCTGGTGTTCAGTGTCCCCGTGTTCACATGATGTCTGTGGCTTCCAATAGGGTCGAGTCGCCCTGCATGCAGGAGGAGGGCACTTAGGAAGAGGCTGTGTATCGTTTGAGCGTTTTCTCAGTGGTCAGGGCCACGAACCCTGCCAGTTGGAAACTTGCCGATACGTGGGCGAGGAGGTGGCCTAATTTCTGCTCTGGTGTTCCAACCTGTGTCATGGTTGCTGAAGCCCAACACTTCCCGTTGTGGGCATTCCCACGGGGTCACGGAAAGTGATTTGGTCTAGTTGGTGAGAAGACGCACTTGGTCCGCAGTTCCTTAGCCCCTTGAGAAGTTCCGGGCTGCATCTTGCCTGTAGGCAACTGCAGGTCGCAGTCAGCCCGCCCATGGGAGGTTCCCTTGCTTCCGGGAGTGCTGGGAGTGACCCCAAGGGCACATCAGATGTGCTGGTAGGTGGCAGGGTCTCCAGGTCCACATAGATGTGACAGCCACGGCCGGGAGGCAGGTCTTGTCCAGTATTTGTGCTTTGGGCAAAAGGCGAGGCTGTGAGAGAGCGGGAGTCTGTGGACTATTGCAACAGTCCCTGGGGGTCAAAGTTGGCATGTGGCCTCTTGAAGCTGACAGGGGTCTTTCTCCTTTCAGTTGGGGGTCCAACCAGGATGGTGTGTATAAACTATGGCGTTTACTGTTGGAGGCGTCTGCAGACGGCCACAGGGACACCCAGAGACCAAGATGCGTATTCAGCGGCACACACCGGAACCTACGAGTGCATTTTTGTGCGCAGTCACAGTCACACACGCTCACACGCGTGAATACACACATACAGCGTCTCACACACCGGCCAACATACATGCCTAACTTCCTCCAGTCGTGCTGTGAGACACGCAATCAGTTTTCGGTAAGGGATAGTGGTACTTGGGAAGCAGGCTCCGGGCTCACACGCAGGTAAGTTTTCACAAGCATCATGTTCTCTGAGGACTGTGGTGCAATTCAGAAGCCTGCATGATTTCTGTCCACTTCTCAGGTGCAGTTGCAGGGTAAGGCTGGCCGTCGGCAAAGACAAGAAGACCTTCGTGTTGTCTGATGACTGGATGTGCTAAGGGGAACTGGAAAAAGTGGAGCTGGCGCACGTTGCTGAGCGTGGCTGGGGATAACTCAGGACAGTAGCATTCACCCATACTAAGATGTGCCATTGGATATTAGGTTTTCCTCAGATGGGTCCAATGGCTGCAAGAGTGGATTGATTGTTGGTCTTGCTGAGTGGCCTGAGGACTGTGGATTCCCCAGGCTGTTGGAGTACTTCTGGGTCATGGCTCCTCTGCAGAGCCCCACGGCCTGCCCGTTTGTGTTCTGCAGCGTCTCAGCATGTGCTCGGATCGATGATGACACCCTTGTATGCATTCCTTGGAAAATCTGAACAAAAAGAGTGAGAAAGCTCTACCGTCTCCTCATCGCAACTGAGGTCCAGCACGTTTCCTCTCGGGGGTAGGTGACAGTTAGGAGTGAGGGCCAACATCCCCTGCTGACATGCATGCAAACACCACTAAGGGCTCTAGCATTGGAGGGGCTCCTGTCTGAGGGTCGACCGTGTCTGCCCATAAGCTGGGTCATCTATGAATCCGCGGTCCCTGCTAAAAGGCCGTGAGGGAATGCAAGGGGGAAGGCTCTCCTGCTAGTCTTCAGAGTCGGAATGTGTGCTGGTGTGGGCCCAGTGAGCTTTCAGCTTGGAGAAGTGTGTTTTGACCAGGATCACGCTTTGTGCATGCCGCTTCGGTGGTTGATTTTGGAAGCCAAAATGAGCAAGGTTCCCTGGTTGGAGCCTGGAGCCTCAGGCCAGGCCTGTGGCCCTCTCTGTTGTTGTGTTTGGTGCGGTGAGGTTCTTGAGTGCCCGGTGGGGCTGGAGCAGTGGGCGGGGGTGGGATGGAGTTTGGTGATGGCGGAAGGGGGCTGATGGATTAGGCCTCGGTGCTGCCGCTGAAGCTGCCAGCACACTGTTGGCGCTAAGTGGATCATCGTGGAGTGGGGTGACGATCGAGTGCTGCATTTAAGCCTGCATAGTGGCTGCTGCCCTGGAGAGAAAGGTAAGGTATCATGAGGACAGGTCCTGTGTGATGTCGTGGGATGGGCTGTCATCATTGGCTTGCAGGCGCTGGCCTCGGCTTCCCAAGGATGTGTCTTGTTCGTGATGGCCTGGCATCAGCTGCCTATGGTGGGGATGGCTTTGGCAGTTCATGAGGATGCAGTGAGGTAGGTTACCTGTGAAGAGTTGCAATCCCGTTTCCAGAGGAGTGACTCCCCACGGGTGTCTTGCGGGACATAGAGAAGATGAACATGCTGAGGCATCTGCCGGCCTTCTTGGGGGTAGGTGAGTTATGCAAACAAGCCCTTTGGTAGCTCTTTTCCCTCTTTCGGGAATGTGCAAAGCGATAGTGTTTCTGCCGGAGGGCATGACGCGGCCGGCCCGTGTGGCATGCAGGCCTTTCGAATAGCCAGAGCTTTATCCAGAGCAGTCCATTGGCGTGGCCGAGAAGGGGGCACTGTTGCCATCCCTGGTGCGCTGCCAAGGCCAGCCACTGTTCTCTTTCAGGCTTCCAAGTCCCCTCACATGGCAGAGGTCTTCCGTTGCAAGTCGTCTGTCTGTGGTCCTCGGGGACCATGCCTTTGATCACTGTGAGTTCCTCCGTGGTGTCACTGTGGCAGTGGAGAATTTCCAGGATGCATCAGGTGGGATCAGCATCTTCAAAGCAGACAGGCTTGCGGTCTGTCTTCCCTGGTGTTCAGTGTTCCCGTGTTCGCAAGATGTCTGTGGCTTCCAGTAGGGACGTATCACCCTGCTGGCTGGAGTAGGGCACGTGGGACGAGGCTGTTGAGCGTTTGAGCGGTTCCATAGGGGTCAAGGCTGCGAACCTTGCAGGATGGGAGCTGCCTGAGACATGGCCGGGAAGGTGGCCTAGTTTCCGCTGTGGGGTTCCAACATGGGTCATGGCTGCTGAAGCCCACTGCTTCCTGTGGTGGGCATTCCCACGGGTCAAAGGAAAGTGATTAGGCCTAGTTGGCGAGAAGTTGCACTTTGTTCGATGTTCTTTAGGCCCTTGAGTGGTTTCAGGCTGCATCTTGCCAGTAGAATGCTGTAGGTCGGTGTCGGCTCACCCATGGGAGTTCCCTTGCTTCCGAAAGTGCTGGGAGTGACCCCAAGTGCACATCAGATGTGCTGGTAGCTGGCAGGTTCTCGAGTTGCACGTAGATGTCACACCCACGGCCGGGAGGCAGGTCTCGTCCAGTCTTTGTGCTCTGGTCAGAAGGCGTGGCTGTGGGAGAGCGGGAGTCCGTGGAGTATTTCAACGGTCCCTGGGGGATAAAGTTTGCATGCGGCCTCTGGAAGCTGACAGGGGACTTTCTCCTTTCAGTTGGGGGTCTAGCCAGGGTGTTGTGTATAAACTATGGCGTTTACTGTTGGACGCCTCTTCACAGGGCTATAGGGACTCACAGAGACCAAGAGACGTAGTCAGCGGCACACAGAGAAACCCACAAGAGCGTCTGCGTGCGCAGTCACGGTCACACACGCCCACACGCGTGAACACACAAATACAGCCTCTCACACACCGGCCAATGTATGTGCCTAACTTCCTGCAGTCGTACTATCAGACATGCAGTCAATTGTCGGTAAGGGATAGAGGTCCTTGGGAAGCAGTTTCAGAGCTCAAGCCCAGGTAAATGTTTGTATGGATCATGTCCTCTGAGGACACCAGTCCACTTCCCAGGTGCAGTTGCTGGGCAAGCCTCGCCGTCGGCAAAAACAAGAAGATCTTCGTGTGCTCTGATGACTGGAGGTGCTAAGAAGAACTGGAAAAAGTGAGGCGGGACCATGTTCCCGAGCATGGTCGCGGATAACTCAGGACGGTAGGTATTCAACCACCCCAAGATGTGCCATTAGATATTAGGTTTTCCTCAGATGGGCCCAATGGCTGCAAGAGTGGCTTGATTGTTCGTCTTGTTGAGTGGCCTGAGGGCTGTGGATTCTCCAGGCTTTTGGGGTACCCCAGGCTCATGGCTCCCCTGCAGAGCCCCACGCACTGCCCGGTTGTGTTCTGCAGCATCCCAGCATGTGCTTGGATCGATGATGACACCCTTGTATGCATTCCTTGGAAACTCTGAACAAAATGGGTGAGAACACTCTACTGTCCCCTTATCGAAACTGAGGTTCAGCACGTTTCCTCTCTCGGGTGTACGGGACTGTTAGGAGTGAGGGCCAGTGTCCCCTGCCGACATGCACGCAAACACCACCAAGGACTCCAGTATTGGAGGGTCTCCTGTCTAAGGGTCGACCGTGTCTGCACATAAGCTGGCTTCTCTGTGTATCCCGGGTCCCTGCTGAAAGGCGGTTGAAGGAATGCGAGGGGGCAGGCTCTCTTGCTGGTCTTAAGAGTCGGGGTGTGTGCCGGTCTCGGCCCAGTGTGCTTGCAGTTGGATAGGTGTGTTTTGGCCAGGATCATGCTTCGTGCATGCCGTTTCGTGTGTTGATTTTGGAAGCCAAAATGAGCAAGCGTCCCTGGTTGGTGCCTGGAGCCTGAGGCCAGGCCTGTGGCCCTCCCTGTCCTTGCGTTTTGCACAGTGAGGTTTTTGAGTCCCGAGTGAGGCTGGAGAAGTGGGCGGGGTTGGGCTCGGGTTGGGCGTTGGCGGAAACGGGCTGATGGATTAGGCCACACTGCTGCCCTTGTCTGCTCCTCTACTTTAACCCCCAGCACAGTGTTGGTTCCAAGTGGGGCATCGTGGAGTGGGGTGAGGATCGAGTGCTGCATTTAAACCTGCGTGGTCGCTGATGGCCTGGACAGGAAGGTAAGGGATGATGAGGACAGGTCCTTTGTGAGGTCGTGGAATAGGCTGTCATAATTGGGTTGCAGGGGCTGGCCTCGGCTTCCCGAGGATGAGTCATGTTCGTGATGGGCTGGCATCAGCTGCCTATGGAGGGGGTGGCTTTGGCAGTTCAAGTGCATGAGGTGAGGTAGGTAACCTGTGTAGAATTGTGATCCCATTGCCGGAGGAATGACACCCAAAGGGTGTCTTGCGGGACGTAGAGAAGATCGACATTGTGAGGCGTCTGTACCGGCCTCCTTGGAGGTAGGTGAGTGATGCGAACATCCCTATTGGCTGCTTTCTTCCCTTGTTTGGGAATGTGCAAAGCGAAAGTGTTTCTCCCTGGGGGGCATGACACCGCCAGCCAGTTTGGCATGCAGGCCGTTCGAGCAGCCTGAGGTTTATCTGCAGCAGTCCGTGGGCGGGGCAGAGATGGGGGCACTGTTGCGATGCCAGGTGTGATGTCGTGGACAGCCACTGTGCCCTTTCAAGCTTCCAGGTCCCCTCGTGTGGCAGAGGTCTTCCGTTGAAAGTCTGTCTGTGGTCCTCAGGAACAGTGCATTTGATCGCTGTGAGTTCCTCGGTAGTGTCGCTGTGGCAGTGGAGAATTGCCAGGATGCATGGGGTGGTGTGGTCCTCATCAAAGCAGACAAGCTTGCGGTCTGTCTTCCCTGGTGTTCAGTGTCCCCGTGTTCACATGATGTCTGTGGCTTCCAATAGGGTCGAGTCGCCCTGCATGCAGGAGGAGGGCACTTAGGAAGAGGCTGTGTATCGTTTGAGCGTTTTCTCAGTGGTCAGGGCCACGAACCCTGCCAGTTGGAAACTTGCCGATACGTGGGCGAGGAGGTGGCCTAATTTCTGCTCTGGTGTTCCAACCTGTGTCATGGTTGCTGAAGCCCAACACTTCCCGTTGTGGGCATTCCCACGGGGTCACGGAAAGTGATTTGGTCTAGTTGGTGAGAAGACGCACTTGGTCCGCAGTTCCTTAGCCCCTTGAGAAGTTCCGGGCTGCATCTTGCCTGCAGGCAACTGCAGGTCGCAGTCAGCCCGCCCATGTGAGGTTCCCTTGCTTCCGGGAGTGCTGGGAGTGACCCCAAGGGCACATCAGATGTGCTGGTAGGTGGCAGGGTCTCCAGGTCCACATAGATGTGACAGCCACGGCCGGGAGGCAGGTCTTGTCCAGTATTTGTGCTTTGGGCAAAAGGCGAGGCTGTGAGAGAGCGGGAGTCTGTGGACTATTGCAACAGTCCCTGGGGGTCAAAGTTGGCATGTGGCCTCTTGAAGCTGACAGGGGTCTTTCTCCTTTCAGTTGGGGGTCCAACCAGGATGGTGTGTATAAACTATGGCGTTTACTGTTGGAGGCGTCTGCAGACGGCCACAGGGACACCCAGAGACCAAGACGCGTATTCAGCGGCACACACCGGAACCTACGAGTGCATTTTTGTGCGCAGTCACAGTCACACACGATCACACGCGTGAATACACACATACAGCGTCTCACACACCGGCCAACATACATGCCTAACTTCCTCCAGTCGTGCTGTGAGACACGCAATCAGTTTTCGGTAAGGGATAGTGGTACTTGGGAAGCAGGCTCCGGGCTCACACGCAGGTAAGTTTTCACAAGCATCATGTTCTCTGAGGACTGTGGTGCAATTCAGAAGCCTGCATGATTTCTGTCCACTTCTCAGGTGCAGTTGCAGGGTAAGGCTGGCCGTCGGCAAAGACAAGAAGACCTTCGTGTTGTCTGATGACTGGATGTGCTAAGGGGAACTGGAAAAAGTGGAGCTGGCGCACGTTGCTGAGCGTGGCTGGGGATAACTCAGGACAGTAGCATTCACCCATACTAAGATGTGCCATTGGATATTAGGTTTTCCTCAGATGGGTCCAATGGCTGCAAGAGTGGATTGATTGTTGGTCTTGCTGAGTGGCCTGAGGACTGTGGATTCCCCAGGCTGTTGGAGTACTTCTGGGTCATGGCTCCTCTGCAGAGCCCCACGGCCTGCCCGTTTGTGTTCTGCAGCGTCTCAGCATGTGCTCGGATCGATGATGACACCCTTGTATGCATTCCTTGGAAAATCTGAACAAAAAGAGTGAGAAAGCTCTACCGTCTCCTCATCGCAACTGAGGTCCAGCACGTTTCCTCTCGGGGGTAGGTGACAGTTAGGAGTGAGGGCCAACATCCCCTGCTGACATGCATGCAAACACCACTAAGGGCTCTAGCATTGGAGGGGCTCCTGTCTGAGGGTCGACCGTGTCTGCCCATAAGCTGGGTCATCTATGAATCCGCGGTCCCTGCTAAAAGGCCGTGAGGGAATGCAAGGGGGAAGGCTCTCCTGCTAGTTTTCAGAGTCGGAGTGTGTGCTGGTGTGGGCCCAGTGAGCTTTCAGCTTGGAGAAGTGTGTTTTGACCAGGATCACGCTTTGTGCATGCCGCTTCGGTGGTTGATTTTGGAAGCCAAAATGAGCAAGGTTCCCTGGTTGGAGCCTGGAGCCTCAGGCCAGGCCTGTGGCCCTCTCTGTTGTTGTGTTTGGTGCGGTGAGGTTCTTGAGTGCCCGGTGGGGCTGGAGCAGTGGGCGGGGGTGGGATGGAGTTTGGTGATGGCGGAAGGGGGCTGATGGATTAGGCCTCGGTGCTGCCGCTGAAGCTGCCAGCACACTGTTGGCGCTAAGTGGATCATCGTGGAGTGGGGTGACGATCGAGTGCTGCATTTAAGCCTGCATAGTGGCTGCTGCCCTGGAGAGAAAGGTAAGGTATCATGAGGACAGGTCCTGTGTGATGTCGTGGGATGGGCTGTCATCATTGGCTTGCAGGCGCTGGCCTCGGCTTCCCAAGGATGTGTCTTGTTCGTGATGGCCTGGCATCAGCTGCCTATGGTGGGGATGGCTTTGGCAGTTCATGAGGATGCAGTGAGGTAGGTTACCTGTGAAGAGTTGCAATCCCGTTTCCAGAGGAGTGACTCCCCACGGGTGTCTTGCGGGACATAGAGAAGATGAACATGCTGAGGCATCTGTGCCGGCCTTCTTGGGGGTAGGTGAGTTATGCAAACAAGCCCTTTGGTCGCTCTTTTCCCTCTTTCGGGAATGTGCAAAGCGATAGTGTTTCTGCCGGAGGGCATGACGCGGCCGGCCCGTGTGGCATGCAGGCCTTTCGAATAGCCAGAGCTTTATCCAGAGCAGTCCGTTGGTGGGGCAGAGAAGGGGGCACTGTTGCCATCCCTGGTGCGCTGCCAAGGCCAGCCACTGTTCCCTTTCAGGCTTCCAAGTCCCCTCACATGGCAGAGGTCTTCCGTTGCAAGTCGTCTGTCTGTGGTCCTCGGGGACCATGCCTTTGATCACTGTGAGTTCCTCCGTGGTGTCACTGTGGCAGTGGAGAATTTCCAGGATGCATCAGGTGGGATCAGCATCTTCAAAGCAGACAGGCTTGCGGTCTGTCTTCCCTGGTGTTCAGTGTTCCCGTGTTCGCAAGATGTCTGTGGCTTCCAGTAGGGACGTATCACCCTGCTGGCTGGAGTAGGGCACGTGGGACGAGGCTGTTGAGCGTTTGAGCGGTTCCTTAGGGGTCAAGGCTGCGAACCTTGCAGGATGGGAGCTGCCTGAGACATGGCCGGGAAGGTGGCCTAGTTTCCGCTGTGGGGTTCCAACATGGGTCATGGCTGCTGAAGCCCACTGCTTCCTGTGGTGGGCATTCCTACGGGTCAAAGGAAAGTGATTAGGCCTAGTTGGCGAGAAGTTGCACTTTGTTCGATGTTCTTTAGCCCCTTGAGTGGTTTCAGGCTGCATCTTGCCAGTAGAATGCTGTAGGTCGGTGTCGGCTCACCCATGGGAGTTCCCTTGCTTCCGAAAGTGCTGGGAGTGACCCCAAGTGCACATCAGATGTGCTGGTAGCTGGCAGGTTCTCGAGTTGCACGTAGATGTCACACCCACGGCCGGGAGGCAGGTCTCGTCCAGTCTTTGTGCTCTGGTCAGAAGGCGTGGCTGTGGGAGAGCGGGAGTCCGTGGAGTATTTCAACGGCCCCTGGGGGTTAAAGTTTGCATGCGGCCTCTGGAAGCTGACAGGGGGCTTTCTCCTTTCAGTTGGGGGTCTAGCCAGGGTGTTGTGTATAAACTATGGCGTTTACTGTTGGACGCCTCTTCACAGGGCTACAGGGACACACAGAGACCAAGAGGCGTAGTCAGCGGCACACAGCGAAACCCACAAGAGCGTCTGCGTGCGCAGTCACGGTCACACACGCCCACACGCGTGAACACACAAATACAGCCTCTCACACACCGGCCAATGTATGTGCCTAACTTCCTGCAGTCGTACTATCAGACATGCAGTCAATTGTCGGTAAGGGATAGAGGTCCTTGGGAAGCAGTTTCAGAGCTCAAGCCCAGGTAAATGTTTGTATGGATCATGTCCTCTGAGGACACCAGTCCACTTCCCAGGTGTAGTTGCTGGGCAAGCCTCGCCGTCGGCAAAAACAAGAAGATCTTCGTGTGCTCTGATGACTGGAGGTGCTAAGAAGAACTGGAAAAAGTGAGGCGGGGCCATGTTCCCGAGCATGGTCGCGGATAACTCAGGACGGTAGGTATTCAACCACCCCAAGATGTGCCATTAGATATTAGGTTTTCCTCAGATGGGCCCAATGGCTGCAAGAGTGGTTTGCTTGTTCGTCTTGTTGAGTGGCCTGAGGGCTGTGGATTCTCCAGGCTTTTGGGGTACCCCAGGCTCATGGCTCCCCTGCAGAGCCCCGCGCACTGCCCGGTTGTGTTCTGCAGCATCCCAGCATGTGCTTGGATCGATGATGACACCCTTGTATGCATTCCTTGGAAACTCTGAACAAAATGGGTGAGAACACTCTACCGTCCCCTTATCGAAACTGAGGTTCAGCACGTTTCCTCTCTCGGGTGTACGGGACTGTTAGGAGTGAGGGCCAGTGTCCCCTGCCGACATGCACGCAAACACCACCAAGGACTCCAGTATTGGAGGGGCTCCTGTCTGAGGGTCGACCGTGTCTGCACATAAGCTGGCTTCTCTGTGTATCCCGGGTCCCTGCTGAAAGGCGGTTGAAGGAATGCGAGGGGGCAGGCTCTCTTGCTGGTCTTAAGAGTCGGGGTGTGTTTCGGTCTAGGCCCAGTGTGCTTGCAGTTGGATAGGTGTGTTTTGGCCAGGATCATGCTTCGTGCATGCCGTTTCGTGTGTTGATTTTGGAAGCCAAAATGAGCAAGCGTCCCTGGTTGGTGCCTGGAGCCTGAGGCCAGGCCTGTGGCCCTCCCTGTCCTTGCGTTTTGCACAGTGAGGTTTTTGAGTCCCGAGTGAGGCTGGAGAAGTGGGCGGGGTTGGGCTCGGGTTGGGCGTTGGCGGAAACGGGCTGATGGATTAGGCCACACTGCTGCCCTTGTCTGCTCCTCTACTTTAACCCCAGCACAGTGTTGGTTCCAAGTGGGGCATCGTGGAGTGGGGTTAGGATCGAGTGCTGCATTTAAACCTGCGTGGTCGCTGATGGCCTGGACAGGAAGGTAAGGGATGATGAGGACAGGTCCTTTGTGAGGTCGTGGAATAGGCTGTCATAATTGGGTTGCAGGGGCTGGCCTCGGCTTCCCGAGGATGAGTCATGTTCGTGATGGGCTGGCATCAGCTGCCTATGGAGGGGGTGGCTTTGGCAGTTCAAGTGCATGAGGTGAGGTAGGTAACCTGTGTAGAATTGTGATCCCATTGCCGGAGGAATGACACCCAAAGGGTGTCTTGCGGGACGTAGAGAAGATCGACATTGTGAGGCGTCTGTACCGGCCTCCTTGGAGGTAGGTGAGTGATGCGAACATCCCTATTGGCTGCTTTCTTCCCTTGTTTGGGAATGTGCAAAGCGAAAGTGTTTCTCCCGGGGGGGCATGACACCGCCAGCCAGTTTGGCATGCAGGCCGTTCGAACAGCCTGAGGCTTATCTGCAGCAGTCCGTGGGCGGGGCAGAGATGGGGGCACTGTTGCGATGCCATTTGTGCTGTCGTGGACAGCCACTGTGCCCTTTCAAGCTTCCAGGTCCCCTCGTGTGGCAGAGGTCTTCCGTTGAAAGTCTGTCTGTGGTCCTCAGGAACAGTGCATTTGATCGCTGTGAGTTCCTCGGTAGTGTCGCTGTGGCAGTGGAGAATTGCCAGGATGCATGGGGTGGTGTGGTCCTCATCAAAGCAGACAAGCTTGCGGTCTGTCTTCCCTGGTGTTCAGTGTCCCCGTGTTCACATGATGTCTGTGGCTTCCAATAGGGTCGAGTCGCCCTGCATGCAGGAGGAGGGCACTTAGGAAGAGGCTGTGTATCGTTTGAGTGTTTTCTCAGTGGTCAGGGCCACGAACCCTGCCAGTTGGAAACTTGCCGATACGTGGGCGAGGAGGTGGCCTAATTTCTGCTCTGGTGTTCCAACCTGTGTCATGGTTGCTGAAGCCCAACACTTCCCGTTGTGGGCATTCCCACGGGGTCACGGAAAGTGATTTGGTCTAGTTGGTGAGAAGACGCACTTGGTCCGCAGTTCCTTAGCCCCTTGAGAAGTTCCGGGCTGCATCTTGCCTGCAGGCAACTGCAGGTCGCAGTCAGCCCGCCCATGGGAGGTTCCCTTGCTTCCGGGAGTGCTGGGAGTGACCCCAAGGGCACATCAGATGTGCTGGTAGGTGGCAGGGTCTCCAGGTCCACATAGATGTGACAGCCACGGCCGGGAGGCAGGTCTTGTCCAGTATTTGTGCTTTGGGCAAAAGGCGAGGCTGTGAGAGAGCGGGAGTCTGTGGACTATTGCAACAGTCCCTGGGGGTCAAAGTTGGCATGTGGCCTCTTGAAGCTGACAGGGGTCTTTCTCCTTTCAGTTGGGGGTCCAACCAGGATGGTGTGTATAAACTATGGCGTTTACTGTTGGAGGCGTCTGCAGACGGCCACAGGGACACCCAGAGACCAAGACGCGTATTCAGCGGCACACACCGGAACCTACGAGTGCATTTTTGTGCGCAGTCACAGTCACACACGATCACACGCGTGAATACACACATACAGCGTCTCACACACCGGCCAACATACATGCCTAACTTCCTCCAGTCGTGCTGTGAGACACGCAATCAGTTTTCGGTAAGGGATAGTGGTACTTGGGAAGCAGGCTCCGGGCTCACACGCAGGTAAGTTTTCACAAGCATCATGTTCTCTGAGGACTGTGGTGCAATTCAGAAGCCTGCATGATTTCTGTCCACTTCTCAGGTGCAGTTGCAGGGTAAGGCTGGCCGTCGGCAAAGACAAGAAGACCTTCGTGTTGTCTGATGACTGGATGTGCTAAGGGGAACTGGAAAAAGTGGAGCTGGCGCACGTTGCTGAGCGTGGCTGGGGATAACTCAGGACAGTAGCATTCACCCATACTAAGATGTGCCATTGGATATTAGGTTTTCCTCAGATGGGTCCAATGGCTGCAAGAGTGGATTGATTGTTGGTCTTGCTGAGTGGCCTGAGGACTGTGGATTCCCCAGGCTGTTGGAGTACTTCTGGGTCATGGCTCCTCTGCAGAGCCCCACGGCCTGCCCGTTTGTGTTCTGCAGCGTCTCAGCATGTGCTCGGATCGATGATGACACCCTTGTATGCATTCCTTGGAAAATCTGAACAAAAAGAGTGAGAAAGCTCTACCGTCTCCTCATCGCAACTGAGGTCCAGCACGTTTCCTCTCGGGGGTAGGTGACAGTTAGGAGTGAGGGCCAACATCCCCTGCTGACATGCATGCAAACACCACTAAGGGCTCTAGCATTGGAGGGGCTCCTGTCTGAGGGTCGACCGTGTCTGCCCATAAGCTGGGTCATCTATGAATCCGCGGTCCCTGCTAAAAGGCCGTGAGGGAATGCAAGGGGGAAGGCTCTCCTGCTAGTCTTCAGAGTCGGAGTGTGTGCTGGTGTGGGCCCAGTGAGCTTTCAGCTTGGAGAAGTGTGTTTTGACCAGGATCACGCTTTGTGCATGCCGCTTCGGTGGTTGATTTTGGAAGCCAAAATGAGCAAGGTTCCCTGGTTGGAGCCTGGAGCCTCAGGCAAGGCCTGTGGCCCTCTCTGTTGTTGTGTTTGGTGCGGTGAGGTTCTTGAGTGCCCGGTGGGGCTGGAGCAGTGGGCGGGGGTGGGATGGAGTTTGGTGATGGCGGAAGGGGGCTGATGGATTAGGCCTCGGTGCTGCCGCTGAAGCTGCCAGCACACTGTTGGCGCTAAGTGGATCATCGTGGAGTGGGGTGACGATCGAGTGCTGCATTTAAGCCTGCATAGTGGCTGCTGCCCTGGAGAGAAAGGTAAGGTATCATGAGGACAGGTCCTGTGTGATGTCGTGGGATGGGCTGTCATCATTGGCTTGCAGGCGCTGGCCTCGGCTTCCCAAGGATGTGTCTTGTTCGTGATGGCCTGGCATCAGCTGCCTATGGTGGGGATGGCTTTGGCAGTTCATGAGGATGCAGTGAGGTAGGTTACCTGTGAAGAGTTGCAATCCCGTTTCCAGAGGAGTGACTCCCCACGGGTGTCTTGCGGGACATAGAGAAGATGAACATGCTGAGGCATCTGTGCCGGCCTTCTTGGGGGTAGGTGAGTTATGCAAACAAGCCCTTTGGTCGCTCTTTTCCCTCTTTCGGGAATGTGCAAAGCGATAGTGTTTCTGCCGGAGGGCATGACGCGGCCGGCCCGTGTGGCATGCAGGCCTTTCGAATAGCCAGAGCTTTATCCAGAGCAGTCCGTTGGTGGGGCAGAGAAGGGGGCACTGTTGCCATCCCTGGTGCGCTGCCAAGGCCAGCCACTGTTCCCTTTCAGGCTTCCAAGTCCCCTCACATGGCAGAGGTCTTCCGTTGCAAGTCGTCTGTCTGTGGTCCTCGGGGACCATGCCTTTGATCACTGTGAGTTCCTCCGTGGTGTCACTGTGGCAGTGGAGAATTTCCAGGATGCATCAGGTGGGATCAGCATCTTCAAAGCAGACAGGCTTGCGGTCTGTCTTCCCTGGTGTTCAGTGTTCCCGTGTTCGCAAGATGTCTGTGGCTTCCAGTAGGGACGTATCACCCTGCTGGCTGGAGTAGGGCACGTGGGACGAGGCTGTTGAGCGTTTGAGCGGTTCCTTAGGGGTCAAGGCTGCGAACCTTGCAGGATGGGAGCTGCCTGAGACATGGCCGGGAAGGTGGCCTAGTTTCCGCTGTGGGGTTCCAACATGGGTCATGGCTGCTGAAGCCCACTGCTTCCTGTGGTGGGCATTCCCACGGGTCAAAGGAAAGTGATTAGGCCTAGTTGGCGAGAAGTTGCACTTTGTTCGATGTTCTTTAGCCCCTTGAGTGGTTTCAGGCTGCATCTTGCCAGTAGAATGCTGTAGGTCGGTGTCGGCTCACCCATGGGAGTTCCCTTGCTTCCGAAAGTGCTGGGAGTGACCCCAAGTGCACATCAGATGTGCTGGTAGCTGGCAGGTTCTCGAGTTGCACGTAGATGTCACACCCACGGCCGGGAGGCAGGTCTCGTCCAGTCTTTGTGCTCTGGTCAGAAGGCGTGGCTGTGGGAGAGCGGGAGTCCGTGGAGTATTTCAACGGCCCCTGGGGGATAAAGTTTGCATGCGGCCTCTGGAAGCTGACAGGGGGCTTTCTCCTTTCAGTTGGGGGTCTAGCCAGGGTGTTGTGTATAAACTATGGCGTTTACTGTTGGACGCCTCTTCACAGGGCTACAGGGACTCACAGAGACCAAGAGACGTAGTCAGCGGCACACAGCGAAACCCACAAGAGCGTCTGCGTGCGCAGTCACGGTCACACACGCCCACACGCGTGAACACACAAATACAGCCTCTCACACACCGGCCAATGTATGTGCCTAACTTCCTGCAGTCGTACTATCAGACATGCAGTCAATTGTCGGTAAGGGATAGAGGTCCTTGGGAAGCAGTTTCAGAGCTCAAGCCCAGGTAAATGTTTGTATGGATCATGTCCTCTGAGGACACCAGTCCACTTCCCAGGTGCAGTTGCTGGGCAAGCCTCGCCGTCGGCAAAAACAAGAAGATCTTCGTGTGCTCTGATGACTGGAGGTGCTAAGAAGAACTGGAAAAAGTGAGGCGGGACCATGTTCCCGAGCATGGTCGCGGATAACTCAGGATGGTAGGTATTCAACCACCCCAAGATGTGCCATTAGATATTAGGTTTTCCTCAGATGGGCCCAATGGCTGCAAGAGTGGCTTGATTGTTCGTCTTGTTGAGTGGCCTGAGGGCTGTGGATTCTCCAGGCTTTTGGGGTACCCCAGGCTCATGGCTCCCCTGCAGAGCCCCGCGCACTGCCCGGTTGTGTTCTGCAGCATCCCAGCATGTGCTTGGATCGATGATGACACCCTTGTATGCATTCCTTGGAAACTCTGAACAAAATGGGTGAGAACACTCTACCGTCCCCTTATCGAAACTGAGGTTCAGCACGTTTCCTCTCTCGGGTGTACGGGACTGTTAGGAGTGAGGGCCAGTGTCCCCTGCCGACATGCACGCAAACACCACCAAGGACTCCAGTATTGGAGGGGCTCCTGTCTGAGGGTCGACCGTGTCTGCACATAAGCTGGCTTCTCTGTGTATCCCGGGTCCCTGCTGAAAGGCGGTTGAAGGAATGCGAGGGGGCAGGCTCTCTTGCTGGTCTTAAGAGTCGGGGTGTGTTTCGGTCTAGGCCCAGTGTGCTTGCAGTTGGATAGGTGTGTTTTGGCCAGGATCATGCTTCGTGCATGCCGTTTCGTGTGTTGATTTTGGAAGCCAAAATGAGCAAGCGTCCCTGGTTGGTGCCTGGAGCCTGAGGCCAGGCCTGTGGCCCTCCCTGTCCTTGCGTTTTGCACAGTGAGGTTTTTGAGTCCCGAGTGAGGCTGGAGAAGTGGGCGGGGTTGGGCTCGGGTTGGGCGTTGGCGGAAACGGGCTGATGGATTAGGCCACACTGCTGCCCTTGTCTGCTCCTCTACTTTAACCCCCAGCACAGTGTTGGTTCCAAGTGGGGCATCGTGGAGTGGGGTGAGGATCGAGTGCTGCATTTAAACCTGCGTGGTCGCTGATGGCCTGGACAGGAAGGTAAGGGATGATGAGGACAGGTCCTTTGTGAGGTCGTGGAATAGGCTGTCATAATTGGGTTGCAGGGGCTGGCCTCGGCTTCCCGAGGATGAGTCATGTTCGTGATGGGCTGGCATCAGCTGCCTATGGAGGGGGTGGCTTTGGCAGTTCAAGTGCCTGAGGTGAGGTAGGTAACCTGTGTAGAATTGTGATCCCATTGCCGGAGGAATGACACCCAAAGGGTGTCTTGCGGGACGTAGAGAAGATCGACATTGTGAGGCGTCTGTACCGGCCTCCTTGGAGGTAGGTGAGTGATGCGAACATCCCTATTGGCCTCTTTCTTCCCTTGTTTGGGAATGTGCAAAGCGAAAGTGTTTCTCCCTGGGGGGCATGACACCGCCAGCCAGTTTGGCATGCAGGCCGTTCGAGCAGCCTGAGGTTTATCTGCAGCAGTCCGTGGGCGGGGCAGAGATGGGGGCACTGTTGCGATGCCAGGTGTGATGTCGTGGACAGCCACTGTGCCCTTTCAAGCTTCCAGGTCCCCTCGTGTGGCAGAGGTCTTCCGTTGAAAGTCTGTCTGTGGTCCTCAGGAACAGTGCATTTGATCGCTGTGAGTTCCTCGGTAGTGTCGCTGTGGCAGTGGAGAATTGCCAGGATGCATGGGGTGGTGTGGTCCTCATCAAAGCAGACAAGCTTGCGGTCTGTCTTCCCTGGTGTTCAGTGTCCCCGTGTTCACATGATGTCTGTGGCTTCCAATAGGGTCGAGTCGCCCTGCATGCAGGAGGAGGGCACTTAGGAAGAGGCTGTGTATCGTTTGAGCGTTTTCTCAGTGGTCAGGGCCACGAACCCTGCCAGTTGGAAACTTGCCGATACGTGGGCGAGGAGGTGGCCTAATTTCTGCTCTGGTGTTCCAACCTGTGTCATGGTTGCTGAAGCCCAACACTTCCCGTTGTGGGCATTCCCACGGGGTCACGGAAAGTGATTTGGTCTAGTTGGTGAGAAGACGCACTTGGTCCGCAGTTCCTTAGCCCCTTGAGAAGTTCCGGGCTGCATCTTGCCTGTAGGCAACTGCAGGTCGCAGTCAGCCCGCCCATGGGAGGTTCCCTTGCTTCCGGGAGTGCTGGGAGTGACCCCAAGGGCACATCAGATGTGCTGGTAGGTGGCAGGGTCTCCAGGTCCACATAGAGGTGACAGCCACGGCCGGGAGGCAGGTCTTGTCCAGTATTTGTGCTTTGGGCAAAAGGCGAGGCTGTGAGAGAGCGGGAGTCTGTGGACTATTGCAACAGTCCCTGGGGGTCAAAGTTGGCATGTGGCCTCTTGAAGCTGACAGGGGTCTTTCTCCTTTCAGTTGGGGGTCCAACCAGGATGGTGTGTATAAACTATGGCGTTTACTGTTGGAGGCGTCTGCAGACGGCCACAGGGACACCCAGAGACCAAGACGCGTATTCAGCGGCACACACCGGAACCTACGAGTGCATTTTTGTGCGCAGTCACAGTCACACACGCTCACACGCGTGAATACACACATACAGCGTCTCACACACCGGCCAACATACATGCCTAACTTCCTCCAGTCGTGCTGTGAGACACGCAATCAGTTTTCGGTAAGGGATAGTGGTACTTGGGAAGCAGGCTCCGGGCTCACACGCAGGTAAGTTTTCACAAGCATCATGTTCTCTGAGGACTGTGGTGCAATTCAGAAGCCTGCATGATTTCTGTCCACTTCTCAGGTGCAGTTGCAGGGTAAGGCTGGCCGTCGGCAAAGACAAGAAGACCTTCGTGTTGTCTGATGACTGGATGTGCTAAGGGGAACTGGAAAAAGTGGAGCTGGCGCACGTTGCTGAGCGTGGCTGGGGATAACTCAGGACAGTAGCATTCACCCATACTAAGATGTGCCATTGGATATTAGGTTTTCCTCAGATGGGTCCAATGGCTGCAAGAGTGGATTGATTGTTGGTCTTGCTGAGTGGCCTGAGGACTGTGGATTCCCCAGGCTGTTGGAGTACTTCTGGGTCATGGCTCCTCTGCAGAGCCCCACGGCCTGCCCGTTTGTGTTCTGCAGCGTCTCAGCATGTGCTCGGATCGATGATGACACCCTTGTATGCATTCCTTGGAAAATCTGAACAAAAAGAGTGAGAAAGCTCTACCGTCTCCTCATCGCAACTGAGGTCCAGCACGTTTCCTCTCGGGGGTAGGTGACAGTTAGGAGTGAGGGCCAACATCCCCTGCTGACATGCATGCAAACACCACTAAGGGCTCTAGCATTGGAGGGGCTCCTGTCTGAGGGTCGACCGTGTCTGCCCATAAGCTGGGTCATCTATGAATCCGCGGTCCCTGCTAAAAGGCCGTGAGGGAATGCAAGGGGGAAGGCTCTCCTGCTAGTCTTCAGAGTCGGAGTGTGTGCTGGTGTGGGCCCAGTGAGCTTTCAGCTTGGAGAAGTGTGTTTTGACCAGGATCACGCTTTGTGCATGCCGCTTCGGTGGTTGATTTTGGAAGCCAAAATGAGCAAGGTTCCCTGGTTGGAGCCTGGAGCCTCAGGCCAGGCCTGTGGCCCTCTCTGTTGTAGTGTTTGGTGCGGTGAGGTTCTTGAGTGCCCGGTGGGGCTGGAGCAGTGGGCGGGGGTGGGATGGAGTTTGGTGATGGCGGAAGGGGGCTGATGGATTAGGCCTCGGTGCTGCCCCTGAAGCTGCCAGCACACTGTTGGCGCTAAGTGGATCATCGTGGAGTGGGCTGACGATCGAGTGCTGCATTTAAGCCTGCATAGTGGCTGCTGCCCTGGAGAGAAAGGTAAGGTATCATGAGGACAGGTCCTGTGTGATGTCGTGGGATGGGCTGTCATCATTGGCTTGCAGGCGCTGGCCTCGGCTTCCCAAGGATGTGTCTTGTTCGTGATGGCCTGGCATCAGCTGCCTATGGTGGGGATGGCTTTGGCAGTTCATGAGGATGCAGTGAGGTAGGTTACCTGTGAAGAGTTGCAATCCCGTTTCCAGAGGAGTGACTCCCCACGGGTGTCTTGCGGGACATAGAGAAGATGAACATGCTGAGGCATCTGCCGGCCTTCTTGGGGGTATGTGAGTTATGCAAACAAGCCCTTTGGTCGCTCTTTTCCCTCTTTCGGGAATGTGCAAAGCGATAGTGTTTCTGCCGGAGGGCATGACGCGGCCGGCCCGTGTGGCATGCAGGCCTTTCGAATAGCCAGAGCTTTATCCAGAGCAGTCCATTGGCGTGGCCGAGAAGGGGGCACTGTTGCCATCCCTGGTGCGCTGCCAAGGCCAGCCACTGTTCTCTTTCAGGCTTCCAAGTCCCCTCACATGGCAGAGGTCTTCCGTTGCAAGTCGTCTGTCTGTGGTCCTCGGGGACCATGCCTTTGATCACTGTGAGTTCCTCCGTGGTGTCACTGTGGCAGTGGAGAATTTCCAGGATGCATCAGGTGGGATCAGCATCTTCAAAGCAGACAGGCTTGCGGTCTGTCTTCCCTGGTGTTCAGTGTTCCCGTGTTCGCAAGATGTCTGTGGCTTCCAGTAGGGACGTATCACCCTGCTGGCTGGAGTAGGGCACGTGGGACGAGGCTGTTGAGCGTTTGAGCGATTCCATAGGGGTCAAGGCTGCGAACCTTGCAGGATGGGAGCTGCCTGAGACATGGCCGGGAAGGTGGCCTAGTTTCCGCTGTGGGGTTCCAACATGGGTCATGGCTGCTGAAGCCCACTGCTTCCTGTGGTGGGCATTCCCACGGGTCAAAGGAAAGTGATTAGGCCTAGTTGGCGAGAAGTTGCACTTTGTTCGATGTTCTTTAGGCCCTTGAGTGGTTTCAGGCTGCATCTTGCCAGTAGAATGCTGTAGGTCGGTGTCGGCTCACCCATGGGAGTTCCCTTGCTTCCGAAAGTGCTGGGAGTGACCCCAAGTGCACATCAGATGTGCTGGTAGCTGGCAGGTTCTCGAGTTGCACGTAGATGTCACACCCACGGCCGGGAGGCAGGTCTCGTCCAGTCTTTGTGCTCTGGTCAGAAGGCGTGGCTGTGGGAGAGCGGGAGTCCGTGGAGTATTTCAACGGTCCCTGGGGGATAAAGTTTGCATGCGGCCTCTGGAAGCTGACAGGGGACTTTCTCCTTTCAGTTGGGGGTCTAGCCAGGGTGTTGTGTATAAACTATGGCGTTTACTGTTGGACGCCTCTTCACAGGGCTATAGGGACTCACAGAGACCAAGAGACGTAGTCAGCGGCACACAGAGAAACCCACAAGAGCGTCTGCGTGCGCAGTCACGGTCACACACGCCCACACGCGTGAACACACAAATACAGCCTCTCACACACCGGCCAATGTATGTGCCTAACTTCCTGCAGTCGTACTATCAGACATGCAGTCAATTGTCGGTAAGGGATAGAGGTCCTTGGGAAGCAGTTTCAGAGCTCAAGCCCAGGTAAATGTTTGTATGGATCATGTCCTCTGAGGACACCAGTCCACTTCCCAGGTGTAGTTGCTGGGCAAGCCTCGCCGTCGGCAAAAACAAGAAGATCTTCGTGTGCTCTGATGACTGGAGGTGCTAAGAAGAACTGGAAAAAGTGAGGCGGGACCATGTTCCCGAGCATGGTCGCGGATAACTCAGGACGGTAGGTATTCAACCACCCCAAGATGTGCCATTAGATATTAGGTTTTCCTCAGATGGGCCCAATGGCTGCAAGAGTGGCTTGATTGTTCGTCTTGTTGAGTGGCCTGAGGGCTGTTGATTCTCCAGGCTTTTGGGGTACCCCAGGCTCATGGCTCCCCTGCAGAGCCCCGCGCACTGCCCGGTTGTGTTCTGCAGCATCCCAGCATGTGCTTGGATCGATGATGACACCCTTGTATGCATTCCTTGGAAACTCTGAACAAAATGGGTGAGAACACTCTACTGTCCCCTTATCGAAACTGAGGTTCAGCACGTTTCCTCTCTCGGGTGTACGGGACTGTTAGGAGTGAGGGCCAGTGTCCCCTGCCGACATGCACGCAAACACCACCAAGGTCTCCAGTATTGGAGGGTCTCCTGTCTAAGGGTCGACCGTGTCTGCACATAAGCTGGCTTCTCTGTGTATCCCGGGTCCCTGCTGAAAGGCGGTTGAAGGAATGCGAGGGGGCAGGCTCTCTTGCTGGTCTTAAGAGTCGGGGTGTGTGCCGGTCTCGGCCCAGTGTGCTTGCAGTTGGATAGGTGTGTTTTGGCCAGGGTCATGCTTCGTGCATGCCGTTTCGTGTGTTGATTTTGGAAGCCAAAATGAGCAAGCGTCCCTGGTTGGTGCCTGGAGCCTGAGGCCAGGCCTGTGGCCCTCCCTGTCCTTGCGTTTTGCACAGTGAGGTTTTTGAGTCCCGAGTGAGGCTGGAGAAGTGGGCGGGGTTGGGCTCGGGTTGGGCGTTGGCGGAAATGGGCTGATGGATTAGGCCACACTGCTGCCCTTGTCTGCTCCTCTACTTTAACCCCCAGCACAGTGTTGGTTCCAAGTGGGGCATCGTGGAGTGGGGTGAGGATCGAGTGCTGCATTTAAACCTGCGTGGTCGCTGATGGCCTGGACAGGAAGGTAAGGGATGATGAGGACAGGTCCTTTGTGAGGTCGTGGAATAGGCTGTCATAATTGGGTTGCAGGGGCTGGCCTCGGCTTCCCGAGGATGAGTCATGTTCGTGATGGGCTGGCATCAGCTGCCTATGGAGGGGGTGGCTTTGGCAGTTCAAGTGCATGAGGTGAGGTAGGTAACCTGTGTAGAATTGTGATCCCATTGCCGGAGGAATGACACCCAAAGGGTGTCTTGCGGGACGTAGAGAAGATCGACATTGTGAGGCGTCTGTACCGGCCTCCTTGGAGGTAGGTGAGTGATGCGAACATCCCTATTGGCTGCTTTCTTCCCTTGTTTGGGAATGTGCAAAGCGAAAGTGTTTCTCCCTGGGGGGCATGACACCGCCAGCCAGTTTGGCATGCAGGCCGTTCGAGCAGCCTGAGGTTTATCTGCAGCAGTCCGTGGGCGGGGCAGAGATGGGGGCACTGTTGCGATGCCAGGTGTGATGTCGTGGACAGCCACTGTGCCCTTTCAAGCTTCCAGGTCCCCTCGTGTGGCAGAGGTCTTCCGTTGAAAGTCTGTCTGTGGTCCTCAGGAACAGTGCATTTGATCGCTGTGAGTTCCTCGGTAGTGTCGCTGTGGCAGTGGAGAATTGCCAGGATGCATGGGGTGGTGTGGTCCTCATCAAAGCAGACAAGCTTGCGGTCTGTCTTCCCTGGTGTTCAGTGTCCCCGTGTTCACATGATGTCTGTGGCTTCCAATAGGGTCGAGTCGCCCTGCATGCAGGAGGAGGGCACTTAGGAAGAGGCTGTGTATCGTTTGAGCGTTTTCTCAGTGGTCAGGGCCACGAACCCTGCCAGTTGGAAACTTGCCGATACGTGGGCGAGGAGGTGGCCTAATTTCTGCTCTGGTGTTCCAACCTGTGTCATGGTTGCTGAAGCCCAACACTTCCCGTTGTGGGCATTCCCACGGGGTCACGGAAAGTGATTTGGTCTAGTTGGTGAGAAGACGCACTTGGTCCGCAGTTCCTTAGCCCCTTGAGAAGTTCCGGGCTGCATCTTGCCTGCAGGCAACTGCAGGTCGCAGTCAGCCCGCCCATGGGAGGTTCCCTTGCTTCCGGGAGTGCTGGGAGTGACCCCAAGGGCACATCAGATGTGCTGGTAGGTGGCAGGGTCTCCAGGTCCACATAGATGTGACAGCCACGGCCGGGAGGCAGGTCTTGTCCAGTATTTGTGCTTTGGGCAAAAGGCGAGGCTGTGAGAGAGCGGGAGTCTGTGGACTATTGCAACAGTCCCTGGGGGTCAAAGTTGGCATGTGGCCTCTTGAAGCTGACAGGGGTCTTTCTCCTTTCAGTTGGGGGTCCAACCAGGATGGTGTGTATAAACTATGGCGTTTACTGTTGGAGGCGTCTGCAGACGGCCACAGGGACACCCAGAGACCAAGACGCGTATTCAGCGGCACACACCGGAACCTACGAGTGCATTTTTGTGCGCAGTCACAGTCACACACGATCACACGCGTGAATACACACATACAGCGTCTCACACACCGGCCAACATACATGCCTAACTTCCTCCAGTCGTGCTGTGAGACACGCAATCAGTTTTCGGTAAGGGATAGTGGTACTTGGGAAGCAGGCTCCGGGCTCACACGCAGGTAAGTTTTCACAAGCATCATGTTCTCTGAGGACTGTGGTGCAATTCAGAAGCCTGCATGATTTCTGTCCACTTCTCAGGTGCAGTTGCAGGGTAAGGCTGGCCGTCGGCAAAGACAAGAAGACCTTCGTGTTGTCTGATGACTGGATGTGCTAAGGGGAACTGGAAAAAGTGGAGCTGGCGCACGTTGCTGAGCGTGGCTGGGGATAACTCAGGACAGTAGCATTCACCCATACTAAGATGTGCCATTGGATATTAGGTTTTCCTCAGATGGGTCCAATGGCTGCAAGAGTGGATTGATTGTTGGTCTTGCTGAGTGGCCTGAGGACTGTGGATTCCCCAGGCTGTTGGAGTACTTCTGGGTCATGGCTCCTCTGCAGAGCCCCACGGCCTGCCCGTTTGTGTTCTGCAGCGTCTCAGCATGTGCTCGGATCGATGATGACACCCTTGTATGCATTCCTTGGAAAATCTGAACAAAAAGAGTGAGAAAGCTCTACCGTCTCCTCATCGCAACTGAGGTCCAGCACGTTTCCTCTCGGGGGTAGGTGACAGTTAGGAGTGAGGGCCAACATCCCCTGCTGACATGCATGCAAACACCACTAAGGGCTCTAGCATTGGAGGGGCTCCTGTCTGAGGGTCGACCGTGTCTGCCCATAAGCTGGGTCATCTATGAATCCGCGGTCCCTGCTAAAAGGCCGTGAGGGAATGCAAGGGGGAAGGCTCTCCTGCTAGTCTTCAGAGTCGGAGTGTGTGCTGGTGTGGGCCCAGTGAGCTTTCAGCTTGGAGAAGTGTGTTTTGACCAGGATCACGCTTTGTGCATGCCGCTTCGGTGGTTGATTTTGGAAGCCAAAATGAGCAAGGTTCCCTGGTTGGAGCCTGGAGCCTCAGGCCAGGCCTGTGGCCCTCTCTGTTGTTGTGTTTGGTGCGGTGAGGTTCTTGAGTGCCCGGTGGGGCTGGAGCAGTGGGCGGGGGTGGGATGGAGTTTGGTGATGGCGGAAGGGGGCTGATGGATTAGGCCTCGGTGCTGCCGCTGAAGCTGCCAGCACACTGTTGGCGCTAAGTGGATCATCGTGGAGTGGGGTGACGATCGAGTGCTGCATTTAAGCCTGCATAGTGGCTGCTGCCCTGGAGAGAAAGGTAAGGTATCATGAGGACAGGTCCTGTGTGATGTCGTGGGATGGGCTGTCATCATTGGCTTGCAGGCGCTGGCCTCGGCTTCCCAAGGATGTGTCTTGTTCGTGATGGCCTGGCATCAGCTGCCTATGGTGGGGATGGCTTTGGCAGTTCATGAGGATGCAGTGAGGTAGGTTACCTGTGAAGAGTTGCAATCCCGTTTCCAGAGGAGTGACTCCCCACGGGTGTCTTGCGGGACATAGAGAAGATGAACATGCTGAGGCATCTGTGCCGGCCTTCTTGGGGGTAGGTGAGTTATGCAAACAAGCCCTTTGGTCGCTCTTTTCCCTCTTTCGGGAATGTGCAAAGCGATAGTGTTTCTGCCGGAGGGCATGACGCGGCCGGCCCGTGTGGCATGCAGGCCTTTCGAATAGCCAGAGCTTTATCCAGAGCAGTCCGTTGGTGGGGCAGAGAAGGGGGCACTGTTGCCATCCCTGGTGCGCTGCCAAGGCCAGCCACTGTTCCCTTTCAGGCTTCCAAGTCCCCTCACATGGCAGAGGTCTTCCGTTGCAAGTCGTCTGTCTGTGGTCCTCGGGGACCATGCCTTTGATCACTGTGAGTTCCTCCGTGGTGTCACTGTGGCAGTGGAGAATTTCCAGGATGCATCAGGTGGGATCAGCATCTTCAAAGCAGACAGGCTTGCGGTCTGTCTTCCCTGGTGTTCAGTGTTCCCGTGTTCGCAAGATGTCTGTGGCTTCCAGTAGGGACGTATCACCCTGCTGGCTGGAGTAGGGCACGTGGGACGAGGCTGTTGAGCGTTTGAGCGGTTCCTTAGGGGTCAAGGCTGCGAACCTTGCAGGATGGGAGCTGCCTGAGACATGGCCGGGAAGGTGGCCTAGTTTCCGCTGTGGGGTTCCAACATGGGTCATGGCTGCTGAAGCCCACTGCTTCCTGTGGTGGGCATTCCTACGGGTCAAAGGAAAGTGATTAGGCCTAGTTGGCGAGAAGTTGCACTTTGTTCGATGTTCTTTAGCCCCTTGAGTGGTTTCAGGCTGCATCTTGCCAGTAGAATGCTGTAGGTCGGTGTCGGCTCACCCATGGGAGTTCCCTTGCTTCCGAAAGTGCTGGGAGTGACCCCAAGTGCACATCAGATGTGCTGGTAGCTGGCAGGTTCTCGAGTTGCACGTAGATGTCACACCCACGGCCGGGAGGCAGGTCTCGTCCAGTCTTTGTGCTCTGGTCAGAAGGCGTGGCTGTGGGAGAGCGGGAGTCCGTGGAGTATTTCAACGGCCCCTGGGGGTTAAAGTTTGCATGCGGCCTCTGGAAGCTGACAGGGGGCTTTCTCCTTTCAGTTGGGGGTCTAGCCAGGGTGTTGTGTATAAACTATGGCGTTTACTGTTGGACGCCTCTTCACAGGGCTACAGGGACACACAGAGACCAAGAGGCGTAGTCAGCGGCACACAGCGAAACCCACAAGAGCGTCTGCGTGCGCAGTCACGGTCACACACGCCCACACGCGTGAACACACAAATACAGCCTCTCACACACCGGCCAATGTATGTGCCTAACTTCCTGCAGTCGTACTATCAGACATGCAGTCAATTGTCGGTAAGGGATAGAGGTCCTTGGGAAGCAGTTTCAGAGCTCAAGCCCAGGTAAATGTTTGTATGGATCATGTCCTCTGAGGACACCAGTCCACTTCCCAGGTGTAGTTGCTGGGCAAGCCTCGCCGTCGGCAAAAACAAGAAGATCTTCGTGTGCTCTGATGACTGGAGGTGCTAAGAAGAACTGGAAAAAGTGAGGCGGGGCCATGTTCCCGAGCATGGTCGCGGATAACTCAGGACGGTAGGTATTCAACCACCCCAAGATGTGCCATTAGATATTAGGTTTTCCTCAGATGGGCCCAATGGCTGCAAGAGTGGTTTGCTTGTTCGTCTTGTTGAGTGGCCTGAGGGCTGTGGATTCTCCAGGCTTTTGGGGTACCCCAGGCTCATGGCTCCCCTGCAGAGCCCCGCGCACTGCCCGGTTGTGTTCTGCAGCATCCCAGCATGTGCTTGGATCGAAGATGACACCCTTGTATGCATTCCTTGGAAACTCTGAACAAAATGGGTGAGAACACTCTACCGTCCCCTTATCGAAACTGAGGTTCAGCACGTTTCCTCTCTCGGGTGTACGGGACTGTTAGGAGTGAGGGCCAGTGTCCCCTGCCGACATGCACGCAAACACCACCAAGGACTCCAGTATTGGAGGGGCTCCTGTCTGAGGGTCGACCGTGTCTGCACATAAGCTGGCTTCTCTGTGTATCCCGGGTCCCTGCTGAAAGGCGGTTGAAGGAATGCGAGGGGGCAGGCTCTCTTGCTGGTCTTAAGAGTCGGGGTGTGTTTCGGTCTAGGCCCAGTGTGCTTGCAGTTGGATAGGTGTGTTTTGGCCAGGATCATGCTTCGTGCATGCCGTTTCGTGTGTTGATTTTGGAAGCCAAAATGAGCAAGCGTCCCTGGTTGGTGCCTGGAGCCTGAGGCCAGGCCTGTGGCCCTCCCTGTCCTTGCGTTTTGCACAGTGAGGTTTTTGAGTCCCGAGTGAGGCTGGAGAAGTGGGCGGGGTTGGGCTCGGGTTGGGCGTTGGCGGAAACGGGCTGATGGATTAGGCCACACTGCTGCCCTTGTCTGCTCCTCTACTTTAACCCCAGCACAGTGTTGGTTCCAAGTGGGGCATCGTGGAGTGGGGTTAGGATCGAGTGCTGCATTTAAACCTGCGTGGTCGCTGATGGCCTGGACAGGAAGGTAAGGGATGATGAGGACAGGTCCTTTGTGAGGTCGTGGAATAGGCTGTCATAATTGGGTTGCAGGGGCTGGCCTCGGCTTCCCGAGGATGAGTCATGTTCGTGATGGGCTGGCATCAGCTGCCTATGGAGGGGGTGGCTTTGGCAGTTCAAGTGCATGAGGTGAGGTAGGTAACCTGTGTAGAATTGTGATCCCATTGCCGGAGGAATGACACCCAAAGGGTGTCTTGCGGGACGTAGAGAAGATCGACATTGTGAGGCGTCTGTACCGGCCTCCTTGGAGGTAGGTGAGTGATGCGAACATCCCTATTGGCTGCTTTCTTCCCTTGTTTGGGAATGTGCAAAGCGAAAGTGTTTCTCCCGGGGGGGCATGACACCGCCAGCCAGTTTGGCATGCAGGCCGTTCGAACAGCCTGAGGCTTATCTGCAGCAGTCCGTGGGCGGGGCAGAGATGGGGGCACTGTTGCGATGCCATTTGTGCTGTCGTGGACAGCCACTGTGCCCTTTCAAGCTTCCAGGTCCCCTCGTGTGGCAGAGGTCTTCCGTTGAAAGTCTGTCTGTGGTCCTCAGGAACAGTGCATTTGATCGCTGTGAGTTCCTCGGTAGTGTCGCTGTGGCAGTGGAGAATTGCCAGGATGCATGGGGTGGTGTGGTCCTCATCAAAGCAGACAAGCTTGCGGTCTGTCTTCCCTGGTGTTCAGTGTCCCCGTGTTCACATGATGTCTGTGGCTTCCAATAGGGTCGAGTCGCCCTGCATGCAGGAGGAGGGCACTTAGGAAGAGGCTGTGTATCGTTTGAGTGTTTTCTCAGTGGTCAGGGCCACGAACCCTGCCAGTTGGAAACTTGCCGATACGTGGGCGAGGAGGTGGCCTAATTTCTGCTCTGGTGTTCCAACCTGTGTCATGGTTGCTGAAGCCCAACACTTCCCGTTGTGGGCATTCCCACGGGGTCACGGAAAGTGATTTGGTCTAGTTGGTGAGAAGACGCACTTGGTCCGCAGTTCCTTAGCCCCTTGAGAAGTTCCGGGCTGCATCTTGCCTGCAGGCAACTGCAGGTCGCAGTCAGCCCGCCCATGGGAGGTTCCCTTGCTTCCGGGAGTGCTGGGAGTGACCCCAAGGGCACATCAGATGTGCTGGTAGGTGGCAGGGTCTCCAGGTCCACATAGATGTGACAGCCACGGCCGGGAGGCAGGTCTTGTCCAGTATTTGTGCTTTGGGCAAAAGGCGAGGCTGTGAGAGAGCGGGAGTCTGTGGACTATTGCAACAGTCCCTGGGGGTCAAAGTTGGCATGTGGCCTCTTGAAGCTGACAGGGGTCTTTCTCCTTTCAGTTGGGGGTCCAACCAGGATGGTGTGTATAAACTATGGCGTTTACTGTTGGAGGCGTCTGCAGACGGCCACAGGGACACCCAGAGACCAAGACGCGTATTCAGCGGCACACACCGGAACCTACGAGTGCATTTTTGTGCGCAGTCACAGTCACACACGATCACACGCGTGAATACACACATACAGCGTCTCACACACCGGCCAACATACATGCCTAACTTCCTCCAGTCGTGCTGTGAGACACGCAATCAGTTTTCGGTAAGGGATAGTGGTACTTGGGAAGCAGGCTCCGGGCTCACACGCAGGTAAGTTTTCACAAGCATCATGTTCTCTGAGGACTGTGGTGCAATTCAGAAGCCTGCATGATTTCTGTCCACTTCTCAGGTGCAGTTGCAGGGTAAGGCTGGCCGTCGGCAAAGACAAGAAGACCTTCGTGTTGTCTGATGACTGGATGTGCTAAGGGGAACTGGAAAAAGTGGAGCTGGCGCACGTTGCTGAGCGTGGCTGGGGATAACTCAGGACAGTAGCATTCACCCATACTAAGATGTGCCATTGGATATTAGGTTTTCCTCAGATGGGTCCAATGGCTGCAAGAGTGGATTGATTGTTGGTCTTGCTGAGTGGCCTGAGGACTGTGGATTCCCCAGGCTGTTGGAGTACTTCTGGGTCATGGCTCCTCTGCAGAGCCCCACGGCCTGCCCGTTTGTGTTCTGCAGCGTCTCAGCATGTGCTCGGATCGATGATGACACCCTTGTATGCATTCCTTGGAAAATCTGAACAAAAAGAGTGAGAAAGCTCTACCGTCTCCTCATCGCAACTGAGGTCCAGCACGTTTCCTCTCGGGGGTAGGTGACAGTTAGGAGTGAGGGCCAACATCCCCTGCTGACATGCATGCAAACACCACTAAGGGCTCTAGCATTGGAGGGGCTCCTGTCTGAGGGTCGACCGTGTCTGCCCATAAGCTGGGTCATCTATGAATCCGCGGTCCCTGCTAAAAGGCCGTGAGGGAATGCAAGGGGGAAGGCTCTCCTGCTAGTCTTCAGAGTCGGAGTGTGTGCTGGTGTGGGCCCAGTGAGCTTTCAGCTTGGAGAAGTGTGTTTTGACCAGGATCACGCTTTGTGCATGCCGCTTCGGTGGTTGATTTTGGAAGCCAAAATGAGCAAGGTTCCCTGGTTGGAGCCTGGAGCCTCAGGCCAGGCCTGTGGCCCTCTCTGTTGTTGTGTTTGGTGCGGTGAGGTTCTTGAGTGCCCGGTGGGGCTGGAGCAGTGGGCGGGGGTGGGATGGAGTTTGGTGATGGCGGAAGGGGGCTGATGGATTAGGCCTCGGTGCTGCCGCTGAAGCTGCCAGCACACTGTTGGCGCTAAGTGGATCATCGTGGAGTGGGGTGACGATCGAGTGCTGCATTTAAGCCTGCATAGTGGCTGCTGCCCTGGAGAGAAAGGTAAGGTATCATGAGGACAGGTCCTGTGTGATGTCGTGGGATGGGCTGTCATCATTGGCTTGCAGGCGCTGGCCTCGGCTTCCCAAGGATGTGTCTTGTTCGTGATGGCCTGGCATCAGCTGCCTATGGTGGGGATGGCTTTGGCAGTTCATGAGGATGCAGTGAGGTAGGTTACCTGTGAAGAGTTGCAATCCCGTTTCCAGAGGAGTGACTCCCCACGGGTGTCTTGCGGGACATAGAGAAGATGAACATGCTGAGGCATCTGTGCCGGCCTTCTTGGGGGTAGGTGAGTTATGCAAACAAGCCCTTTGGTCGCTCTTTTCCCTCTTTCGGGAATGTGCAAAGCGATAGTGTTTCTGCCGGAGGGCATGACGCGGCCGGCCCGTGTGGCATGCAGGCCTTTCGAATAGCCAGAGCTTTATCCAGAGCAGTCCGTTGGTGGGGCAGAGAAGGGGGCACTGTTGCCATCCCTGGTGCGCTGCCAAGGCCAGCCACTGTTCCCTTTCAGGCTTCCAAGTCCCCTCACATGGCAGAGGTCTTCCGTTGCAAGTCGTCTGTCTGTGGTCCTCGGGGACCATGCCTTTGATCACTGTGAGTTCCTCCGTGGTGTCACTGTGGCAGTGGAGAATTTCCAGGATGCATCAGGTGGGATCAGCATCTTCAAAGCAGACAGGCTTGCGGTCTGTCTTCCCTGGTGTTCAGTGTTCCCGTGTTCGCAAGATGTCTGTGGCTTCCAGTAGGGACGTATCACCCTGCTGGCTGGAGTAGGGCACGTGGGACGAGGCTGTTGAGCGTTTGAGCGGTTCCTTAGGGGTCAAGGCTGCGAACCTTGCAGGATGGGAGCTGCCTGAGACATGGCCGGGAAGGTGGCCTAGTTTCCGCTGTGGGGTTCCAACATGGGTCATGGCTGCTGAAGCCCACTGCTTCCTGTGGTGGGCATTCCCACGGGTCAAAGGAAAGTGATTAGGCCTAGTTGGCGAGAAGTTGCACTTTGTTCGATGTTCTTTAGCCCCTTGAGTGGTTTCAGGCTGCATCTTGCCAGTAGAATGCTGTAGGTCGGTGTCGGCTCACCCATGGGAGTTCCCTTGCTTCCGAAAGTGCTGGGAGTGACCCCAAGTGCACATCAGATGTGCTGGTAGCTGGCAGGTTCTCGAGTTGCACGTAGATGTCACACCCACGGCCGGGAGGCAGGTCTCGTCCAGTCTTTGTGCTCTGGCAGAAGGCGTGGCTGTGGGAGAGCGGGAGTCCGTGGAGTATTTCAACGGCCCCTGGGGGATAAAGTTTGCATGCGGCCTCTGGAAGCTGACAGGGGGCTTTCTCCTTTCAGTTGGGGGTCTAGCCAGGGTGTTGTGTATAAACTATGGCGTTTACTGTTGGACGCCTCTTCACAGGGCTACAGGGACTCACAGAGACCAAGAGACGTAGTCAGCGGCACACAGCGAAACCCACAAGAGCGTCTGCGTGCGCAGTCACGGTCACACACGCCCACACGCGTGAACACACAAATACAGCCTCTCACACACCGGCCAATGTATGTGCCTAACTTCCTGCAGTCGTACTATCAGACATGCAGTCAATTGTCGGTAAGGGATAGAGGTCCTTGGGAAGCAGTTTCAGAGCTCAAGCCCAGGTAAATGTTTGTATGGATCATGTCCTCTGAGGACACCAGTCCACTTCCCAGGTGCAGTTGCTGGGCAAGCCTCGCCGTCGGCAAAAACAAGAAGATCTTCGTGTGCTCTGATGACTGGAGGTGCTAAGAAGAACTGGAAAAAGTGAGGCGGGGCCATGTTCCCGAGCATGGTCGCGGATAACTCAGGACGGTAGGTATTCAACCACCCCAAGATGTGCCATTAGATATTAGGTTTTCCTCAGATGGGCCCAATGGCTGCAAGAGTGGTTTGCTTGTTCGTCTTGTTGAGTGGCCTGAGGGCTGTGGATTCTCCAGGCTTTTGGGGTACCCCAGGCTCATGGCTCCCCTGCAGAGCCCCGCGCACTGCCCGGTTGTGTTCTGCAGCATCCCAGCATGTGCTTGGATCGATGATGACACCCTTGTATGCATTCCTTGGAAACTCTGAACAAAATGGGTGAGAACACTCTACCGTCCCCTTATCGAAACTGAGGTTCAGCACGTTTCCTCTCTCGGGTGTACGGGACTGTTAGGAGTGAGGGCCAGTGTCCCCTGCCGACATGCACGCAAACACCACCAAGGACTCCAGTATTGGAGGGGCTCCTGTCTGAGGGTCGACCGTGTCTGCACATAAGCTGGCTTCTCTGTGTATCCCGGGTCCCTGCTGAAAGGCGGTTGAAGGAATGCGAGGGGGCAGGCTCTCTTGCTGGTCTTAAGAGTCGGGGTGTGTTTCGGTCTAGGCCCAGTGTGCTTGCAGTTGGATAGGTGTGTTTTGGCCAGGATCATGCTTCGTGCATGCCGTTTCGTGTGTTGATTTTGGAAGCCAAAATGAGCAAGCGTCCCTGGTTGGTGCCTGGAGCCTGAGGCCAGGCCTGTGGCCCTCCCTGTCCTTGCGTTTTGCACAGTGAGGTTTTTGAGTCCCGAGTGAGGCTGGAGAAGTGGGCGGGGTTGGGCTCGGGTTGGGCGTTGGCGGAAACGGGCTGATGGATTAGGCCACACTGCTGCCCTTGTCTGCTCCTCTACTTTAACCCCCAGCACAGTGTTGGTTCCAAGTGGGGCATCGTGGAGTGGGGTTAGGATCGAGTGCTGCATTTAAACCTGCGTGGTCGCTGATGGCCTGGACAGGAAGGTAAGGGATGATGAGGACAGGTCCTTTGTGAGGTCGTGGAATAGGCTGTCATAATTGGGTTGCAGGGGCTGGCCTCGGCTTCCCGAGGATGAGTCATGTTCGTGATGGGCTGGCATCAGCTGCCTATGGAGGGGGTGGCTTTGGCAGTTCAAGTGCATGAGGTGAGGTAGGTAACCTGTGTAGAATTGTGATCCCATTGCCGGAGGAATGACACCCAAAGGGTGTCTTGCGGGACGTAGAGAAGATCGACATTGTGAGGCGTCTGTACCGGCCTCCTTGGAGGTAGGTGAGTGATGCGAACATCCCTATTGGCTGCTTTCTTCCCTTGTTTGGGAATGTGCAAAGCGAAAGTGTTTCTCCCTGGGGGGCATGACACCGCCAGCCAGTTTGGCATGCAGGCCGTTCGAACAGCCTGAGGCTTATCTGCAGCAGTCCGTGGGCGGGGCAGAGATGGGGGCACTGTTGCGATGCCATTTGTGCTGTCGTGGACAGCCACTGTGCCCTTTCAAGCTTCCAGGTCCCCTCGTGTGGCAGAGGTCTTCCGTTGAAAGTCTGTCTGTGGTCCTCAGGAACAGTGCATTTGATCGCTGTGAGTTCCTCGGTAGTGTCGCTGTGGCAGTGGAGAATTGCCAGGATGCATGGGGTGGTGTGGTCCTCATCAAAGCAGACAAGCTTGCGGTCTGTCTTCCCTGGTGTTCAGTGTCCCCGTGTTCACATGATGTCTGTGGCTTCCAATAGGGTCGAGTCGCCCTGCATGCAGGAGGAGGGCACTTAGGAAGAGGCTGTGTATCGTTTGAGCGTTTTCTCAGTGGTCAGGGCCACGAACCCTGCCAGTTGGAAACTTGCCGATACGTGGGCGAGGAGGTGGCCTAATTTCTGCTCTGGTGTTCCAACCTGTGTCATGGTTGCTGAAGCCCAACACTTCCCGTTGTGGGCATTCCCACGGGGTCACGGAAAGTGATTTGGTCTAGTTGGTGAGAAGACGCACTTGGTCCGCAGTTCCTTAGCCCCTTGAGAAGTTCCGGGCTGCATCTTGCCTGCAGGCAACTGCAGGTCGCAGTCAGCCCGCCCATGTGAGGTTCCCTTGCTTCCGGGAGTGCTGGGAGTGACCCCAAGGGCACATCAGATGTGCTGGTAGGTGGCAGGGTCTCCAGGTCCACATAGATGTGACAGCCACGGCCGGGAGGCAGGTCTTGTCCAGTATTTGTGCTTTGGGCAAAAGGCGAGGCTGTGAGAGAGCGGGAGTCTGTGGACTATTGCAACAGTCCCTGGGGGTCAAAGTTGGCATGTGGCCTCTTGAAGCTGACAGGGGTCTTTCTCCTTTCAGTTGGGGGTCCAACCAGGATGGTGTGTATAAACTATGGCGTTTACTGTTGGAGGCGTCTGCAGACGGCCACAGGGACACCCAGAGACCAAGACGCGTATTCAGCGGCACACACCGGAACCTACGAGTGCATTTTTGTGCGCAGTCACAGTCACACACGATCACACGCGTGAATACACACATACAGCGTCTCACACACCGGCCAACATACATGCCTAACTTCCTCCAGTCGTGCTGTGAGACACGCAATCAGTTTTCGGTAAGGGATAGTGGTACTTGGGAAGCAGGCTCCGGGCTCACACGCAGGTAAGTTTTCACAAGCATCATGTTCTCTGAGGACTGTGGTGCAATTCAGAAGCCTGCATGATTTCTGTCCACTTCTCAGGTGCAGTTGCAGGGTAAGGCTGGCCGTCGGCAAAGACAAGAAGACCTTCGTGTTGTCTGATGACTGGATGTGCTAAGGGGAACTGGAAAAAGTGGAGCTGGCGCACGTTGCTGAGCGTGGCTGGGGATAACTCAGGACAGTAGCATTCACCCATACTAAGATGTGCCATTGGATATTAGGTTTTCCTCAGATGGGTCCAATGGCTGCAAGAGTGGATTGATTGTTGGTCTTGCTGAGTGGCCTGAGGACTGTGGATTCCCCAGGCTGTTGGAGTACTTCTGGGTCATGGCTCCTCTGCAGAGCCCCACGGCCTGCCCGTTTGTGTTCTGCAGCGTCTCAGCATGTGCTCGGATCGATGATGACAGCCTTGTATGCATTCCTTGGAAAATCTGAACAAAAAGAGTGAGAAAGCTCTACCGTCTCCTCATCGCAACTGAGGTCCAGCACGTTTCCTCTCGGGGGTAGGTGACAGTTAGGAGTGAGGGCCAACATCCCCTGCTGACATGCATGCAAACACCACTAAGGGCTCTAGCATTGGAGGGGCTCCTGTCTGAGGGTCGACCGTGTCTGCCCATAAGCTGGGTCATCTATGAATCCGCGGTCCCTGCTAAAAGGCCGTGAGGGAATGCAAGGGGGAAGGCTCTCCTGCTAGTCTTCAGAGTCGGAGTGTGTGCTGGTGTGGGCCCAGTGAGCTTTCAGCTTGGAGAAGTGTGTTTTGACCAGGATCACGCTTTGTGCATGCCGCTTCGGTGGTTGATTTTGGAAGCCAAAATGAGCAAGGTTCCCTGGTTGGAGCCTGGAGCCTCAGGCCAGGCCTGTGGCCCTCTCTGTTGTTGTGTTTGGTGCGGTGAGGTTCTTGAGTGCCCGGTGGGGCTGGAGCAGTGGGCGGGGGTGGGATGGAGTTTGGTGATGGAGGAAGGGGGCTGATGGATTAGGCCTCGGTGCTGCCGCTGAAGCTGCCAGCACACTGTTGGCGCTAAGTGGATCATCGTGGAGTGGGGTGACGATCGAGTGCTGCATTTAAGCCTGCATAGTGGCTGCTGCCCTGGAGAGAAAGGTAAGGTATCATGAGGACAGGTCCTGTGTGATGTCGTGGGATGGGCTGTCATCATTGGCTTGCAGGCGCTGGCCTCGGCTTCCCAAGGATGTGTCTTGTTCGTGATGGCCTGGCATCAGCTGCCTATGGTGGGGATGGCTTTGGCAGTTCATGAGGATGCAGTGAGGTAGGTTACCTGTGAAGAGTTGCAATCCCGTTTCCAGAGGAGTGACTCCCCACGGGTGTCTTGCGGGACATAGAGAAGATGAACATGCTGAGGCATCTGTGCCGGCCTTCTTGGGGGTAGGTGAGTTATGCAAACAAGCCCTTTGGTCGCTCTTTTCCCTCTTTCGGGAATGTGCAAAGCGATAGTGTTTCTGCCGGAGGGCATGACGCGGCCGGCCCGTGTGGCATGCAGGCCTTTCGAATAGCCAGAGCTTTATCCAGAGCAGTCCGTTGGTGGGGCAGAGAAGGGGGCACTGTTGCCATCCCTGGTGCGCTGCCAAGGCCAGCCACTGTTCCCTTTCAGGCTTCCAAGTCCCCTCACATGGCAGAGGTCTTCCGTTGCAAGTCGTCTGTCTGTGGTCCTCGGGGACCATGCCTTTGATCACTGTGAGTTCCTCCGTGGTGTCACTGTGGCAGTGGAGAATTTCCAGGATGCATCAGGTGGGATCAGCATCTTCAAAGCAGACAGGCTTGCGGTCTGTCTTCCCTGGTGTTCAGTGTTCCCGTGTTCGCAAGATGTCTGTGGCTTCCAGTAGGGACGTATCACCCTGCTGGCTGGAGTAGGGCACGTGGGACGAGGCTGTTGAGCGTTTGAGCGGTTCCTTAGGGGTCAAGGCTGCGAACCTTGCAGGATGGGAGCTGCCTGAGACATGGCCGGGAAGGTGGCCTAGTTTCCGCTGTGGGGTTCCAACATGGGTCATGGCTGCTGAAGCCCACTGCTTCCTGTGGTGGGCATTCCCACGGGTCAAAGGAAAGTGATTAGGCCTAGTTGGCGAGAAGTTGCACTTTGTTCGATGTTCTTTAGCCCCTTGAGTGGTTTCAGGCTGCATCTTGCCAGTAGAATGCTGTAGGTCGGTGTCGGCTCACCCATGGGAGTTCCCTTGCTTCCGAAAGTGCTGGGAGTGACCAAAAGTGCACATCAGATGTGCTGGATGCTGGCAGGTTCTCGAGTTGCACGTAGATGTCACACCCACGGCCGGGAGGCAGGTCTCGTCCAGTCTTTGTGCTCTGGTCAGAAGGCGTGGCTGTGGGAGAGCGGGAGTCCGTGGAGTATTTCAACGGCCCCTGGGGGATAAAGTTTGCATGCGGCCTCTGGAAGCTGACAGGGGGCTTTCTCCTTTCAGTTGGGGGTCTAGCCAGGGTGTTGTGTATAAACTATGGCGTTTACTGTTGGACGCCTCTTCACAGGGCTACAGGGACTCACAGAGACCAAGAGACGTAGTCAGCGGCACACAGCGAAACCCACAAGAGCGTCTGCGTGCGCAGTCACGGTCACACACGCCCACACGCGTGAACACACAAATACAGCCTCTCACACACCGGCCAATGTATGTGCCTAACTTCCTGCAGTCGTACTATCAGACATGCAGTCAATTGTCGGTAAGGGATAGAGGTCCTTGGGAAGCAGTTTCAGAGCTCAAGCCCAGGTAAATGTTTGTATGGATCATGTCCTCTGAGGACACCAGTCCACTTCCCAGGTGCAGTTGCTGGGCAAGCCTCGCCGTCGGCAAAAACAAGAAGATCTTCGTGTGCTCTGATGACTGGAGGTGCTAAGAAGAACTGGAAAAAGTGAGGCGGGACCATGTTCCCGAGCATGGTCGCGGATAACTCAGGACGGTAGGTATTCAACCACCCCAAGATGTGCCATTAGATATTAGGTTTTCCTCAGATGGGCCCAATGGCTGCAAGAGTGGCTTGATTGTTCGTCTTGTTGAGTGGCCTGAGGGCTGTGGATTCTCCAGGCTTTTGGGGTACCCCAGGCTCATGGCTCCCCTGCAGAGCCCCGCGCACTGCCCGGTTGTGTTCTGCAGCATCCCAGCATGTGCTTGGATCGATGATGACACCCTTGTATGCATTCCTTGGAAACTCTGAACAAAATGGGTGAGAACACTCTACCGTCCCCTTATCGAAACTGAGGTTCAGCACGTTTCCTCTCTCGGGTGTACGGGACTGTTAGGAGTGAGGGCCAGTGTCCCCTGCCGACATGCACGCAAACACCACCAAGGACTCCAGTATTGGAGGGGCTCCTGTCTGAGGGTCGACCGTGTCTGCACATAAGCTGGCTTCTCTGTGTATCCCGGGTCCCTGCTGAAAGGCGGTTGAAGGAATGCGAGGGGGCAGGCTCTCTTGCTGGTCTTAAGAGTCGGGGTGTGTTTCGGTCTAGGCCCAGTGTGCTTGCAGTTGGATAGGTGTGTTTTGGCCAGGATCATGCTTCGTGCATGCCGTTTCGTGTGTTGATTTTGGAAGCCAAAATGAGCAAGCGTCCCTGGTTGGTGCCTGGAGCCTGAGGCCAGGCCTGTGGCCCTCCCTGTCCTTGCGTTTTGCACAGTGAGGTTTTTGAGTCCCGAGTGAGGCTGGAGAAGTGGGCGGGGTTGGGCTCGGGTTGGGCGTTGGCGGAAACGGGCTGATGGATTAGGCCACACTGCTGCCCTTGTCTGCTCCTCTACTTTAACCCCCAGCACAGTGTTGGTTCCAAGTGGGGCATCGTGGAGTGGGGTTAGGATCGAGTGCTGCATTTAAACCTGCGTGGTCGCTGATGGCCTGGACAGGAAGGTAAGGGATGATGAGGACAGGTCCTTTGTGAGGTCGTGGAATAGGCTGTCATAATTGGGTTGCAGGGGCTGGCCTCGGCTTCCCGAGGATGAGTCATGTTCGTGATGGGCTGGCATCAGCTGCCTATGGAGGGGGTGGCTTTGGCAGTTCAAGTGCATGAGGTGAGGTAGGTAACCTGTGTAGAATTGTGATCCCATTGCCGGAGGAATGACACCCAAAGGGTGTCTTGCGGGACGTAGAGAAGATCGACATTGTGAGGCGTCTGTACCGGCCTCCTTGGAGGTAGGTGAGTGATGCGAACATCCCTATTGGCTGCTTTCTTCCCTTGTTTGGGAATGTGCAAAGCGAAAGTGTTTCTCCCGGGGGGGCATGACACCGCCAGCCAGTTTGGCATGCAGGCCGTTCGAACAGCCTGAGGCTTATCTGCAGCAGTCCGTGGGCGGGGCAGAGATGGGGGCACTGTTGCGATGCCATTTGTGCTGTCGTGGACAGCCACTGTGCCCTTTCAAGCTTCCAGGTCCCCTCGTGTGGCAGAGGTCTTCCGTTGAAAGTCTGTCTGTGGTCCTCAGGAACAGTGCATTTGATCGCTGTGAGTTCCTCGGTAGTGTCGCTGTGGCAGTGGAGAATTGCCAGGATGCATGGGGTGGTGTGGTCCTCATCAAAGCAGACAAGCTTGCGGTCTGTCTTCCCTGGTGTTCAGTGTCCCCGTGTTCACATGATGTCTGTGGCTTCCAATAGGGTCGAGTCGCCCTGCATGCAGGAGGAGGGCACTTAGGAAGAGGCTGTGTATCGTTTGAGCGTTTTCTCAGTGGTCAGGGCCACGAACCCTGCCAGTTGGAAACTTGCCGATACGTGGGCGAGGAGGTGGCCTAATTTCTGCTCTGGTGTTCCAACCTGTGTCATGGTTGCTGAAGCCCAACACTTCCCGTTGTGGGCATTCCCACGGGGTCACGGAAAGTGATTTGGTCTAGTTGGTGAGAAGACGCACTTGGTCCGCAGTTCCTTAGCCCCTTGAGAAGTTCCGGGCTGCATCTTGCCTGCAGGCAACTGCAGGTCGCAGTCAGCCCGCCCATGTGAGGTTCCCTTGCTTCCGGGAGTGCTGGGAGTGACCCCAAGGGCACATCAGATGTGCTGGTAGGTGGCAGGGTCTCCAGGTCCACATAGATGTGACAGCCACGGCCGGGAGGCAGGTCTTGTCCAGTATTTGTGCTTTGGGCAAAAGGCGAGGCTGTGAGAGAGCGGGAGTCTGTGGACTATTGCAACAGTCCCTGGGGGTCAAAGTTGGCATGTGGCCTCTTGAAGCTGACAGGGGTCTTTCTCCTTTCAGTTGGGGGTCCAACCAGGATGGTGTGTATAAACTATGGCGTTTACTGTTGGAGGCGTCTGCAGACGGCCACAGGGACACCCAGAGACCAAGACGCGTATTCAGCGGCACACACCGGAACCTACGAGTGCATTTTTGTGTGCAGTCACAGTCACACACGATCACACGCGTGAATACACACATACAGCGTCTCACACACCGGCCAACATACATGCCTAACTTCCTCCAGTCGTGCTGTGAGACACGCAATCAGTTTTCGGTAAGGGATAGTGGTACTTGGGAAGCAGGCTCCGGGCTCACACGCAGGTAAGTTTTCACAAGCATCATGTTCTCTGAGGACTGTGGTGCAATTCAGAAGCCTGCATGATTTCTGTCCACTTCTCAGGTGCAGTTGCAGGGTAAGGCTGGCCGTCGGCAAAGACAAGAAGACCTTCGTGTTGTCTGATGACTGGATGTGCTAAGGGGAACTGGAAAAAGTGGAGCTGGCGCACGTTGCTGAGCGTGGCTGGGGATAACTCAGGACAGTAGCATTCACCCATACTAAGATGTGCCATTGGATATTAGGTTTTCCTCAGATGGGTCCAATGGCTGCAAGAGTGGATTGATTGTTGGTCTTGCTGAGTGGCCTGAGGACTGTGGATTCCCCAGGCTGTTGGAGTACTTCTGGGTCATGGCTCCTCTGCAGAGCCCCACGGCCTGCCCGTTTGTGTTCTGCAGCGTCTCAGCATGTGCTCGGATCGATGATGACACCCTTGTATGCATTCCTTGGAAAATCTGAACAAAAAGAGTGAGAAAGCTCTACCGTCTCCTCATCGCAACTGAGGTCCAGCACGTTTCCTCTCGGGGGTAGGTGACAGTTAGGAGTGAGGGCCAACATCCCCTGCTGACATGCATGCAAACACCACTAAGGGCTCTAGCATTGGAGGGGCTCCTGTCTGAGGGTCGACCGTGTCTGCCCATAAGCTGGGTCATCTATGAATCCGCGGTCCCTGCTAAAAGGCCGTGAGGGAATGCAAGGGGGAAGGCTCTCCTGCTAGTCTTCAGAGTCGGAGTGTGTGCTGGTGTGGGCCCAGTGAGCTTTCAGCTTGGAGAAGTGTGTTTTGACCAGGATCACGCTTTGTGCATGCCGCTTCGGTGGTTGATTTTGGAAGCCAAAATGAGCAAGGTTCCCTGGTTGGAGCCTGGAGCCTCAGGCCAGGCCTGTGGCCCTCTCTGTTGTTGTGTTTGGTGCGGTGAGGTTCTTGAGTGCCCGGTGGGGCTGGAGCAGTGGGCGGGGGTGGGATGGAGTTTGGTGATGGCGGAAGGGGGCTGATGGATTAGGCCTCGGTGCTGCCGCTGAAGCTGCCAGCACACTGTTGGCGCTAAGTGGATCATCGTGGAGTGGGGTGACGATCGAGTGCTGCATTTAAGCCTGCATAGTGGCTGCTGCCCTGGAGAGAAAGGTAAGGTATCATGAGGACAGGTCCTGTGTGATGTCGTGGGATGGGCTGTCATCATTGGCTTGCAGGCGCTGGCCTCGGCTTCCCAAGGATGTGTCTTGTTCGTGATGGCCTGGCATCAGCTGCCTATGGTGGGGATGGCTTTGGCAGTTCATGAGGATGCAGTGAGGTAGGTTACCTGTGAAGAGTTGCAATCCCGTTTCCAGAGGAGTGACTCCCCACGGGTGTCTTGCGGGACATAGAGAAGATGAACATGCTGAGGCATCTGTGCCGGCCTTCTTGGGGGTAGGTGAGTTATGCAAACAAGCCCTTTGGTCGCTCTTTTCCCTCTTTCGGGAATGTGCAAAGCGATAGTGTTTCTGCCGGAGGGCATGACGCGGCCGGCCCGTGTGGCATGCAGGCCTTTCGAATAGCCAGAGCTTTATCCAGAGCAGTCCGTTGGCGGGGCAGAGAAGGGGGCACTGTTGCCATCCCTGGTGCGCTGCCAAGGCCAGCCACTGTTCCCTTTCAGGCTTCCAAGTCCCCTCACATGGCAGAGGTCTTCCGTTGCAAGTCATCTGTCTGTGGTCCTCGGGGACCATGCCTTTGATCACTGTGAGTTCCTCGGTGGTGTCACTGTGGCAGTGGAGAATTTCCAGGATGCATCAGGTGGGATCAGCATCTTCAAAGCAGACAGGCTTGCGGTCTGTCTTCCCTGGTGTTCAGTGTTCCCGTGTTCGCAAGATGTCTGTGGCTTCCAGTAGGGACGTATCACCCTGCTGGCTGGAGTAGGGCACGTGGGACGAGGCTGTTGAGCGTTTGAGCGGTTCCTTAGGGGTCAAGGCTGCGAACCTTGCAGGATGGGAGCTGCCTGAGACATGGCCGGGAAGGTGGCCTAGTTTCCGCTGTGGGGTTCCAACATGGGTCATGGCTGCTGAAGCCCACTGCTTCCTGTGGTGGGCATTCCCACGGGTCAAAGGAAAGTGATTAGGCCTAGTTGGCGAGAAGTTGCACTTTGTTCGATGTTCTTTAGCCCCTTGAGTGGTTTCAGGCTGCATCTTGCCAGTAGAATGCTGTAGGTCGGTGTCGGCTCACCCATGGGAGTTCCCTTGCTTCCGAAAGTGCTGGGAGTGACCCCAAGTGCACATCAGATGTGCTGGTAGCTGGCAGGTTCTCGAGTTGCACGTAGATGTCACACCCACGGCCGGGAGGCAGGTCTCGTCCAGTCTTTGTGCTCTGGTCAGAAGGCGTGGCTGTGGGAGAGCGGGAGTCCCTGGAGTATTTCAACGGCCCCTGGGGGTTAATGTTTGCATGCGGCCTCTGGAAGCTGACAGGGGGCTTTCTCCTTTCAGTTGGGGGTCTAGCCAGGGTGTTGTGTATAAACTATGGAGTTTACTGTTGGACGCCCCTTCACAGGGCTACAGGGACACACAGAGACCAAGATGCGTAGTCAGCGGCACACAGCGAAACCCACAAGAGCGTCTGCCTGCGCAGTCACGGTCACACACGCCCACACGCGTGAACACACAAATACAGCCTCTCACACACCGGCCAATGTATGTGCCTAACTTCCTGCAGTCGTACTATCAGACATGCAGTCAATTGTCGGTAAGGGATAGAGGTCCTTGGGAAGCAGTTTCAGAGCTCAAGCCCAGGTAAATGTTTGTATGGATCATGTCCTCTGAGGACACCAGTCCACTTCCCAGGTGCAGTTGCTGGGCAAGCCTCGCCGTCGGCAAAAACAAGAAGATCTTCGTGTGCTCTGATGACTGGAGGTGCTAAGAAGAACTGGAAAAAGTGAGGCGGGGCCATGTTCCCGAGCATGGTCGCGGATAACTCAGGACGGTAGGTATTCAACCACCCCAAGATGTGCCATTAGATATTAGGTTTTCCTCAGATGGGCCCAATGGCTGCAAGAGTGGTTTGCTTGTTCGTCTTGTTGAGTGGCCTGAGGGCTGTGGATTCTCCAGGCTTTTGGGGTACCCCAGGCTCATGGCTCCCCTGCAGAGCCCCGCGCACTGCCCGGTTGTGTTCTGCAGCATCCCAGCATGTGCTTGGATCGATGATGACACCCTTGTATGCATTCCTTGGAAACTCTGAACAAAATGGGTGAGAACACTCTACCGTCCCCTTATCGAAACTGAGGTTCAGCACGTTTCCTCTCTCGGGTGTACGGGACTGTTAGGAGTGAGGGCCAGTGTCCCCTGCCGACATGCACGCAAACACCACCAAGGACTCCAGTATTGGAGGGGCTCCTGTCTGAGGGTCGACCGTGTCTGCACATAAGCTGGCTTCTCTGTGTATCCCGGGTCCCTGCTGAAAGGCGGTTGAAGGAATGCGAGGGGGCAGGCTCTCTTGCTGGTCTTAAGAGTCGGGGTGTGTTTCGGTCTAGGCCCAGTGTGCTTGCAGTTGGATAGGTGTGTTTTGGCCAGGATCATGCTTCGTGCATGCCGTTTCGTGTGTTGATTTTGGAAGCCAAAATGAGCAAGCGTCCCTGGTTGGTGCCTGGAGCCTGAGGCCAGGCCTGTGGCCCTCCCTGTCCTTGCGTTTTGCACAGTGAGGTTTTTGAGTCCCGAGTGAGGCTGGAGAAGTGGGCGGGGTTGGGCTCGGGTTGGGCGTTGGCGGAAACGGGCTGATGGATTAGGCCACACTGCTGCCCTTGTCTGCTCCTCTACTTTAACCCCCAGCACAGTGTTGGTTCCAAGTGGGGCATCGTGGAGTGGGGTTAGGATCGAGTGCTGCATTTAAACCTGCGTGGTCGCTGATGGCCTGGACAGGAAGGTAAGGGATGATGAGGACAGGTCCTTTGTGAGGTCGTGGAATAGGCTGTCATAATTGGGTTGCAGGGGCTGGCCTCGGCTTCCCGAGGATGAGTCATGTTCGTGATGGGCTGGCATCAGCTGCCTATGGAGGGGGTGGCTTTGGCAGTTCAAGTGCATGAGGTGAGGTAGGTAACCTGTGTAGAATTGTGATCCCATTGCCGGAGGAATGACACCCAAAGGGTGTCTTGCGGGACGTAGAGAAGATCGACATTGTGAGGCGTCTGTACCGGCCTCCTTGGAGGTAGGTGAGTGATGCGAACATCCCTATTGGCTGCTTTCTTCCCTTGTTTGGGAATGTGCAAAGCGAAAGTGTTTCTCCCGGGGGGGCATGACACCGCCAGCCAGTTTGGCATGCAGGCCGTTCGAACAGCCTGAGGCTTATCTGCAGCAGTCCGTGGGCGGGGCAGAGATGGGGGCACTGTTGCGATGCCATTTGTGCTGTCGTGGACAGCCACTGTGCCCTTTCAAGCTTCCAGGTCCCCTCGTGTGGCAGAGGTCTTCCGTTGAAAGTCTGTCTGTGGTCCTCAGGAACAGTGCATTTGATCGCTGTGAGTTCCTCGGTAGTGTCGCTGTGGCAGTGGAGAATTGCCAGGATGCATGGGGTGGTGTGGTCCTCATCAAAGCAGACAAGCTTGCGGTCTGTCTTCCCTGGTGTTCAGTGTCCCCGTGTTCACATGATGTCTGTGGCTTCCAATAGGGTCGAGTCGCCCTGCATGCAGGAGGAGGGCACTTAGGAAGAGGCTGTGTATCGTTTGAGCGTTTTCTCAGTGGTCAGGGCCACGAACCCTGCCAGTTGGAAACTTGCCGATACGTGGGCGAGGAGGTGGCCTAATTTCTGCTCTGGTGTTCCAACCTGTGTCATGGTTGCTGAAGCCCAACACTTCCCGTTGTGGGCATTCCCACGGGGTCACGGAAAGTGATTTGGTCTAGTTGGTGAGAAGACGCACTTGGTCCGCAGTTCCTTAGCCCCTTGAGAAGTTCCGGGCTGCATCTTGCCTGCAGGCAACTGCAGGTCGCAGTCAGCCCGCCCATGTGAGGTTCCCTTGCTTCCGGGAGTGCTGGGAGTGACCCCAAGGGCACATCAGATGTGCTGGTAGGTGGCAGGGTCTCCAGGTCCACATAGATGTGACAGCCACGGCCGGGAGGCAGGTCTTGTCCAGTATTTGTGCTTTGGGCAAAAGGCGAGGCTGTGAGAGAGCGGGAGTCTGTGGACTATTGCAACAGTCCCTGGGGGTCAAAGTTGGCATGTGGCCTCTTGAAGCTGACAGGGGTCTTTCTCCTTTCAGTTGGGGGTCCAACCAGGATGGTGTGTATAAACTATGGCGTTTACTGTTGGAGGCGTCTGCAGACGGCCACAGGGACACCCAGAGACCAAGACGCGTATTCAGCGGCACACACCGGAACCTACGAGTGCATTTTTGTGCGCAGTCACAGTCACACACGATCACACGCGTGAATACACACATACAGCGTCTCACACACCGGCCAACATACATGCCTAACTTCCTCCAGTCGTGCTGTGAGACACGCAATCAGTTTTCGGTAAGGGATAGTGGTACTTGGGAAGCAGGCTCCGGGCTCACACGCAGGTAAGTTTTCACAAGCATCATGTTCTCTGAGGACTGTGGTGCAATTCAGAAGCCTGCATGATTTCTGTCCACTTCTCAGGTGCAGTTGCAGGGTAAGGCTGGCCGTCGGCAAAGACAAGAAGACCTTCGTGTTGTCTGATGACTGGATGTGCTAAGGGGAACTGGAAAAAGTGGAGCTGGCGCACGTTGCTGAGCGTGGCTGGGGATAACTCAGGACAGTAGCATTCACCCATACTAAGATGTGCCATTGGATATTAGGTTTTCCTCAGATGGGTCCAATGGCTGCAAGAGTGGATTGATTGTTGGTCTTGCTGAGTGGCCTGAGGACTGTGGATTCCCCAGGCTGTTGGAGTACTTCTGGGTCATGGCTCCTCTGCAGAGCCCCACGGCCTGCCCGTTTGTGTTCTGCAGCGTCTCAGCATGTGCTCGGATCGATGATGACACCCTTGTATGCATTCCTTGGAAAATCTGAACAAAAAGAGTGAGAAAGCTCTACCGTCTCCTCATCGCAACTGAGGTCCAGCACGTTTCCTCTCGGGGGTAGGTGACAGTTAGGAGTGAGGGCCAACATCCCCTGCTGACATGCATGCAAACACCACTAAGGGCTCTAGCATTGGAGGGGCTCCTGTCTGAGGGTCGACCGTGTCTGCCCATAAGCTGGGTCATCTATGAATCCGCGGTCCCTGCTAAAAGGCCGTGAGGGAATGCAAGGGGGAAGGCTCTCCTGCTAGTCTTCAGAGTCGGAGTGTGTGCTGGTGTGGGCCCAGTGAGCTTTCAGCTTGGAGAAGTGTGTTTTGACCAGGATCACGCTTTGTGCATGCCGCTTCGGTGGTTGATTTTGGAAGCCAAAATGAGCAAGGTTCCCTGGTTGGAGCCTGGAGCCTCAGGCCAGGCCTGTGGCCCTCTCTGTTGTTGTGTTTGGTGCGGTGAGGTTCTTGAGTGCCCGGTGGGGCTGGAGCAGTGGGCGGGGGTGGGATGGAGTTTGGTGATGGAGGAAGGGGGCTGATGGATTAGGCCTCGGTGCTGCCGCTGAAGCTGCCAGCACACTGTTGGCGCTAAGTGGATCATCGTGGAGTGGGGTGACGATCGAGTGCTGCATTTAAGCCTGCATAGTGGCTGCTGCCCTGGAGAGAAAGGTAAGGTATCATGAGGACAGGTCCTGTGTGATGTCGTGGGATGGGCTGTCATCATTGGCTTGCAGGCGCTGGCCTCGGCTTCCCAAGGATGTGTCTTGTTCGTGATGGCCTGGCATCAGCTGCCTATGGTGGGGATGGCTTTGGCAGTTCATGAGGATGCAGTGAGGTAGGTTACCTGTGAAGAGTTGCAATCCCGTTTCCAGAGGAGTGACTCCCCACGGGTGTCTTGCGGGACATAGAGAAGATGAACATGCTGAGGCATCTGTGCCGGCCTTCTTGGGGGTAGGTGAGTTATGCAAACAAGCCCTTTGGTCGCTCTTTTCCCTCTTTCGGGAATGTGCAAAGCGATAGTGTTTCTGCCGGAGGGCATGACGCGGCCGGCCCGTGTGGCATGCAGGCCTTTCGAATAGCCAGAGCTTTATCCAGAGCAGTCCGTTGGTGGGGCAGAGAAGGGGGCACTGTTGCCATCCCTGGTGCGCTGCCAAGGCCAGCCACTGTTCCCTTTCAGGCTTCCAAGTCCCCTCACATGGCAGAGGTCTTCCGTTGCAAGTCGTCTGTCTGTGGTCCTCGGGGACCATGCCTTTGATCACTGTGAGTTCCTCCGTGGTGTCACTGTGGCAGTGGAGAATTTCCAGGATGCATCAGGTGGGATCAGCATCTTCAAAGCAGACAGGCTTGCGGTCTGTCTTCCCTGGTGTTCAGTGTTCCCGTGTTCGCAAGATGTCTGTGGCTTCCAGTAGGGACGTATCACCCTGCTGGCTGGAGTAGGGCACGTGGGACGAGGCTGTTGAGCGTTTGAGCGGTTCCTTAGGGGTCAAGGCTGCGAACCTTGCAGGATGGGAGCTGCCTGAGACATGGCCGGGAAGGTGGCCTAGTTTCCGCTGTGGGGTTCCAACATGGGTCATGGCTGCTGAAGCCCACTGCTTCCTGTGGTGGGCATTCCCACGGGTCAAAGGAAAGTGATTAGGCCTAGTTGGCGAGAAGTTGCACTTTGTTCGATGTTCTTTAGCCCCTTGAGTGGTTTCAGGCTGCATCTTGCCAGTAGAATGCTGTAGGTCGGTGTCGGCTCACCCATGGGAGTTCCCTTGCTTCCGAAAGTGCTGGGAGTGACCAAAAGTGCACATCAGATGTGCTGGATGCTGGCAGGTTCTCGAGTTGCACGTAGATGTCACACCCACGGCCGGGAGGCAGGTCTCGTCCAGTCTTTGTGCTCTGGTCAGAAGGCGTGGCTGTGGGAGAGCGGGAGTCCGTGGAGTATTTCAACGGCCCCTGGGGGATAAAGTTTGCATGCGGCCTCTGGAAGCTGACAGGGGGCTTTCTCCTTTCAGTTGGGGGTCTAGCCAGGGTGTTGTGTATAAACTATGGCGTTTACTGTTGGACGCCTCTTCACAGGGCTACAGGGACTCACAGAGACCAAGAGACGTAGTCAGCGGCACACAGCGAAACCCACAAGAGCGTCTGCGTGCGCAGTCACGGTCACACACGCCCACACGCGTGAACACACAAATACAGCCTCTCACACACCGGCCAATGTATGTGCCTAACTTCCTGCAGTCGTACTATCAGACATGCAGTCAATTGTCGGTAAGGGATAGAGGTCCTTGGGAAGCAGTTTCAGAGCTCAAGCCCAGGTAAATGTTTGTATGGATCATGTCCTCTGAGGACACCAGTCCACTTCCCAGGTGCAGTTGCTGGGCAAGCCTCGCCGTCGGCAAAAACAAGAAGATCTTCGTGTGCTCTGATGACTGGAGGTGCTAAGAAGAACTGGAAAAAGTGAGGCGGGACCATGTTCCCGAGCATGGTCGCGGATAACTCAGGACGGTAGGTATTCAACCACCCCAAGATGTGCCATTAGATATTAGGTTTTCCTCAGATGGGCCCAATGGCTGCAAGAGTGGCTTGATTGTTCGTCTTGTTGAGTGGCCTGAGGGCTGTGGATTCTCCAGGCTTTTGGGGTACCCCAGGCTCATGGCTCCCCTGCAGAGCCCCGCGCACTGCCCGGTTGTGTTCTGCAGCATCCCAGCATGTGCTTGGATCGATGATGACACCCTTGTATGCATTCCTTGGAAACTCTGAACAAAATGGGTGAGAACACTCTACCGTCCCCTTATCGAAACTGAGGTTCAGCACGTTTCCTCTCTCGGGTGTACGGGACTGTTAGGAGTGAGGGCCAGTGTCCCCTGCCGACATGCACGCAAACACCACCAAGGACTCCAGTATTGGAGGGGCTCCTGTCTGAGGGTCGACCGTGTCTGCACATAAGCTGGCTTCTCTGTGTATCCCGGGTCCCTGCTGAAAGGCGGTTGAAGGAATGCGAGGGGGCAGGCTCTCTTGCTGGTCTTAAGAGTCGGGGTGTGTTTCGGTCTAGGCCCAGTGTGCTTGCAGTTGGATAGGTGTGTTTTGGCCAGGATCATGCTTCGTGCATGCCGTTTCGTGTGTTGATTTTGGAAGCCAAAATGAGCAAGCGTCCCTGGTTGGTGCCTGGAGCCTGAGGCCAGGCCTGTGGCCCTCCCTGTCCTTGCGTTTTGCACAGTGAGGTTTTTGAGTCCCGAGTGAGGCTGGAGAAGTGGGCGGGGTTGGGCTCGGGTTGGGCGTTGGCGGAAACGGGCTGATGGATTAGGCCACACTGCTGCCCTTGTCTGCTCCTCTACTTTAACCCCCAGCACAGTGTTGGTTCCAAGTGGGGCATCATGGAGTGGGGTTAGGATCGAGTGCTGCATTTAAACCTGCGTGGTCGCTGATGGCCTGGACAGGAAGGTAAGGGATGATGAGGACAGGTCCTTTGTGAGGTCGTGGAATAGGCTGTCATAATTGGGTTGCAGGGGCTGGCCTCGGCTTCCCGAGGATGAGTCATGTTCGTGATGGGCTGGCATCAGCTGCCTATGGAGGGGGTGGCTTTGGCAGTTCAAGTGCATGAGGTGAGGTAGGTAACCTGTGTAGAATTGTGATCCCATTGCCGGAGGAATGACACCCAAAGGGTGTCTTGCGGGACGTAGAGAAGATCGACATTGTGAGGCGTCTGTACCGGCCTCCTTGGAGGTAGGTGAGTGATGCGAACATCCCTATTGGCTGCTTTCTTCCCTTGTTTGGGAATGTGCAAAGCGAAAGTGTTTCTCCCGGGGGGGCATGACACCGCCAGCCAGTTTGGCATGCAGGCCGTTCGAACAGCCTGAGGCTTATCTGCAGCAGTCCGTGGGCGGGGCAGAGATGGGGGCACTGTTGCGATGCCATTTGTGCTGTCGTGGACAGCCACTGTGCCCTTTCAAGCTTCCAGGTCCCCTCGTGTGGCAGAGGTCTTCCGTTGAAAGTCTGTCTGTGGTCCTCAGGAACAGTGCATTTGATCGCTGTGAGTTCCTCGGTAGTGTCGCTGTGGCAGTGGAGAATTGCCAGGATGCATGGGGTGGTGTGGTCCTCATCAAAGCAGACAAGCTTGCGGTCTGTCTTCCCTGGTGTTCAGTGTCCCCGTGTTCACATGATGTCTGTGGCTTCCAATAGGGTCGAGTCGCCCTGCATGCAGGAGGAGGGCACTTAGGAAGAGGCTGTGTATCGTTTGAGCGTTTTCTCAGTGGTCAGGGCCACGAACCCTGCCAGTTGGAAACTTGCCGATACGTGGGCGAGGAGGTGGCCTAATTTCTGCTCTGGTGTTCCAACCTGTGTCATGGTTGCTGAAGCCCAACACTTCCCGTTGTGGGCATTCCCACGGGGTCACGGAAAGTGATTTGGTCTAGTTGGTGAGAAGACGCACTTGGTCCGCAGTTCCTTAGCCCCTTGAGAAGTTCCGGGCTGCATCTTGCCTGCAGGCAACTGCAGGTCGCAGTCAGCCCGCCCATGTGAGGTTCCCTTGCTTCCGGGAGTGCTGGGAGTGACCCCAAGGGCACATCAGATGTGCTGGTAGGTGGCAGGGTCTCCAGGTCCACATAGATGTGACAGCCACGGCCGGGAGGCAGGTCTTGTCCAGTATTTGTGCTTTGGGCAAAAGGCGAGGCTGTGAGAGAGCGGGAGTCTGTGGACTATTGCAACAGTCCCTGGGGGTCAAAGTTGGCATGTGGCCTCTTGAAGCTGACAGGGGTCTTTCTCCTTTCAGTTGGGGGTCCAACCAGGATGGTGTGTATAAACTATGGCGTTTACTGTTGGAGGCGTCTGCAGACGGCCACAGGGACACCCAGAGACCAAGACGCGTATTCAGCGGCACACACCGGAACCTACGAGTGCATTTTTGTGCGCAGTCACAGTCACACACGATCACACGCGTGAATACACACATACAGCGTCTCACACACCGGCCAACATACATGCCTAACTTCCTCCAGTCGTGCTGTGAGACACGCAATCAGTTTTCGGTAAGGGATAGTGGTACTTGGGAAGCAGGCTCCGGGCTCACACGCAGGTAAGTTTTCACAAGCATCATGTTCTCTGAGGACTGTGGTGCAATTCAGAAGCCTGCATGATTTCTGTCCACTTCTCAGGTGCAGTTGCAGGGTAAGGCTGGCCGTCGGCAAAGACAAGAAGACCTTCGTGTTGTCTGATGACTGGATGTGCTAAGGGGAACTGGAAAAAGTGGAGCTGGCGCACGTTGCTGAGCGTGGCTGGGGATAACTCAGGACAGTAGCATTCACCCATACTAAGATGTGCCATTGGATATTAGGTTTTCCTCAGATGGGTCCAATGGCTGCAAGAGTGGATTGATTGTTGGTCTTGCTGAGTGGCCTGAGGACTGTGGATTCCCCAGGCTGTTGGAGTACTTCTGGGTCATGGCTCCTCTGCAGAGCCCCACGGCCTGCCCGTTTGTGTTCTGCAGCGTCTCAGCATGTGCTCGGATCGATGATGACACCCTTGTATGCATTCCTTGGAAAATCTGAACAAAAAGAGTGAGAAAGCTCTACCGTCTCCTCATCGCAACTGAGGTCCAGCACGTTTCCTCTCGGGGGTAGGTGACAGTTAGGAGTGAGGGCCAACATCCCCTGCTGACATGCATGCAAACACCACTAAGGGCTCTAGCATTGGAGGGGCTCCTGTCTGAGGGTCGACCGTGTCTGCCCATAAGCTGGGTCATCTATGAATCCGCGGTCCCTGCTAAAAGGCCGTGAGGGAATGCAAGGGGGAAGGCTCTCCTGCTAGTCTTCAGAGTCGGAGTGTGTGCTGGTGTGGGCCCAGTGAGCTTTCAGCTTGGAGAAGTGTGTTTTGACCAGGATCACGCTTTGTGCATGCCGCTTCGGTGGTTGATTTTGGAAGCCAAAATGAGCAAGGTTCCCTGGTTGGAGCCTGGAGCCTCAGGCCAGGCCTGTGGCCCTCTCTGTTGTTGTGTTTGGTGCGGTGAGGTTCTTGAGTGCCCGGTGGGGCTGGAGCAGTGGGCGGGGGTGGGATGGAGTTTGGTGATGGCGGAAGGGGGCTGATGGATTAGGCCTCGGTGCTGCCGCTGAAGCTGCCAGCACACTGTTGGCGCTAAGTGGATCATCGTGGAGTGGGGTGACGATCGAGTGCTGCATTTAAGCCTGCATAGTGGCTGCTGCCCTGGAGAGAAAGGTAAGGTATCATGAGGACAGGTCCTGTGTGATGTCGTGGGATGGGCTGTCATCATTGGCTTGCAGGCGCTGGCCTCGGCTTCCCAAGGATGTGTCTTGTTCGTGATGGCCTGGCATCAGCTGCCTATGGTGGGGATGGCTTTGGCAGTTCATGAGGATGCAGTGAGGTAGGTTACCTGTGAAGAGTTGCAATCCCGTTTCCAGAGGAGTGACTCCCCACGGGTGTCTTGCGGGACATAGAGAAGATGAACATGCTGAGGCATCTGTGCCGGCCTTCTTGGGGGTAGGTGAGTTATGCAAACAAGCCCTTTGGTCGCTCTTTTCCCTCTTTCGGGAATGTGCAAAGCGATAGTGTTTCTGCCGGAGGGCATGACGCGGCCGGCCCGTGTGGCATGCAGGCCTTTCGAATAGCCAGAGCTTTATCCAGAGCAGTCCGTTGGCGGGGCAGAGAAGGGGGCACTGTTGCCATCCCTGGTGCGCTGCCAAGGCCAGCCACTGTTCCCTTTCAGGCTTCCAAGTCCCCTCACATGGCAGAGGTCTTCCGTTGCAAGTCGTCTGTCTGTGGTCCTCGGGGACCATGCCTTTGATCACTGTGAGTTCCTCGGTGGTGTCACTGTGGCAGTGGAGAATTTCCAGGATGCATCAGGTGGGATCAGCATCTTCAAAGCAGACAGGCTTGCGGTCTGTCTTCCCTGGTGTTCAGTGTTCCCGTGTTCGCAAGATGTCTGTGGCTTCCAGTAGGGACGTATCACCCTGCTGGCTGGAGTAGGGCACGTGGGACGAGGCTGTTGAGCGTTTGAGCGGTTCCTTAGGGGTCAAGGCTGCGAACCTTGCAGGATGGGAGCTGCCTGAGACATGGCCGGGAAGGTGGCCTAGTTTCCGCTGTGGGGTTCCAACATGGGTCATGGCTGCTGAAGCCCACTGCTTCCTGTGGTGGGCATTCCCACGGGTCAAAGGAAAGTGATTAGGCCTAGTTGGCGAGAAGTTGCACTTTGTTCGATGTTCTTTAGCCCCTTGAGTGGTTTCAGGCTGCATCTTGCCAGTAGAATGCTGTAGGTCGGTGTCGGCTCACCCATGGGAGTTCCCTTGCTTCCGAAAGTGCTGGGAGTGACCCCAAGTGCACATCAGATGTGCTGGTAGCTGGCAGGTTCTCGAGTTGCACGTAGATGTCACACCCACGGCCGGGAGGCAGGTCTCGTCCAGTCTTTGTGCTCTGGTCAGAAGGCGTGGCTGTGGGAGAGCGGGAGTCCGTGGAGTATTTCAACGGCCCCTGGGGGTTAAAGTTTGCATGCGGCCTCTGGAAGCTGACAGGGGGCTTTCTCCTTTCAGTTGGGGGTCTAGCCAGGGTGTTGTGTATAAACTATGGCGTTTACTGTTGGACGCCTCTTCACAGGGCTACAGGGACACACAGAGACCAAGAGGCGTAGTCAGCGGCACACAGCGAAACCCACAAGAGCGTCTGCCTGCGCAGTCACGGTCACACACGCCCACACGCGTGAACACACAAATACAGCCTCTCACACACCGGCCAATGTATGTGCCTAACTTCCTGCAGTCGTACTATCAGACATGCAGTCAATTGTCGGTAAGGGATAGAGGTCCTTGGGAAGCAGTTTCAGAGCTCAAGCCCAGGTAAATGTTTGTATGGATCATGTCCTCTGAGGACACCAGTCCACTTCCCAGGTGCAGTTGCTGGGCAAGCCTCGCCGTCGGCAAAAACAAGAAGATCTTCGTGTGCTCTGATGACTGGAGGTGCTAAGAAGAACTGGAAAAAGTGAGGCGGGGCCATGTTCCCGAGCATGGTCGCGGATAACTCAGGACGGTAGGTATTCAACCACCCCAAGATGTGCCATTAGATATTAGGTTTTCCTCAGATGGGCCCAATGGCTGCAAGAGTGGCTTGCTTGTTCGTCTTGTTGAGTGGCCTGAGGGCTGTGGATTCTCCAGGCTTTTGGGGTACCCCAGGCTCATGGCTCCCCTGCAGAGCCCCGCGCACTGCCCGGTTGTGTTCTGCAGCATCCCAGCATGTGCTTGGATCGATGATGACACCCTTGTATGCATTCCTTGGAAACTCTGAACAAAATGGGTGAGAACACTCTACCGTCCCCTTATCGAAACTGAGGTTCAGCACGTTTCCTCTCTCGGGTGTACGGGACTGTTAGGAGTGAGGGCCAGTGTCCCCTGCCGACATGCACGCAAACACCACCAAGGACTCCAGTATTGGAGGGGCTCCTGTCTGAGGGTCGACCGTGTCTGCACATAAGCTGGCTTCTCTGTGTATCCCGGGTCCCTGCTGAAAGGCGGTTGAAGGAATGCGAGGGGGCAGGCTCTCTTGCTGGTCTTAAGAGTCGGGGTGTGTTTCGGTCTAGGCCCAGTGTGCTTGCAGTTGGATAGGTGTGTTTTGGCCAGGATCATGCTTCGTGCATGCCGTTTCGTGTGTTGATTTTGGAAGCCAAAATGAGCAAGCGTCCCTGGTTGGTGCCTGGAGCCTGAGGCCAGGCCTGTGGCCCTCCCTGTCCTTGCGTTTTGCACAGTGAGGTTTTTGAGTCCCGAGTGAGGCTGGAGAAGTGGGCGGGGTTGGGCTCGGGTTGGGCGTTGGCGGAAACGGGCTGATGGATTAGGCCACACTGCTGCCCTTGTCTGCTCCTCTACTTTAACCCCCAGCACAGTGTTGGTTCCAAGTGGGGCATCGTGGAGTGGGGTTAGGATCGAGTGCTGCATTTAAACCTGCGTGGTCGCTGATGGCCTGGACAGGAAGGTAAGGGATGATGAGGACAGGTCCTTTGTGAGGTCGTGGAATAGGCTGTCATAATTGGGTTGCAGGGGCTGGCCTCGGCTTCCCGAGGATGAGTCATGTTCGTGATGGGCTGGCATCAGCTGCCTATGGAGGGGGTGGCTTTGGCAGTTCAAGTGCATGAGGTGAGGTAGGTAACCTGTGTAGAATTGTGATCCCATTGCCGGAGGAATGACACCCAAAGGGTGTCTTGCGGGACGTAGAGAAGATCGACATTGTGAGGCGTCTGTACCGGCCTCCTTGGAGGTAGGTGAGTGATGCGAACATCCCTATTGGCTGCTTTCTTCCCTTGTTTGGGAATGTGCAAAGCGAAAGTGTTTCTCCCGGGGGGGCATGACACCGCCAGCCAGTTTGGCATGCAGGCCGTTCGAACAGCCTGAGGCTTATCTGCAGCAGTCCGTGGGCGGGGCAGAGATGGGGGCACTGTTGCGATGCCATTTGTGCTGTCGTGGACAGCCACTGTGCCCTTTCAAGCTTCCAGGTCCCCTCGTGTGGCAGAGGTCTTCCGTTGAAAGTCTGTCTGTGGTCCTCAGGAACAGTGCATTTGATCGCTGTGAGTTCCTCGGTAGTGTCGCTGTGGCAGTGGAGAATTGCCAGGATGCATGGGGTGGTGTGGTCCTCATCAAAGCAGACAAGCTTGCGGTCTGTCTTCCCTGGTGTTCAGTGTCCCCGTGTTCACATGATGTCTGTGGCTTCCAATAGGGTCGAGTCGCCCTGCATGCAGGAGGAGGGCACTTAGGAAGAGGCTGTGTATCGTTTGAGCGTTTTCTCAGTGGTCAGGGCCACGAACCCTGCCAGTTGGAAACTTGCCGATACGTGGGCGAGGAGGTGGCCTAATTTCTGCTCTGGTGTTCCAACCTGTGTCATGGTTGCTGAAGCCCAACACTTCCCGTTGTGGGCATTCCCACGGGGTCACGGAAAGTGATTTGGTCTAGTTGGTGAGAAGACGCACTTGGTCCGCAGTTCCTTAGCCCCTTGAGAAGTTCCGGGCTGCATCTTGCCTGCAGGCAACTGCAGGTCGCAGTCAGCCCGCCCATGGGAGGTTCCCTTGCTTCCGGGAGTGCTGGGAGTGACCCCAAGGGCACATCAGATGTGCTGGTAGGTGGCAGGGTCTCCAGGTCCACATAGATGTGACAGCCACGGCCGGGAGGCAGGTCTTGTCCAGTATTTGTGCTTTGGGCAAAAGGCGAGGCTGTGAGAGAGCGGGAGTCTGTGGACTATTGCAACAGTCCCTGGGGGTCAAAGTTGGCATGTGGCCTCTTGAAGCTGACAGGGGTCTTTCTCCTTTCAGTTGGGGGTCCAACCAGGATGGTGTGTATAAACTATGGCGTTTACTGTTGGAGGCGTCTGCAGACGGCCACAGGGACACCCAGAGACCAAGACGCGTATTCAGCGGCACACACCGGAACCTACGAGTGCATTTTTGTGCGCAGTCACAGTCACACACGATCACACGCGTGAATACACACATACAGCGTCTCACACACCGGCCAACATACATGCCTAACTTCCTCCAGTCGTGCTGTGAGACACGCAATCAGTTTTCGGTAAGGGATAGTGGTACTTGGGAAGCAGGCTCCGGGCTCACACGCAGGTAAGTTTTCACAAGCATCATGTTCTCTGAGGACTGTGGTGCAATTCAGAAGCCTGCATGATTTCTGTCCACTTCTCAGGTGCAGTTGCAGGGTAAGGCTGGCCGTCGGCAAAGACAAGAAGACCTTCGTGTTGTCTGATGACTGGATGTGCTAAGGGGAACTGGAAAAAGTGGAGCTGGCGCACGTTGCTGAGCGTGGCTGGGGATAACTCAGGACAGTAGCATTCACCCATACTAAGATGTGCCATTGGATATTAGGTTTTCCTCAGATGGGTCCAATGGCTGCAAGAGTGGATTGATTGTTGGTCTTGCTGAGTGGCCTGAGGACTGTGGATTCCCCAGGCTGTTGGAGTACTTCTGGGTCATGGCTCCTCTGCAGAGCCCCACGGCCTGCCCGTTTGTGTTCTGCAGCGTCTCAGCATGTGCTCGGATCGATGATGACACCCTTGTATGCATTCCTTGGAAAATCTGAACAAAAAGAGTGAGAAAGCTCTACCGTCTCCTCATCGCAGCTGAGGTCCAGCACGTTTCCTCTCGGGGGTAGGTGACAGTTAGGAGTGAGGGCCAACATCCCCTGCTGACATGCATGCAAACACCACTAAGGGCTCTAGCATTGGAGGGGCTCCTGTCTGAGGGTCGACCGTGTCTGCCCATAAGCTGGGTCATCTATGAATCCGCGGTCCCTGCTAAAAGGCCGTGAGGGAATGCAAGGGGGAAGGCTCTCCTGCTAGTCTTCAGAGTCGGAGTGTGTGCTGGTGTGGGCCCAGTGAGCTTTCAGCTTGGAGAAGTGTGTTTTGACCAGGATCACGCTTTGTGCATGCCGCTTCGGTGGTTGATTTTGGAAGCCAAAATGAGCAAGGTTCCCTGGTTGGAGCCTGGAGCCTCAGGCCAGGCCTGTGGCCTTCTCTGTTGTTGTGTTTGGTGCGGTGAGGTTCTTGAGTGCCCGGTGGGGCTGGAGGAGTGGGCGGGGGTGGGATGGAGTTTGGTGATGGCAGAAGGGGGCTGATGGATTAGGCCTCGGTGCTGCCGCTGAAGCTGCCAGCACACTGTTGGCGCTAAGTGGATCATCGTGGAGTGGGGTGACGATCGAGTGCTGCATTTAAGCCTGCATAGTGGCTGCTGCCCTGGAGAGAAAGGTAAGGTATCATGAGGACAGGTCCTGTGTGATGTCGTGGGATGGGCTGTCATCATTGGCTTGCAGGCGCTGGCCTCGGCTTCCCAAGGATGTGTCTTGTTCGTGATGGCCTGGCATCAGCTGCCTATGGTGGGGATGGCTTTGGCAGTTCATGAGGATGCAGTGAGGTAGGTTACCTGTGAAGAGTTGCAATCCCGTTTCCAGAGGAGTGACTCCCCACGGGTGTCTTGCGGGACATAGAGAAGATGAACATGCTGAGGCATCTGTGCCGGCCTTCTTGGGGGTAGGTGAGTTATGCAAACAAGCCCTTTGGTCGCTCTTTTCCCTCTTTCGGGAATGTGCAAAGCGATAGTGTTTCTGCCGGAGGGCATGACGCGGCCGGCCCGTGTGGCATGCAGGCCTTTCGAATAGCCAGAGCTTTATCCAGAGCAGTCCGTTGGCGGGGCAGAGAAGGGGGCACTGTTGCCATCCCTGGTGCGCTGCCAAGGCCAGCCACTGTTCCCTTTCAGGCTTCCAAGTCCCCTCACATGGCAGAGGTCTTCCGTTGCAAGTCGTCTGTCTGTGGTCCTCGGGGACCATGCCTTTGATCACTGTGAGTTCCTCGGTGGTGTCACTGTGGCAGTGGAGAATTTCCAGGATGCATCAGGTGGGATCAGCATCTTCAAAGCAGACAGGCTTGCGGTCTGTCTTCCCTGGTGTTCAGTGTTCCCGTGTTCGCAAGATGTCTGTGGCTTCCAGTAGGGACGTATCACCCTGCTGGCTGGAGTAGGGCACGTGGGACGAGGCTGTTGAGCGTTTGAGCGGTTCCTTAGGGGTCAAGGCTGCGAACCTTGCAGGATGGGAGCTGCCTGAGACATGGCCGGGAAGGTGGCCTAGTTTCCGCTGTGGGGTTCCAACATGGGTCATGGCTGCTGAAGCCCACTGCTTCCTGTGGTGGGCATTCCCACGGGTCAAAGGAAAGTGATTAGGCCTAGTTGGCGAGAAGTTGCACTTTGTTCGATGTTCTTTAGCCCCTTGAGTGGTTTCAGGCTGCATCTTGCCAGTAGAATGCTGTAGGTCGGTGTCGGCTCACCCATGGGAGTTCCCTTGCTTCCGAAAGTGCTGGGAGTGACCCCAAGTGCACATCAGATGTGCTGGTAGCTGGCAGGTTCTCGACTTGCACGTAGATGTCACACCCACGGCCGGGAGGCAGGTCTCGTCCAGTCTTTGTGCTCTGGTCAGAAGGCGTGGCTGTGGGAGAGCGGGAGTCCCTGGAGTATTTCAACGGCCCCTGGGAGTTAATGTTTGCATGCGGCCTCTGGAAGCTGACAGGGGGCTTTCTCTTTTCAGTTGGGGGTCTAGCCAGGGTGTTGTGTATAAACTATGGCGTTTACTGTTGGACGCCTCTTCACAGGGCTACAGGGACACACAGAGACCAAGATGCGTAGTCAGCGGCACACAGCGAAACCCACAAGAGCGTCTGCCTGCGCAGTCACGGTCACACACGCCCACACGCGTGAACACACAAATACAGCCTCTCACACACCGGCCAATGTATGTGCCTAACTTCCTGCAGTCGTACTATCAGACATGCAGTCAATTGTCGGTAAGGGATAGAGGTCCTTGGGAAGCAGTTTCAGAGCTCAAGCCCAGGTAAATGTTTGTATGGATCATGTCCTCTGAGGACACCAGTCCACTTCCCAGGTGTAGTTGCTGGGCAAGCCTCGCCGTCGGCAAAAACAAGAAGATATTCGTGTGCTCTGATGACTGGAGGTGCTAAGAAGAACTGGAAAAAGTGAGGCGGGGCCATGTTCCCGAGCATGGTCGCGGATAACTCAGGACGGTAGGTATTCAACCACCCCAAGATGTGCCATTAGATATTAGGTTTTCCTCAGATGGGCCCAATGGCTGCAAGAGTGGTTTGCTTGTTCGTCTTGTTGAGTGGCCTGAGGGCTGTGGATTCTCCAGGCTTTTGGGGTACCCCAGGCTCATGGCTCCCCTGCAGAGCCCCGCGCACTGCCCGGTTGTGTTCTGCAGCATCCCAGCATGTGCTTGGATCGATGATGACACCCTTGTATGCATTCCTTGGAAACTCTGAACAAAATGGGTGAGAACACTCTACCGTCCCCTTATCGAAACTGAGGTTCAGCACGTTTCCTCTCTCGGGTGTACGGGACTGTTAGGAGTGAGGGCCAGTGTCCCCTGCCGACATGCACGCAAACACCACCAAGGACTCCAGTATTGGAGGGGCTCCTGTCTGAGGGTCGACCGTGTCTGCACATAAGCTGGCTTCTCTGTGTATCCCGGGTCCCTGCTGAAAGGCGGTTGAAGGAATGCGAGGGGGCAGGCTCTCTTGCTGGTCTTAAGAGTCGGGGTGTGTTTCGGTCTAGGCCCAGTGTGCTTGCAGTTGGATAGGTGTGTTTTGGCCAGGATCATGCTTCGTGCATGCCGTTTCGTGTGTTGATTTTGGAAGCCAAAATGGGCAAGCGTCCCTGGTTGGTGCCTGGAGCCTGAGGCCAGGCCTGTGGCCCTCCCTGTCCTTGCGTTTTGCACAGTGAGGTTTTTGAGTCCCGAGTGAGGCTGGAGAAGTGGGCGGGGTTGGGCTCGGGTTGGGCGTTGGCGGAAACGGGCTGATGGATTAGGCCACACTGCTGCCCTTGTCTGCTCCTCTACTTTAACCCCCAGCACAGTGTTGGTTCCAAGTGGGGCATCGTGGAGTGGGGTTAGGATCGAGTGCTGCATTTAAACCTGCGTGGTCGCTGATGGCCTGGACAGGAAGGTAAGGGATGATGAGGACAGGTCCTTTGTGAGGTCGTGGAATAGGCTGTCATAATTGGGTTGCAGGGGCTGGCCTCGGCTTCCCGAGGATGAGTCATGTTCGTGATGGGCTGGCATCAGCTGCCTATGGAGGGGGTGGCTTTGGCAGTTCAAGTGCATGAGGTGAGGTAGGTAACCTGTGTAGAATTGTGATCCCATTGCCGGAGGAATGACACCCAAAGGGTGTCTTGCGGGACGTAGAGAAGATCGACATTGTGAGGCGTCTGTACCGGCCTCCTTGGAGGTAGGTGAGTGATGCGAACATCCCTATTGGCTGCTTTCTTCCCTTGTTTGGGAATGTGCAAAGCGAAAGTGTTTCTCCCGGGGGGGCATGACACCGCCAGCCAGTTTGGCATGCAGGCCGTTCGAACAGCCTGAGGCTTATCTGCAGCAGTCCGTGGGCGGGGCAGAGATGGGGGCACTGTTGCGATGCCATTTGTGCTGTCGTGGACAGCCACTGTGCCCTTTCAAGCTTCCAGGTCCCCTCGTGTGGCAGAGGTCTTCCGTTGAAAGTCTGTCTGTGGTCCTCAGGAACAGTGCATTTGATCGCTGTGAGTTCCTCGGTAGTGTCGCTGTGGCAGTGGAGAATTGCCAGGATGCATGGGGTGGTGTGGTCCTCATCAAAGCAGACAAGCTTGCGGTCTGTCTTCCCTGGTGTTCAGTGTCCCCGTGTTCACATGATGTCTGTGGCTTCCAATAGGGTCGAGTCGCCCTGCATGCAGGAGGAGGGCACTTAGGAAGAGGCTGTGTATCGTTTGAGCGTTTTCTCAGTGGTCAGGGCCACGAACCCTGCCAGTTGGAAACTTGCCGATACGTGGGCGAGGAGGTGGCCTAATTTCTGCTCTGGTGTTCCAACCTGTGTCATGGTTGCTGAAGCCCAACACTTCCCGTTGTGGGCATTCCCACGGGGTCACGGAAAGTGATTTGGTCTAGTTGGTGAGAAGACGCACTTGGTCCGCAGTTCCTTAGCCCCTTGAGAAGTTCCGGGCTGCATCTTGCCTGCAGGCAACTGCAGGTCGCAGTCAGCCCGCCCATGGGAGGTTCCCTTGCTTCCGGGAGTGCTGGGAGTGACCCCAAGGGCACATCAGATGTGCTGGTAGGTGGCAGGGTCTCCAGGTCCACATAGATGTGACAGCCACGGCCGGGAGGCAGGTCTTGTCCAGTATTTGTGCTTTGGGCAAAAGGCGAGGCTGTGAGAGAGCGGGAGTCTGTGGACTATTGCAACAGTCCCTGGGGGTCAAAGTTGGCATGTGGCCTCTTGAAGCTGACAGGGGTCTTTCTCCTTTCAGTTGGGGGTCCAACCAGGATGGTGTGTATAAACTATGGCGTTTACTGTTGGAGGCGTCTGCAGACGGCCACAGGGACACCCAGAGACCAAGACGCGTATTCAGCGGCACACACCGGAACCTACGAGTGCATTTTTGTGCGCAGTCACAGTCACACACGATCACACGCGTGAATACACACATACAGCGTCTCACACACCGGCCAACATACATGCCTAACTTCCTCCAGTCGTGCTGTGAGACACGCAATCAGTTTTCGGTAAGGGATAGTGGTACTTGGGAAGCAGGCTCCGGGCTCACACGCAGGTAAGTTTTCACAAGCATCATGTTCTCTGAGGACTGTGGTGCAATTCAGAAGCCTGCATGATTTCTGTCCACTTCTCAGGTGCAGTTGCAGGGTAAGGCTGGCCGTCGGCAAAGACAAGAAGACCTTCGTGTTGTCTGATGACTGGATGTGCTAAGGGGAACTGGAAAAAGTGGAGCTGGCGCACGTTGCTGAGCGTGGCTGGGGATAACTCAGGACAGTAGCATTCACCCATACTAAGATGTGCCATTGGATATTAGGTTTTCCTCAGATGGGTCCAATGGCTGCAAGAGTGGATTGATTGTTGGTCTTGCTGAGTGGCCTGAGGACTGTGGATTCCCCAGGCTGTTGGAGTACTTCTGGGTCATGGCTCCTCTGCAGAGCCCCACGGCCTGCCCGTTTGTGTTCTGCAGCGTCTCAGCATGTGCTCGGATCGATGATGACACCCTTGTATGCATTCCTTGGAAAATCTGAACAAAAAGAGTGAGAAAGCTCTACCGTCTCCTCATCGCAACTGAGGTCCAGCACGTTTCCTCTCGGGGGTAGGTGACAGTTAGGAGTGAGGGCCAACATCCCCTGCTGACATGCATGCAAACACCACTAAGGGCTCTAGCATTGGAGGGGCTCCTGTCTGAGGGTCGACCGTGTCTGCCCATAAGCTGGGTCATCTATGAATCCGCGGTCCCTGCTAAAAGGCCGTGAGGGAATGCAAGGGGGAAGGCTCTCCTGCTAGTCTTCAGAGTCGGAGTGTGTGCTGGTGTGGGCCCAGTGAGCTTTCAGCTTGGAGAAGTGTGTTTTGACCAGGATCACGCTTTGTGCATGCCGCTTCGGTGGTTGATTTTGGAAGCCAAAATGAGCAAGGTTCCCTGGTTGGAGCCTGGAGCCTCAGGCCAGGCCTGTGGCCCTCTCTGTTGTTGTGTTTGGTGCGGTGAGGTTCTTGAGTGCCCGGTGGGGCTGGAGCAGTGGGCGGGGGTGGGATGGAGTTTGGTGATGGCAGAAGGGGGCTGATGGATTAGGCCTCGGTGCTGCCGCTGAAGCTGCCAGCACACTGTTGGCGCTAAGTGGATCATCGTGGAGTGGGGTGACGATCGAGTGCTGCATTTAAGCCTGCATAGTGGCTGCTGCCCTGGAGAGAAAGGTAAGGTATCATGAGGACAGGTCCTGTGTGATGTCGTGGGATGGGCTGTCATCATTGGCTTGCAGGCGCTGGCCTCGGCTTCCCAAGGATGTGTCTTGTTCGTGATGGCCTGGCATCAGCTGCCTATGGTGGGGATGGCTTTGGCAGTTCATGAGGATGCAGTGAGGTAGGTTACCTGTGAAGAGTTGCAATCCCGTTTCCAGAGGAGTGACTCCCCACGGGTGTCTTGCGGGACATAGAGAAGATGAACATGCTGAGGCATCTGTGCCGGCCTTCTTGGGGGTAGGTGAGTTATGCAAACAAGCCCTTTGGTCGCTCTTTTCCCTCTTTCGGGAATGTGCAAAGCGATAGTGTTTCTGCCGGAGGGCATGACGCGGCCGGCCCGTGTGGCATGCAGGCCTTTCGAATAGCCAGAGCTTTATCCAGAGCAGTCCGTTGGCGGGGCAGAGAAGGGGGCACTGTTGCCATCCCTGGTGCGCTGCCAAGGCCAGCCACTGTTCCCTTTCAGGCTTCCAAGTCCCCTCACATGGCAGAGGTCTTCCGTTGCAAGTCGTCTGTCTGTGGTCCTCGGGGACCATGCCTTTGATCACTGTGAGTTCCTCGGTGGTGTCACTGTGGCAGTGGAGAATTTCCAGGATGCATCAGGTGGGATCAGCATCTTCAAAGCAGACAGGCTTGCGGTCTGTCTTCCCTGGTGTTCAGTGTTCCCGTGTTCGCAAGATGTCTGTGGCTTCCAGTAGGGACGTATCACCCTGCTGGCTGGAGTAGGGCACGTGGGACGAGGCTGTTGAGCGTTTGAGCGGTTCCTTAGGGGTCAAGGCTGCGAACCTTGCAGGATGGGAGCTGCCTGAGACATGGCCGGGAAGGTGGCCTAGTTTCCGCTGTGGGGTTCCAACATGGGTCATGGCTGCTGAAGCCCACTGCTTCCTGTGGTGGGCATTCCCACGGGTCAAAGGAAAGTGATTAGGCCTAGTTGGCGAGAAGTTGCACTTTGTTCGATGTTCTTTAGCCCCTTGAGTGGTTTCAGGCTGCATCTTGCCAGTAGAATGCTGTAGGTCGGTGTCGGCTCACCCATGGGAGTTCCCTTGCTTCCGAAAGTGCTGGGAGTGACCCCAAGTGCACATCAGATGTGCTGGTAGCTGGCAGGTTCTCGAGTTGCACGTAGATGTCACACCCACGGCCGGGAGGCAGGTCTCGTCCAGTCTTTGTGCTCTGGTCAGAAGGCGTGGCTGTGGGAGAGCGGGAGTCCCTGGAGTATTTCAACGGCCCCTGGGGGTTAATGTTTGCATGCGGCCTCTGGAAGCTGACAGGGGGCTTTCTCTTTTCAGTTGGGGGTCTAGCCAGGGTGTTGTGTATAAACTATGGCGTTTACTGTTGGACGCCTCTTCACAGGGCTACAGGGACACACAGAGACCAAGATGCGTAGTCAGCGGCACACAGCGAAACCCACAAGAGCGTCTGCCTGCGCAGTCACGGTCACACACGCCCACACGCGTGAACACACAAATACAGCCTCTCACACACCGGCCAATGTATGTGCCTAACTTCCTGCAGTCGTACTATCAGACATGCAGTCAATTGTCGGTAAGGGATAGAGGTCCTTGGGAAGCAGTTTCAGAGCTCAAGCCCAGGTAAATGTTTGTATGGATCATGTCCTCTGAGGACACCAGTCCACTTCCCAGGTGTAGTTGCTGGGCAAGCCTCGCCGTCGGCAAAAACAAGAAGATCTTCGTGTGCTCTGATGACTGGAGGTGCTAAGAAGAACTGGAAAAAGTGAGGCGGGGCCATGTTCCCGAGCATGGTCGCGGATAACTCAGGACGGTAGGTATTCAACCACCCCAAGATGTGCCATTAGATATTAGGTTTTCCTCAGATGGGCCCAATGGCTGCAAGAGTGGTTTGCTTGTTCGTCTTGTTGAGTGGCCTGAGGGCTGTGGATTCTCCAGGCTTTTGGGGTACCCCAGGCTCATGGCTCCCCTGCAGAGCCCCGCGCACTGCCCGGTTGTGTTCTGCAGCATCCCAGCATGTGCTTGGATCGATGATGACACCCTTGTATGCATTCCTTGGAAACTCTGAACAAAATGGGTGAGAACACTCTACCGTCCCCTTATCGAAACTGAGGTTCAGCACGTTTCCTCTCTCGGGTGTACGGGACTGTTAGGAGTGAGGGCCAGTGTCCCCTGCCGACATGCACGCAAACACCACCAAGGACTCCAGTATTGGAGGGGCTCCTGTCTGAGGGTCGACCGTGTCTGCACATAAGCTGGCTTCTCTGTGTATCCCGGGTCCCTGCTGAAAGGCGGTTGAAGGAATGCGAGGGGGCAGGCTCTCTTGCTGGTCTTAAGAGTCGGGGTGTGTTTCGGTCTAGGCCCAGTGTGCTTGCAGTTGGATAGGTGTGTTTTGGCCAGGATCATGCTTCGTGCATGCCGTTTCGTGTGTTGATTTTGGAAGCCAAAATGGGCAAGCGTCCCTGGTTGGTGCCTGGAGCCTGAGGCCAGGCCTGTGGCCCTCCCTGTCCTTGCGTTTTGCACAGTGAGGTTTTTGAGTCCCGAGTGAGGCTGGAGAAGTGGGCGGGGTTGGGCTCGGGTTGGGCGTTGGCGGAAACGGGCTGATGGATTAGGCCACACTGCTGCCCTTGTCTGCTCCTCTACTTTAACCCCCAGCACAGTGTTGGTTCCAAGTGGGGCATCGTGGAGTGGGGTTAGGATCGAGTGCTGCATTTAAACCTGCGTGGTCGCTGATGGCCTGGACAGGAAGGTAAGGGATGATGAGGACAGGTCCTTTGTGAGGTCGTGGAATAGGCTGTCATAATTGGGTTGCAGGGGCTGGCCTCGGCTTCCCGAGGATGAGTCATGTTCGTGATGGGCTGGCATCAGCTGCCTATGGAGGGGGTGGCTTTGGCAGTTCAAGTGCATGAGGTGAGGTAGGTAACCTGTGTAGAATTGTGATCCCATTGCCGGAGGAATGACACCCAAAGGGTGTCTTGCGGGACGTAGAGAAGATCGACATTGTGAGGCGTCTGTACCGGCCTCCTTGGAGGTAGGTGAGTGATGCGAACATCCCTATTGGCTGCTTTCTTCCCTTGTTTGGGAATGTGCAAAGCGAAAGTGTTTCTCCCGGGGGGGCATGACACCGCCAGCCAGTTTGGCATGCAGGCCGTTCGAACAGCCTGAGGCTTATCTGCAGCAGTCCGTGGGCGGGGCAGAGATGGGGGCACTGTTGCGATGCCATTTGTGCTGTCGTGGACAGCCACTGTGCCCTTTCAAGCTTCCAGGTCCCCTCGTGTGGCAGAGGTCTTCCGTTGAAAGTCTGTCTGTGGTCCTCAGGAACAGTGCATTTGATCGCTGTGAGTTCCTCGGTAGTGTCGCTGTGGCAGTGGAGAATTGCCAGGATGCATGGGGTGGTGTGGTCCTCATCAAAGCAGACAAGCTTGCGGTCTGTCTTCCCTGGTGTTCAGTGTCCCCGTGTTCACATGATGTCTGTGGCTTCCAATAGGGTCGAGTCGCCCTGCATGCAGGAGGAGGGCACTTAGGAAGAGGCTGTGTATCGTTTGAGCGTTTTCTCAGTGGTCAGGGCCACGAACCCTGCCAGTTGGAAACTTGCCGATACGTGGGCGAGGAGGTGGCCTAATTTCTGCTCTGGTGTTCCAACCTGTGTCATGGTTGCTGAAGCCCAACACTTCCCGTTGTGGGCATTCCCACGGGGTCACGGAAAGTGATTTGGTCTAGTTGGTGAGAAGACGCACTTGGTCCGCAGTTCCTTAGCCCCTTGAGAAGTTCCGGGCTGCATCTTGCCTGCAGGCAACTGCAGGTCGCAGTCAGCCCGCCCATGTGAGGTTCCCTTGCTTCCGGGAGTGCTGGGAGTGACCCCAAGGGCACATCAGATGTGCTGGTAGGTGGCAGGGTCTCCAGGTCCACATAGATGTGACAGCCACGGCCGGGAGGCAGGTCTTGTCCAGTATTTGTGCTTTGGGCAAAAGGCGAGGCTGTGAGAGAGCGGGAGTCTGTGGACTATTGCAACAGTCCCTGGGGGTCAAAGTTGGCATGTGGCCTCTTGAAGCTGACAGGGGTCTTTCTCCTTTCAGTTGGGGGTCCAACCAGGATGGTGTGTATAAACTATGGCGTTTACTGTTGGAGGCGTCTGCAGACGGCCACAGGGACACCCAGAGACCAAGACGCGTATTCAGCGGCACACACCGGAACCTACGAGTGCATTTTTGTGCGCAGTCACAGTCACACACGATCACACGCGTGAATACACACATACAGCGTCTCACACACCGGCCAACATACATGCCTAACTTCCTCCAGTCGTGCTGTGAGACACGCAATCAGTTTTCGGTAAGGGATAGTGGTACTTGGGAAGCAGGCTCCGGGCTCACACGCAGGTAAGTTTTCACAAGCATCATGTTCTCTGAGGACTGTGGTGCAATTCAGAAGCCTGCATGATTTCTGTCCACTTCTCAGGTGCAGTTGCAGGGTAAGGCTGGCCGTCGGCAAAGACAAGAAGACCTTCGTGTTGTCTGATGACTGGATGTGCTAAGGGGAACTGGAAAAAGTGGAGCTGGCGCACGTTGCTGAGCGTGGCTGGGGATAACTCAGGACAGTAGCATTCACCCATACTAAGATGTGCCATTGGATATTAGGTTTTCCTCAGATGGGTCCAATGGCTGCAAGAGTGGATTGATTGTTGGTCTTGCTGAGTGGCCTGAGGACTGTGGATTCCCCAGGCTGTTGGAGTACTTCTGGGTCATGGCTCCTCTGCAGAGCCCCACGGCCTGCCCGTTTGTGTTCTGCAGCGTCTCAGCATGTGCTCGGATCGATGATGACAGCCTTGTATGCATTCCTTGGAAAATCTGAACAAAAAGAGTGAGAAAGCTCTACCGTCTCCTCATCGCAACTGAGGTCCAGCACGTTTCCTCTCGGGGGTAGGTGACAGTTAGGAGTGAGGGCCAACATCCCCTGCTGACATGCATGCAAACACCACTAAGGGCTCTAGCATTGGAGGGGCTCCTGTCTGAGGGTCGACCGTGTCTGCCCATAAGCTGGGTCATCTATGAATCCGCGGTCCCTGCTAAAAGGCCGTGAGGGAATGCAAGGGGGAAGGCTCTCCTGCTAGTCTTCAGAGTCGGAGTGTGTGCTGGTGTGGGCCCAGTGAGCTTTCAGCTTGGAGAAGTGTGTTTTGACCAGGATCACGCTTTGTGCATGCCGCTTCGGTGGTTGATTTTGGAAGCCAAAATGAGCAAGGTTCCCTGGTTGGAGCCTGGAGCCTCAGGCCAGGCCTGTGGCCCTCTCTGTTGTTGTGTTTGGTGCGGTGAGGTTCTTGAGTGCCCGGTGGGGCTGGAGCAGTGGGCGGGGGTGGGATGGAGTTTGGTGATGGCAGAAGGGGGCTGATGGATTAGGCCTCGGTGCTGCCGCTGAAGCTGCCAGCACACTGTTGGCGCTAAGTGGATCATCGTGGAGTGGGGTGACGATCGAGTGCTGCATTTAAGCCTGCATAGTGGCTGCTGCCCTGGAGAGAAAGGTAAGGTATCATGAGGACAGGTCCTGTGTGATGTCGTGGGATGGGCTGTCATCATTGGCTTGCAGGCGCTGGCCTCGGCTTCCCAAGGATGTGTCTTGTTCGTGATGGCCTGGCATCAGCTGCCTATGGTGGGGATGGCTTTGGCAGTTCATGAGGATGCAGTGAGGTAGGTTACCTGTGAAGAGTTGCAATCCCGTTTCCAGAGGAGTGACTCCCCACGGGTGTCTTGCGGGACATAGAGAAGATGAACATGCTGAGGCATCTGTGCCGGCCTTCTTGGGGGTAGGTGAGTTATGCAAACAAGCCCTTTGGTCGCTCTTTTCCCTCTTTCGGGACTGTGCAAAGCGATAGTGTTTCTGCCGGAGGGCATGACGCGGCCGGCCCGTGTGGCATGCAGGCCTTTCGAATAGCCAGAGCTTTATCCAGAGCAGTCCGTTGGCGGGGCAGAGAAGGGGGCACTGTTGCCATCCCTGGTGCGCTGCCAAGGCCAGCCACTGTTCCCTTTCAGGCTTCCAAGTCCCCTCACATGGCAGAGGTCTTCCGTTCGAAGTCTGTCTGTGGTCCTCGGGGACCATGCCTTTGATCACTGTGAGTTCCTCGGTGGTGTCACTGTGGCAGTGGAGAATTTCCAGGATGCATCAGGTGGGATCAGCATCTTCAAAGCAGACAGGCTTGCGGTCTGTCTTCCCTGGTGTTCAGTGTTCCCGTGTTCGCAAGATGTCTGTGGCTTCCAGTAGGGACGTATCACCCTGCTGGCTGGAGTAGGGCACGTGGGACGAGGCTGTTGAGCGTTTGAGCGGTTCCTTAGGGGTCAAGGCTGCGAACCTTGCAGGATGGGAGCTGCCTGAGACATGGCCGGGAAGGTGGCCTAGTTTCCGCTGTGGGGTTCCAACATGGGTCATGGCTGCTGAAGCCCACTGCTTCCTGTGGTGGGCATTCCCACGGGTCAAAGGAAAGTGATTAGGCCTAGTTGGCGAGAAGTTGCACTTTGTTCGATGTTCTTTAGCCCCTTGAGTGGTTTCAGGCTGCATCTTGCCAGTAGAATGCTGTAGGTCGGTGTCGGCTCACCCATGGGAGTTCCCTTGCTTCCGAAAGTGCTGGGAGTGACCCCAAGTGCACATCAGATGTGCTGGTAGCTGGCAGGTTCTCGAGTTGCACGTAGATGTCACACCCACGGCCGGGAGGCAGGTCTCGTCCAGTCTTTGTGCTCTGGTCAGAAGGCGTGGCTGTGGGAGAGCGGGAGTCCGTGGAGTATTTCAACAGCCCCTGGGGGTTAAAGTTTGCATGCGGCCTCTGGAAGCTGACAGGGGGCTTTCTCCTTTCAGTTGGGGGTCTAGCCAGGGTGTTGTGTATAAACTATGGCGTTTACTGTTGGACGCCTGTTCACAGGGCTACAGGGACACACAGACCAAGACGCGTAGTCAGCGGCACACAGCGAAACCCACAAGAGCGTCTGCGTGCGCAGTCACGGTCACACACGCCCACACGCGTGAACACACAAATACAGCCTCTCACACACCGGCCAATGTATGTGCCTAACTTCCTGCAGTCGTACTATCAGACATGCAGTCAATTTTCGGTAAGGGATAGAGGTCCTTGGGAAGCAGTTTCAGAGCTCAAGCCCAGGTAAATGTTTGTATGGATCATGTCCTCTGAGGACACCAGTCCACTTCCCAGGTGCAGTTGCTGGGCAAGCCTCACCGTCGGCAAAAACAAGAAGATCTTCGTGTGCTCTGATGACTGGAGGTGCTAAGAAGAACTGGAAAAAGTGAGGTGGGGCCATGTTCCCGAGCATGGTCGCGGATAACTCAGGACGGTAGGTATTCAACCACCCCAAGATGTGCCATTAGATATTAGGTTTTCCTCAGATGGGCCCAATGGCTGCAAGAGTGGCTTGATTGTTCGTCTTGTTGAGTGGCCTGAGGGCTGTGGATTCTCCAGGCTTTTGGGGTACCCCAGGCTCATGGCTCCCCTGCAGAGCCCCGCGCACTGCCCGGTTGTGTTCTGCAGCATCCCAGCATGTGCTTGGATCGATGATGACACCCTTGTATGCATTCCTTGGAAACTCTGAACAAAATGGGTGAGAACACTCTACCGTCCCCTTATCGAAACTGAGGTTCAGCACGTTTCCTCTCTCGGGTGTAGGGGACTGTTAGGAGTGAGGGCCAGTGTCCCCTGCCGACATGCACGCAAACACCACCAAGGACTCCAGAATTGGAGGGGCTCCTGTCTGAGGGTCGACCGTGTCTGCACATAAGCTGGCTTCTCTGTGTATCCCGGGTCCCTGCTGAAAGGCGGTTGAAGGAATGCGAGGGGGCAGGCTCTCTTGCTGGTCTTAAGAGTAGGGGTGTGTGCCGGTCTAGGCCCAGTGTGCTTGCAGTTGGATAGGTGTGTTTTGGCCAGGATCATGCTTCGTGCATGCCGTTTCGTGTGTTGATTTTGGAAGCCAAAATGAGCAAGCGTCCCTGGTTGGTGCCTGGAGCCTGAGGCCAGGCCTGTGGCCCTCTCTGTCCTTGCGTTTTGCACAGTGAGGTTTTTGAGTCCCGAGTGAGGCTGGAGAAGTGGGCGGGGTTGGGCTCGGGTTGGGCGTTGGTGGAAACGGGCTGATGGATTAGGCCACACTGCTGCCCTTGTCTGCTCCTCTACTTTAACCCCCAGCACAGTGTTGGTTCCAAGTGGGGCATCGTGGAGTGGGGTGAGGATCGAGTGCTGCATTTAAACCTGCGTGGTCGCTGATGGCCTGGACAGGAAGGTAAGGGATGATGAGGACATGTCCTTTGTGAGGTCGTGGAATAGGCTGTCATAATTGGGTTGCAGGGGCTGGCCTCGGCTTCCCGAGGATGAGTCATGTTCGTGATGGGCTAGCATCAGCTGCGTATGGAGGGGGTGGCTTTGGCAGTTCAAGTGCATGAGGTGAGGTAGGTAACCTGTGTAGAATTGTGATGCCATTGCCGGAGGAATGACACCCAAAGGGTGTCTTGCGGGACGTAGAGAAGATCCACATTGTGAGGCGTCTGTACCGGCCTCCTTGGAGGTAGGTGAGTGATGCGAACATCCCTATTGGCTGCTTTCTTCCCTTGTTTGGGAATGTGCAAAGCGAAAGTGTTTCTCCCAGGGGGGCATGACACCGCCAGCCAGTTTGGCATGCAGGACGTTTGAACAGCCTGAGGCTTATCTGCAGCAGTCCGTGGGCGGGGCAGAGATGGGGGCACTGTTGCGATGCCAGGTGTGCTGTCGTGGACAGCCACTGTGCCCTTTCAAGCTTCCAGGTCCCCTCGTGTGGCAGAGGTCTTCCGTTGAAAGTCTGTCTGTGGTCCTCAGGAACAGTGCATTTGATCGCTGTGAGTTCCTCGGTAGTGTCGCTGTGGCAGTGGAGAATTGCCAGGATGCATGGGGTGGTGTGGTCCTCATCAAAGCAGACAAGCTTGCGGTCTGTCTTCCCTGGTGTTCAGTGTCCCCGTGTTCACATGATGTCTGTGGCTTCCAATAGGGTCGAGTCGCCCTGCATGCAGGAGGAGGGCACTTAGGAAGAGGCTGTGTATCGTTTGAGCGTTTTCTCAGTGGTCACGGCCACGAACCCTGCCAGTAGGAAACTTGCCGATACGTGGGCGAGGAGGTGGCCTAATTTCTGCTCTGGTGTTCCAACCTGTGTCATGGTTGCTGAAGCCCAACACTTCCCGTTGTGGGCATTTCCACGGGGTCACGGAAAGTGATTTGGTCTAGTTGGTGAGAATACGCACTTGGTCCGCATTTCCTTAGCCCCTTGAGAAGTTCCGGGTGCATCTTGCCTGTAGGCAACTGCAGGTCGCAGTCAGCCCGCCCATGGGAGGTTCCCTTGCTTCCGGGAGTGCTGGGAGTGACCCCAAGGGCACATCAGATGTGCTGGTAGGTGGCAGGGTCTCCAGGTCCACATAGATGTGACAGCCACGGCCGGGAGGCAGGTCTTGTCCAGTATTTGTGCTTTGGGCAAAAGGCGAGGCTGTGAGAGAGCGGGAGTCTGTGGACTATTGCAACAGTCCCTGGGGGTCAAAGTTGGCATGTGGCCTCTTGAAACTGACAGGGGTCTTTCTCCTTTCAGTTGGGGGTCCAACCAGGATGGTGTGTATAAACTATGGCGTTTACTGTTGGAGGCGTCTGCAGACGGCCACAGGGACCCCCAGAGACCAAGACGCGTATTCAGCGGCACACACCGGAACCTACGAGTGCATTTTTGTGCGCAGTCACGGTCACACACGCTCACACGCGTGAATACACACATACAGCGTCTCACGCACTGGCCAACATACATGCCTAACTTCCTCCAGTCGTGCTGTGAGACACGCAATCAGTTTTCAGTAAGGGATAGTGGTACTTGGGAAGCAGGCTCCGGGCTCACACGCAGGTAAGTTTTCACAAGCATCATGTTCTCTGAGGACTGTGGTGCAATTCAGAAGCCTGCACGATTTCTGTCCACTTCTCAGGTGCAGTTGCAGGGTAAGGCTGGCCGTCGGCAAAGACAGGAAGACCTTCGTGTTGTCTGATGACTGGATGTGCTAAGGGGAACTGGAAAAAGTGGAGCTGGCGCACGTTGCTGAGCGTGGCTGGGGATAACTCAGGACAGTAGCATTCACCCATACTAAGATGTGCCATTGGATATTAGGTTTTCCTCAGATGGGTCCAATGGCTGCAAGAGTGGATTGATTGTTGGTCTTGCTGAGTGGCCTGAGGACTGTGGATTCCCCAGGCTGTTGGAGTACTTCTGGGTCATGGCTACTCTGCAGAGCCCCACGGCCTGCCCGTTTGTGTTCTGCAGCATCTCAGCATGTGCTCGGATCGATGATGACACCCTTGTATGCATTCCTTGGAAAATCTGAACAAAAAGAGTGAGAAAGCTCTACCGTCTCCTCATCGCAACTGAGGTTCAGCACGTTTCCTCTCGGGGGTAGGTGACAGTTAGGAGTGAGGGCCAACATCCCCTGCTGACATGCATGCAAACACCACTAAGGGCTCTAGCATTGGAGGGGCTCCTGTCTGAGGGTCGACCGTGTCTGCCCATAAGCTGGGTCATCTATGAATCCGCGGTCCCTGCTAAAAGGCCGTGAGGGAATGCAAGGGGGCAGGCTCTCCTGCTAGTCTTCAGAGTCGGAGTGTGTGCTGGTGTGGGCCCAGTGAGCTTTCAGCTTGGAGAAGTGTGTTTTGACCAGGATCACGCTTTGTGCATGCCGCTTCGGTGGTTGATTTTGGAAGCCAAAATGAGCAAGGTTCCCTGGTTGGAGCCTGGAGCCTCAGGCCAGGCCTGTGGCCCTCTCTGTTGTTGTGTTTGGTGCGGTGAGGTTCTTGAGTGCCCGGTGGGGCTGGAGCAGTGGGCGGGGGTGGGATGGAGTTTAGTGATGGCGGAAGGGGGCTGATGGATTAGGCCTCGGTGCTGCCCCTGAAGCTGCCAGCACACTGTTGGCGCTAAGTGGATCATCGTGGAGTGGGGTGACGATCGAGTGCTGCATTTAAGCCTGCATAGTGGCTGCTGCCCTGGAGAGAAAGGTAAGGTATCATGAGGACAGGTCCTGTGTGATGTCGTGGGATGGGCTGTCATCATTGGCTTGCAGGCGCTGGCCTCGGCTTCCCAAGGATGTGTCTTGTTCGTGATGGCCTGGCATCAGCTGCCTATGGTGGGGATGGCTTTGGCAGTTCATGAGGATGCAGTGAGGTAGGTTTCCTGTGAAGAGTTGCAATCCCGTTTCCAGAGAAGTGACTCCCCACGGGTGTCTTGCGGGACATAGAGAAGATGAACATGCTGAGGCATCTGTGCCGGCCTTCTTGGGGGTAGGTGAGTTATGCAAACAAGCCCTTTGGTCGCTCTTTTCCCTCTTTCGGGAATGTGCAAAGCGATAGTGTTTCTGCCGGAGGGCATGACGCGGCCGGCCCGTGTGGCATGCAGGCCTTTCGAATAGCCAGAGCTTTATCCAGAGCAGTCCGTTGGCGGGGCAGAGAAGGGGGCATTGTTGCCATCCCTGGTGCGCTGCCAAGGCCAGCCACTGTTCCCTTTCAGGCTTCCAAGTCCCCTCACATGGCAGAGGTCTTCCGTTGCAAGTCTGTCTGTGGTCCTCGGGGATCATGCCTTTGATCACTGTGAGTTCCTTGGTGGTGTCACTGTGGCACTGGAGAATTTCCAGGATGCATCAGGTGGGATCAGCATCTTCAAAGCAGACAGGCTTGCGGTCTGTCTTCCCTGGTGTTCAGTGTTCCCGTGTTCGCAAGATGTCTGTGGCTTCCAGTAGGGTCGATTCGCCCTGCATGCAGGAGGAGGGCACTTAGGAAGAGGCTGTGTATCGTTTGAGCGTTTTCTTAGTGGTCAGGGCCATGAACCCTGCCAGTTGGAAACTTGCCGATACGTGGACGAGGAGGTGGCGTAATTTCTGCTCTGTGTTCCATCCTGTGTCATGGTTGCTGAAGCGCAACACTTCCCCTTGTGGGCATTCCCACGGAGTCACAGAAAGTGATTTGGTCTAGTTGGTGAGAAGACGCCCTTGGTCCGCAGTTCCTTAGCCCCTTGAGAAGTTCTGGGCTGCATCTTGCCTGTAGGCAACTGCAGGTCGCAGTCAGCCCGCCCATGGGAGGTTCCCTTACTTCCGGGAGTGCAGGGAGTGACCCCAAGGGCACATCAGATATGCTGGTAGGTGGCAGGGTCTCCAGGTCCACATAGATGTGACAGCCACGGCCGGGAGGCAGGTCTTGTCCAGTATTTGTGCTTTGGGCAAAAGGCGAGGCTGTGAGAGAGCGGGAGTCTGTGGACTATTGCAACAGTCCCTGGGGGTCAAAGTTGGCATGTGGCCTCTTGAAGCTGACAGGGGTCTTTCTCCTTTCAGTTGGGGGTCCAACCAGGATGGTGTGTATAAACTATGGCGTTTACTGTTGGAGGCGTCTGCAGACGGCCACAGGGACACCCAGAGACCAAGACGCGTATTCAGCGGCACACACCGGAACCTACGAGTGCATTTTTGTGCGCAGTCACAGTCACACACGCTCACACGCGTGAATACACACATACAGCGTCTCACGCACCGGCCAACATACATGCCTAACTTCCTCCAGTCGTGCTGTGAGACACGCAATCAGTTTTCGGTAAGGGATAGTGGTACTTGGGAAGCAGGCTCCGGGCTCACACGCAGGTAAGTTTTCACAAGCATCATGTTCTCTGAGGACTCTGGAGCAATTCAGAAGCCTGCATGATTTCTGTCCACTTCTCAGGTGCAGTTGCAGTGTAAGGCTGGCTGTCGGCAAAGACAAGAAGACCTTCGTGTTGTCTGATGACTGGATGTGCTAAGGGGAAGTGGAAAAAGTGGAGCAGGCGCACGTTGCTGAGCGTGGCTGGGGATAACTCAGGACAGTAGCATTCACCCATACTAAGATGTGCCATTGGATATTAGGTTTTCCTCAGATGGGTCCAATGGCTGCAAGAGTGGATTGATTGTTGGTCTTGCTGAGTGGCCTGAGGACTGTGGATTCCCCAGGCTGTTGGAGTACTTCTGGGTCATGGCTCCTCTGAAGAGACCCTCGGCCTGCCCGTTTGTGTTCTGCAGCATCCCAGCATGTGCTTGGATCGATGATGACACCTTTGTATGCATTCCTTGGAAAATCTGAACAAAATGAGTGAGAAAGCTCTACGGTCTCCTCATCGCACCTGAGGTTCAGCACGTTTCCTCTCGGGGGTAGATGACAGTTAGGAGTGAGGGCCAACATCCCCTGCTGACATGCATGCGAGTACAACTAAGGGCTCTAGCATTGGAGGGGCTCCTGTCTGAGGGTCGACCGTCTATGCCCATAAGCTGGGTCATCTATGAATCCGCGGTCCCTGCTAATAGTCCATGAGGGAATGCAAGGGGGCAGGCTCTCCTGCTAGTCTTCAGAGTCGGAGTGTGTGCTGGTGTGGGCCCAGTGAGCTTTCAGCTTGGAGAAGTGTGTTTTGACCATGATAACGCTTTGTTCATGCCGCTTCGGTGGTTGATTTTGGAAGCCAAAATGAGCAAGCTACCTTGGTTGGAGCCTGGCGCCTCAGGCCAGGCCTGTGGCCCTCTCTGTTGTTGTGTTTGGTGCGGTGAGGTTCTTGAGTGCCCGGTGGGGCTGGAGCAGTGGGCGGGGGGGGGATGGAGTTTGGTGATGGCGGAAGGGGGCTGATGGATTAGGCCTCGGTGCTGCCCCTGAAGGTGCCAGCACACTGTTGGCGCTAAGTGGATCATCGTGGAGTGGGGTGACGATCGAGTGCTGCATTTAAGCCTGCATAGTGGCTGCTGCCCTGGAGAGAAAGGTAAGGTATCATGAGGACAGGTCCTGTGTGATGTCGTGGGATGGGCTGTCATCATTGGCTTGCAGGCGCTGGCCTCGGCTTCCCAAGGATGTGTCTTGTTCGTGATGGCCTGGCATCAGCTGCCTATGGTGGGGATGGCTTTGGCAGTTCATGAGGATGCAGTGAGGTAGGTTACCTGTGAAGAGTTGCAATCCCGTTTCCAGAGGAGTGACTCCCCACGGGTGTCTTGCGGGACATAGAGAAGATGAACATGCTGAGGCATCTGTGCCGCTCTTCTTGGGGGTAGGTGAGTTATGCAAACAAGCCCTTTGGTCGCTCTTTTCCCTCTTTTGGGAATGTGGAAAGCGATAGGGTTTCTGCCGGAGGGCATGACGCGGCCGGCCCGTGTGGCATGCAGGCCTTTCGAATAGCCAGAGCTTTATCCAGAGCAGTCCATTGGCGGGGCAGAGAAGGGGGCACTGTTGCCATTCCTGGTGCGCTGCCAAGGCCAGCCACTGTTCCCTTTCAGGCTTCCAAGTCCCCTCACATGGCAGAGGTCTTCCGTTCGAAGTCTGTCTGTGGTCCTCGGGGACCATGCCTTTGATCACTGTGAGTTCCTCCGTGGTGTCACTGTGGCAGTGGAGAATTTCCAGGATGCATCAGGTGGGATCAGCATCTTCAAAGCAGACAGGCTTGCGGTCTGTCTTCCCTGGTGTTCAGTGTTCCCGTGTTCGCAAGATGTCTGTGGCTTCCAGTAGGGACGTATCACCCTGCTGGCTGGAGTAGGGCACGTGGGACGAGGCTGTTGAGTGTTTGAGCGGTTCCTTAGGGGTCAAGGCTGCAAACCTTGCAGGATGGGAGCTGCCTGAGACATGGCCGGGAAGGTGGCCTAGTTACCGCTGTGGGGTTCCAACATGGGTCATGGCTGCTGAAGCCCACTGCTTCCTGTGGTGGGCATTCCCACGGGTCAAAGGAAAGTGATTAGGCCTAGTTGGCGAGAAGTTGCACTTTGTTCGATGTTCTTTAGCCCCTTGAGTGGTTTCAGGCTGCATCTTGCCAGTAGAATGCTGTAGGTCGGTGTCGGCTCACCCATGGGAGTTCCCTTGCTTCCGAAAGTGCTGGGAGTGACCAAAAGTGCACATCAGATGTGCTGGATGCTGGCAGGTTCTCGAGTTGCACGTAGATGTCACACCCACGGCCGGGAGGCAGGTCTCGTCCAGTCTTTGTGCTCTGGTCAGAAGGCGTGACTGTGGGAGAGCGGGAGTCCGTGGAGTATTTCAACAGCCCCTGAGGGTTAAAGTTTGCATGCGGCCTCTGGAAGCTGACAGGGGGCTTTCTCCTTTCAGTTGGGGGTCTAGCCAGGGTGTTGTGTTTAAACTATGGCGTTTACTATTGGACGCCTCTTCACAGGGCTACAGGGACACACAGAGACCAAGACGCGTAGTCAGCGGCACACACCGGAACCCATGATTGCATCTCCGTTTGCAGTCACGGTCACACACGCCCACACGTGTGAACACACAAATACAGCCTCTCACACACCGGCCAATGTATGTGCCTAACTTCCTGCAGTCGTACTATCAGACATGCAGTCAATTGTCGGTAAGGGATAGAGGTCCTTGGGAAGCAGTTTCAGAGCTCAAGCCCAGGTAAATGTTTGTATGGATCATGTCCTCTGAGGACACCAGTCCACTTCCCAGGTGCAGTTGCTGGGCAAGCCTCGCCGTCAGCAAAAACAAGAAGATCTTCGTGTGCTCTGATTACTGGAGGTGCTAAGAAGAACTGGAAAAAGTGAGGTTGGGCCATGTTCCCGAGCATGTTCGCGGATAACTCAGGACGGGAGGTATTCAACCACCCCAAGATGTTCCATTAGATATTAGGTTTTCCTCAGATGGGCCCAATGGCTGCAAGAGTGGCTTGATTGTTCGTCTTGTTGAGTGGCCTGAGGGCTGTGGATTCTCCAGGCTTTTGGGGTACCCCAGGCTCATGGCTCCCTTGCAGAGCCCCGCGCACGGCCCGGTTGTTTTCTGCAGCATCCCAGCATGTGCTTGGATCGATGATGACACCCTTGTATGCATTCCTTGGAAACTCTGAACAAAATGGGTGAGAACACTCTACCGTCCCCTTATCGAAACTGAGGTTCAGCACGTTTCCTCTCTCGGGTGTACGGGACTCTTAGGAGTGAGGGCCAGTGTCCCCTGCCGACATGCACGCAAACACCACCAAGGACTCCAGTATTGGAGGGTCTCCTGTCTAAGGGTCGACCGTGTCTGCACATAAGCTGGCTTCTCTGTGTATCCCGGGTCCCTGCTGAAAGGCGGTTGAAGGAATGCGAGGGGGCAGGCTCTCTTGCTGGTCTTAAGAGTCGGGGTGTGTGCCGGTCTCGGCCCAGTGTGCTTGCAGTTGGATAGGTGTGTTTTGGCCAGGATCATGCTTCGTGCATGCCGTTTCGTGTGTTGATTTTGGAAGCCAAAATGAGCAAGCGTCCCTGGTTGGTGCCTGGAGCCTGAGGCCAGGCCTGTGGCCCTCCCTGTCCTTGCGTTTTGCACAGTGAGGTTTTTGAGTCCCGAGTGAGGCTGGAGAAGTGGGCGGGGTTGGGCTCGGGTTGGGCGTTGGCGGAAACGGGCTGATGGATTAGGCCACACTGCTGCCCTTGTCTGCTCCTCTACTTTAACCCCCAGCACAGTGTTGGTTCCAAGTGGGGCATCGTGGAGTGGGGTGAGGATCGAGTGCTGCATTTAAACCTGCGTGGTCGCTGATGGCCTGGACAGGAAGGTAAGGGATGATGAGGACAGGTCCTTTGTGAGGTCGTGGAATAGGCTGTCATAATTGGGTTGCATGTGCTGGCCTTTGCTTCCCAAGGATGAGTCATGTTCGTGATGGGCTGGCATCAGCTGCGTATGGAGGGGGTGGCTTTAGCAGTTCAAGTGCATGAGGTGAGGTAGGTAACCTGTGTAGAATTGTGATCCCATTGCCGGAGGAATGACACCCAAAGGGTGTCTTGCGGAACGTAGAGAAGATCGACATTGTGAGGCGTCTGTACCGGCCTCCTTGGAGGTAGGTGAGTGATGCGAACATCCCTATTGGCTGCTTTCTTCCCTTGTTTGGGAATGGGCAAAGCGAAAGTGTTTCTCCCAGGGGGGCATGACACCGCCAGCCAGTTTGGCATGTAGGCCGTTCGAACAGCCTGAGGTTTATCTGCAGCAGTCCGTGGGCGGGGCAGAGATGGGGGCACTGTTGCGATGCCATTTGTGCTGTCGTGGACAGCCACTGTGCCCTTTCAAGCTTCCAGGTCCCCTCGTGTGGCAGAGGTCTTCCGTTGAAAGTCTGTCTGTGGTCCTCAGGAACAGTGCATTTGATTGCTGTGAGTTCCTCGGTAGTGTCACTGTAGCAGTGGAGAATTGCCAGGATGCATGGGGTGGTGTGGTCCTCATCAAAGCAGACAAGCTTGCGGTCTGTCTTCCCTGGTGTTCAGTGTCCCCGTGTTCGCATGCTGTCTGTGGCTTCCAATAGGGTCGAGTCGCCCTGCATGCAGGAGGAGGGCACTTAGGAAGAGGCTGTGTATCGTTTGAGCGTTTTCTCAGTGGTCAGGGCCACGAAACCTGCCAGTTGGAAACTTACCGATACGTGGGCGAGGAGGTGGCCTAATTTCTGCTCTGGTGTTCCAACCTGTGTCATGGTTGCTGAAGCCCAACACTTCCCGTTGTGGGCATTCCCACGGGGTCACGGAAATTGATTTGGTCTAGTTGGTGAGAAGACGCACTTGGTCCGCAGTTCCTTAACCCCTTGAGAAGTTCCGGGCTGCATCTTGCCTGTAGGCAACTGCAGGTCACTGTCAGCCCGCCCATGGGAGGTTCCCTTGCTTCCGGGAGTGCTGGGAGTGACCCCAAGGGCACATCAGATGTCCTGGTAGGTGGCAGGGTCTCCAGGTCCACATAGATGTGACAACCATGGCCGGGAGGCAGGTCTCGTGCAGTCTTTGTGCTTTGGTCAGAAGGCATGGCTGTGAGAGAGCGGGAGTCTGTCAACTCTTTCAATAGTCCCTTGGGGTCAAAGTTCGCATGTGGCCTCTTGAAGCTGACAGGGGTCTTTCTCCTTTCGGTTGGGGGTCCAACCAGGATGGTGTGTATAAACTATGGCGTTTACTGTTGGAGGCGTCTGCAGACGGCCACAGGGACACCCAGAGACCAAGACGCATATTCAGCGGCACACACCGGAACCCACGAGTGCATCTTCGTGCGCAGTCACAGTCACACACGCCCACACGCGTGAATACACACATTCAGCGTCTCACACACCGGCCAACATACATGCCTAACTTCCTCCAGTCGTGCTGTGAGACACGCAATCAGTTTTCGGTTCGGTAGAGTGGTACTTGTGAAGCATGTTCCGGGCGCTCGGTCAGGTAAGTGTTCACAAGAATCGTGTGCACTGAGGACCGTGGTCCACTTCAGAAGCCTGCTTCATTTCTGTCCACTTCTCAGCTGCAGTTGCAGGGTAAGGCTGGCCATCAGCAAAGAAAAGAAGACCTTCGTGTTGTCTGATGACTGGATGTGCTAAGGAGAACTGGAAAAAGTGGGGCGCGCGCCCGTTGCCGAACGTGGCTGTTAATAACTCAGGATGGTAGGCATTCACCCATACTAAGATGTGCAACTGGATATTAGGTTTTCCACAGATGGGCCCAATGGTTGCAAGAGTAGATTGATTGTTGGTCTTGCTGAGTGGCCTGAGGACTGTGGATTCCCCAGGCAGTTGGAGTACTTCCAGGTCATGGCTCCTCTGCAGAGCCCCATGGCCTTCCGTTTTGTGTTCTGTAGCGTCACAGCATGTGCTTGGATCAGTGATGACACCCTTCAATGAATTCTTTGGAAAATCTGAGCAAAATGAGTGAGAACGCTCTATCGTCTCTTCATCGAAACTGAGGTCCAGCACGTTTCCTCTCTCGGGGGTATGGGACAGTTAGGAATGAGAGCCAACGTCCCCTGTTGACAGGCATGCAAACACCACTAAGGGTTCCAGCATTGGAGGGGTTCCTGTCTGAGGGTCGACCATATCTGACCATAAGCTGGGTCATCTATGAATCCCCAGTCCCTGCTAAAAGGCCATGGAGGGAATGCAAGAGGGCAGGCTTTCCTGCTAGTCTTCACGGTTGGAGTGTTTTCTGGTATAGACCCAGTAAGCTTGCAGCTTGGAGAGGTGAATTTTGGACAGGATCACGCTTTGTGCATGCCGCTTCCGAGGTTGATTATGGAAGCCAAAATGAGCAAGCTTCCCTGGTTGGAGCCTGGATCCTCAGGCCAGGCCTGTGGCCCTCTCTGTTGTTGTGTTTCCCGCGGTGAGGTTCTTGACTGCCCGGTGTGGCTGGAGCAGCGGGCGGGCGTGGGCTGGAGTTGGGCGATGGCGGAAGGGGGCTGATGGTTTAGGCCTCAGTGCTGCCGCTGTCAGCTCCTCTGCTGAAGTTCCCGGCACACTGTTGGTGCTACGTGGATCTTCGTGGAGTGGGGTGTGGATCGAGTGAAGCATTTCAGCCTGGGTGGTGGCTGCTGGCCTGGAGAGAAAGGTAAGGTATCATGAGGAAAGGTGCTGTGTGATGTCGTGGGATGGGCTGTCATCATTGGGTTTCAGGTGCTGGCCTCGGCTTCCAAGAATGTGTCTTCTTTGTGATGGGCTGGCATAAGATGCCTATGGAGCGGATGGCTTTGGCAGTTCAATTGGGTGATTTGAGGTAGGTAACCTGTGCAGAGTTGCGATCCCGTTGCCCGAGGAATGACACCCAAAGGGTGTCTTGTGTGAAGTAGAGAAGATCGACATGGTGAGGCGTCTGTGCCGGCCTCCTTGGAGGTAGTTGAGTTATGGGAATATCTCCTTTGGCCGCTTTGTTCCCTTGTTTGGCAATGTGTAAAGCGAAAGTGTTTCTCCCGTGGGGGAATGACGCGACCTTCCAGTGTAGCACGCAGGCTTTTCGAACAGCCAGAGGTTTATCTGGAGCAGTCCATTGGTGGGGCAGAGATGGGGGCCCCATTGCCATGCCTGCTGTGCTGCCGTGGACAGCCACTGTTCCCTTTCAGGCTTCCAGGTCCCCTCACATGGCAGAGATCTTCTGTTTAAAGTCTGTCTGTGGTCCTCGGGGACCATGCCTTTGATCACTGTGAGTTACTCGGAAGTGTCACTGTGGCAGTAGGAGAATTTCCAGGATGAATGGGGTGGGATCAGCATCAACGAAGCAGACAGGCTTGCGGTCTGTCTTCCCTGGTGATCAGTGTTCCCGTGTTCTGAAGATATTTGTGGTTTCCAGTAGGGTCGTGTCGCCCTGTGGGCTGGAGGAGGTCCCGTAGGACGAGGCTTTCAAGGGTTTGACAGTTTCCTTACAGGTCAGGGCCACGAACATTCAAGATGGGAGCTGCCTGAGACGTGGCTGGGAATGTGGAGTAGTTTCCGCCGTGGGGATCCGACATGGGTCATGGTGGCAGAAGCCCACCACTTCCTGTGGTGGGCATTCCCACGGGTCAATGGAAAGTGATTAGGCCTAGGTGGCGAGAAGTCGCAGGTGGGCACACGTTCGTTAGCCCCTTGAGTGGTTTCAGGCTGCATCTTGCTAGTAGACAGCTGCCGGTCGGTGTCGGCCCGACCATGGGAGTTCCCTTGCTTCCGGAAGTGCTGCGAGTGACCCCAAATGCCCATCAGATATACTGGTAGCTGACAGAGTCTCGAGGTGCATGTAGATGTCACAGCCAAGGCCAGGAGGCAGGTCTCGTCGAGGCTGTGTGTTTTTCTCACAAGGCGTGGCTGTGGGAGTGCGTGAGTCCATGGACTATTTCAACAGCCCCTGGGGGTCAAAGTGTGCCTGCGGCCTCTTGAAGCTGACAGGGGTCTTTCTCCTTTCAGTTGGGGGTCTAACCAGGGTGCTGTGTATAAACTATTTCTTTTATTGTTGGACTCCTCTTCACAGCGCCATAGGGACCCACAGAGACCAAGACGCGTATTCAGCGGCACACAGAGAAACCCACAAGCACGTCCGCATGCGCTGTCACAGTAACACACGCCCACACGCGTGAACGCACACATATAGCCTCTCACACACTGGCCAACGTATGTGCCTAACTTCCTGCAGTCGTACTATCAGACATGCAGTCAATGCCCGGTAGGGGATAGAGGTCCTTGGGAAGCAGTTTCAAGCTCAAGGCCAGGTAAATGTTTCTATGAATCATGTCCTCTGAGGACACCAGTCCACTTATGAAACCTCGGTGATTTCTGTCCACTTCTCAGGTGCAGTTGCTGGGAAAGGCTGGCCGTCGGCACAAACAAGAAGACCTTCGTGTGCTCTGATGACTGGAGGTGCTAAGAAGATCTGGAAAAAGTGAGGCGGGCCCATGTCCCCGAGCATGGTCGTGGAAAACTCAGGACGGTAGGTATTCAAGCACCCCAAGATGTGTCATTAGATATTAGGTTTTCCGCAGACGGGCCCAATGGCTGCAAGAGTGGATTGATTGTTCCTCTTCCTGAGTGGCCTGAGGGCTGTGGATTCTCCAGGCTTTTGGGGTAGCGCAAGCTAATGGCTCCTGTACAGAGCCGCGTGCACACCCCGGTTGTGTTCCGCAGCGTCCCAGCATGTGCTTGGATCGATGATGACAGCCTTGCATGCATTCCTTGGAAAATCTGAAACAAATGAGTGAGAACACTCTACCGTCTCCTCATCGAAAGTGAGGTTCAGCACGTTTCCTCTCTCACGGGGAGAGGACAGTTAGGAATGAGGTTCAGCGTCCCCCGCCGACATGCATGCAAACACCACCAAGGACTCCAGTTGTGGAGGGGCTCCTGTCTGAGGGTTGACCATGTCTGCACATAAACTGTGTTATCTTTGAATCCCGGGTCCCTGCTGAATGGCTGTTGAGGGAATGCGAGGAGGCAGGCTCTCCTGCTGGTCTTAAGAATCGGAATATGTGCTGGTCTAGGCCCAGTTAGCTTGCAGTTGGGAGGTGAGTTTTGGCCAGGATCACGCTTCATGCATGCCATTTTGGGGGTTGATTCTGGAAGCCAAAATGAGCAAGCGTCCCTGGTTGGTGCCTGGAAACTCAGGCCAGGCCTGTGGCCCTCCCTGTTCTTGCGTTTTTCACGGTGAGGTTCTTGAGTGCCTAGTGAGGCTGGAGCAATGGGCGGGGGTGAGCTGGGTTGGGCATCGGCGGAAAGGGGCTGATGGATTAGGCCTCGCTCCTGCCATTGTTTGCTTCTCTACTTTAACTCCCGGCACAGTTTTGACGCCAAGTAGGTCATCGTGGAGTGGGGAGAGGAACAAGTGCTGAATTTAAACCTGCGTGGAACACTGATGTCCTGCACAGAGACGGAAGGGAAGATGAGGACATGTCCTTTGTGATGTCGTGGAATAGGCTATCATAATTGGGTTGCAGGTGCTGGCTTCGGCTTCCCAAGGCTGTGTCATGTTCGTGATTGGCTGGCATCAGCTGCCTATGGAGGGGATGGCTTTGGCAGTTCAAGTGGATGAGGTGAGGTAGATAACCTGTGTAGAGTTGCGATCCCGTTGCCAGAGGAAAGACACCCAAAGGGTGTCTTGCGAGACGTTAAGAAGATCGACATGTTGACGCGTCTGTGCCGGCATCCTTGGAGGATGGTTAGTTATGCGAACATCCCTTTGGCCGCTTTGTTCCCTTGTTTGGGAATGTGTAAAGTGAAAGTGCTTCTCCCGGAGGGGCATGACTCGGCTTGGAAACAGCCAGAGATGTATCTGGAACAGTCCGTTGGCGGGATAGATGTGGGGGCACTGTTGCTACGCCAGGTGCAGTGACGTGGACAACCACTGTGCCCTTTCAAGCTTCCAGGTCCCCTCGTGAGGCAAAGGTTTTCCATTGAAAGTCTGTCTGTGGTCCTCGGGGACAGTGCCTTTGATCACTGTGAGTTCCTCTGTAGTGTCGCTGTGGCAGTGTAGAATTGCAAGGATGCATGGGGTGGGGTGGACATCATCAAAGCAGAAAGGCTTGCGGTGTGTCTTCCCTGCTGTTCAGTGTCTCCGTGTTCGCATGATGTCTGAGGCTTCAAGTCGAGTCGAGCCGCCCTGCAGGCAGGAGGAGGGAACTTAGGACCAAGCTGTGTAGGGTTTGAGCGTTTCCTCAGTGGTCAGGGCCGCAAACCCTACCAGTTGGAAGCTTGCCTATACGTGGCCGGGAAGGTGGCCTAATGTCCGCTGTGGGGTTCCAACCTGTGTCATGTTTGCTGAAGCCATACTCTTCCCATTGAGGGCATTCCCACGTGGTCATGGAAAGTGATTTGGTCTAGGTGGCGAGATGAGGCACTTTGGCCGAAGTCCATTAACCCCTTGAGAAATGCCAGGCTGCATCTTGTCTGTCGGCAACTGCAGGTCGGTGTCAGCCCGCCCATGGGAGGTTACCTTGCTTCCGGGAGCACTGAGAGTGACCCCCAGGGCACATCAGATGTGGTGCTAGGTGGCAGGATCTCCAGGTCAACATAGGTGTGACACCCACGGCCGGGAGGGAGGTCTCGTCCAGTCTTTGTGCTTTGGTCAGAAGGCGTGGCTGTGGGAGAGAGGAAGTCTGTGTCCTATTTCGACAGCCCTTGGGGTCAAAGTTTGCATGTGGCCTCATGAAACTGACAGGGGACTTTCTCCTTTCAGTTGGGGGTCCAACCAGTGTGCTGTGTATAAACTATGACGTTTACTGTTAGAGGCATCTGCAAAGGGCCACAGGGACACCCAGAGACCAAGACGCGTATTCAGCGGCACACACAGGAATCCACAAACGCATCCTCGGGCACAGTCACCGTCACACACACCCACACGTGTGAATACAAACATACAGCGTCTCACACACCGACAAAAATACGTGCGTAACTTCCTTCAGTCGTGCTGTGAGACACACAATCAGTTTTCCGTAAGGGATAGTGGTACTTGGGAAGCAGGTTCCAGGCTCACGCCCAGGTTATGTGTTCATAAGAATCATGTTCTCTGAGGAACCTGGTGCAATTCAGAAACCTGCGTGATTTCTGTCCCCTTCTCAGGTTCAGTTGCAGGTAAGGCTGGCTGTCGGCAAAGAGAAGAAGACCTTCGCATTGTCTGATGACTGGATGTCCTAAGGAGAACTGGAAAAAGTGGGGCGGGTGAACGTTGCCGAGCGTGGCTGTGGATATCTCAGGATGGTAGGCATTCACCCATACTGAGATGTGCCATTGGATATTAGGTTTTCCACAGATGGACCCAATGGTTGCAAGATTGGATTGATTGTTGGTGTTGCTGAGTCGCCTGAGGACTGTGGATTCCCCAGGCAGTTGGAGTACTTCCAGGTCATGGCTCCTCTGCAGAGCCCCATGGCCTTCCCTTTTGTGTTCTGCAGCGTCCCAGCATGTGCTTGGATCAATGATGACACCCTTGTATGCATTCCTTGGAAAATCTGAACAAAATGAGTGAGAACGCTCTACCATCTCCTCATAGAAACTGAGGTCCAGCACGTTTCCTCACTCGGGGGTATGGCACAGTTAGGAGTGAGGACCAACGTCCCCTGTTGACAGGCATGCAAATACCACTAAGGGTTCAAGATTTGGAGGGGTTCCTGTCTGAGGGTCAACCATATCTGCCCATAAGCTGGGTCATCTATGAATCCCCATTCCCTGCTAAAAGGCCATGGAGGGAATGCAAGAGGGCAGGCTTTCCTGCTGGTCTTCAGGGTCGGAGTGTTTTCTGGTATAGACCCAGTAATCGTGCAGCTTGGAGAGGTGATTTTTGCACAGGATCACGCTTTGTGCATGCTGCTTCCGAGGTTGATTATGGAAGCCAAATTGAGCAAGCTTCCCTGGTTGGAGCCTGGATCCTCAGGCCAGGCCTGTTACCCTCTGTTTTGTTGTGTTTCGCGTAGTGAGGTTCTTGACTGCCCGGTGTGGCTGGAGCAGTGGGCGGCAGTGGGCTGGAATTGGGCGATGGCGGAAGAGGGCTTATGGTTTAGGCCTCAGTGCTGCCCCTGTCAGCTCCTCTGCTGAAGTTGCCGGCACACTGTTGGCGCTAAGTGGATCTTCGTGGAGTGGGGTGTGGATCGAGTGAAGCATTTCAGCCTGAGTGGTGGCTGCTGGCCTGGAGAGAAAGGTAAGTTATCTTGAGGAAAGGTCCTGTGTGACGTCATGGGATGGGCTGTCATCATTGGGTTGCAGGCGCTGGCCTCGGCTTCCCAAGAATGTGTCTTCTTCGTGATAGGCTGGCATAAGCTGCCTATGGAGCGGATGGCTTTGGCAGTTCCATTGGGTGAGTTGAGGTAGGTAACCTGTGTAGAGTTGCGATCCCGTTGCCCGAGGAATGACACCCAAAGGGTGTCTTGCGGAAAGTAGAGAAGAGCGACATGGTGAGGCGTCTGTGCCGGCCTCCTTGGAGGTAGTTGAGTTATGCGAATATCCCCTTTGGCCGCTTTGTTCCCTTGTTTGGCAATGTGTAAAGCGAAAGTGTTTCTCCCGTGGGGGAATGACGCGACCGGCCAGTGTAGCACGCAGGCCTTTCGAACAGCCAGAGGTTTATCTGGAGCAGTCTATTGGTGGGGCAGAGATGGGGGCCCCATTGCCATGCCTGCTGTGCTGCCGTGGACAGCCACTGTTCCCTTTCAGGCTTCCAAGTCCCCTCGCATGGCAGAGATCTTCTGTTGAAAGTCTGTCTGTGGTCCTCGGGGACCATGCCTTTGATCACTGTGAGTTACTCAGTAGTGTAACTGTGGCAGTGGAGAATTTCCAGGATGCATGGGGTGGGATCTGCCTCAACGAAGGAGACAGGCTTGCGGTCTGTCTTCCCTTGTGATCAGTGCTCCCGTGTTCTGAAGATGTTTGTGGTTTCCAGTGGGGTCGTGTCACACTGTGGGCTGGAGGAGGGCCCGTAGGATGAGGCTTTCAAGGGTTTGACATTTTCCTTATGGGTCAGGGCCGCGAAAATTCAAGATGGGAGCTGCCTGAGTCGTGGCTGGGAATGTGGAGTAGTTTCCGCCGTGGGGATCTGACATAGGTCATGGTGGCTGAAGCCCACCACTTCCTGTGGTGGGCATTCCCACGGGTCAATGGAAAGTGATTAGGCCTAGTTGGCGAGAAGTAGCAGGTGGGCCCACGTTCGTTAGCCCTTTGAGGGGTTACAGGCTGCATCTTGCCAGTAGCCTGCTGCCGGTCGGTGTCGGCCCGACCATGGGAGTTCCCTTGCTTCCGGAAGTGCTGCGAGTGACCCCAAATGCCCATCAGATATACTGGTAGCTGACAGAGTCTCGAGGTGCATGTCGATGTCACAGCCAAGGCCCGGAGGCAGGTCTCGTCGAGTCTTTGTGTTTTGGTAAGAAGGCGTGGCTGTGGGAGACTGGGAGTTCGTGGACCCATTCAACAACCCCTGGGGGTCAAAGTGTGCCTGCGGCCTCTTGAAGCTGACAGGGGTCTTTCTCATTTCAGTTGGGGTTCTAACCAGGGTGCTGTGTATAAACTATTTCTTTTATTGTTGGACTCCTCTTCACAGGGCCATAGGGACACACAGAGACCAAGACGCGTATTCAGCGGCACACAGAGAAACCCGCAAGCACGTCCGCATGCGCAGTCACAGTCACACACGCCCAGACGCGTGAATGCACATATATAGCCTTTCACACACTGGGCAACGTATGTGCCTAACTTCCTGCAGTCGTACTATCAGACATACAGTCAATTCTCGGTAAGGGATAGAGGTCCTTGGGAAGCAGTTTCAAGCTCAAAACCTGGTAAATGTTTTTATGGATCATGTCTTCTGAGGACACCGGTCCACTTATGAAGCCTCAGTGATCTCTGTCCACTTCTCAGGTGCAGTTGCTGGGAAAGGCTGGCCGTCAGCACAAACAAGAAGACCTTCGTGTGCTCTGATGACTGGAGGTGCTAAGAAGAAATGGAAAATGTGAGGCGGTCCCATGTCCCCAAGCATGGTCGTGGAAAACTCAGGACGGTAGGTATTCAAGCACCCCAAGATGTGCCATTAGGTATTAGGTTTTCCTCAGACGGGCCCTATGGCTGCAAGTGTTGATTGATTGTTCCTCTTGCTGAGTAGCCTGAGGGCTGTGGATTCTCCAGGCTTTTGTGGTAGCCCAGGCTCATGGCTCCTGTACAGAGCCCCGTGCTCACCCCGGTTGTGTTCCGCAGCGTATCAGCATGTGCTTGGATCGATGATGACACCCTTGCATGCATTCCTTGGAAAATCTGTACCAAATGAGTGAGAACACTCTACCATCTCCTCATCGAAACTGAGGTTCAGCACGTTTCCTCTCTTAGGGGGAGAGGACAGTTAGGAATGAAGGCCAGCGTCCCCTGCCGACATTCATGCAAACACCACCAAGGACTCCAGTATTGGAGGGGCTCCTGTCTGAAAGTTGACCATGTCTGCACATAAGCTGTGTTATCTGTGAATCCCGGGTCCCTGCTGAATGGCTGTTGAGGGAATGCGAGGGGGCAGGCTCTCCTGCTGGTCTCAAGAATCGGAGTGTGTGCTGGTCTAGGCCCAGTTAGCTTGCAGTTGGGAGGTGAGTTTTGGCCAGGATCACGCTTCGTGCATGCCATTTTGGGGGTTCATTCTGGAAGCCAAAATGAGCAAGCGTCCCTAGTTGGTGCCTGGAACCTCAGGCCAGGCCTGTGGCCCTCCCTGTTCTTGAGTTTTTCACGGTGAGGTTCTTGAGTGCCTAGTGAGGCTGGAGGAATGGGCGGGGGTGAGCTCGCTTGGGCATCGGCCGAAAGGGGCTGATGGATTAGCCCTCGCTCCTGCCCTTCTTTGCTTCTCTACTTTAACTCCCAGCACAGTGTTGACGCCAAGTGGGTCATCTTGGAGTGGGGAGAGGAACGAGTGCTGAATTTAAACCTGCGTGGCTCACTGATGTCCCACACAGGAAGGGAAGGGAAGATGAGGACATGTCCTTTGTGATGTCGTGGAATAGGCTATCATAATTGGGTTGCAGGTGCTGGCTTTGGCTTCCCAAGGATGTGTCATGTTCGTGATTGGCTGGCATCAGCTGCCTATGGAGTGGATGGCTTTGGCAGTTCAAGTGGATGAGGTGAGGTAGATAACCTTTGTAGAGTTGCGATCACATTGCCAGAGGAAAGACACCCAAAGCATGTCTTGCGAGACGTAAAGAAGATCGACATGGTGACGCGTCTGTGCTGGCATCCTTGGAGGATGGTTAGTTATGCGAATATCCCTTTGGCCGCTTTGTTCCCTTGTTTGGGAATGTGTAAAGTGAAAGTGCTTCTCCCGGGGGGGCATGACTCGGCTTGGAAACAGCCAGAGGTGTATCTGGAGCAGTCCGTTGGCGGGATAGATGTGGGGACACTGTTGCGACGCCAGGTGCACTGACGTCGAAAACCACTGTGCCCTTTCAAGCTTCCAGGTCCCCTCGTGTGGCAAAGGTTTTCCGTTGAAAGTCTGTCTGTGGTCCTCGGGAACAGTGCCTTTGATCACTGTGAGTTCCTCAGTAGTGTCGCTTTGAAAGTGGAGAATTGCAAGGATGCATGGGGTAGGGTGGACATCATCAAAGCAGACAGGCTTGCGGTGTGTCTTCCCTGCTGTTCAGTGTGTCCGTGTTTGCATGATGCCTGTGGCTTCAAGTCGAGTCGAGCCGCCCTGCAGGCAGGAGGAGGGCACTTAGGACCAAGTTGTGTAGGGTTTGAGCGTTTCCTCAGTGGTCAGGGCCGCAAACCCTACCAGTTGGAAGCTTGCCTATACGTGGCCGGGAAGGTGGCCTAATGTCCGCTGTGGGGTTCCAACCTGTGTCATGGTTGCTGAAGCCAAACTCTTCCCATTGAGGCCATTCCCACATCGTCATGGAAAGTGATTTGTTCTAGTTGGCGAGATGAGGCACTTGGACCGAAATCCGTTAACCCCTTGAGAAGTGCCAGGCTGCATCTTGTCTGTCGGCAACTGCAGGTCGGTGTTAGCCCGCCCATGGGAGGTTACCTTGCTTCCGGGAGCACTGGGAGTGACCCCAAGGGCACATCAGATGTGGTGGTAGGTGGCAGGATCTCCAGGTCAACATAGGTGTGACACCCACGGCCGGGAGGGAGGTCTCGTCCAGTCTTTGTGCTTTGGTCAGAAGGCGTGGCTGTGGGAGAGCGGGAGTCTGTGTCCTATTTCGACAGCCCTGGGGGTCAAAGTTTGCTTGTGGCCTCAGGAAACAGACACGGGATTTTCTCCTTTCATTTGGGGGTCCAACCAGGGTGCTGTGTATAAACTATGACGTTTACTGTTAGAGTCATTAGCAAAGGGCCACAGGGACACCCAGAGACCAAGATGCGTATTTAGCGGCACACACAGGAATCCAAAAACGCATCCTCGGGCACAGTCACAGTCACACACACCCACACGTGTGAATACACACATACAGCATCTCACACACCGACCAACGTACGTGCGTAACTTAATACAGTCATGATGTGAGACAAACAATCAGTTTTCGGTAAGGGATAGCGGTACTTGCGAGGCATGTTCCAGGCTCACGCCCAGGTTATGTGTTCATAAGAATCATGTTCTCTGAGGACCCTTGTGCAATTCAGAAACCTGCGTGATTTCTGTCCACTTCTCAGGTGCAGCTGCAGGGTAAGGCTGGCTGTCGGCAAAGAGAAGAAGACCTTCGCGTTGTCTGATGACTGGATGTGCTAAGGAGAACTGGAAAATGTGGGGCGGGTGCACGATGCCGAGCGTGGCTGTGGATATCTCAGGACGGTAGGCAGTCACCCATACTAAGATGTGCCATTAGATATTAGGTTTTCCACAGATGGGCCCAATGGTTGCAAGAGTGGATTGATTGTTGGTCTTGCTGAGTGGCCTGAGGACTGTGGATTCCCCAGGTAGTTGGAGTACTTCCAGGTCATGGCTCCACTGCAGAGCCCCATGGCCTTCCCTTTTGTGTTCTGCAGCGTCCCAGCATGTGCTTGGAACAATGATGAAACCCTTGTATGCATTCCTTGGAAAATCTGAACAAAATGAGTGAGAACGCTCTACCGTCTCCTCATCCAAACTGAGGTCCGGCACGTTTCCTCTCTTGGGGGTATGGGACAGTTAGGAGGGAGGGCCAACGTCCCCTGTTGACAGGCATGCAAACACCACTAAGGGCTCCAGCATTGGAGGGGCTCCTGTCTGAGGGTCGACCTTATCTGCCCATAAGCTTGGTCATCTATGAATCCCCAGTCCCTGCTAAAAGGCCATTGAGGGAATGCAAGAGGGCAGGCTTTCCTGCTAGTCTTCACGGTCGGCGTGTTTTCTGGTATAGACACAGTAAGCTTGCAGCTTGGAGAGGTGATTTTTGGACAGGATCACGCTTTGTACATGCCGCTTCCGAGTTTGATTATGGAAGCCAAAATGAGCAAGCTTCCCTGGTTGGAGCCTGGATCCTCAGGCCAGGCCTGTGGCCCTCTCTGTTGCTGTGTTTCACGCGGTGAGGTTCTTGACTGCCCGGTGTGGCTGGAGCAGTGGGCGGGCGTGGGCTGTATTTGGGCGATGGCGGAAGGGGGCTGATGGTTTAGGCCTCAGTGGTGCCCGTGTCAGCTCCTCTGCTGAAGTTGCCGGCACACTGTTGGCGCTAAGTGGATCTTCGTGGAGAGGGGTGTGGATCGAGTGAAGCATTTCAGCCTGGGTGGTGGCTGCTGGCCTGGAGAGAAAGGTAAGGTATCATGAGGAAAGGACCTGTGTGACGTCATGGGATGGGCTGTCATCATTGGGTTGCAGGCGCTGGCCTCGGCTTCCCAAGAATGTGTCTTCTTCGTGATGGGCTGGCATAAGCTGCCTATGGAGTGGATGGCTTTGGCAGTTCAACTGGGTGAGTTGAGGTAGGTAACCTGTGTAGAGTTGCGATCCCGTTGCCCGAGGAATGACACCCAAAGGGTGTCTCGCGGAAAGTAGAGAAGATCTACATGGTGGGGCGTCTGTGCCGAACCCCTTGGAGGTAGTTGAGTTCTGGGAATATCCCCTTTGGCTGCTTTGTTCCCTTGTTTGGCAATGTGTAAAGCGAAAGTGTTTCTCCCGTGGGGGAATGACTTGACCGGCCAGTGTAGCACCCAGGCCTTTCGAACAGCCAGAGGTTTATCTGGAGCAGTCCATTGGTGGGGCAGAGATGGGGGCCCCATTGCCATGCCTGCTGTGCTGCCGTGGACAGCCACTGTTCCCTTTCAGGCTTCCAAGTCCCCTCGCATGGCAGAGATCTTCTGTTGAAAGTCTGTCTGTGGTCCTCGGGGACCATGCCTTTGATCACTGTGAGTTACTCGGTAGTGTCAGTGTGGCAGTAGGAGAATTTCCAGGATGCATGGGGTGGGATCAGCATCAACGAAGGAGACAGGCTTGCGGTCTGTCTTCCCTTGTGATCAGTGTTCCCGTGTTCTGAAGATGTTTGTGGTTTCCAGTAGGGTCGTGTCGCCCTGTGGGCTGGAGGAGGGCACGTAGGACGAGGCTTTCAAGGGTTTGACAGTTTCCTTACAGGTCAGGGCCACGAACATTCAAGATGGGAGCTGCCTGAGACGTGGCTGGGAATGTGGAGTAGTTTCCGCAATGGGGATCCGACATGGGTCATGGTGGCTGAAGCCCACCACTTCCTGTTGTGGGCATTCACACGGGTCAATGGGAAGTGATTAGGCCTAGGTGGCGAGAAGTGGCAGGTGGGCGCACGTTCGTTAGCCCCTTGAGTGGTTTCAGGCTGCATCTTGCCAGTAGACAGCTGCCGGTCGGTGTCGGCCCGACCATGGGATTTCCCTTGCTTCCGGAAGTGCTGCGAGTGACCCCAAATGCCCATCAGATATACTGGTAGCTGACAGAATCTCGAGGTGCATGTAGATGTCACAGCCAAGGCCCGGAGGCAGGTCTCGTCGAGTCTTTGTGTTTTGGTAAGAAGGCGTGGCTGTGGGAGACTGGGAGTTCGTGGACCCATTCAAAAGCCCCTAGCGGTCAAATTGTGCCTGTGGCCTCTTGAAGCTGAGAGGGGTCTTTATCCTTTCCGTTGGGGGTCTAACCAGGGAGCTGTGTATAAACTATTTCTTTTATTGTTGGACTCCTCTTCACAGGGCCATAGGGACACACAGAGACCAAGATGCATATTCACTGGCACACAGAGAAACCCACAAGCACGTCCGCATGCGCACTCACAGTCACACACTCCCACATGCAAGAACGCATATATATAGACTCTCACACACTGGCCAACGTATTGCCTAACTTCCTGCATTCATACTATCAGACATGCAGTCAATGCTCGGTAATGGATAGAGGTCCTTGGGAAGCAGTTTCAAGCTCAAGGCCAGGTAAATATTTTTATGGATCATGTCCTCTGAGGACACCGGTCCACTTATGAAGCCTCTGTGATTTCTGTCCACTTCTCAGGTGCAGTTGCTGGGAAAGGCTGGCCTTCGGCACAAACAAGAAGACCTTCGTGTGTTCTGATGACTGGAGGTGCTAAGAAGAACTGGCAAAAGTGAGGCGGGCCCACGTCCCCGAGCATGGTCGTGGAAAACTCAGGATGGTAGGTATTCAAGCACCCAAAGATGTGCCATTAGATAGTAGGTTTTCCTCAGACGGGCCCAATGGCTGCAAGAGTGGATTGATTGTTCCTCTTGCTGAGTGGCCTGAGGGCTGTGGATTCTCCAGGCTTTTGGGGTAGCCCAGGCTCATGGCTCCTGTACAGAGCCCCGTGCACACCCCGGTTGTGTTCCACAGCGTCTCAACATGTGCTTGGATCGATGATGACACCCTTGCATGCATTCCTTGGAAAATCTGAAACAAATGAGTGAGAACACTCTACCGTCTCCTCATCGAAACTGAGGTTCAGCACGTTTCCTCTCTCAGGGGGAGAGGACAGTTAGGAATGAGGGCCAGCGTCTCCCGCCGACATGCATGCAAACACCACCAAGGACTCCAGTATTGGAGGGGCTCCTTTCTGAGGGTTGACCATGTATGCACATAAGCTGTGTTATCTGTGAATCCCGGGTCCCTGCTGAATGGCTGTTGAGGGAATGCGATGGGGCAGGCTCTAATGCTGGTCTTAAGAGTCGGAGTGTGTGCTGGTCTAGGCCCAGTTAGCTTGCAGTTGGGAGGTGAGTTTTGGCCAGGATCACGCTGCGTGCATGCCATTTTGGGGGTTAATTCTGGAAGCTAAAATGAGCAAGCGTCCATGGTTGGTGCCTGGAACCTCAGGCCAGGCCTCTGGCCCTCCCTTTTCTTGCGTTTTTCGCGGTGAGTTTCTTGAGTGCCTAGTGAGGCTGGAGCAATGGGCGGGGGTGAGCTCGCTTGGGCATCGGCGGAAAGGGGCTGATGGATTAGGCCTCGCTGCTGCCCTTGTTTGCTTCTCTACTTTAACTCGCGGCACAGTGTTGATGCCAAGTGGATCATCGTGGAGTGGAGAGAGGAACGAGTGCTGAATTTAAACCTGCGTGGATCACTGATGTCCCGCACAGGAAGGTAAGGGAAGATGAGGACATGTCCTTTGTGATGTCGTGGAATAGGCCATCATAATTGGGTTCCAGGTGCTGGCTTCGGCTTCCCAAGGATGTGTCACGTTTGTGATTGGCTGGCATCAGCTGCCTATGTAGGGGATGGCTTTGGCATTTGAAGTGGATGAGGTGAGGTAGATAACCTGTGTAGAGTTGCGATCCCTTTGCCAGAGGAAAGACACTCAAAAGGTGTCTTGCGAGACGTAAAGATGATCGACATGGTGACGTGTCTCTGCCGGCATCCTTGGAGGATGTTTAGTTATGCGAACATCACTTTGGCCGCTTTGTCACTTGTTTGGGAATGTGTAAAGCGAAAGTGCTTCTCCCGGGAGGCCATGACTCGGCTTGGAAAATGCCAGAGGTGTATCTGGAGCAGTCTGTTGGCGGGACAGAAGTGGGGGCACTGTTTCGACGCCAGGTGCACTGACGTGGAGAGCCACTGTGCCATTTCAAGCTTCCAGGTCCCCTCGTGTGGCAAAGGTTTTCCGTTGAAAAGTCTGTCTGTGGTCCTCGTGGACAGTGCCTTTGATCACTGTGAGCTCCTCGGTAGTGTCGCTGTGGCAGTGGAGAATTGCCAGGATTCATGGGGTGCGGTGGGCATTATCAAAGCAGACAGGCTTGCGGTGTGTCTTCCCTGCTGTTCAGTGTCTCTGTGTTCGCATGATGTCTGTGGCTTCAAGTCGAGTCGAGTCACCCTGCAGGCAGGAGGAGGGCACGTAGAGCAAAGCTGTGTAGGGTTTTAGCGTTTCCTCAGTAGTCAGGGCCGCTAACCCTACCAGTTGGAAGCTTGCCTATACGTGGCCGGGAAGGTGGCCTAATGTCCGCTGTCGGGTTCCAACCTGTGTCAGGGTTGCTGAAGCCAAACTCTTCCCATTGAGAGCATTCCCAAGTGGTCATGGAAAGTGACTTGGTCTAGTTGGCGAGATGAGGCACTTGGGCCGAAGTCCGTTAACCCCTTGAGAAGTGCCAGGCTTAATCTTGCCTGTCGGCAACTGCAGGTCGGTGTCAGCCTGCCCATGGGAGGTTACCTTGCTTCCGGGAGCACTGGGAGTGACCCCAAGGGCACATCAGATGTGGTGCTAGGTGGCAGGATCTCCAGGTCAACATAGGTGTGACACGCACGGCCGGGAGGGAGGTCTCGTCCAGTCTTTGTGCTTTGGTCAGAAGGCGTGGCTGTGGCAGAGTGAGAGTCTGTGTCCTATATCGACAGCCCTGGGGGTCAAAGTTTGCATGTGGCCTCATGAAACTGACAGGGGACTTTCTCCTTTCAGTTGGGGGTCCAACCAGGGTGCTGTGTATAAACTATGACGTTTACTGTTAGAGGCATCTGCAAAGGGCCACAGGGATACCCAGAGACCAACACGCGTATTTAGTGGCACCACAGGAATCCACAAACGCATCCTCCTGCACAGTCAGAGTCGCACACACCCACACGTGTGAATACACACATACAGCGTCTCACACACCGACCAACGTACGTGCGTAACTTCCTTCAGTCGTGCTGTGAGACACACGATCAGTTTTCGGTAAGGGATAGTGGTACTTGGGAAGCAGGTTCCAGGCTCACGCCCGGGTTATGTGTTCATAAGAATCATGTTCTCTGAGGAACCTGGAGCAATTCAGAAACCTGCGTGATTTCTGTCCACTTCTCAGGTGAAGTTGCAGGGTAAGGCTGGCTGTCGGAAAAGAGAAGAAGACCTTCACGTTATCTGATGACTGGATGTGCTAAGGAGAACTGGACAAAGGGGGACGGGCGCACGTTGCCGAGCGTGGCTGTGGATATCTCAGGATGGTAGGCATTCACCCATACTAAGATGTGCCAGTGGATATTAGGTTTTCCACAGATGGGCCCAATGGTTGCAAGAGTGGATTGATTGTTGGTCTTGCTGAGTGGCCTGAGGACTGTGGATTCCCCAGGCAGTTGGAGTACTTCCAGGTCATGGCTCCTCTGCAGAGCCACACAGCCTTCCCTTTTGTGTTCTGCAGCATCCCAGCATGTGCTTGGATCGATGATGACACCCTTGTATGCATTCCTTGGAAAATCTGAACAAAATGAGTGAGAACGCTCTACCGTCTCCTCATCGAAACTGAGGTCCAGCACCTTTCCTCTCTCGGGGGTACGGGAGAGTTAGGAGTAAGGGCCAACGTCCCCTGCTGACAGGCATGCAAACACCACTAAGGGCTCCAGCATTGGAGGGGCTCCTGTCTGAGGGTCGATCATATCTGCCCATAAGCTTGGTCATCTATGAATCCCCAGTCCCTGCTAAAAGGCCATTGAGGGAATGCAAGAGGGCAGGTTTTCCTGCTAGCCTTCAGGGTTGGAGTGTTTTCTGGTGTAGACCCAGTAAGCTTGCAGCTTGGAGAGGTGATTTTTGGAAAGGATCACGCTTTGTGCATGCCGCTTCCGAGGTTGAGTATGGAAGCCAAAATGAGCAAGCTTCCCTGGTTGGAGCCTGGATCCTCAGGCCAGGCCTGTTACCCTCTCTTTTGTTGTGTTTCGCGCGGTGAGGTTCTTGACTGCCCGGTGTGGCTTGGAGCAGTGGGCGGGCGTGGGCTGGAGTTGGGCGATGGCGGATGGGGGCTGATGGTTTAGGCCTCAATGCTGCCCCTGTCAGCTCCTCTGCTGAAGTTGCCGGCACCCTGTTGGCGCTAAGTGGATTTTCGTGGAGTGGGGTGTGGATCAAGTGAAGCATTTCAGCCTGGGTGGTGGCTGCTGGCCTGGAGAGAAAGGTAAGGTATCATGAGTCAAGGTCCTGTGTGACGTCGTGGGATGGGCTGTCATCATTGGGTTGCAGGCGCTGGCCTCGGCTTCCCAAGAATGTGTCTTCTTCGTGATGGGCTGGCATAAGCTGCCTATGGAGCAGATGGCTTTGGCAGTTCAATTGGGTGAGTTGAGGTAGGTAACCTGTGTAGAGTTGCGATCCCGTTGCCCGAGGAATGACACCCAAAGGCTGTTTTGTGGGAAGTAGAGAAGATAGACATGGTGGGGCGTCTGTGCTGGCCTCCTTGGAGGTAGTTGAGTTATGCGAATATCCCCTTTGGCCGCTTTGTTCCCTTGTTTGGCAATGTGTAAAGCGAAAGTGTTTCTCCCGTGGGGGAATGACGCGACCGGCCAGTGTAGCACGCAGGCTTTTCGAACAGCCAGAGGTTTATCTGGAGCAGTCCATTGGTGGGGCAGAGATGGGGGCCCCATTGCCATGCCTGCTGTGCTGCCGTGGACAGCCACTGTTCCCTTTCAGGCTTCCAGGTCCCCTCACATGGCAGAGATCTTCTGTTTAAAGTCTGTCTGTGGTCCTCGGGGACCATGCCTTTGATCACTGTGAGTTACTCGGAAGTGTCACTGTGGCAGTAGGAGAATTTCCAGGATGAATGGGGTGGGATCAGCATCAACGAAGGAGAGAGGCTTGCGTTCTGTCTTCCCTGGTGATCAGTGTTCCCGTGTTCTGAAGATATTTGTGGTTTCCAGTAGGGTCGTGTCGCCCTGTGGGCTGGAGGAGGTCCCGTAGGACGAGGCTTTCAAGGGTTTGACAGTTTCCTTACAGGTCAGGGCCACGAACATTCAAGATGGGAGCTGCCTGAGACGTGGCTGGGAATGTGGAGTAGTTTCCGCCGTGGCGATCCGACATGGGTCATGGTGGCAGAAGCCCACCACTTCCTGTGGTGGGCATTCCCACGGGTCAATGGAAAGTGATTAGGCCTAGGTGGCGAGAAGTCGCAGGTGGGCACACGTTCGTTAGCCCCTTGAGTGGTTTCAGGCTGCATCTTGCTAGTATACAGCTGCCGGTCGGTGTCGGCCTGACCATGGGAGTTCCCTTGCTTCCGGAAGTGCTGCGAGTGACCCCAAATGCCCATCAGATATACTGGTAGCTGACAGAGTATCGAGGTGCATGTAGATGTCACAGCCAAGGCCAGGAGGCAGGTCTCGTCGAGGCTGTGTGTTTTTCTCACAAGGCGTGGCTGTGGGAATGCGTGAGTCCATGGACTATTTCAACAGCCCCTGGGGGTCAAAGTGTGCCTGCGGCCTCTTGAAGCTCACAGGGGTCTTTCTCCTTTCAGTTGGGGGTCTAACCAGGGTGCTGTGTATAAACTATTTCTTTTATTGTTGGACTCGTCTTCACAGGGCCATAGGGACACACAGAGACCAAGATGCGTATTCACCGGCACACAGAGAAACCCACAAGCACGTCCGCATGCGCACTCACAGTCACACAATCCCACACGCGAGAACGCATACATATAGCCTCTCATACACTGGCCAACATATGTGCCTAACTTCCTGCATTCATACTATCAGACATGCAGTCAATTCTCGGTAAGGGATAGAGGTCCTTGGGAAGCAGTTTCAAGCTCAAGGCCAGGTAAATATTTTTATGGATCATGTCCTCTGAGGACACCGGTCCACTTATGAAGCCTCTGTGATTTCTGTCCACTTCTCAGGTGCAGTTGCTGGGAAAGGCTGGCCGTCGGCACAAACAAGAAGACCTCCGTGTGCTCTGATGACTGGAGGTGCTAAGAAGAACTGGAAAAAGTGAGGCGGGCCCATGTCCCCGCGCATGGTCGTGGAAAACTCAGGACGGTAGGTATTCAAGCACCCAAAGATGTGCCATTAGATATTAGGTTTTCCTCAGACGGGCCCCATGGCTGCAAGAGTGGATTGATTGTTCCTCTTGCTGAGTGGCCTGAGGGCTGTGGATTCTCCAGGCTTTTGGGGTAGCCCAGGCTCATGGCTCCTGTACAGAGCCCCGTGCACACCCCGGTTGTGTTCCACAGCGTCTCAACATGTGCTTGGATCGATGATGACACCCTTGCATGCATTCCTTGGAAAATCTGAAACAAATGAGTGAGAACACTCTACCGTCTCCTCATCGAAACTGAGGTTCAGCACGTTTCCTCTCTCAGGGGGAGAGGACAGTTAGGAATGAGGGCCAGCGTCTCCCACCGACATGCATGCAAACACCACCAAGGACTCCAGTATTGGAGGGGCTCCTTTCTGAGGGTTGACCATGTATGCACATAAGCTGTGTTATCTGTGAATCCCGGGTCCCTGCTGAGTGGCTGTTGAGGGAATGCGAGGGGGCAGGCTCTCCTGCTGGTCTTAAGAGTCAGAGTGTGTGCTGGTCTAGGCCCAGTTAGCTTGCAGTTGGGAGGTGAGTTTTGGCCAGGATCACGCTTCGTGCATGCCATTTTGGGGGTTAATTCTGGAAGCCAAAATGAGCAAGCGTCCATGGTTGGTGCCTGGAACCTCAGGCCAGGCCTCTGGCCCTCCCTTTTCTTGCGTTTTTCGCGGTGAGTTTCTTGAGTGCCTAGTGAGGCTGGAGCAATGGGCGGGGGTGAGCTCGCTTGGGCATCGGCGGAAAGGGGCTGATGGATTAGGCCTCGCTCCTGCCCTTGTTTGCTTCTCTACTTTAACTCCCGGCACACTGTTGATGCCAAGTGGGTCATCGTGGAGTGGGGAGAGGAACAAGTGCTGAATTTAAACCTGCGTGGATCACTGATGGCCCGCACAGGAAGGTAAGGGAAGATGAGGACATGTCCTTTGTGATGTCGTGGAATAGGCCATCATAATTGGGTTGCAGGTGCTGGCTTCGGCTTCCCAAGGATGTGTCATGTTCGTGATTGGCTGGCATCAGCTGCCTATGTAGGGGATGGCTTTGGCAGTTGAAGTGGATGAGGTGAGGTAGATAACCTGTGTAGAGTTGCGATCCCTTTGCCAGAGGAAAGACACCCAAAGGGTGTCTTGCGAGACGTAAAGATGATCGACATGGTGACGCGTCTCTGCCGGCATCCTTGGAGGATGGTTAGTTATGCGAACATCACTTTGGCCGCTTTGTCACTTGTTTGGGAATGTGTAAAGCGAAAGTGCTTCTCCCGGGAGGCCATGACTCGGCTTGGAAACCGCCAGAGGTGTATCTGGAGCAGTCTGTTGGCGGGACAGAAGTGGGGGCACTGTTTCGACGCCAGGTGCACTGACGTGGAGAGCCACTGTGCCATTTCAAGCTTCCAGGTCCCCTCGTGTGGCAAAGGTTTTCCGTTGAAAAGTCTGTGTGTGGTCCTCGTGGACAGTGCCTTTGATCACTGTGAGCTCCTCGGTAGTGTCGCTGTGGCAGTGGAGAATTGCCAGGATTCATGGGGTGCGGTGGGCATTATCAAAGCAGACAGGCTTGCGGTGTGTCTTCCCTGCTGTTCAGTGTCTCTGTGTTCGCATGATGTCTGTGGCTTCAAGTCGAGTCGAGTCACCCTGCAGGCAGGAGGAGGGCACGTAGAGCAAAGCTGTGTAGGGTTTTAGCGTTTCCTCAGTAGTCAGGGCCGCTAACCCTACCAGTTGGAAGCTTGCCTATACGTGGCCGGGAAGGTGGCCTAATGTCCGCTGTCGGGTTCCAACCTGTGTCAGGGTTGCTGAAGCCAAACTCTTCCCATTGAGAGCATTCCCAAGTGGTCATGGAAAGTGACTTGGTCTAGTTGGCGAGATGAGGCACTTGGGCCGAAGTCCGTTAACCCCTTGAGAAGTGCCAGGCTTAATCTTGCCTGTCGGCAACTGCAGGTCGGTGTCAGCCTGCCCATGGGAGGTTACCTTGCTTCCGGGAGCACTGGGAGTGACCCCAAGGGCACATCAGATGTGGTGCTAGGTGGCAGGATCTCCAGGTCAACATAGGTGTGACACGCACGGCCGGGAGGGAGGTCTAGTCCAGTCTTTGTGCTTTGGTCAGAAGGCGTGGTTGTGGCAGAGTGAGAGTCTGTGTCCTATATCGACAGCCCTGGGGGTCAAAGTTTGCATGTGGCCTCATGAAACTGACAGGGGACTTTCTCCTTTCAGTTGGGGGTCCAACCAGGGTGCTGTGTATAAACTATGACGTTTACTGTTAGAGGCATCTGCAAAGGGCCACAGGGATACCCAGAGACCAACACGCGTATTTAGTGGCACCACAGGAATCCACAAACGCATCCTCCTGCACAGTCAGAGTCGCACACACCCACACGTGTGAATACACACATACAGCGTCTCACACACCGACCAACGTACGTGCGTAACTTCCTTCAGTCGGGCTGTGAGACACACGATCAGTTTTCGGTAAGGGATAGTGGTACTTGGGAAGCAGGTTCCAGGCTCACGCCCGGGTTATGTGTTCATAAGAATCATGTTCTCTGAGGAACGTGGAGCAATTCAGAAACCTGCATGATTTCTGTCCACTTCTCAGGTGCAGTTGAAGGGTAAGGCTGGCTGTCGGCAAAGAGAAGAAGACCTTCACATTGTCTGATGACTGGATGTGCTAAGGAGAACTGGAAAAAGTGGGGCGGGTGCACGTTGCCGAGCGTGGCTGTGGATATCTCAGGACGGTAGGCATTCACCCATACTAAGATGTGCCAGTGGATATTAGGTTTTCCACAGATGGGCCCAATGGTTGCAAGAGTGGATTGATTGTTGGTCTTGCTGAGTGGCCTGAGGACTGTGGATTCCCCAGGCAGTTGGAGTACTTCCAGGTCATGGCTCCTCTGCAGAGTCACACAGCCTTCCCTTTTGTGTTCTGCATCATCCCAGCATGTGCTTGGATCGATGATGACACCCTTGTATGCATTCCTTGGAAAATCTGAACAAAATGAGTGAGAACGCTCTACCGTCTCCTCATCGAAACTGAGGTCCAGCACCTTTCCTCTCTCGGGGGTACGGGAGAGTTAGGAGTGAGGGCCAACGTCCCCTGCTGACAGGCATGCAAACACCACTAAGGGCTCCAGCATTGGAGGGGCTCCTGTCTGAGGGTCGACCATATCTGCCCATAAGCTTGGTCATCTATGAATCCCCAGTCCCTGCTAAAAGGCCATTGAGGGAATGCAAGAGGGCAGATTTTCCTGCTAGTCTTCAGGGTTGGAGTGTTTTCTGGTGTAGACCCAGTAAGCTTGCAGCTTGGAGAGGTGATTTTTGGAAAGGATCACGCTCTGTGTATGCCGCTTCCGAGGTTGAGTATGGAAGCCAAAATGAGCAAGCTTCCCTGGTTGGAGCCTGGATCCTCAGGCCAGGCCTGTTACCCTCTGTTTTGTTGTGTTTCGCGTAGTGAGGTTCTTGACTGCCCGGTGTGGCTTGGAGCAGTGGGCGGGCGTGGGCTGGAGTTGGGCGATGGCGGATGGGGGCTGATGGTTTAGGCCTCAGTGCTGCCCCTGTCAGCTCCTCTGCTGAAGTTGCCGGCACACTGTTGGCGCTAAGTGGATTTTCGTGGAGTGGGGTGTGGATCAAGTGAAGCATTTCAGCCTGGGTGGTGGCTGCTGGCCTGGAGAGAAAGGTAAGGTATCATGAGTAAAGGTCCTGTGTGACGTCGTGGGATGGGCTGTCATCATTGGGTTGCAGGCGCTGGCCTCGGCTTCCCAAGAATGTGTCTTCTTCGTGATGGGCTGGCATAAGATGCCTATGGAGCGGATGGCTTTGGCAGTTCAATTGGGTGAGTTGAGGTAGGTAACCTGTGTAGAGTTGCGATCCCGTTGCCCGAGGAATGACACCCAAAGGGTGTCTTGCGGGAAGTAGAGAAGAGCGACATGGTGAGGCGTCTGTGCCGGCCTCGTTGGAGGTAGTTGAGTTATGCGAATATCCCCTTTGGCCGCTTTGTTCCCTTGTTTGGCAATGTGTAAAGCCGAAGTGTTTCTCCTGTGGGGGAATGACGTGACCGGCCAGTGTAGCACGCAGGCCTTTTTGAACAGCCAGAGGTTTATCTGGAGCAGTCCATTGGTGGGGCAGAGATGGGGGCCCCATTGCCATGCCTGCTGTGCTGCCGTGGACAGCCACTGTTCCCTTTCAGGCTTCCAAATCACCTCGCATGGCACAGGTCTTCCATTGAAAGTCTGTCTGTGGTCCTCAGGGACCATGCCTTTGATCACTGTGAGTTACTCGGTAGTGTCACTGTGGCAGTGGAGAATTTCCAGGATGCATGGGGTGGGATCAGCATCAACGAAGCAGACAGGCTTGCGGTCTGTCTTCCCTGGTGTTCAGTGTTCCCGTGTTCGGAAGATGTTTGTGGTTTCCAGTAGGGCCGTGTCGCCCTGTGGGCTGGAAGAGGGCCCGTAGGACGAGGCTTTCAAGGATTTGAACGTTTCCTTAGGGCTCAGGGCCGAGAACATTCAAGATGGGAGCTGCCTGAGACGTGGCTGGGAACGTGGAGTAGTTTCCGCTGTGGGGATCCGACATGGGTCATGGTGGCTGAAGCCCACCACTTCCTGTGGTGGGCATTCCCACGAGTCAATGGAAAGTGATTAGGCCTTGTTGGTAAGAAGTGGCACGAGGGCCCACGTTCGTTAGCCCCTTGAGTGGTTTCAGGCTGCATCTTGGCAGTAGACAGCTGCCGGTCGGTGTCGGCCTGACCATGGGAGTTCCCTTGCTTCCGGAAGTGCTGCGAGTGACCCCAAATGTCCATCAGATATACTGGTAGCTGACAGAGTCTCGAGGTGCATGTCGATGTCACAGCCAAGGCCCGGAGGCAGGTCTCGTCGAGTCTTTGTGTTTTGGTAAGAAGGCGTGGCTGTGGGAGACTGGGAGTTCGTGGACCCATTCAACAGCCCCTAGGGGTCAAATTGTGCTAGCGGCCTCTTGAAGCTGACAGGGGTCTTTCTCCTTTCCGTTGGGGGTCTAACCAGGGTGCTGTGTATAAACTATTTCTTTTATTGTTGCACTCGTCTTCACAGGGCCATAGGGACACACAGAGACCAAGATGCGTATTCACCGGCACACAGAGAAACCCACAAGCACGTCCGCATGCGCACTCACAGTCACACAATCCCACACGCGAGAACGCATACATATAGCCTCTCATACACTGGCCAACGTATGTGCCTAACTTCCTGCATTCATACTATCAGACATGCAGTCAATTCTCGGTAAGGGATAGAGGTCCTTGGGAAGCAGTTTCAAGCTCAAGGCCAGGTAAATATTTTTATGGATCATGTCCTCTGAGGACACCGGTCCACTTATGAAGCCTCTGTGATTTCTGTCCACTTCTCAGGTGCAGTTGCTGGGAAAGGCTGGCCGTCGGCACAAACAAGAAGACCTTCGTGTGCTCTGATGACTGGAGGTGCTAAGAAGAACTGGAAAAAGTGAGGCGGGCCCATGTCCCCGCGCATGGTCGTGGAAAACTCAGGACGGTAGGTATTCAAGCACCCAAAGATGTGCCATTAGATATTAGGTTTTCCTCAGACGGGCCCCATGGCTGCAAGAGTGGATTGATTGTTCCTCTTGCTGAGTGGCCTGAGGGCTGTGGATTCTCCAGGCTTTTGGGGTAGCCCAGGCTCATGGCTCCTGTACAGAGCCCCGTGCACACCCCAGTTGTGTTCCACAGCGTCTCAACATGTGCTTGGATCGATGATGACACCCTTGCATGCATTCCTTGGAAAATCTGAAACAAATGAGTGAGAACACTCTACCGTCTCCTCATCGAAACTGAGGTTCAGCACGTTTCCTCTCTCAGGGGGAGAGGACAGTTAGGAATGAGGGCCAGCGTCTCCCGCCGACATGCATGCAAACACCACCAAGGACTCCAGTATTGGAGGGGCTCCTTTCTGAGGGTTGACCATGTATGCACATAAGCTGTGTTATCTGTGAATCCCGGGTCCCTGCTGAATGGCTGTTGAGGGAATGCGAGGGGGCAGGCTCTCCTGCTGGTCTTAAGAGTCAGAGTGTGTGCTGGTCTAGGCCCAGTTAGCTTGCAGTTGGGAGGTGAGTTTTGGCCAGGATCACGCTTCGTGCATGCCATTTTGGGGGTTAATTCTGGAAGCCAAAATGAGCAAGCGTCCATGGTTGGTGCCTGGAACCTCAGGCCAGGCCTCTGGCCCTCCCTTTTCTTGCGTTTTTCGCAGTGAGTTTCTTGAGTGCCTAGTGAGGCTGGAGCAATGGGCGGGGGTGAGCTCGCTTGGGCATCGGCGGAAAGGGGCTGATGGATTAGGCCTCGCTCCTGCCCTTGTTTGCTTCTCTACTTTAACTCCCGGCACACTGTTGATGCCAAGTGGGTCATCGTGGAGTGGGGAGAGGAACAAGTGCTGAATTTAAACCTGCGTGGATCACTGATGGCCCGCACAGGAAGGTAAGGGAAGATGAGGACATGTCCTTTGTGATGTCGTGGAATAGGCCATCATAATTGGGTTGCAGGTGCTGGCGTCGGCTTCCCAAGGATGTGTCATGTTCGTGATTGGCTGGCATCAGCTGCCTATGTAGGGGATGGCTTTGGCAGTTGAAGTGGATGAGGTGAGGTAGATAACCTGTGTAGAGTTGCGATCCCTTTGCCAGAGGAAAGACACCCAAAGGGTGTCTTGCGAGACGTAAAGATGATCGACATGGTGACGCGTCTCTGCCGGCATCCTTGGAGGATGGTTAGTTATGCGAACATCACTTTGGCCGCTTTGTCACTTGTTTGGGAATGTGTAAAGCGAAAGTGCTTCTCCCGGGAGGCCATGACTCGGCTTGGAAACCGCCAGAGGTGTATCTGGAGCAGTCTGTTGGCGGGACAGAAGTGGGGGCACTGTTTCGACGCCAGGTGCACTGACGTGGAGAGCCACTGTGCCATTTCAAGCTTCCAGGTCCCCTCGTGTGGCAAAGGTTTTCCGTTGAAAAGTCTGTCTGTGGTCCTCGTGGACAGTGCCTTTGATCACTGTGAGCTCCTCGGTACTGTCGCTGTGGCAGTGGAGAATTGCCAGGATTCATGGGGTGCGGTGGGCATTATCAAAGCAGACAGGCTTGCGGTGTGTCTTCCCTGCTGTTCAGTGTCTCTGTGTTCGCATGATGTCTGTGGCTTCAAGTCGAGTCGAGTCACCCTGCAGGCAGGAGGAGGGCACGTAGAGCAAAGCTGTGTAGGGTTTTAGCGTTTCCTCAGTAGTCAGGGCCGCTAACCCTACCAGTTGGAAGCTTGCCTATACGTGGCCGGGAAGGTGGCCTAATGTCCGCTGTCGGGTTCCAACCTGTGTCAGGGTTGCTGAAGCCAAACTCTTCCCATTGAGAGCATTCCCAAGTGGTCATGGAAAGTGACTTGGTCTAGTTGGCGAGATGAGGCACTTGGGCCGAAGTCCGTTAACCCCTTGAGAAGTGCCAGGCTTAATCTTGCCTGTCGGCAACTGCAGGTCGGTGTCAGCCTGCCCATGGGAGGTTACCTTGCTTCCGGGAGCACTGGGAGTGACCCCAAGGGCACATCAGATGTGGTGCTAGGTGGCAGGATCTCCAGGTCAACATAGGTGTGACACGCACGGCCGGGAGGGAGGTCTCGTCCAGTCTTTGTGCTTTGGTCAGAAGGCGTGGCTGTGGCAGAGTGAGAGTCTGTGTCCTATATCGACAGCCCTGGGGGTCAAAGTTTGCATGTGGCCTCATGAAACTGACAGGGGACTTTCTCCTTTCAGTTGGGGGTCCAACCAGGGTGCTGTGTATAAACTATGACGTTTACTGTTAGAGGCATCTGCAAAGGGCCACAGGGATACCCAGAGACCAACACGCGTATTTAGTGGCACCACAGGAATCCACAAACGCATCCTCCTGCACAGTCAGAGTCGCACACACCCACACGTGTGAATACACACATACAGCGTCTCACACACCGACCAACGTACGTGCGTAACTTCCTTCAGTCGTGCTGTGAGACACACGATCAGTTTTCGGTAAGGGATAGTGGTACTTGGGAAGCAGGTTCCAGGCTCACGCCCGGGTTATGTGTTCATAAGAATCATGTTCTCTGAGGAACGTGGAGCAATTCAGAAACCTGCATGATTTCTGTCCACTTCTCAGGTGCAGTTGAAGGGTAAGGCTGGCTGTCGGCAAAGAGAAGAAGACCTTCACGTTGTCTGATGACTGGATGTGCTAAGGAGAACTGGAAAAAGTGGGGCGGGTGCACGTTGCCGAGCGTGGCTGTGGATATCTCAGGACGGTAGGCATTCACCCATACTAAGATGTGCCAGTGGATATTAGGTTTTCCACAGATGGGCCCAATGGTTGCAAGAGTGGATTGATTGTTGGTCTTGCTGAGTGGCCTGAGGACTGTGGATTCCCCAGGCAGTTGGAGTACTTCCAGGTCATGGCTCCTCTGCAGAGTCACACAGCCTTCCCTTTTGTGTTCTGCATCATCCCAGCATGTGCTTGGATCGATGATGACACCCTTGTATGCATTCCTTGGAAAATCTGAACAAAATGAGTGAGAACGCTCTACCGTCTCCTCATCGAAACTGAGGTCCAGCACCTTTCCTCTCTCGGGGGTACGGGAGAGTTAGGAGTGAGGGCCAACGTCCCCTGCTGACAGGCATGCAAACACCACTAAGGGCTCCAGCATTGGAGGGGCTCCTGTCTGAGGGTCGACCATATCTGCCCATAAGCTTGGTCATCTATGAATCCCCAGTCCCTGCTAAAAGGCCATTGAGGGAATGCAAGAGGGCAGATTTTCCTGCTAGTCTTCAGGGTTGGAGTGTTTTCTGGTGTAGACCCAGTAAGCTTGCAGCTTGGAGAGGTGATTTTTGGAAAGGATCACGCTTTGTGTATGCCGCTTCCGAGGTTGAGTATGGAAGCCAAAATGAGCAAGCTTCCCTGGTTGGAGCCTGGATCCTCAGGCCAGGCCTGTTACCCTCTGTTTTGTTGTGTTTCGCGTAGTGAGGTTCTTGACTGCCCGGTGTGGCTTGGAGCAGTGGGCGGGCGTGGGCTGGAGTTGGGCGATGGCGGATGGGGGCTGATGGTTTAGGCCGCAATGCTGCCCCTGTCAGCTCCTCTGCTGAAGTTGCCGGCACACTGTTGGCGCTAAGTGGATTTTCGTGGAGTGGGGTGTGGATCAAGTGAAGCATTTCAGCCTGGGTGGTGGCTGCTGGCCTGGAGAGAAAGGTAAGGTATCATGAGTAAAGGTCCTGTGTGACGTCGTGGGATGGGCTGTCATCATTGGGTTGCAGGCGCTGGCCTCGGCTTCCCAAGAATGTGTCTTCTTCGTGATGGGCTGGCATAAGATGCCTATGGAGCGGATGGCTTTGGCAGTTCAATTGGGTGAGTTGAGGTAGGTAACCTGTGTAGAGTTGCGATCCCGTTGCCCGAGGAATGACACCCAAAGGGTGTCTTGCGGGAAGTAGAGAAGAGCGACATGGTGAGGCGTCTGTGCCGGCCTCGTTGGAGGTAGTTGAGTTATGCGAATATCCCCTTTGGCCGCTTTGTTCCCTTGTTTGGCAGTGTGTAAAGCCGAAGTGTTTCTCCTGTGGGGGAATGACGTGACCGGCCAGTGTAGCACGCAGGCCTTTTTGAACAGCCAGAGGTTTATCTGGAGCAGTCCATTGGTGGGGCAGAGATGGGGGCCCCATTGCCATGCCTGCTGTGCTGCCGTGGACAGCCACTGTTCCCTTTCAGGCTTCCAAATCACCTCGCATGGCACAGGTCTTCCATTGAAAGTCTGTCTGTGGTCCTCAGGGACCATGCCTTTGATCACTGTGAGTTACTCGGTAGTGTCACTGTGGCAGTGGAGAATTTCCAGGATGCATGGGGTGGGATCAGCATCAACGAAGCAGACAGGCTTGCGGTCTGTCTTCCCTGGTGTTCAGTGTTCCCTTGTTCGGAAGATGTTTGTGGTTTCCAGTAGGGCCGTGTCGCCCTGTGGGCTGGAAGAGGGCCCGTAGGACGAGGCTTTCAAGGATTTGAACGTTTCCTTAGGGCTCAGGGCCGAGAACATTCAAGATGGGAGCTGCCTGAGACGTGGCTGGGAACGTGGAGTAGTTTCCGCTGTGGGGATCCGACATGGGTCATGGTGGCTGAAGCCCACCACTTCCTGTGGTGGGCATTCCCACGAGTCAATGGAAAGTGATTAGGCCTTGTTGGTAAGAAGTGGCACGAGGGCCCACGTTCGTTAGCCCCTTGAGTGGTTTCAGGCTGCATCTTGGCAGTAGACAGCTGCCGGTCGGTGTCGGCCTGACCATGGGAGGTCCCTTGCTTCCGGAAGTGCTGCGAGTGACCCCAAATGTCCATCAGATATACTGGTAGCTGACAGAGTCTCGAGGTGGATGTCGATGTCACAGCCAAGGCCCGGAGGCAGGTCTCGTCGAGTCTTTGTGTTTTGGTAAGAAGGCGTGGCTGTGGGAGACTGGGAGTTCGTGGACCCATTCAACAGCCCCTAGGGGTCAAATTGTGCTAGCGGCCTCTTGAAGCTGACAGGGGTCTTTCTCCTTTCCGTTGGGGGTCTAACCAGGGTGCTGTGTATAAACTATTTCTTTTATTGTTGCACTCGTCTTCACAGGGCCATAGGGACACACAGAGACCAAGATGCGTATTCACCGGCACACAGAGAAACCCACAAGCACGTCCGCATGCGCACTCACAGTCACACAATCCCACACGCGAGAACGCATACATATAGCCTCTCACACACTGGCCAACGTATGTGCCTAACTTCCTGCATTCATACTATCAGACATGCAGTCAATTCTCGGTAAGGGATAGAGGTCCTTGGGAAGCAGTTTCAAGCTCAAGGCCAGGTAAATATTTTTATGGATCATGTCCTCTGAGGACACCGGTCCACTTATGAAGCCTCTGTGATTTCTGTCCACTTCTCAGGTGCAGTTGCTGGGAAAGGCTGGCCGTCGGCACAAACAAGAAGACCTTCGTGTGCTCTGATGACTGGAGGTGCTAAGAAGAACTGGAAAAAGTGAGGCGGGCCCATGTCCCCGCGCATGGTCGTGGAAAACTCAGGACGGTAGGTATTCAAGCACCCAAAGATGTGCCATTAGATATTAGGTTTTCCTCAGACGGGCCCCATGGCTGCAAGAGTGGATAGATTGTTCCTCTTGCTGAGTGGCCTGAGGGCTGTGGATTCTCCAGGCTTTTGGGGTAGCCCAGGCTCATGGCTCCTGTACAGAGCCCCGTGCACACCCCGGTTGTGTTCCACAGCGTCTCAACATGTGCTTGGATCGATGATGACACCCTTGCATGCATTCCTTGGAAAATCTGAAACAAATGAGTGAGAACACTCTACCGTCTCCTCATCGAAACTGAGGTTCAGCACGTTTCCTCTCTCAGGGGGAGAGGACAGTTAGGAATGAGGGCCAGCGTCTCCCACCGACATGCATGCAAACACCACCAAGGACTCCAGTATTGGAGGGGCTCCTTTCTGAGGGTTGACCATGTATGCACATAAGCTGTGTTATCTGTGAATCCCGGGTCCCTGCTGAATGGCTGTTGAGGGAATGCGAGGGGGCAGGCTCTCCTGCTGGTCTTAAGAGTCAGAGTGTGTGCTGGTCTAGGCCCAGTTAGCTTGCAGTTGGGAGGTGAGTTTTGGCCAGGATCACGCTTCGTGCATGCCATTTTGCGGGTTAATTCTGGAAGCCAAAATGAGCAAGCGTCCATGGTTGGTGCCTGGAACCTCAGGCCAGGCCTCTGGCCCTCCCTTTTCTTGCGTTTTTCGCGGTGAGTTTCTTGAGTGCCTAGTGAGGCTGGAGCAATGGGCGGGGGTGAGCTCGCTTGGGCATCGGCGGAAAGGGGCTGATGGATTAGGCCTCGCTCCTGCCCTTGTTTGCTTCTCTACTTTAACTCCCGGCACACTGTTGATGCCAAGTGGGTCATCGTGGAGTGGGGAGAGGAACAAGTGCTGAATTTAAACCTGCGTGGATCACTGATGGCCCGCACAGGAAGGTAAGGGAAGATGAGGACATGTCCTTTGTGATGTCGTGGAATAGGCCATCATAATTGGGTTGCAGGTGCTGGCTTCGGCTTCCCAAGGATGTGTCATGTTCGTGATTGGCTGGCATCAGCTGCCTATGTAGGGGATGGCTTTGGCAGTTGAAGTGGATGAGGTGAGGTAGATAACCTGTGTAGAGTTGCGATCCCTTTGCCAGAGGAAAGACACCCAAAGGGTGTCTTGCGAGACGTAAAGATGATCGACATGGTGACGCGTCTCTGCCGGCATCCTTGGAGGATGGTTAGTTATGCGAACATCACTTTGGCCGCTTTGTCACTTGTTTGGGAATGTGTAAAGCGAAAGTGCTTCTCCCGGGAGGCCATGACTCGGCTTGGAAACCGCCAGAGGTGTATCTGGAGCAGTCTGTTGGCGGGACAGAAGTGGGGGCACTGTTTCGACGCCAGGTGCACTGACGTGGAGAGCCACTGTGCCATTTCAAGCTTCCAGGTCCCCTCGTGTGGCAAAGGTTTTCCGTTGAAAAGTCTGTCTGTGGTCCTCGTGGACAGTGCCTTTGATCACTGTGAGCTCCTCGGTAGTGTCGCTGTGGCAGTGGAGAATTGCCAGGATTCATGGGGTGCGGTGGGCATTATCAAAGCAGACAGGCTTGCGGTGTGTCTTCCCTGCTGTTCAGTGTCTCTGTGTTCGCATGATGTCTGTGGCTTCAAGTCGAGTCGAGTCACCCTGCAGGCAGGAGGAGGGCACGTAGAGCAAAGCTGTGTAGGGTTTTAGCGTTTCCTCAGTAGTCAGGGCCGCTAACCCTACCAGTTGGAAGCTTGCCTATACGTGGCCGGGAAGGTGGCCTAATGTCCGCTGTCGGGTTCCAACCTGTGTCAGGGTTGCTGAAGCCAAACTCTTCCCATTGAGAGCATTCCCAAGTGGTCATGGAAAGTGACTTGGTCTAGTTGGCGAGATGAGGCACTTGGGCCGAAGTCCGTTAACCCCTTGAGAAGTGCCAGGCTTAATCTTGCCTGTCGGCAACTGCAGGTCGGTGTCAGCCTGCCCATGGGAGGTTACCTTGCTTCCGGGAGCACTGGGAGTGACCCCAAGGGCACATCAGATGTGGTGCTAGGTGGCAGGATCTCCAGGTCAACATAGGTGTGACACGCACGGCCGGGAGGGAGGTCTCGTCCAGTCTTTGTGCTTTGGTCAGAAGGCGTGGCTGTGGCAGAGTGAGAGTCTGTGTCCTATATCGACAGCCCTGGGGGTCAAAGTTTGCATGTGGCCTCATGAAACTGACAGGGGACTTTCTCCTTTCAGTTGGGGGTCCAACCAGGGTGCTGTGTATAAACTATGACGTTTACTGTTAGAGGCATCTGCAAAGGGCCACAGGGATACCCAGAGACCAACACGCGTATTTAGTGGCACCACAGGAATCCACAAACGCATCCTCCTGCACAGTCAGAGTCGCACACACCCACACGTGTGAATACACACATACAGCGTCTCACACACCGACCAACGTACGTGCGTAACTTCCTTCAGTCGTGCTGTGAGACACACGATCAGTTTTCGGTAAGGGATAGTGGTACTTGGGAAGCAGGTTCCAGGCTCACGCCCGGGTTATGTGTTCATAAGAATCATGTTCTCTGAGGAACGTGGAGCAATTCAGAAACCTGCATGATTTCTGTCCACTTCTCAGGTGCAGTTGAAGGGTAAGGCTGGCTGTCGGCAAAGAGAAGAAGACCTTCACGTTGTCTGATGACTGGATGTGCTAAGGAGAACTGGAAAAAGTGGGGCGGGTGCACGTTGCCGAGCGTGGCTGTGGATATCTCAGGACGGTAGGCATTCACCCATACTAAGATGTGCCAGTGGATATTAGGTTTTCCACAGATGGGCCCAATGGTTGCAAGAGTGGATTGATTGTTGGTCTTGCTGAGTGGCCTGAGGACTGTGGATTCCCCAGGCAGTTGGAGTACTTCCAGGTCATGGCTCCTCTGCAGAGTCACACAGCCTTCCCTTTTGTGTTCTGCATCATCCCAGCATGTGCTTGGATCGATGATGACACCCTTGTATGCATTCCTTGGAAAATCTGAACAAAATGAGTGAGAACGCTCTACCGTCTCCTCATCGAAACTGAGGTCCAGCACCTTTCCTCTCTCGGGGGTACGGGAGAGTTAGGAGTGAGGGCCAACGTCCCCTGCTGACAGGCATGCAAACACCACTAAGGGCTCCAGCATTGGAGGGGCTCCTGTCTGAGGGTCGACCATATCTGCCCATAAGCTTGGTCATCTATGAATCCCCAGTCCCTGCTAAAAGGCCATTGAGGGAATGCAAGAGGGCAGATTTTCCTGCTAGTCTTCAGGGTTGGAGTGTTTTCTGGTGTAGACCCAGTAAGCTTGCAGCTTGGAGAGGTGATTTTTGGAAAGGATCACGCTTTGTGTATGCCGCTTCCGAGGTTGAGTATGGAAGCCAAAATGAGCAAGCTTCCCTGGTTGGAGCCTGGATCCTCAGGCCAGGCCTGTTACCCTCTGTTTTGTTGTGTTTCGCGTAGTGAGGTTCTTGACTGCCCGGTGTGGCTTGGAGCAGTGGGCGGGCGTGGGCTGGAGTTGGGCGATGGCGGATGGGGGCTGATGGTTTAGGCCTCAGTGCTGCCCCTGTCAGCTCCTCTGCTGAAGTTGCCGGCACACTGTTGGCGCTAAGTGGATTTTCGTGGAGTGGGGTGTGGATCAAGTGAAGCATTTCAGCCTGGGTGGTGGCTGCTGGCCTGGAGAGAAAGGTAAGGTATCATGAGTAAAGGTCCTGTGTGACGTCGTGGGATGGGCTGTCATCATTGGGTTGCAGGCGCTGGCCTCGGCTTCCCAAGAATGTGTCTTCTTCGTGATGGGCTGGCATAAGATGCCTATGGAGCGGATGGCTTTGGCAGTTCAATTGGGTGAGTTGAGGTAGGTAACCTGTGTAGAGTTGCGATCCCGTTGCCCGAGGAATGACACCCAAAGGGTGTCTTGCGGGAAGTAGAGAAGAGCGACATGGTGAGGCGTCTGTGCCGGCCTCGTTGGAGGTAGTTGAGTTATGCGAATATCCCCTTTGGCCGCTTTGTTCCCTTGTTTGGCAGTGTGTAAAGCCGAAGTGTTTCTCCTGTGGGGGAATGACGTGACCGGCCAGTGTAGCACGCAGGCCTTTTTGAACAGCCAGAGGTTTATCTGGAGCAGTCCATTGGTGGGGCAGAGATGGGGGCCCCATTGCCATGCCTGCTGTGCTGCCGTGGACAGCCACTGTTCCCTTTCAGGCTTCCAAATCACCTCGCATGGCACAGGTCTTCCATTGAAAGTCTGTCTGTGGTCCTCAGGGACCATGCCTTTGATCACTGTGAGTTACTCGGTAGTGTCACTGTGGCAGTGGAGAATTTCCAGGATGCATGGGGTGGGATCAGCATCAACGAAGCAGACAGGCTTGCGGTCTGTCTTCCCTGGTGTTCAGTGTTCCCGTGTTCGGAAGATGTTTGTGGTTTCCAGTAGGGCCGTGTCGCCCTGTGGGCTGGAAGAGGGCCCGTAGGACGAGGCTTTCAAGGATTTGAACGTTTCCTTAGGGCTCAGGGCCGAGAACATTCAAGATGGGAGCTGCCTGAGACGTGGCTGGGAACGTGGAGTAGTTTCCGCTGTGGGGATCCGACATGGGTCATGGTGGCTGAAGCCCACCACTTCCTGTGGTGGGCATTCCCACGAGTCAATGGAAAGTGATTAGACCTTGTTGGTAAGAAGTGGCACGAGGGCCCACGTTCGTTAGCCCCTTGAGTGGTTTCAGGCTGCATCTTGGCAGTAGACAGCTGCCGGTCGGTGTCGGCCTGACCATGGGAGTTCCCTTGCTTCCGGAAGTGCTGCGAGTGACCCCAAATGTCCATCAGATATACTGGTAGCTGACAGAGTCTCGAGGTGCATGTCGATGTCACAGCCAAGGCCCGGAGGCAGGTCTCGTCGAGTCTTTGTGTTTTGGTAAGAAGGCGTGGCTGTGGGAGACTGGGAGTTCGTGGACCCATTCAACAGCCCCTAGGGGTCAAATTGTGCTAGCGGCCTCTTGAAGCTGACAGGGGTCTTTCTCCTTTCCGTTGGGGGTCTAACCAGGGTGCTGTGTATAAACTATTTCTTTTATTGTTGCACTCGTCTTCACAGGGCCATAGGGACACACAGAGACCAAGATGCGTATTCACCGGCACACAGAGAAACCCACAAGCACGTCCGCATGCGCACTCACAGTCACACGATCCCACACGCGAGAACGCATACATATAGCCTCTCACACACTGGCCAACGTATGTGCCTAACTTCCTGCATTCATACTATCAGACATGCAGTCAATTCTCGGTAAGGGATAGAGGTCCTTGGGAAGCAGTTTCAAGCTCAAGGCCAGGTAAATATTTTTATGGATCATGTCCTCTGAGGACACCGGTCCACTTATGAAGCCTCTGTGATTTCTGTCCACTTCTCAGGTGCAGTTGCTGGGAAAGGCTGGCCGTCGGCACAAACAAGAAGACCTTCGTGTGCTCTGATGACTGGAGGTGCTAAGAAGAACTGGAAAAAGTGAGGCGGGCCCATGTCCCCGCGCATGGTCGTGGAAAACTCAGGACGGTAGGTATTCAAGCACCCAAAGATGTGCCATTAGATATTAGGATTTCCTCAGACGGGCCCCATGGCTGCAAGAGTGGATTGATTGTTCCTCTTGCTGAGTGGCCTGAGGGCTGTGGATTCTCCAGGCTTTTGGGGTAGCCCAGGCTCATGGCTCCTGTACAGAGCCCCGTGCACACCCCGGTTGTGTTCCACAGCGTCTCAACATGTGCTTGGATCGATGATGACACCCTTGCATGCATTCCTTGGAAAATCTGAAACAAATGAGTGAGAACACTCTACCGTCTCCTCATCGAAACTGAGGTTCAGCACGTTTCCTCTCTCAGGGGGAGAGGACAGTTAGGAATGAGGGCCAGCGTCTCCCACCGACATGCATGCAAACACCACCAAGGACTCCAGTATTGGAGGGGCTCCTTTCTGAGGGTTGACCATGTATGCACATAAGCTGTGTTATCTGTGAATCCCGGGTCCCTGCTGAATGGCTGTTGAGGGAATGCGAGGGGGCAGGCTCTCCTGCTGGTCTTAAGAGTCAGAGTGTGTGCTGGTCTAGGCCCAGTTAGCTTGCAGTTGGGAGGTGAGTTTTGGCCAGGATCACGCTTCGTGCATGCCATTTTGGGGGTTAATTCTGGAAGCCAAAATGAGCAAGCGTCCATGGTTGGTGCCTGGAACCTCAGGCCAGGCCTCTGGCCCTCCCTTTTCTTGCGTTTTCCGCGGTGAGTTTCTTGAGTGCCTAGTGAGGCTGGAGCAATGGGCGGGGGTGAGCTCGCTTGGGCATCGGCGGAAAGGGGCTGATGGATTAGGCCTCGCTCCTGCCCTTGTTTGCTTCTCTACTTTAACTCCCGGCACACTGTTGATGCCAAGTGGGTCATCGTGGAGTGGGGAGAGGAACAAGTGCTGAATTTAAACCTGCGTGGATCACTGATGGCCCGCACAGGAAGGTAAGGGAAGATGAGGACATGTCCTTTGTGATGTCGTGGAATAGGCCATCATAATTGGGTTGCAGGTGCTGGCTTCGGCTTCCCAAGGATGTGTCATGTTCGTGATTGGCTGGCATCAGCTGCCTATGTAGGGGATGGCTTTGGCAGTTGAAGTAGATGAGGTGAGGTAGATAACCTGTGTAGAGTTGCGATCCCTTTGCCAGAGGAAAGACACCCAAAGGGTGTCTTGCGAGACGTAAAGATGATCGACATGGTGACGCGTCTCTGCCGGCATCCTTGGAGGATGGTTAGTTATGCGAACATCACTTTGGCCGCTTTGTCACTTGTTTGGGAATGTGTAAAGCGAAAGTGCTTCTCCCGGGAGGCCATGACTCGGCTTGGAAACCGCCAGAGGTGTATCTGGAGCAGTCTGTTGGCGGGACAGAAGTGGGGGCACTGTTTCGACGCCAGGTGCACTGACGTGGAGAGCCACTGTGCCATTTCAAGCTTCCAGGTCCCCTCGTGTGGCAAAGGTTTTCCGTTGAAAAGTCTGTCTGTGGTCCTCGCGGACAGTGCCTTTGATCACTGTGAGCTCCTCGGTAGTGTCGCTGTGGCAGTGGAGAATTGCCAGGATTCATGGGGTGCGGTGGGCATTATCAAAGCAGACAGGCTTGCGGTGTGTCTTCCCTGCTGTTCAGTGTCTCTGTGTTCGCATGATGTCTGTGGCTTCAAGTCGAGTCGAGTCACCCTGCAGGCAGGAGGAGGGCACGTAGAGCAAAGCTGTGTAGGGTTTTAGCGTTTCCTCAGTAGTCAGGGCCGCTAACCCTACCAGTTGGAAGCTTGCCTATACGTGGCCGGGAAGGTGGCCTAATGTCCGCTGTCGGGTTCCAACCTGTGTCAGGGTTGCTGAAGCCAAACTCTTCCCATTGAGAGCATTCCCAAGTGGTCATGGAAAGTGACTTGGTCTAGTTGGCGAGATGAGGCACTTGGGCCGAAGTCCGTTAACCCCTTGAGAAGTGCCAGGCTTAATCTTGCCTGTCGGCAACTGCAGGTCGGTGTCAGCCTGCCCATGGGAGGTTACCTTGCTTCCGGGAGCACTGGGAGTGACCCCAAGGGCACATCAGATGTGGTGCTAGGTGGCAGGATCTCCAGGTCAACATAGGTGTGACACGCACGGCCGGGAGGGAGGTCTCGTCCAGTCTTTGTGCTTTGGTCAGAAGGCGTGGCTGTGGCAGAGTGAGAGTCTGTGTCCTATATCGACAGCCCTGGGGGTCAAAGTTTGCATGTGGCCTCATGAAACTGACAGGGGACTTTCTCCTTTCAGTTGGGGGTCCAACCAGGGTGCTGTGTATAAACTATGACGTTTACTGTTAGAGGCATCTGCAAAGGGCTACAGGGATACCCAGAGACCAACACGCGTATTTAGTGGCACCACAGGAATCCACAAACGCATCCTCCTGCACAGTCAGAGTCGCACACACCCACACGTGTGAATACACACATACAGCGTCTCACACACCGACCAACGTACGTGCGTAACTTCCTTCAGTCGTGCTGTGAGACACACGATCAGTTTTCGGTAAGGGATAGTGGTACTTGGGAAGCAGGTTCCAGGCTCACGCCCGGGTTATGTGTTCATAAGAATCATGTTCTCTGAGGAACCTGGAGCAATTCAGAAACCTGCGTGATTTCTGTCCACTTCTCAGGTGAAGTTGCAGGGTAAGGCTGGCTGTCGGAAAAGAGAAGAAGATCTTCACGTTATCTGATGACTGGATGTGCTAAGGAGAACTGGACAAAGGGGGACGGGCGCACGTTGCCGAGCGTGGCTGTGGATATCTCAGGATGGTAGGCATTCACCCATACTAAGATGTGCCAGTGGATATTAGGTTTTGCACAGATGGGCCCAATGGTTGCAAGAGTGGATTGATTGTTGGTCTTGCTGAGTGGCCTGAGGACTGTGGATTCCCCAGGCAGTTGGAGTACTTCCAGGTCATGGCTCCTCTGCAGAGCCACACAGCCTTCCCTTTTGTGTTCTGCAGCATCCCAGCATGTGCTTGGATCGATGATGACACCCTTGTATGCATTCCTTGGAAAATCTGAACAAAATGAGTGAGAACGCTCTACCGTCTCCTCATCGAAACTGAGGTCCAGCACCTTTCCTCTCTCGGGGGTACGGGAGAGTTAGGAGTAAGGGCCAACGTCCCCTGCTGACAGGCATGCAAACACCACTAAGGGCTCCAGCATTGGAGGGGCTCCTGTCTGAGGGTCGATCATATCTGCCCATAAGCTTGGTCATCTATGAATCCCCAGTCCCTGCTAAAAGGCCATTGAGGGAATGCAAGAGGGCAGGTTTTCCTGCTAGTCTTCAGGGTTGGAGTGTTTTCTGGTGTAGACCCAGTAAGCTTGCAGCTTGGAGAGGTGATTTTTGGAAAGGATCACGCTTTGTGCATGCCGCTTCCGAGGTTGAGTATGGAAGCCAAAATGAGCAAGCTTCCCTGGTTGGAGCCTGGATCCTCAGGCCAGGCCTGTTACCCTCTCTTTTGTTGTGTTTCGCGCGGTGAGGTTCTTGACTGCCCGGTGTGGCTTGGAGCAGTGGGCGGGCGTGGGCTGGAGTTGGGCGATGGCGGATGGGGGCTGATGGTTTAGGCCTCAATGCTGCCCCTGTCAGCTCCTCTGCTGAAGTTGCCGGCACCCTGTTGGCGCTAAGTGGATTTTCGTGGAGTGGTGTGTGGATCAAGTGAAGCATTTCAGCCTGGGTGGTGTCTGCTGGCCTGGAGAGAAAGGTAAGGTATCATGAGTCAAGGTCCTGTGTGACGTCGTGGGATGGGCTGTCATCATTGGGTTGCAGGCGCTGGCCTCGGCTTCCCAAGAATGTGTCTTCTTCGTGATGGGCTGGCATAAGCTGCCTATGGAGCGGATGGCTTTGGCAGTTCAATTGGGTGAGTTGAGGTAGGTAACCTGTGTAGAGTTGCGATCCCGTTGCCCGAGGAATGACACCCAAAGGCTGTTTTGTGGGAAGTAGAGAAGATAGACATGGTGGGGCGTCTGTGCTGGCCTCCTTGGAGGTAGTTGAGTTATGCGAATATCCCCTTTGGCCGCTTTGTTCCCATGTTTGGCAATGTGTAAAGCGAAAGTGTTTCTCCCGTGGGGGAATGACGCGACCGGCCAGTGTAGCACGCAGGCTTTTCGAACAGCCAGAGGTTTATCTGGAGCAGTCCATTGGTGGGGCAGAGATGGGGGCCCCATTGCCATGCCTGCTGTGCTGCCGTGGACAGCCACTGTTCCCTTTCAGGCTTCCAGGTCCCCTCACATGGCAGAGATCTTCTGTTTAAAGTCTGTCTGTGGTCCTCGGGGACCATGCCTTTGATCACTGTGAGTTACTCCGAAGTGTCACTGTGGCAGTAGGAGAATTTCCAGGATGAATGGGGTGGGATCAGCATCAACGAAGGAGACAGGCTTGCGTTCTGTCTTCCCTGGTGATCAGTGTTCCCGTGTTCTGAAGATATTTGTGGTTTCCAGTAGGGTCGTGTCGCCCTGTGGGCTGGAGGAGGTCCCGTAGGACGAGGCTTTCAAGGGTTTGACAGTTTCCTTACAGGTCAGGGCCACGAACATTCAAGATGGGAGCTGCCTGAGACGTGGCTGGGAATGTGGAGTAGTTTCCGCCGTGGGGATCCGACATGGGTCATGGTGGCAGAAGCCCACCACTTCCTGTGGTGGGCATTCCCACGGGTCAATGGAAAGTGATTAGGCCTAGGTGGCGAGAAGTCGCAGGTGGGCACACGTTCGTTAGCCCCTTGAGTGGTTTCAGGCTGCATCTTGCTAGTAGACAGCTGCCGGTCGGTGTCGGCCCGACCATGGGAGTTCCCTTGCTTCCGGAAGTGCTGCGAGTGACCCCAAATGCCCATCAGATATACTGGTAGCTGACAGAGTCTCGAGGTGCATGTAGATGTCACAGCCAAGGCCAGGAGGCAGGTCTCGTCGAGGCTGTGTGTTTTTCTCACAAGGCGTGGCTGTGGGAGTGCGTGAGTCCATGGACTATTTCAACAGCCCCTGGGGGTCAAAGTGTGCCTGCGGCCTCTTGAAACTCACAGGGGTCTTTCTCCTTTCAGTTGGGGGTCTAACCAGGGTGCTGTGTATAAACTATTTCTTTTATTGTTGGACTCGTCTTCACAGGGCCATAGGGACACACAGAGACCAAGATGCGTATTCACTGGCACACAGAGAAACCCACAAGCACGTCCGCATGCGCACTCACAGTCACACAATCCCACACGCGAGAACGCATACATATAGCCTCTCATACACTGGCCAACGTATGTGCCTAACTTCCTGCATTCATACTATCAGACATGCAGTCAATTCTCGGTAAGGGATAGAGGTCCTTGGGAAGCAGTTTCAAGCTCAAGGCCAGGTAAATATTTTTATGGATCATGTCCTCTGAGGACACCGGTCCACTTATGAAGCCTCTGTGATTTCTGTCCACTTCTCAGGTGCAGTTGCTGGGAAAGGCTGGCCGTCGGCACAAACAAGAAGACCTTCGTGTGCTCTGATGACTGGAGGTGCTAAGAAGAACTGGAAAAAGTGAGGCGGGCCCATGTCCCCGCGCATGGTCGTGGAAAACTCAGGACGGTAGGTATTCAAGCACCCAAAGATGTGCCATTAAATATTAGGTTTTCCTCAGACGGGCCCCATGGCTGCAAGAGTGGATTGATTGTTCCCCTTGCTGAGTGGCCTGAGGGCTGTGGATTCTCCAGGCTTTTGGGGTAGCCCAGGCTCATGGCTCCTGTACAGAGCCCCGTGCACACCCCAGTTGTGTTCCACAGCGTCTCAACATGTGCTTGGATCGATGATGACACCCTTGCATGCATTCCTTGGAAAATCTGAAACAAATGAGTGAGAACACTCTACCGTCTCCTCATCGAAACTGAGGTTCAGCACGTTTCCTCTCTCAGGGGGAGAGGACAGTTAGGAATGAGGGCCAGCGTCTCCCACCGACATGCATGCAAACACCACCAAGGACTCCAGTATTGGAGGGGCTCCTTTCTGAGGGTTGACCATGTATGCACATAAGCTGTGTTATCTGTGAATCCCGGGTCCCTGCTGAATGGCTGTTGAGGGAATGCGAGGGGGCAGGCTCTCCTGCTGGTCTTAAGAGTCAGAGTGTGTGCTGGTCTAGGCCCAGTTAGCTTGCAGTTGGGAGGTGAGTTTTGGCCAGGATCACGCTTCGTGCATGCCATTTTGGGGGTTAATTCTGGAAGCCAAAATGAGCAAGCGTCCATGGTTGGTGCCTGGAACCTCAGGCCAGGCCTCTGGCCCTCCCTTTTCTTGCGTTTTCCGCGGTGAGTTTCTTGAGTGCCTAGTGAGGCTGGAGCAATGGGCGGGGGTGAGCTCGCTTGGGCATCGGCGGAAAGGGGCTGATGGATTAGGCCTCGCTCCTGCCCTTGTTTGCTTCTCTACTTTAACTCCCGGCACACTGTTGATGCCAAGTGGGTCATCGTGGAGTGGGGAGAGGAACAAGTGCTGAATTTAAACCTGCGTGGATCACTGATGGCCCGCACAGGAAGGTAAGGGAAGATGAGGACATGTCCTTTGTGATGTCGTGGAATAGGCCATCATAATTGGGTTGCAGGTGCTGGCTTCGGCTTCCCAAGGATGTGTCATGTTCGTGATTGGCTGGCATCAGCTGCCTATGTAGGGGATGGCTTTGGCAGTTGAAGTGGATGAGGTGAGGTAGATAACCTGTGTAGAGTTGCGATCCCTTTGCCAGAGGAAAGACACCCAAAGGGTGTCTTGCGAGACGTAAAGATGATCGACATGGTGACGCGTCTCTGCCGGCATCCTTGGAGGATGGTTAGTTATGCGAACATCACTTTGGCCGCTTTGTCACTTGTTTGGGAATGTGTAAAGCGAAAGTGCTTCTCCCGGGAGGCCATGACTCGGCTTGGAAACCGCCAGAGGTGTATCTGGAGCAGTCTGTTGGCGGGACAGAATTGGGGGCACTGTTTCGACGCCAGGTGCACTGACGTGGAGAGCCACTGTGCCATTTCAAGCTTCCAGGTCCCCTCGTGTGGCAAAGGTTTTCCGTTGAAAAGTCTGTCTGTGGTCCTCGTGGACAGTGCCTTTGATCACTGTGAGCTCCTCGGTAGTGTCGCTGTGGCAGTGGAGAATTGCCAGGATTCATGGGGTGCGGTGGGCATTATCAAAGCAGACAGGCTTGCGGTGTGTCTTCCCTGCTGTTCAGTGTCTCTGTGTTCGCATGATGTCTGTGGCTTCAAGTCGAGTCGAGTCACCCTGCAGGCAGGAGGAGGGCACGTAGAGCAAAGCTGTGTAGGGTTTTAGCGTTTCCTCAGTAGTCAGGGCCGCTAACCCTACCAGTTGGAAGCTTGCCTATACGTGGCCGGGAAGGTGGCCTAATGTCCGCTGTCGGGTTCCAACCTGTGTCAGGGTTGCTGAAGCCAAACTCTTCCCATTGAGAGCATTCCCAAGTGGTCATGGAAAGTGACTTGGTCTAGTTGGCGAGATGAGGCACTTGGGCCGAAGTCCGTTAACCCCTTGAGAAGTGCCAGGCTTAATCTTGCCTGTCGGCAACTGCAGGTCGGTGTCAGCCTGCCCATGGGAGGTTACCTTGCTTCCGGGAGCACTGGGAGTGACCCCAAGGGCACATCAGATGTGGTGCTAGGTGGCAGGATCTCCAGGTCAACATAGGTGTGACACGCACGGCCGGGAGGGAGGTCTCGTCCAGTCTTTGTGCTTTGGTCAGAAGGCGTGGCTGTGGCAGAGTGAGAGTCTGTGTCCTATATCGACAGCCCTGGGGGTCAAAGTTTGCATGTGGCCTCATGAAACTGACAGGGGACTTTCTCCTTTCAGTTGGGGGTCCAACCAGGGTGCTGTGTATAAACTATGACGTTTACTGTTAGAGGCATCTGCAAAGGGCCACAGGGATACCCAGAGACCAACACGCGTATTTAGTGGCACCACAGGAATCCACAAACGCATCCTCCTGCACAGTCAGAGTCGCACACACCCACACGTGTGAATACACACATACAGCGTCTCACACACCGACCAACGTACGTGCGTAACTTCCTTCAGTCGTGCTGTGAGACACACGATCAGTTTTCGGTAAGGGATAGTGGTACTTGGGAAGCAGGTTCCAGGCTCACGCCCGGGTTATGTGTTCATAAGAATCATGTTCTCTGAGGAACGTGGAGCAATTCAGAAACCTGCATGATTTCTGTCCACTTCTCAGGTGCAGTTGAAGGGTAAGGCTGGCTGTCGGCAAAGAGAAGAAGACCTTCACGTTGTCTGATGACTGGATGTGCTAAGGAGAACTGGAAAAAGTGGGGCGGGTGCACGTTGCCGAGCGTGGCTGTGGATATCTCAGGACGGTAGGCATTCACCCATACTAAGATGTGCCAGTGGATATTAGGTTTTCCACAGATGGGCCCAATGGTTGCAAGAGTGGATTGATTGTTGGTCTTGCTGAGTGGCCTGAGGACTGTGGATTCCCCAGGCAGTTGGAGTACTTCCAGGTCATGGCTCCTCTGCAGAGTCACACAGCCTTCCCTTTTGTGTTCTGCATCATCCCAGCATGTGCTTGGATCGATGATGACACCCTTGTATGCATTCCTTGGAAAATCTGAACAAAATGATTTAGAACGCTCTACCGTCTCCTCATCGAAACTGAGGTCCAGCACCTTTCCTCTCTCGGGGGTACGGGAGAGTTAGGAGTGAGGGCCAACGTCCCCTGCTGACAGGCATGCAAACACCACTAAGGGCTCCAGCATTGGAGGGGCTCCTGTCTGAGGGTCGACCATATCTGCCCATAAGCTTGGTCATCTATGAATCCCCAGTCCCTGCTAAAAGGCCATTGCGGGAATGCAAGAGGGCAGATTTTCCTGCTAGTCTTCAGGGTTGGAGTGTTTTCTGGTGTAGACCCAGTAAGCTTGCAGCTTGGAGAGGTGATTTTTGGAAAGGATCACGCTTTGTGTATGCCGCTTCCGAGGTTGAGTATGGAAGCCAAAATGAGCAAGCTTCCCTGGTTGGAGCCTGGATCCTCAGGCCAGGCCTGTTACCCTCTGTTTTGTTGTGTTTCGCGTAGTGAGGTTCTTGACTGCCCAGTGTGGCTTGGAGCAGTGGGCGGGCGTGGGCTGGAGTTGGGCGATGGCGGATGGTGGCTGATGGTTTAGGCCTCAGTGCTGCCCCTGTCAGCTCCTCTGCTGAAGTTGCCGGCACACTGTTGGCGCTAAGTGGATTTTCGTGGAGTGGGGTGTGGATCAAGTGAAGCATTTCAGCCTGGGTGGTGGCTGCTGGCCTGGAGAGAAAGGTAAGGTATCATGAGTAAAGGTCCTGTGTGACGTCGTGGGATGGGCTGTCATCATTGGGTTGCAGGCGCTGGCCTCGGCTTCCCAAGAATGTGTCTTCTTCGTGATGGGCTGGCATAAGATGCCTATGGAGCGGATGGCTTTGGCAGTTCAATTGGGTGAGTTGAGGTAGGTAACCTGTGTAGAGTTGCGATCCCGTTGCCCGAGGAATGACACCCAAAGGGTGTCTTGCGGGAAGTAGAGAAGAGCGACATGGTGAGGCGTCTGTGCCGGCCTCGTTGGAGGTAGTTGAGTTATGCGAATATCCCCTTTGGCCGCTTTGTTCCCTTGTTTGGCAATGTGTAAAGCCGAAGTGTTTCTCCTGTGGGGGAATGACGTGACCGGCCAGTGTAGCACGCAGGCCTTTTTGAACAGCCAGAGGTTTATCTGGAGCAGTCCATTGGTGGGGCAGAGATGGGGGCCCCATTGCCATGCCTGCTGTGCTGCCGTGGACAGCCACTGTTCCCTTTCAGGCTTCCAAATCACCTCGCATGGCACAGGTCTTCCATTGAAAGTCTGTCTGTGGTCCTCAGGGACCATGCCTTTGATCACTGTGAGTTACTCGGTAGTGTCACTGTGGCAGTGGAGAATTTCCAGGATGCATGGGGTGGGATCAGCATCAACGAAGCAGACAGGCTTGCGGTCTGTCTTCCCTGGTGTTCAGTGTTCCCGTGTTCGGAAGATGTTTGTGGTTTCCAGTAGGGCCGTGTCGCCCTGTGGGCTGGAAGAGGGCCCGTAGGACGAGGCTTTCAAGGATTTGAACGTTTCCTTAGGGCTCAGGGCCGAGAACATTCAAGATGGGAGCTGCCTGAGACGTGGCTGGGAACGTGGAGTAGTTTCCGCTGTGGGGATCCGACATGGGTCATGGTGGCTGAAGCCCACCACTTCCTGTGGTGGGCATTCCCACGAGTCAATGGAAAGTGATTAGGCCTTGTTGGTAAGAAGTGGCACGAGGGCCCACGTTCGTTAGCCCCTTGAGTGGTTTCAGGCTGCATCTTGGCAGTAGACAGCTGCCGGTCGGTGTCGGCCTGACCATGGGAGTTCCCTTGCTTCCGGAAGTGCTGCGAGTGACCCCAAATGTCCATCAGATATACTGGTAGCTGACAGAGTCTCGAGGTGCATGTCGATGTCACAGCCAAGGCCCGGAGGCAGGTCTCGTCGAGTCTTTGTGTTTTGGTAAGAAGGCGTGGCTGTGGGAGACTGGGAGTTCGTGGACCCATTCAACAGCCCCTAGGGGTCAAATTGTGCTAGCGGCCTCTTGAAGCTGACAGGGGTCTTTCTCCTTTCCGTTGGGGGTCTAACCAGGGTGCTGTGTATAAACTATTTCTTTTATTGTTGCACTCGTCTTCACAGGGCCATAGGGACACACAGAGACCAAGATGCGTATTCACCGGCACACAGAGAAACCCACAAGCACGTCCGCATGCGCACTCACAGTCACACAATCCCACACGCGAGAACGCATACATATAGCCTCTCACACACTGGCCAACGTATGTGCCTAACTTCCTGCATTCATACTATCAGACATGCAGTCAATTCTCCGTAAGGGATAGAGGTCCTTGGGAAGCAGTTTCAAGCTCAAGGCCAGGTAAATATTTTTATGGATCATGTCCTCTGAGGACACCGGTCCACTTATGAAGCCTCTGTGATTTCTGTCCACTTCTCAGGTGCAGTTGCTGGGAAAGGCTGGCCGTCGGCACAAACAAGAAGACCTTCGTGTGCTCTGATGACTGGAGGTGCTAAGAAGAACTGGAAAAAGTGAGGCGGGCCCATGTCCCCGCGCATGGTCGTGGAAAACTCAGGACGGTAGGTATTCAAGCACCCAAAGATGTGCCATTAGATATTAGGTTTTCCTCAGACGGGCCCCATGGCTGCAAGAGTGGATTGATTGTTCCTCTTGCTGAGTGGCCTGAGGGCTGTGGATTCTCCAGGCTTTTGGGGTAGCCCAGGCTCATGGCTCCTGTACAGAGCCCCGTGCACACCCCGGTTGTGTTCCACAGCGTCTCAACATGTGCTTGGATCGATGATGACACCCTTGCATGCATTCCTTGGAAAATCTGAAACAAATGAGTGAGAACACTCTACCGTCTCCTCATCGAAACTGAGGTTCAGCACGTTTCCTCTCTCAGGGGGAGAGGACAGTTAGGAATGAGGGCCAGCGTCTCCCGCCGACATGCATGCAAACACCACCAAGGACTCCAGTATTGGAGGGGCTCCTTTCTGAGGGTTGACCATGTATGCACATAAGCTGTGTTATCTGTGAATCCCGGGTCCCTGCTGAATGGCTGTTGAGGGAATGCGAGGGGGCAGGCTCTCCTGCTGGTCTTAAGAGTCAGAGTGTGTGCTGGTCTAGGCCCAGTTAGCTTGCAGTTGGGAGGTGAGTTTTGGCCAGGATCACGCTTCGTGCATGCCATTTTGGGGGTTAATTCTGGAAGCCAAAATGAGCAAGCGTCCATGGTTGGTGCCTGGAACCTCAGGCCAGGCCTCTGGCCCTCCCTTTTCTTGCGTTTTCCGCGGTGAGTTTCTTGAGTGCCTAGTGAGGCTGGAGCAATGGGCGGGGGTGAGCTCGCTTGGGCATCGGCGGAAAGGGGCTGATGGATTAGGCCTCGCTCCTGCCCTTGTTTGCTTCTCTACTTTAACTCCCGGCACACTGTTGATGCCAAGTGGGTCATCGTGGAGTGGGGAGAGGAACAAGTGCTGAATTTAAACCTGCGTGGATCACTGATGGCCCGCACAGGAAGGTAAGGGAAGATGAGGACATGTCCTTTGTGATGTCGTGGAATAGGCCATCATAATTGGGTTGCAGGTGCTGGCTTCGGCTTCCCAAGGATGTGTCATGTTCGTGATTGGCTGGCATCAGCTGCCTATGTAGGGGATGGCTTTGGCAGTTGAAGTGGATGAGGTGAGGTAGATAACCTGTGTAGAGTTGCGATCCCTTTGCCAGAGGAAAGACACCCAAAGGGTGTCTTGCGAGACGTAAAGATGATCGACATGGTGACGCGTCTCTGCCGGCATCCTTGGAGGATGGTTAGTTATGCGAACATCACTTTGGCCGCTTTGTCACTTGTTTGGGAATGTGTAAAGCGAAAGTGCTTCTCCCGGGAGGCCATGACTCGGCTTGGAAACCGCCAGAGGTGTATCTGGAGCAGTCTGTTGGCGGGACAGAAGTGGGGGCACTGTTTCGACGCCAGGTGCACTGACGTGGAGAGCCACTGTGCCATTTCAAGCTTCCAGGTCCCCTCGTGTGGCAAAGGTTTTCCGTTGAAAAGTCTGTCTGTGGTCCTCGCGGACAGTGCCTTTGATCACTGTGAGCTCCTCGGTAGTGTCGCTGTGGCAGTGGAGAATTGCCAGGATTCATGGGGTGCGGTGGGCATTATCAAAGCAGACAGGCTTGCGGTGTGTCTTCCCTGCTGTTCAGTGTCTCTGTGTTCGCATGATGTCTGTGGCTTCAAGTCGAGTCGAGTCACCCTGCAGGCAGGAGGAGGGCACGTAGAGCAAAGCTGTGTAGGGTTTTAGCGTTTCCTCAGTAGTCAGGGCCGCTAACCCTACCAGTTGGAAGCTTGCCTATACGTGGCCGGGAAGGTGGCCTAATGTCCGCTGTCGGGTTCCAACCTGTGTCAGGGTTGCTGAAGCCAAACTCTTCCCATTGAGAGCATTCCCAAGTGGTCATGGAAAGTGACTTGGTCTAGTTGGCGAGATGAGGCACTTGGGCCGAAGTCCGTTAACCCCTTGAGAAGTGCCAGGCTTAATCTTGCCTGTCGGCAACTGCAGGTCGGTGTCAGCCTGCCCATGGGAGGTTACCTTGCTTCCGGGAGCACTGGGAGTGACCCCAAGGGCACATCAGATGTGGGGCTAGGTGGCAGGATCTCCAGGTCAACATAGGTGTGACACGCACGGCCGGGAGGGAGGTCTCGTCCAGTCTTTGTGCTTTGGTCAGAAGGCATGGCTGTGGCAGAGTGAGAGTCTGTGTCCTATATCGACAGCCCTGGGGGTCAAAGTTTGCATGTGGCCTCATGAAACTGACAGGGGACTTTCTCCTTTCAGTTGGGGGTCCAACCAGGGTGCTGTGTATAAACTATGACGTTTACTGTTAGAGGCATCTGCAAAGGGCCACAGGGATACCCAGAGACCAACACGCGTATTTAGTGGCACCACAGGAATCCACAAACGCATCCTCCTGCACAGTCAGAGTCGCACACACCCACACGTGTGAATACACACATACAGCGTCTCACACACCGACCAACGTACGTGCGTAACTTCCTTCAGTCGTGCTGTGAGACACACGATCAGTTTTCGGTAAGGGATAGTGGTACTTGGGAAGCAGGTTCCAGGCTCACGCCCGGGTTATGTGTTCATAAGAATCATGTTCTCTGAGGAACCTGGAGCAATTCAGAAACCTGCGTGATTTCTGTCCACTTCTCAGGTGAAGTTGCAGGGTAAGGCTGGCTGTCGGAAAAGAGAAGAAGATCTTCACGTTATCTGATGACTGGATGTGCTAAGGAGAACTGGACAAAGGGGGACGGGCGCACGTTGCCGAGCGTGGCTGTGGATATCTCAGGATGGTAGGCATTCACCCATACTAAGATGTGCCAGTGGATATTAGGTTTTCCACAGATGGGCCCAATGGTTGCAAGAGTGGATTGATTGTTGGTCTTGCTGAGTGGCCTGAGGACTGTGGATTCCCCAGGCAGTTGGAGTACTTCCAGGTCATGGCTCCTCTGCAGAGCCACACAGCCTTCCCTTTTGTGTTCTGCAGCATCCCAGCATGTGCTTGGATCGATGATGACACCCTTGTATGCATTCCTTGGAAAATCTGAACAAAATGAGTGAGAACGCTCTACCGTCTCCTCATCGAAACTGAGGTCCAGCACCTTTCCTCTCTCGGGGGTACGGGAGAGTTAGGAGTAAGGGCCAACGTCCCCTGCTGACAGGCATGCAAACACCACTAAGGGCTCCAGCATTGGAGGGGCTCCTGTCTGAGGGTCGATCATATCTGCCCATAAGCTTGGTCATCTATGAATCCCCAGTCCCTGCTAAAAGGCCATTGAGGGAATGCAAGAGGGCAGGTTTTCCTGCTAGTCTTCAGGGTTGGAGTGTTTTCTGGTGTAGACCCAGTAAGCTTGCAGCTTGGAGAGGTGATTTTTGGAAAGGATCACGCTTTGTGCATGCCGCTTCCGAGGTTGAGTATGGAAGCCAAAATGAGCAAGCTTCCCTGGTTGGAGCCTGGATCCTCAGGCCAGGCCTGTTACCCTCTCTTTTGTTGTGTTTCGCGCGGTGAGGTTCTTGACTGCCCGGTGTGGCTTGGAGCAGTGGGCGGGCGTGGGCTGGAGTTGGGCGATGGCGGATGGGGGCTGATGGTTTAGGCCTCAATGCTGCCCCTGTCAGCTCCTCTGCTGAAGTTGCCGGCACCCTGTTGGCGCTAAGTGGATTTTCGTGGAGTGGTGTGTGGATCAAGTGAAGCATTTCAGCCTGGGTGGTGGCTGCTGGCCTGGAGAGAAAGGTAAGGTATCATGAGTCAAGGTCCTGTGTGACGTCGTGGGATGGGCTGTCATCATTGGGTTGCAGGCGCTGGCCTCGGCTTCCCAAGAATGTGTCTTCTTCGTGATGGGCTGGCATAAGCTGCCTATGGAGCGGATGGCTTTGGCAGTTCAATTGGGTGAGTTGAGGTAGGTAACCTGTGTAGAGTTGCGATCCCGTTGCCCGAGGAATGACACCCAAAGGCTGTTTTGTGGGAAGTAGAGAAGATAGACATGGTGGGGCGTCTGTGCTGGCCTCCTTGGAGGTAGTTGAGTTATGCGAATATCCCCTTTGGCCGCTTTGTTCCCTTGTTTGGCAATGTGTAAAGCGAAAGTGTTTCTCCCGTGGGGGAATGACGCGACCGGCCAGTGTAGCACGCAGGCTTTTCGAACAGCCAGAGGTTTATCTGGAGCAGTCCATTGGTGGGGCAGAGATGGGGGCCCCATTGCCATGCCTGCTGTGCTGCCGTGGACAGCCACTGTTCCCTTTCAGGCTTCCAGGTCCCCTCACATGGCAGAGATCTTCTGTTTAAAGTCTGTCTGTGGTCCTCGGGGACCATGCCTTTGATCACTGTGAGTTACTCGGAAGTGTCACTGTGGCAGTAGGAGAATTTCCAGGATGAATGGGGTGGGATCAGCATCAACGAAGCAGACAGGCTTGCGGTCTGTCTTCCCTGGTGATCAGTGTTCCCGTGTTCTGAAGATATTTGTGGTTTCCAGTAGGGTCGTGTCGCCCTGTGGGCTGGAGGAGGTCCCGTAGGACGAGGCTTTCAAGGGTTTGACAGTTTCCTTACAGGTCAGGGCCACGAACATTCAAGATGGGAGCTGCCTGAGACGTGGCTGGGAATGTGGAGTAGTTTCCGCCGTGGGGATCCGACATGGGTCATGGTGGCAGAAGCCCACCACTTCCTGTGGTGGGCATTCCCACGGGTCAATGGAAAGTGATTAGGCCTAGGTGGCGAGAAGTCGCAGGTGGGCACACGTTCGTTAGCCCCTTGAGTGGTTTCAGGCTGCATCTTGCTAGTAGACAGCTGCCGGTCGGTGTCGGCCCGACCATGGGAGTTCCCTTGCTTCCGGAAGTGCTGCGAGTGACCCCAAATGCCCATCAGATATACTGGTAGCTGACAGAGTCTCGAGGTGCATGTAGATGTCACAGCCAAGGCCAGGAGGCAGGTCTCGTCGAGGCTGTGTGTTTTTCTCACAAGGCGTGGCTGTGGGAGTGCGTGAGTCCATGGACTATTTCAACAGCCCCTGGGGGTCAAAGTGTGCCTGCGGCCTCTTGAAACTCACAGGGGTCTTTCTCCTTTCAGTTGGGGGTCTAACCAGGGTGCTGTGTATAAACTATTTCTTTTATTGTTGGACTCGTCTTCACAGGGCCATAGGGACACACAGAGACCAAGATGCGTATTCACCGGCACACAGAGAAACCCACAAGCACGTCCGCATGCGCACTCACAGTCACACAATCCCACACGCGAGAACGCATACATATAGCCTCTCATACACTGGCCAACGTATGTGCCTAACTTCCTGCATTCATACTATCAGACATGCAGTCAATTCTCGGTAAGGGATAGAGTTCCTTGGGAAGCAGTTTCAAGCTCAAGGCCAGGTAAATATTTTTATGGATCATGTCCTCTGAGGACACCGGTCCACTTATGAAGCCTCTGTGATTTCTGTCCACTTCTCAGGTGCAGTTGCTGGGAAAGGCTGGCCGTCGGCACAAACAAGAAGACCTTCGTGTGCTCTGATGACTGGAGGTGCTAAGAAGAACTGGAAAAAGTGAGGCGGGCCCATGTCCCCGCGCATGGTCGTGGAAAACTCAGGACGGTAGGTATTCAAGCACCCAAAGATGTGCCATTACATATTAGGTTTTCCTCAGACGGGCCCCATGGCTGCAAGAGTGGATTGATTGTTCCTCTTGCTGAGTGGCCTGAGGGCTGTGGATTCTCCAGGCTTTTGGGGTAGCCCAGGCTCATGGCTCCTGTACAGAGCCCCGTGCACACCCCAGTTGTGTTCCACAGCGTCTCAACATGTGCTTGGATCGATGATGACACCCTTGCATGCATTCCTTGGAAAATCTGAAACAAATGAGTGAGAACACTCTACCGTCTCCTCATCGAAACTGAGGTTCAGCACGTTTCCTCTCTCAGGGGGAGAGGACAGTTAGGAATGAGGGCCAGCGTCTCCCACCGACATGCATGCAAACACCACCAAGGACTCCAGTATTGGAGGGGCTCCTTTCTGAGGGTTGACCATGTATGCACATAAGCTGTGTTATCTGTGAATCCCGGGTCCCTGCTGAATGGCTGTTGAGGGAATGCGAGGGGGCAGGCTCTCCTGCTGGTCTTAAGAGTCAGAGTGTGTGCTGGTCTAGGCCCAGTTAGCTTGCAGTTGGGAGGTGAGTTTTGGCCAGGATCACGCTTCGTGCATGCCATTTTGGGGGTTAATTCTGGAAGCCAAAATGAGCAAGCGTCCATGGTTGGTGCCTGGAACCTCAGGCCAGGCCTCTGGCCCTCCCTTTTCTTGCGTTTTCCGCGGTGAGTTTCTTGAGTGCCTAGTGAGGCTGGAGCAATGGGCGGGGGTGAGCTCGCTTGGGCATCGGCGGAAAGGGGCTGATGGATTAGGCCTCGCTCCTGCCCTTGTTTGCTTCTCTACTTTAACTCCCGGCACACTGTTGATGCCAAGTGGGTCATCGTGGAGTGGGGAGAGGAACAAGTGCTGAATTTAAACCTGCGTGGATCACTGATGGCCCACACAGGAAGGTAAGGGAAGATGAGGACATGTCCTTTGTGATGTCGTGGAATAGGCCATCATAATTGGGTTGCAGGTGCTGGCTTCGGCTTCCCAAGGATGTGTCATGTTCGTGATTGGCTGGCATCAGCTGCCTATGTAGGGGATGGCTTTGGCAGTTGAAGTGGATGAGGTGAGGTAGATAACCTGTGTAGAGTTGCGATCCCTTTGCCAGAGGAAAGACACCCAAAGGGTGTCTTGCGAGACGTAAAGATGATCGACATGGTGACGCGTCTCTGCCGGCATCCTTGGAGGATGGTTAGTTATGTGAACATCACTTTGGCCGCTTTGTCACTTGTTTGGGAATGTGTAAAGCGAAAGTGCTTCTCCCGGGAGGCCATGACTCGGCTTGGAAACCGCCAGAGGTGTATCTGGAGCAGTCTGTTGGCGGGACAGAAGTGGGGGCACTGTTTCGACGCCAGGTGCACTGACGTGGAGAGCCACTGTGCCATTTCAAGCTTCCAGGTCCCCTCGTGTGGCAAAGGTTTTCCGTTGAAAAGTCTGTCTGTGGTCCTCGTGGACAGTGCCTTTGATCACTGTGAGCTCCTCGGTACTGTCGCTGTGGCAGTGGAGAATTGCCAGGATTCATGGGGTGCGGTGGGCATTATCAAAGCAGACAGGCTTGCGGTGTGTCTTCCCTGCTGTTCAGTGTCTCTGTGTTCGCATGATGTCTGTGGCTTCAAGTCGAGTCGAGTCACCCTGCAGGCAGGAGGAGGGCACGTAGAGCAAAGCTGTGTAGGGTTTTAGCGTTTCCTCAGTAGTCAGGGCCGCTAACCCTACCAGTTGGAAGCTTGCCTATACGTGGCCGGGAAGGTGGCCTAATGTCCGCTGTCGGGTTCCAACCTGTGTCAGGGTTGCTGAAGCCAAACTCTTCCCATTGAGAGCATTCCCAAGTGGTCATGGAAAGTGACTTGGTCTAGTTGGCGAGATGAGGCACTTGGGCCGAAGTCCGTTAACCCCTTGAGAAGTGCCAGGCTTAATCTTGCCTGTCGGCAACTGCAGGTCGGTGTCAGCCTGCCCATGGGAGGTTACCTTGCTTCCGGGAGCACTGGGAGTGACCCCAAGGGCACATCAGATGTGGTGCTAGGTGGCAGGATCTCCAGGTCAACATAGGTGTGACACGCACGGCCGGGAGGGAGGTCTCGTCCAGTCTTTGTGCTTTGGTCAGAAGGCGTGGCTGTGGCAGAGTGAGAGTCTGTGTCCTATATCGACAGCCCTGGGGGTCAAAGTTTGCATGTGGCCTCATGAAACTGACAGGGGACTTTCTCCTTTCAGTTGGGGGTCCAACCAGGGTGCTGTGTATAAACTATGACGTTTACTGTTAGAGGCATCTGCAAAGGGCCACAGGGATACCCAGAGACCAACACGCGTATTTAGTGGCACCACAGGAATCCACAAACGCATCCTCCTGCACAGTCAGAGTCGCACACACCCACACGTGTGAATACACACATACAGCGTCTCACACACCGACCAACGTACGTGCGTAACTTCCTTCAGTCGTGCTGTGAGACACACGATCAGTTTTCGGTAAGGGATAGTGGTACTTGGGAAGCAGGTTCCAGGCTCACGCCCGGGTTATGTGTTCATAAGAATCATGTTCTCTGAGGAACGTGGAGCAATTCAGAAACCTGCATGATTTCTGTCCACTTCTCAGGTGCAGTTGAAGGGTAAGGCTGGCTGTCGGCAAAGAGAAGAAGACCTTCACGTTGTCTGATGACTGGATGTGCTAAGGAGAACTGGAAAAAGTGGGGCGGGTGCACGTTGCCGAGCGTGGCTGTGGATATCTCAGGACGGTAGGCATTCACCCATACTAAGATGTGCCAGTGGATATTAGGTTTTCCACAGATGGGCCCAATGGTTGCAAGAGTGGATTGATTGTTGGTCTTGCTGAGTGGCCTGAGGACTGTGGATTCCCCAGGCAGTTGGAGTACTTCCAGGTCATGGCTCCTCTGCAGAGTCACACAGCCTTCCCTTTTGTGTTCTGCATCATCCCAGCATGTGCTTGGATCGATGATGACACCCTTGTATGCATTCCTTGGAAAATCTGAACAAAATGAGTTAGAACGCTCTACCGTCTCCTCATCGAAACTGAGGTCCAGCACCTTTCCTCTCTCGGGGGTACGGGAGAGTTAGGAGTGAGGGCCAACGTCCCCTGCTGACAGGCATGCAAACACCACTAAGGGCTCCAGCATTGGAGGGGCTCCTGTCTGAGGGTCGACCATATCTGCCCATAAGCTTGGTCATCTATGAATCCCCAGTCCCTGCTAAAAGGCCATTGAGGGAATGCAAGAGGGCAGATTTTCCTGCTAGTCTTCAGGGTTGGAGTGTTTTCTGGTGTAGACCCAGTAAGCTTGCAGCTTGGAGAGGTGATTTTTGGAAAGGATCACGCTTTGTGTATGCCGCTTCCGAGGTTGAGTATGGAAGCCAAAATGAGCAAGCTTCCCTGGTTGGAGCCTGGATCCTCAGGCCAGGCCTGTTACCCTCTGTTTTGTTGTGTTTCACGTAGTGAGGTTCTTGACTGCCCGGTGTGGCTTGGAGCAGTGGGCGGGCGTGGGCTGGAGTTGGGCGATGGCGGATGGGGGCTGATGGTTTAGGCCTCAGTGCTGCCCCTGTCAGCTCCTCTGCTGAAGTTGCCGGCACACTGTTGGCGCTAAGTGGATTTTCGTGGAGTGGGGTGTGGATCAAGTGAAGCATTTCAGCCTGGGTGGTGGCTGCTGGCCTGGAGAGAAAGGTAAGGTATCATGAGTAAAGGTCCTGTGTGACGTCGTGGGATGGGCTGTCATCATTGGGTTGCAGGCGCTGGCCTCGGCTTCCCAAGAATGTGTCTTCTTCGTGATGGGCTGGCATAAGATGCCTATGGAGCGGATGGCTTTGGCAGTTCAATTGGGTGAGTTGAGGTAGGTAACCTGTGTAGAGTTGCGATCCCGTTGCCCGAGGAATGACACCCAAAGGGTGTCTTGCGGGAAGTAGAGAAGAGCGACATGGTGAGGCGTCTGTGCCGGCCTCGTTGGAGGTAGTTGAGTTATGCGAATATCCCCTTTGGCCGCTTTGTTCCCTTGTTTGGCAATGTGTAAAGCCGAAGTGTTTCTCCTGTGGGGGAATGACGTGACCGGCCAGTGTAGCACGCAGGCCTTTTTGAACAGCCAGAGGTTTATCTGGAGCAGTCCATTGGTGGGGCAGAGATGGGGGCCCCATTGCCATGCCTGCTGTGCTGCCGTGGACAGCCACTGTTCCCTTTCAGGCTTCCAAATCACCTCGCATGGCACAGGTCTTCCATTGAAAGTCTGTCTGTGGTCCTCAGGGACCATGCCTTTGATCACTGTGAGTTACTCGGTAGTGTCACTGTGGCAGTGGAGAATTTCCAGGATGCATGGGGTGGGATCAGCATCAACGAAGCAGACAGGCTTGCGGTCTGTCTTCCCTGGTGTTCAGTGTTCCCGTGTTCGGAAGATGTTTGTGGTTTCCAGTAGGGCCGTGTCGCCCTGTGGGCTGGAAGAGGGCCCGTAGGACGAGGCTTTCAAGGATTTGAACGTTTCCTTAGGGCTCAGGGCCGAGAACATTCAAGATGGGAGCTGCCTGAGACGTGGCTGGGAACGTGGAGTAGTTTCCGCTGTGGGGATCCGACATGGGTCATGGTGGCTGAAGCCCACCACTTCCTGTGGTGGGCATTCCCACGAGTCAATGGAAAGTGATTAGGCCTTGTTGGTAAGAAGTGGCACGAGGGCCCACGTTCGTTAGCCCCTTGAGTGGTTTCAGGCTGCATCTTGGCAGTAGACAGCTGCCGGTCGGTGTCGGCCTGACCATGGGAGTTCCCTTGCTTCCGGAAGTGCTGCGAGTGACCCCAAATGTCCATCAGATATACTGGTAGCTGACAGAGTCTCGAGGTGCATGTCGATGTCACAGCCAAGGCCCGGAGGCAGGTCTCGTCGAGTCTTTGTGTTTTGGTAAGAAGGCGTGGCTGTGGGAGACTGGGAGTTCGTGGACCCATTCAACAGCCCCTAGGGGTCAAATTGTGCTAGCGGCCTCTTGAAGCTGACAGGGGTCTTTCTCCTTTCCGTTGGGGGTCTAACCAGGGTGCTGTGTATAAACTATTTCTTTTATTGTTGCACTCGTCTTCACAGGGCCATAGGGACACACAGAGACCAAGATGCGTATTCACCGGCACACAGAGAAACCCACAAGCACGTCCGCATGCGCACTCACAGTCACACAATCCCACACGCGAGAACGCATACATATAGCCTCTCACACACTGGCCAACGTATGTGCCTAACTTCCTGCATTCATACTATCAGACATGCAGTCAATTCTCCGTAAGGGATAGAGGTCCTTGGGAAGCAGTTTCAAGCTCAAGGCCAGGTAAATATTTTTATGGATCATGTCCTCTGAGGACACCGGTCCACTTATGAAGCCTCTGTGATTTCTGTCCACTTCTCAGGTGCAGTTGCTGGGAAAGGCTGGCCGTCGGCACAAACAAGAAGACCTTCGTGTGCTCTGATGACTGGAGGTGCTAAGAAGAACTGGAAAAAGTGAGGCGGGCCCATGTCCCCGCGCATGGTCGTGGAAAACTCAGGACGGTAGGTATTCAAGCACCCAAAGATGTGCCATTAGATATTAGGTTTTCCTCAGACGGGCCCCATGGCTGCAAGAGTGGATAGATTGTTCCTCTTGCTGAGTGGCCTGAGGGCTGTGGATTCTCCAGGCTTTTGGGGTAGCCCAGGCTCATGGCTCCTGTACAGAGCCCCGTGCACACCCCGGTTGTGTTCCACAGCGTCTCAACATGTGCTTGGATCGATGATGACACCCTTGCATGCATTCCTTGGAAAATCTGAAACAAATGAGTGAGAACACTCTACCGTCTCCTCATCGAAACTGAGGTTCAGCACGTTTCCTCTCTCAGGGGGAGAGGACAGTTAGGAATGAGGGCCAGCGTCTCCCGCCGACATGCATGCAAACACCACCAAGGACTCCAGTATTGGAGGGGCTCCTTTCTGAGGGTTGACCATGTATGCACATAAGCTGTGTTATCTGTGAATCCCGGGTCCCTGCTGAATGTCTGTTGAGGGAATGCGAGGGGACAGGCTCTCCTGCTGGTCTTAAGAGTCAGAGTGTGTGCTGGTCTAGGCCCAGTTAGCTTGCAGTTGGGAGGTGAGTTTTGGCCAGGATCACGCTTCGTGCATGCCATTTTGGGGGTTAATTCTGGAAGCCAAAATGAGCAAGCGTCCATGGTTGGTGCCTGGAACCTCAGGCCAGGCCTCTGGCCCTCCCTTTTCTTGCGTTTTTCGCGGTGAGTTTCTTGAGTGCCTAGTGAGGCTGGAGCAATGGGCGGGGGTGAGCTCGCTTGGGCATCGGCGGAAAGGGGCTGATGGATTAGGCCTCGCTCCTGCCCTTGTTTGCTTCTCTACTTTAACTCCCGGCACACTGTTGATGCCAAGTGGGTCATCGTGGAGTGGGGAGAGGAACAAGTGCTGAATTTAAACCTGCGTGGATCACTGATGGCCCGCACAGGAAGGTAAGGGAAGATGAGGACATGTCCTTTGTGATGTCGTGGAATAGGCCATCATAATTGGGTTGCAGGTGCTGGCTTCGGCTTCCCAAGGATGTGTCATGTTCGTGATTGGCTGGCATCAGCTGCCTATGTAGGGGATGGCTTTGGCAGTTGAAGTGGATGAGGTGAGGTAGATAACCTGTGTAGAGTTGCGATCCCTTTGCCAGAGGAAAGACACCCAAAGGGTGTCTTGCGAGACGTAAAGATGATCGACATGGTGACGCGTCTCTGCCGGCATCCTTGGAGGATGGTTAGTTATGCGAACATCACTTTGGCCGCTTTGTCACTTGTTTGGGAATGTGTAAAGTGAAAGTGCTTCTCCCGGGAGGCCATGACTCGGCTTGGAAACCGCCAGAGGTGTATCTGGAGCAGTCTGTTGGCGGGACAGAAGTGGGGGCACTGTTTCGATGCCAGGTGCACTGACGTGGAGAGCCACTGTGCCATTTCAAGCTTCCAGGTCCCCTCGTGTGGCAAAGGTTTTCCGTTGAAAAGTCTGTCTGTGGTCCTCGCGGACAGTGCCTTTGATCACTGTGAGCTCCTCGGTAGTGTCGCTGTGGCAGTGGAGAATTGCCAGGATTCATGGGGTGCGGTGGGCATTATCAAAGCAGACAGGCTTGCGGTGTGTCTTCCCTGCTGTTCAGTGTCTCTGTGTTCGCATGATGTCTGTGGCTTCAAGTCGAGTCGAGTCACCCTGCAGGCAGGAGGAGGGCACGTAGAGCAAAGCTGTGTAGGGTTTTAGCGTTTCCTCAGTAGTCAGGGCCGCTAACCCTACCAGTTGGAAGCTTGCCTATACGTGGCCGGGAAGGTGGCCTAATGTCCGCTGTCGGGTTCCAACCTGTGTCAGGGTTGCTGAAGCCAAACTCTTCCCATTGAGAGCATTCCCAAGTGGTCATGGAAAGTGACTTGGTCTAGTTGGCGAGATGAGGCACTTGGGCCGAAGTCCGTTAACCCCTTGAGAAGTGCCAGGCTTAATCTTGCCTGTCGGCAACTGCAGGTCGGTGTCAGCCTGCCCATGGGAGGTTACCTTGCTTCCGGGAGCACTGGGAGTGACCCCAAGGGCACATCAGATGTGGGGCTAGGTGGCAGGATCTCCAGGTCAACATAGGTGTGACACGCACGGCCGGGAGGGAGGTCTCGTCCAGTCTTTGTGCTTTGGTCAGAAGGCGTGGCTGTGGCAGAGTGAGAGTCTGTGTCCTATATCGACAGCCCTGGGGGTCAAAGTTTGCATGTGGCCTCATGAAACTGACAGGGGACTTTCTCCTTTCAGTTGGGGGTCCAACCAGGGTGCTGTGTATAAACTATGACGTTTACTGTTAGAGGCATCTGCAAAGGGCCACAGGGATACCCAGAGACCAACACGCGTATTTAGTGGCACCACAGGAATCCACAAACGCATCCTCCTGCACAGTCAGAGTCGCACACACCCACACGTGTGAATACACACATACAGCGTCTCACACACCGACCAACGTACGTGCGTAACTTCCTTCAGTCGTGCTGTGAGACACACGATCAGTTTTCGGTAAGGGATAGTGGTACTTGGGAAGCAGGTTCCAGGCTCACGCCCGGGTTATGTGTTCATAAGAATCATGTTCTCTGAGGAACCTGGAGCAATTCAGAAACCTACGTGATTTCTGTCCACTTCTCAGGTGAAGTTGCAGGGTAAGGCTGGCTGTCGGAAAAGAGAAGAAGATCTTCACGTTATCTGATGACTGGATGTGCTAAGGAGAACTGGACAAAGGGGGACGGGCGCACGTTGCCGAGCGTGGCTGTGGATATCTCAGGATGGTAGGCATTCACCCATACTAAGATGTGCCAGTGGATATTAGGTTTTCCACAGATGGGCCCAATGGTTGCAAGAGTGGATTGATTGTTGGTCTTGCTGAGTGGCCTGAGGACTGTGGATTCCCCAGGCAGTTGGAGTACTTCCAGGTCATGGCTCCTCTGCAGAGCCACACAGCCTTCCCTTTTGTGTTCTGCAGCATCCCAGCATGTGCTTGGATCGATGATGACACCCTTGTATGCATTCCTTGGAAAATCTGAACAAAATGAGTGAGAACGCTCTACCGTCTCCTCATCGAAACTGAGGTCCAGCACCTTTCCTCTCTCGGGGGTACGGGAGAGTTAGGAGTAAGGGCCAACGTCCCCTGCTGACAGGCATGCAAACACCACTAAGGGCTCCAGCATTGGAGGGGCTCCTGTCTGAGGGTCGATCATATCTGCCCATAAGCTTGGTCATCTATGAATCCCCAGTCCCTGCTAAAAGGCCATTGAGGGAATGCAAGAGGGCAGGTTTTCCTGCTAGTCTTCAGGGTTGGAGTGTTTTCTGGTGTAGACCCAGTAAGCTTGCAGCTTGGAGAGGTGATTTTTGGAAAGGATCACGCTTTGTGCATGCCGCTTCCGAGGTTGAGTATGGAAGCCAAAATGAGCAAGCTTCCCTGGTTGGAGCCTGGATCCTCAGGCCAGGCCTGTTACCCTCTCTTTTGTTGTGTTTCGCGCGGTGAGGTTCTTGACTGCCCGGTGTGGCTTGGAGCAGTGGGCGGGCGTGGGCTGGAGTTGGGCGATGGCGGATGGGGGCTGATGGTTTAGGCCTCAATGCTGCCCCTGTCAGCTCCTCTGCTGAAGTTGCCGGCACCCTGTTGGCGCTAAGTGGATTTTCGTAGAGTGGTGTGTGGATCAAGTGAAGCATTTCAGCCTGGGTGGTGTCTGCTGGCCTGGAGAGAAAGGTAAGGTATCATGAGTCAAGGTCCTGTGTGACGTCGTGGGATGGGCTGTCATCATTGGGTTGCAGGCGCTGGCCTCGGCTTCCCAAGAATGTGTCTTCTTCGTGATGGGCTGGCATAAGCTGCCTATGGAGCGGATGGCTTTGGCAGTTCAATTGGGTGAGTTGAGGTAGGTAACCTGTGTAGAGTTGCGATCCCGTTGCCCGAGGAATGACACCCAAAGGCTGTTTTGTGGGAAGTAGAGAAGATAGACATGGTGGGGCGTCTGTGCTGGCCTCCTTGGAGGTAGTTGAGTTATGCGAATATCCCCTTTGGCCGCTTTGTTCCCTTGTTTGGCAATGTGTAAAGCGAAAGTGTTTCTCCCGTGGGGGAATGACGCGACCGGCCAGTGTAGCACGCAGGCTTTTCGAACAGCCAGAGGTTTATCTGGAGCAGTCCATTGGTGGGGCAGAGATGGGGGCCCCATTGCCATGCCTGCTGTGCTGCCGTGGACAGCCACTGTTCCCTTTCAGGCTTCCAGGTCCCCTCACATGGCAGAGATCTTCTGTTTAAAGTCTGTCTGTGGTCCTCGGGGACCATGCCTTTGATCACTGTGAGTTACTCGGAAGTGTCACTGTGGCAGTAGGAGAATTTCCAGGATGAATGGGGTGGGATCAGCATCAACGAAGCAGACAGGCTTGCGTTCTGTCTTCCCTGGTGATCAGTGTTCCCGTGTTCTGAAGATATTTGTGGTTTCCAGTAGGGTCGTGTCGCCCTGTGGGCTGGAGGAGGTCCCGTAGGATGAGGCTTTCAAGGGTTTGACAGTTTCCTTACAGGTCAGGGCCACGAACATTCAAGATGGGAGCTGCCTGAGACGTGGCTGGGAATGTGGAGTAGTTTCCGCCGTGGGGATCCGACATGGGTCATGGTGGCAGAAGCCCACCACTTCCTGTGGTGGGCATTCCCACGGGTCAATGGAAAGTGATTAGGCCTAGGTGGCGAGAAGTCGCAGGTGGGCACACGTTCGTTAGCCCCTTGAGTGGTTTCAGGCTGCATCTTGCTAGTAGACAGCTGCCGGTCGGTGTCGGCCCGACCATGGGAGTTCCCTTGCTTCCGGAAGTGCTGCGAGTGACCCCAAATGCCCATCAGATATACTGGTAGCTGACAGAGTCTCGAGGTGCATGTAGATGTCACAGCCAAGGCCAGGAGGCAGGTCTCGTCGAGGCTGTGTGTTTTTCTCACAAGGCGTGGCTGTGGGAGTGCGTGAGTCCATGGACTATTTCAACAGCCCCTGGGGGTCAAAGTGTGCCTGCGGCCTCTTGAAACTCACAGGGGTCTTTCTCCTTTCAGTTGGGGGTCTAACCAGGGTGCTGTGTATAAACTATTTCTTTTATTGTTGGACTCGTCTTCACAGGGCCATAGGGACACACAGAGACCAAGATGCGTATTCACCGGCACACAGAGAAACCCACAAGCACGTCCGCATGCGCACTCACAGTCACACAATCCCACACGCGAGAACGCATACATATAGCCTCTCATACACTGGCCAACGTATGTGCCTAACTTCCTGCATTCATACTATCAGACATGCAGTCAATTCTCGGTAAGGGATAGAGGTCCTTGGGAAGCAGTTTCAAGCTCAAGGCCAGGTAAATATTTTTATGGATCATGTCCTCTGAGGACACCGGTCCACTTATGAAGCCTCTGTGATTTCTGTCCACTTCTCAGGTGCAGTTGCTGGGAAAGGCTGGCCGTCGGCACAAACAAGAAGACCTTCGTGTGCTCTGATGACTGGAGGTGCTAAGAAGAACTGGAAAAAGTGAGGCGGGCCCATGTCCCCGCGCATGGTCGTGGAAAACTCAGGACGGTAGGTATTCAAGCACCCAAAGATGTGCCATTAAATATTAGGTTTTCCTCAGACGGGCCCCATGGCTGCAAGAGTGGATTGATTGTTCCTCTTGCTGAGTGGCCTGAGGGCTGTGGATTCTCCAGGCTTTTGGGGTAGCCCAGGCTCATGGCTCCTGTACAGAGCCCCGTGCACACCCCAGTTGTGTTCCACAGCGTCTCAACATGTGCTTGGATCGATGATGACACCCTTGCATGCATTCCTTGGAAAATCTGAAACAAATGAGTGAGAACACTCTACCGTCTCCTCATCGAAACTGAGGTTCAGCACGTTTCCTCTCTCAGGGGGAGAGGACAGTTAGGAATGAGGGCCAGCGTCTCCCACCGACATGCATGCAAACACCACCAAGGACTCCAGTATTGGAGGGGCTCCTTTCTGAGGGTTGACCATGTATGCACATAAGCTGTGTTATCTGTGAATCCCGGGTCCCTGCTGAATGGCTGTTGAGGGAATGCGAGGGGGCAGGCTCTCCTGCTGGTCTTAAGAGTCAGAGTGTGTGCTGGTCTAGGCCCAGTTAGCTTGCAGTTGGGAGGTGAGTTTTGGCCAGGATCACGCTTCGTGCATGCCATTTTGGGGGTTAATTCTGGAAGCCAAAATGAGCAAGCGTCCATGGTTGGTGCCTGGAACCTCAGGCCAGGCCTCTGGCCCTCCCTTTTCTTGCGTTTTCCGCGGTGAGTTTCTTGAGTGCCTAGTGAGGCTGGAGCAATGGGCGGGGGTGAGCTCGCTTGGGCATCGGCGGAAAGGGGCTGATGGATTAGGCCTCGCTCCTGCCCTTGTTTGCTTCTCTACTTTAACTCCCGGCACACTGTTGATGCCAAGTGGGTCATCGTGGAGTGGGGAGAGGAACAAGTGCTGAATTTAAACCTGCGTGGATCACTGATGGCCCGCACAGGAAGGTAAGGGAAGATGAGGACATGTCCTTTGTGATGTCGTGGAATAGGCCATCATAATTGGGTTGCAGGTGCTGGCTTCGGCTTCCCAAGGATGTGTCATGTTCGTGATTGGCTGGCATCAGCTGCCTATGTAGGGGATGGCTTTGGCAGTTGAAGTGGATGAGGTGAGGTAGATAACCTGTGTAGAGTTGCGATCCCTTTGCCAGAGGAAAGACACCCAAAGGGTGTCTTGCGAGACGTAAAGATGATCGACATGGTGACGCGTCTCTGCCGGCATCCTTGGAGGATGGTTAGTTATGCGAACATCACTTTGGCCGCTTTGTCACTTGTTTGGGAATGTGTAAAGCGAAAGTGCTTCTCCCGGGAGGCCATGACTCGGCTTGGAAACCGCCAGAGGTGTATCTGGAGCAGTCTGTTGGCGGGACAGAAGTGGGGGCACTGTTTCGACGCCAGGTGCACTGACGTGGAGAGCCACTGTGCCATTTCAAGCTTCCAGGTCCCCTCGTGTGGCAAAGGTTTTCCGTTGAAAAGTCTGTCTGTGGTCCTCGCGGACAGTGCCTTTGATCACTGTGAGCTCCTCGGTAGTGTCGCTGTGGCAGTGGAGAATTGCCAGGATTCATGGGGTGCGGTGGGCATTATCAAAGCAGACAGGCTTGCGGTGTGTCTTCCCTGCTGTTCAGTGTCTCTGTGTTCGCATGATGTCTGTGGCTTCAAGTCGAGTCGAGTCACCCTGCAGGCAGGAGGAGGGCACGTAGAGCAAAGCTGTGTAGGGTTTTAGCGTTTCCTCAGTAGTCAGGGCCGCTAACCCTACCAGTTGGAAGCTTGCCTATACGTGGCCGGGAAGGTGGCCTAATGTCCGCTGTCGGGTTCCAACCTGTGTCAGGGTTGCTGAAGCCAAACTCTTCCCATTGAGAGCATTCCCAAGTGGTCATGGAAAGTGACTTGGTCTAGTTGGCGAGATGAGGCACTTGGGCCGAAGTCCGTTAACCCCTTGAGAAGTGCCAGGCTTAATCTTGCCTGTCGGCAACTGCAGGTCGGTGTCAGCCTGCCCATGGGAGGTTACCTTGCTTCCGGGAGCACTGGGAGTGACCCCAAGGGCACATCAGATGTGGGGCTAGGTGGCAGGATCTCCAGGTCAACATAGGTGTGACACGCACGGCCGGGAGGGAGGTCTCGTCCAGTCTTTGTGCTTTGGTCAGAAGGCGTGGCTGTGGCAGAGTGAGAGTCTGTGTCCTATATCGACAGCCCTGGGGGTCAAAGTTTGCATGTGGCCTCATGAAACTGACAGGGGACTTTCTCCTTTCAGTTGGGGGTCCAACCAGGGTGCTGTGTATAAACTATGACGTTTACTGTTAGAGGCATCTGCAAAGGGCCACAGGGATACCCAGAGACCAACACGCGTATTTAGTGGCACCACAGGAATCCACAAACGCATCCTCCTGCACAGTCAGAGTCGCACACACCCACACGTGTGAATACACACATACAGCGTCTCACACACCGACCAACGTACGTGCGTAACTTCCTTCAGTCGTGCTGTGAGACACACGATCAGTTTTCGGTAAGGGATAGTGGTACTTGGGAAGCAGGTTCCAGGCTCACGCCCGGGTTATGTGTTCATAAGAATCATGTTCTCTGAGGAACCTGGAGCAATTCAGAAACCTGCGTGATTTCTGTCCACTTCTCAGGTGAAGTTGCAGGGTAAGGCTGGCTGTCGGAAAAGAGAAGAAGATCTTCACGTTATCTGATGACTGGATGTGCTAAGGAGAACTGGACAAAGGGGGACGGGCGCACGTTGCCGAGCGTGGCTGTGGATATCTCAGGATGGTAGGCATTCACCCATACTAAGATGTGCCAGTGGATATTAGGTTTTCCACAGATGGGCCCAATGGTTGCAAGAGTGGATTGATTGTTGGTCTTGCTGAGTGGCCTGAGGACTGTGGATTCCCCAGGCAGTTGGAGTACTTCCAGGTCATGGCTCCTCTGCAGAGCCACACAGCCTTCCCTTTTGTGTTCTGCAGCATCCCAGCATGTGCTTGGATCGATGATGACACCCTTGTATGCATTCCTTGGAAAATCTGAACAAAATGAGTGAGAACGCTCTACCGTCTCCTCATCGAAACTGAGGTCCAGCACCTTTCCTCTCTCGGGGGTACGGGAGAGTTAGGAGTAAGGGCCAACGTCCCCTGCTGACAGGCATGCAAACACCACTAAGGGCTCCAGCATTGGAGGGGCTCCTGTCTGAGGGTCGATCATATCTGCCCATAAGCTTGGTCATCTATGAATCCCCAGTCCCTGCTAAAAGGCCATTGAGGGAATGCAAGAGGGCAGGTTTTCCTGCTAGTCTTCAGGGTTGGAGTGTTTTCTGGTGTAGACCCAGTAAGCTTGCAGCTTGGAGAGGTGATTTTTGGAAAGGATCACGCTTTGTGCATGCCGCTTCCGAGGTTGAGTATGGAAGCCAAAATGAGCAAGCTTCCCTGGTTGGAGCCTGGATCCTCAGGCCAGGCCTGTTACCCTCTCTTTTGTTGTGTTTCGCGCGGTGAGGTTCTTGACTGCCCGGTGTGGCTTGGAGCAGTGGGCGGGCGTGGGCTGGAGTTGGGCGATGGCGGATGGGGGCTGATGGTTTAGGCCTCAATGCTGCCCCTGTCAGCTCCTCTGCTGAAGTTGCCGGCACCCTGTTGGCGCTAAGTGGATTTTCGTAGAGTGGTGTGTGGATCAAGTGAAGCATTTCAGCCTGGGTGGTGTCTGCTGGCCTGGAGAGAAAGGTAAGGTATCATGAGTCAAGGTCCTGTGTGACGTCGTGGGATGGGCTGTCATCATTGGGTTGCAGGCGCTGGCCTCGGCTTCCCAAGAATGTGTCTTCTTCGTGATGGGCTGGCATAAGCTGCCTATGGAGCGGATGGCTTTGGCAGTTCAATTGGGTGAGTTGAGGTAGGTAACCTGTGTAGAGTTGCGATCCCGTTGCCCGAGGAATGACACCCAAAGGCTGTTTTGTGGGAAGTAGAGAAGATAGACATGGTGGGGCGTCTGTGCTGGCCTCCTTGGAGGTAGTTGAGTTATGCGAATATCCCCTTTGGCCGCTTTGTTCCCTTGTTTGGCAATGTGTAAAGCGAAAGTGTTTCTCCCGTGGGGGAATGACGCGACCGGCCAGTGTAGCACGCAGGCTTTTCGAACAGCCAGAGGTTTATCTGGAGCAGTCCATTGGTGGGGCAGAGATGGGGGCCCCATTGCCATGCCTGCTGTGCTGCCGTGGACAGCCACTGTTCCCTTTCAGGCTTCCAGGTCCCCTCACATGGCAGAGATCTTCTGTTTAAAGTCTGTCTGTGGTCCTCGGGGACCATGCCTTTGATCACTGTGAGTTACTCGGAAGTGTCACTGTGGCAGTAGGAGAATTTCCAGGATGAATGGGGTGGGATCAGCATCAACGAAGGAGACAGGCTTGCGTTCTGTCTTCCCTGGTGATCAGTGTTCCCGTGTTCTGAAGATATTTGTGGTTTCCAGTAGGGTCGTGTCGCCCTGTGGGCTGGAGGAGGTCCCGTAGGATGAGGCTTTCAAGGGTTTGACAGTTTCCTTACAGGTCAGGGCCACGAACATTCAAGATGGGAGCTGCCTGAGACGTGGCTGGGAATGTGGAGTAGTTTCCGCCGTGGGGATCCGACATGGGTCATGGTGGCAGAAGCCCACCACTTCCTGTGGTGGGCATTCCCACGGGTCAATGGAAAGTGATTAGGCCTAGGTGGCGAGAAGTCGCAGGTGGGCACACGTTCGTTAGCCCCTTGAGTGGTTTCAGGCTGCATCTTGCTAGTAGACAGCTGCCGGTCGGTGTCGGCCCGACCATGGGAGTTCCCTTGCTTCCGGAAGTGCTGCGAGTGACCCCAAATGCCCATCAGATATACTGGTAGCTGACAGAGTCTCGAGGTGCATGTAGATGTCACAGCCAAGGCCAGGAGGCAGGTCTCGTCGAGGCTGTGTGTTTTTCTCACAAGGCGTGGCTGTGGGAGTGCGTGAGTCCATGGACTATTTCAACAGCCCCTGGGGGTCAAAGTGTGCCTGCGGCCTCTTGAAACTCACAGGGGTCTTTCTCCTTTCAGTTGGGGGTCTAACCAGGGTGCTGTGTATAAACTATTTCTTTTATTGTTGGACTCGTCTTCACAGGGCCATAGGGACACACAGAGACCAAGATGCGTATTCACCGGCACACAGAGAAACCCACAAGCACGTCCGCATGCGCACTCACAGTCACACAATCCCACACGCGAGAACGCATACATATAGCCTCTCATACACTGGCCAACGTATGTGCCTAACTTCCTGCATTCATACTATCAGACATGCAGTCAATTCTCGGTAAGGGATAGAGGTCCTTGGGAAGCAGTTTCAAGCTCAAGGCCAGGTAAATATTTTTATGGATCATGTCCTCTGAGGACACCGGTCCACTTATGAAGCCTCTGTGATTTCTGTCCACTTCTCAGGTGCAGTTGCTGGGAAAGGCTGGCCGTCGGCACAAACAAGAAGACCTTCGTGTGCTCTGATGACTGGAGGTGCTAAGAAGAACTGGAAAAAGTGAGGCGGGCCCATGTCCCCGCGCATGGTCGTGGAAAACTCAGGACGGTAGGTATTCAAGCACCCAAAGATGTGCCATTAAATATTAGGTTTTCCTCAGACGGGCCCCATGGCTGCAAGAGTGGATTGATTGTTCCTCTTGCTGAGTGGCCTGAGGGCTGTGGATTCTCCAGGCTTTTGGGGTAGCCCAGGCTCATGGCTCCTGTACAGAGCCCCGTGCACACCCCAGTTGTGTTCCACAGCGTCTCAACATGTGCTTGGATCGATGATGACACCCTTGCATGCATTCCTTGGAAAATCTGAAACAAATGAGTGAGAACACTCTACCGTCTCCTCATCGAAACTGAGGTTCAGCACGTTTCCTCTCTCAGGGGGAGAGGACAGTTAGGAATGAGGGCCAGCGTCTCCCACCGACATGCATGCAAACACCACCAAGGACTCCAGTATTGGAGGGGCTCCTTTCTGAGGGTTGACCATGTATGCACATAAGCTGTGTTATCTGTGAATCCCGGGTCCCTGCTGAATGGCTGTTGAGGGAATGCGAGGGGGCAGGCTCTCCTGCTGGTCTTAAGAGTCAGAGTGTGTGCTGGTCTAGGCCCAGTTAGCTTGCAGTTGGGAGGTGAGTTTTGGCCAGGATCACGCTTCGTGCATGCCATTTTGGGGGTTAATTCTGGAAGCCAAAATGAGCAAGCGTCCATGGTTGGTGCCTGGAACCTCAGGCCAGGCCTCTGGCCCTCCCTTTTCTTGCGTTTTCCGCGGTGAGTTTCTTGAGTGCCTAGTGAGGCTGGAGCAATGGGCGGGGGTGAGCTCGCTTGGGCATCGGCGGAAAGGGGCTGATGGATTAGGCCTCGCTCCTGCCCTTGTTTGCTTCTCTACTTTAACTCCCGGCACACTGTTGATGCCAAGTGGGTCATCGTGGAGTGGGGAGAGGAACAAGTGCTGAATTTAAACCTGCGTGGATCACTGATGGCCCGCACAGGAAGGTAAGGGAAGATGAGGACATGTCCTTTGTGATGTCGTGGAATAGGCCATCATAATTGGGTTGCAGGTGCTGGCTTCGGCTTCCCAAGGATGTGTCATGTTCGTGATTGGCTGGCATCAGCTGCCTATGTAGGGGATGGCTTTGGCAGTTGAAGTGGATGAGGTGAGGTAGATAACCTGTGTAGAGTTGCGATCCCTTTGCCAGAGGAAAGACACCCAAAGGGTGTCTTGCGAGACGTAAAGATGATCGACATGGTGACGCGTCTCTGCCGGCATCCTTGGAGGATGGTTAGTTATGCGAACATCACTTTGGCCGCTTTGTCACTTGTTTGGGAATGTGTAAAGCGAAAGTGCTTCTCCCGGGAGGCCATGACTCGGCTTGGAAACCGCCAGAGGTGTATCTGGAGCAGTCTGTTGGCGGGACAGAAGTGGGGGCACTGTTTCGACGCCAGGTGCACTGACGTGGAGAGCCACTGTGCCATTTCAAGCTTCCAGGTCCCCTCGTGTGGCAAAGGTTTTCCGTTGAAAAGTCTGTCTGTGGTCCTCGCGGACAGTGCCTTTGATCACTGTGAGCTCCTCGGTAGTGTCGCTGTGGCAGTGGAGAATTGCCAGGATTCATGGGGTGCGGTGGGCATTATCAAAGCAGACAGGCTTGCGGTGTGTCTTCCCTGCTGTTCAGTGTCTCTGTGTTCGCATGATGTCTGTGGCTTCAAGTCGAGTCGAGTCACCCTGCAGGCAGGAGGAGGGCACGTAGAGCAAAGCTGTGTAGGGTTTTAGCGTTTCCTCAGTAGTCAGGGCCGCTAACCCTACCAGTTGGAAGCTTGCCTATACGTGGCCGGGAAGGTGGCCTAATGTCCGCTGTCGGGTTCCAACCTGTGTCAGGGTTGCTGAAGCCAAACTCTTCCCATTGAGAGCATTCCCAAGTGGTCATGGAAAGTGACTTGGTCTAGTTGGCGAGATGAGGCACTTGGGCCGAAGTCCGTTAACCCCTTGAGAAGTGCCAGGCTTAATCTTGCCTGTCGGCAACTGCAGGTCGGTGTCAGCCTGCCCATGGGAGGTTACCTTGCTTCCGGGAGCACTGGGAGTGACCCCAAGGGCACATCAGATGTGGGGCTAGGTGGCAGGATCTCCAGGTCAACATAGGTGTGACACGCACGGCCGGGAGGGAGGTCTCGTCCAGTCTTTGTGCTTTGGTCAGAAGGCGTGGCTGTGGCAGAGTGAGAGTCTGTGTCCTATATCGACAGCCCTGGGGGTCAAAGTTTGCATGTGGCCTCATGAAACTGACAGGGGACTTTCTCCTTTCAGTTGGGGGTCCAACCAGGGTGCTGTGTATAAACTATGACGTTTACTGTTAGAGGCATCTGCAAAGGGCCACAGGGATACCCAGAGACCAACACGCGTATTTAGTGGCACCACAGGAATCCACAAACGCATCCTCCTGCACAGTCAGAGTCGCACACACCCACACGTGTGAATACACACATACAGCGTCTCACACACCGACCAACGTACGTGCGTAACTTCCTTCAGTCGTGCTGTGAGACACACGATCAGTTTTCGGTAAGGGATAGTGGTACTTGGGAAGCAGGTTCCAGGCTCACGCCCGGGTTATGTGTTCATAAGAATCATGTTCTCTGAGGAACCTGGAGCAATTCAGAAACCTGCGTGATTTCTGTCCACTTCTCAGGTGAAGTTGCAGGGTAAGGCTGGCTGTCGGAAAAGAGAAGAAGATCTTCACGTTATCTGATGACTGGATGTGCTAAGGAGAACTGGACAAAGGGGGACGGGCGCACGTTGCCGAGCGTGGCTGTGGATATCTCAGGATGGTAGGCATTCACCCATACTAAGATGTGCCAGTGGATATTAGGTTTTCCACAGATGGGCCCAATGGTTGCAAGAGTGGATTGATTGTTGGTCTTGCTGAGTGGCCTGAGGACTGTGGATTCCCCAGGCAGTTGGAGTACTTCCAGGTCATGGCTCCTCTGCAGAGCCACACAGCCTTCCCTTTTGTGTTCTGCAGCATCCCAGCATGTGCTTGGATCGATGATGACACCCTTGTATGCATTCCTTGGAAAATCTGAACAAAATGAGTGAGAACGCTCTACCGTCTCCTCATCGAAACTGAGGTCCAGCACCTTTCCTCTCTCGGGGGTACGGGAGAGTTAGGAGTAAGGGCCAACGTCCCCTGCTGACAGGCATGCAAACACCACTAAGGGCTCCAGCATTGGAGGGGCTCCTGTCTGAGGGTCGATCATATCTGCCCATAAGCTTGGTCATCTATGAATCCCCAGTCCCTGCTAAAAGGCCATTGAGGGAATGCAAGAGGGCAGGTTTTCCTGCTAGTCTTCAGGGTTGGAGTGTTTTCTGGTGTAGACCCAGTAAGCTTGCAGCTTGGAGAGGTGATTTTTGGAAAGGATCACGCTTTGTGCATGCCGCTTCCGAGGTTGAGTATGGAAGCCAAAATGAGCAAGCTTCCCTGGTTGGAGCCTGGATCCTCAGGCCAGGCCTGTTACCCTCTCTTTTGTTGTGTTTCGCGCGGTGAGGTTCTTGACTGCCCGGTGTGGCTTGGAGCAGTGGGCGGGTGTGGGCTGGAGTTGGGCGATGGCGGATGGGGGCTGATGGTTTAGGCCTCAATGCTGCCCCTGTCAGCTCCTCTGCTGAAGTTGCCGGCACCCTGTTGGCGCTAAGTGGATTTTCGTGGAGTGGTGTGTGGATCAAGTGAAGCATTTCAGCCTGGGTGGTGTCTGCTGGCCTGGAGAGAAAGGTAAGGTATCATGAGTCAAGGTCCTGTGTGACGTCGTGGGATGGGCTGTCATCATTGGGTTGCAGGCGCTGGCCTCGGCTTCCCAAGAATGTGTCTTCTTCGTGATGGGCTGGCATAAGCTGCCTATGGAGCGGATGGCTTTGGCAGTTCAATTGGGTGAGTTGAGGTAGGTAACCTGTGTAGAGTTGCGATCCCGTTGCCCGAGGAATGACACCCAAAGGCTGTTTTGTGGGAAGTAGAGAAGATAGACATGGTGGGGCGTCTGTGCTGGCCTCCTTGGAGGTAGTTGAGTTATGCGAATATCCCCTTTGGCCGCTTTGTTCCCTTGTTTGGCAATGTGTAAAGCGAAAGTGTTTCTCCCGTGGGGGAATGACGCGACCGGCCAGTGTAGCACGCAGGCTTTTCGAACAGCCAGAGGTTTATCTGGAGCAGTCCATTGGTGGGGCAGAGATGGGGGCCCCATTGCCATGCCTGCTGTGCTGCCGTGGACAGCCACTGTTCCCTTTCAGGCTTCCAGGTCCCCTCACATGGCAGAGATCTTCTGTTTAAAGTCTGTCTGTGGTCCTCGGGGACCATGCCTTTGATCACTGTGAGTTACTCGGAAGTGTCACTGTGGCAGTAGGAGAATTTCCAGGATGAATGGGGTGGGATCAGCATCAACGAAGGAGACAGGCTTGCGTTCTGTCTTCCCTGGTGATCAGTGTTCCCGTGTTCTGAAGATATTTGTGGTTTCCAGTAGGGTCGTGTCGCCCTGTGGGCTGGAGGAGGTCCCGTAGGACGAGGCTTTCAAGGGTTTGACAGTTTCCTTACAGGTCAGGGCCACGAACATTCAAGATGGGAGCTGCCTGAGACGTGGCTGGGAATGTGGAGTAGTTTCCGCCGTGGGGATCCGACATGGGTCATGGTGGCAGAAGCCCACCACTTCCTGTGGTGGGCATTCCCACGGGTCAATGGAAAGTGATTAGGCCTAGGTGGCGAGAAGTCGCAGGTGGGCACACGTTCGTTAGCCCCTTGAGTGGTTTCAGGCTGCATCTTGCTAGTAGACAGCTGCCGGTCGGTGTCGGCCCGACCATGGGAGTTCCCTTGCTTCCGGAAGTGCTGCGAGTGACCCCAAATGCCCATCAGATATACTGGTAGCTGACAGAGTCTCGAGGTGCATGTAGATGTCACAGCCAAGGCCAGGAGGCAGGTCTCGTCGAGGCTGTGTGTTTTTCTCACAAGGCGTGGCTGTGGGAGTGCGTGAGTCCATGGACTATTTCAACAGCCCCTGGGGGTCAAAGTGTGCCTGCGGCCTCTTGAAACTCACAGGGGTCTTTCTCCTTTCAGTTGGGGGTCTAACCAGGGTGCTGTGTATAAACTATTTCTTTTATTGTTGGACTCGTCTTCACAGGGCCATAGGGACACACAGAGACCAAGATGCGTATTCACCGGCACACAGAGAAACCCACAAGCACGTCCGCATGCGCACTCACAGTCACACAATCCCACACGCGAGAACGCATACATATAGCCTCTCATACACTGGCCAACGTATGTGCCTAACTTCCTGCATTCATACTATCAGACATGCAGTCAATTCTCGGTAAGGGATAGAGGTCCTTGGGAAGCAGTTTCAAGCTCAAGGCCAGGTAAATATTTTTATGGATCATGTCCTCTGAGGACACCGGTCCACTTATGAAGCCTCTGTGATTTCTGTCCACTTCTCAGGTGCAGTTGCTGGGAAAGGCTGGCCGTCGGCACAAACAAGAAGACCTTCGTGTGCTCTGATGACTGGAGGTGCTAAGAAGAACTGGAAAAAGTGAGGCGGGCCCATGTCCCCGCGCATGGTCGTGGAAAACTCAGGACGGTAGGTATTCAAGCACCCAAAGATGTGCCATTAAATATTAGGTTTTCCTCAGACGGGCCCCATGGCTGCAAGAGTGGATTGATTGTTCCTCTTGCTGAGTGGCCTGAGGGCTGTGGATTCTCCAGGCTTTTGGGGTAGCCCAGGCTCATGGCTCCTGTACAGAGCCCCGTGCACACCCCAGTTGTGTTCCACAGCGTCTCAACATGTGCTTGGATCGATGATGACACCCTTGCATGCATTCCTTGGAAAATCTGAAACAAATGAGTGAGAACACTCTACCGTCTCCTCATCGAAACTGAGGTTCAGCACGTTTCCTCTCTCAGGGGGAGAGGACAGTTAGGAATGAGGGCCAGCGTCTCCCACCGACATGCATGCAAACACCACCAAGGACTCCAGTATTGGAGGGGCTCCTTTCTGAGGGTTGACCATGTATGCACATAAGCTGTGTTATCTGTGAATCCCGGGTCCCTGCTGAATGGCTGTTGAGGGAATGCGAGGGGGCAGGCTCTCCTGCTGGTCTTAAGAGTCAGAGTGTGTGCTGGTCTAGGCCCAGTTAGCTTGCAGTTGGGAGGTGAGTTTTGGCCAGGATCACGCTTCGTGCATGCCATTTTGGGGGTTAATTCTGGAAGCCAAAATGAGCAAGCGTCCATGGTTGGTGCCTGGAACCTCAGGCCAGGCCTCTGGCCCTCCCTTTTCTTGCGTTTTCCGCGGTGAGTTTCTTGAGTGCCTAGTGAGGCTGGAGCAATGGGCGGGGGTGAGCTCGCTTGGGCATCGGCGGAAAGGGGCTGATGGATTAGGCCTCGCTCCTGCCCTTGTTTGCTTCTCTACTTTAACTCCCGGCACACTGTTGATGCCAAGTGGGTCATCGTGGAGTGGGGAGAGGAACAAGTGCTGAATTTAAACCTGCGTGGATCACTGATGGCCCGCACAGGAAGGTAAGGGAAGATGAGGACATGTCCTTTGTGATGTCGTGGAATAGGCCATCATAATTGGGTTGCAGGTGCTGGCTTCGGCTTCCCAAGGATGTGTCATGTTCGTGATTGGCTGGCATCAGCTGCCTATGTAGGGGATGGCTTTGGCAGTTGAAGTGGATGAGGTGAGGTAGATAACCTGTGTAGAGTTGCGATCCCTTTGCCAGAGGAAAGACACCCAAAGGGTGTCTTGCGAGACGTAAAGATGATCGACATGGTGACGCGTCTCTGCCGGCATCCTTGGAGGATGGTTAGTTATGCGAACATCACTTTGGCTGCTTTGTCACTTGTTTGGGAATGTGTAAAGCGAAAGTGCTTCTCCCGGGAGGCCATGACTCGGCTTGGAAACCGCCAGAGGTGTATCTGGAGCAGTCTGTTGGCGGGACAGAAGTGGGGGCACTGTTTCGACGCCAGGTGCACTGACGTGGAGAGCCACTGTGCCATTTCAAGCTTCCAGGTCCCCTCGTGTGGCAAAGGTTTTCCGTTGAAAAGTCTGTCTGTGGTCCTCGTGGACAGTGCCTTTGATCACTGTGAGCTCCTCGGTACTGTCGCTGTGGCAGTGGAGAATTGCCAGGATTCATGGGGTGCGGTGGGCATTATCAAAGCAGACAGGCTTGCGGTGTGTCTTCCCTGCTGTTCAGTGTCTCTGTGTTCGCATGATGTCTGTGGCTTCAAGTCGAGTCGAGTCACCCTGCAGGCAGGAGGAGGGCACGTAGAGCAAAGCTGTGTAGGGTTTTAGCGTTTCCTCAGTAGTCAGGGCCGCTAACCCTACCAGTTGGAAGCTTGCCTATACGTGGCCGGGAAGGTGGCCTAATGTCCGCTGTCGGGTTCCAACCTGTGTCAGGGTTGCTGAAGCCAAACTCTTCCCATTGAGAGCATTCCCAAGTGGTCATGGAAAGTGACTTGGTCTAGTTGGCGAGATGAGGCACTTGGGCCGAAGTCCGTTAACCCCTTGAGAAGTGCCAGGCTTAATCTTGCCTGTCGGCAACTGCAGGTCGGTGTCAGCCTGCCCATGGGAGGTTACCTTGCTTCCGGGAGCACTGGGAGTGACCCCAAGGGCACATCAGATGTGGGGCTAGGTGGCAGGATCTCCAGGTCAACATAGGTGTGACACGCACGGCCGGGAGGGAGGTCTCGTCCAGTCTTTGTGCTTTGGTCAGAAGGCGTGGCTGTGGCAGAGTGAGAGTCTGTGTCCTATATCGACAGCCCTGGGGGTCAAAGTTTGCATGTGGCCTCATGAAACTGACAGGGGACTTTCTCCTTTCAGTTGGGGGTCCAACCAGGGTGCTGTGTATAAACTATGACGTTTACTGTTAGAGGCATCTGCAAAGGGCCACAGGGATACCCAGAGACCAACACGCGTATTTAGTGGCACCACAGGAATCCACAAACGCATCCTCCTGCACAGTCAGAGTCGCACACACCCACACGTGTGAATACACACATACAGCGTCTCACACACCGACCAACGTACGTGCGTAACTTCCTTCAGTCGTGCTGTGAGACACACGATCAGTTTTCGGTAAGGGATAGTGGTACTTGGGAAGCAGGTTCCAGGCTCACGCCCGGGTTATGTGTTCATAAGAATCATGTTCTCTGAGGAACGTGGAGCAATTCAGAAACCTGCATGATTTCTGTCCACTTCTCAGGTGCAGTTGAAGGGTAAGGCTGGCTGTCGGCAAAGAGAAGAAGACCTTCACGTTGTCTGATGACTGGATGTGCTAAGGAGAACTGGAAAAAGTGGGGCGGGTGCACGTTGCCGAGCGTGGCTGTGGATATCTCAGGACGGTAGGCATTCACCCATACTAAGATGTGCCAGTGGATATTAGGTTTTCCACAGATGGGCCCAATGGTTGCAAGAGTGGATTGATTGTTGGTCTTGCTGAGTGGCCTGAGGACTGTGGATTCCCCAGGCAGTTGGAGTACTTCCAGGTCATGGCTCCTCTGCAGAGTCACACAGCCTTCCCTTTTGTGTTCTGCATCATCCCAGCATGTGCTTGGATCGATGATGACACCCTTGTATGCATTCCTTGGAAAATCTGAACAAAATGAGTTAGAACGCTCTACCGTCTCCTCATCGAAACTGAGGTCCAGCACCTTTCCTCTCTCGGGGGTACGGGAGAGTTAGGAGTGAGGGCCAACGTCCCCTGCTGACAGGCATGCAAACACCACTAAGGGCTCCAGCATTGGAGGGGCTCCTGTCTGAGGGTCGACCATATCTGCCCATAAGCTTGGTCATCTATGAATCCCCAGTCCCTGCTAAAAGGCCATTGAGGGAATGCAAGAGGGCAGATTTTCCTGCTAGTCTTCAGGGTTGGAGTGTTTTCTGGTGTAGACCCAGTAAGCTTGCAGCTTGGAGAGGTGATTTTTGGAAAGGATCACGCTTTGTGTATGCCGCTTCCGAGGTTGAGTATGGAAGCCAAAATGAGCAAGCTTCCCTGGTTGGAGCCTGGATCCTCAGGCCAGGCCTGTTACCCTCTGTTTTGTTGTGTTTTGCGTAGTGAGGTTCTTGACTGCCCGGTGTGGCTTGGAGCAGTGGGCGGGCGTGGGCTGGAGTTGGGCGATGGCGGATGGGGGCTGATGGTTTAGGCCTCAGTGCTGCCCCTGTCAGCTCCTCTGCTGAAGTTGCCGGCACACTGTTGGCGCTAAGTGGATTTTCGTGGAGTGGGGTGTGGATCAAGTGAAGCATTTCAGCCTGGGTGGTGGCTGCTGGCCTGGAGAGAAAGGTAAGGTATCATGAGTAAAGGTCCTGTGTGACGTCGTGGGATGGGCTGTCATCATTGGGTTGCAGGCGCTGGCCTCGGCTTCCCAAGAATGTGTCTTCTTCGTGATGGGCTGGCATAAGATGCCTATGGAGCGGATGGCTTTGGCAGTTCAATTGGGTGAGTTGAGGTAGGTAACCTGTGTAGAGTTGCGATCCCGTTGCCCGAGGAATGACACCCAAAGGGTGTCTTGCGGGAAGTAGAGAAGAGCGACATGGTGAGGCGTCTGTGCCGGCCTCGTTGGAGGTAGTTGAGTTATGCGAATATCCCCTTTGGCCGCTTTGTTCCCTTGTTTGGCAATGTGTAAAGCCGAAGTGTTTCTCCTGTGGGGGAATGACGTGACCGGCCAGTGTAGCACGCAGGCCTTTTTGAACAGCCAGAGGTTTATCTGGAGCAGTCCATTGGTGGGGCAGAGATGGGGGCCCCATTGCCATGCCTGCTGTGCTGCCGTGGACAGCCACTGTTCCCTTTCAGGCTTCCAAATCACCTCGCATGGCACAGGTCTTCCATTGAAAGTCTGTCTGTGGTCCTCAGGGACCATGCCTTTGATCACTGTGAGTTACTCGGTAGTGTCACTGTGGCAGTGGAGAATTTCCAGGATGCATGGGGTGGGATCAGCATCAACGAAGCAGACAGGCTTGCGGTCTGTCTTCCCTGGTGTTCAGTGTTCCCGTGTTTGGAAGATGTTTGTGGTTTCCAGTAGGGCCGTGTCGCCCTGTGGGCTGGAGGAGGTCCCGTAGGACGAGGCTTTCAAGGGTTTGACAGTTTCCTTACAGGTCAGGGCCACGAACATTCAAGATGGGAGCTGCCTGAGACGTGGCTGGGAATGTGGAGTAGTTTCCGCCGTGGGGATCCGACATGGGTCATGGTGGCAGAAGCCCACCACTTCCTGTGGTGGGCATTCCCACGGGTCAATGGAAAGTGATTAGGCCTAGGTGGCGAGAAGTCGCAGGTGGGCACACGTTCGTTAGCCCCTTGAGTGGTTTCAGGCTGCATCTTGCTAGTAGACAGCTGCCGGTCGGTGTCGGCCCGACCATGGGAGTTCCCTTGCTTCCGGAAGTGCTGCGAGTGACCCCAAATGCCCATCAGATATACTGGTAGCTGACAGAGTCTCGAGGTGCATGTAGATGTCACAGCCAAGGCCAGGAGGCAGGTCTCGTCGAGGCTGTGTGTTTTTCTCACAAGGCGTGGCTGTGGGAGTGCGTGAGTCCATGGACTATTTCAACAGCCCCTGGGGGTCAAAGTGTGCCTGCGGCCTCTTGAAACTCACAGGGGTCTTTCTCCTTTCAGTTGGGGCTCTAACCAGGGTGCTGTGTATAAACTATTTCTTTTATTGTTGGACTCGTCTTCACAGGGCCATAGGGACACACAGAGACCAAGATGCGTATTCACCGGCACACAGAGAAACCCACAAGCACGTCCGCATGCGCACTCACAGTCACACAATCCCACACGCGAGAACGCATACATATAGCCTCTCATACACTGGCCAACGTATGTGCCTAACTTCCTGCATTCATACTATCAGACATGCAGTCAATTCTCGGTAAGGGATAGAGGTCCTTGGGAAGCAGTTTCAAGCTCAAGGCCAGGTAAATATTTTTATGGATCATGTCCTCTGAGGACACCGGTCCACTTATGAAGCCTCTGTGATTTCTGTCCACTTCTCAGGTGCAGTTGCTGGGAAAGGCTGGCCGTCGGCACAAACAAGAAGACCTTCGTGTGCTCTGATGACTGGAGGTGCTAAGAAGAACTGGAAAAAGTGAGGCGGGCCCATGTCCCCGCGCATGGTCGTGGAAAACTCAGGACGGTAGGTATTCAAGCACCCAAAGATGTGCCATTAAATATTAGGTTTTCCTCAGACGGGCCCCATGGCTGCAAGAGTGGATTGATTGTTCCTCTTGCTGAGTGGCCTGAGGGCTGTGGATTCTCCAGGCTTTTGGGGTAGCCCAGGCTCATGGCTCCTGTACAGAGCCCCGTGCACACCCCAGTTGTGTTCCACAGCGTCTCAACATGTGCTTGGATCGATGATGACACCCTTGCATGCATTCCTTGGAAAATCTGAAACAAATGAGTGAGAACACTCTACCGTCTCCTCATCGAAACTGAGGTTCAGCACGTTTCCTCTCTCAGGGGGAGAGGACAGTTAGGAATGAGGGCCAGCGTCTCCCACCGACATGCATGCAAACACCACCAAGGACTCCAGTATTGGAGGGGCTCCTTTCTGAGGGTTGACCATGTATGCACATAAGCTGTGTTATCTGTGAATCCCGGGTCCCTGCTGAATGGCTGTTGAGGGAATGCGAGGGGGCAGGCTCTCCTGCTGGTCTTAAGAGTCAGAGTGTGTGCTGGTCTAGGCCCAGTTAGCTTGCAGTTGGGAGGTGAGTTTTGGCCAGGATCACGCTTCGTGCATGCCATTTTGGGGGTTAATTCTGGAAGCCAAAATGAGCAAGCGTCCATGGTTGGTGCCTGGAACCTCAGGCCAGGCCTCTGGCCCTCCCTTTTCTTGCGTTTTCCGCGGTGAGTTTCTTGAGTGCCTAGTGAGGCTGGAGCAATGGGCGGGGGTGAGCTCGCTTGGGCATCGGCGGAAAGGGGCTGATGGATTAGGCCTCGCTCCTGCCCTTGTTTGCTTCTCTACTTTAACTCCCGGCACACTGTTGATGCCAAGTGGGTCATCGTGGAGTGGGGAGAGGAACAAGTGCTGAATTTAAACCTGCGTGGATCACTGATGGCCCGCACAGGAAGGTAAGGGAAGATGAGGACATGTCCTTTGTGATGTCGTGGAATAGGCCATCATAATTGGGTTGCAGGTGCTGGCTTCGGCTTCCCAAGGATGTGTCATGTTCGTGATTGGCTGGCATCAGCTGCCTATGTAGGGGATGGCTTTGGCAGTTGAAGTGGATGAGGTGAGGTAGATAACCTGTGTAGAGTTGCGATCCCTTTGCCAGAGGAAAGACACCCAAAGGGTGTCTTGCGAGACGTAAAGATGATCGACATGGTGACGCGTCTCTGCCGGCATCCTTGGAGGATGGTTAGTTATGCGAACATCACTTTGGCCGCTTTGTCACTTGTTTGGGAATGTGTAAAGCGAAAGTGCTTCTCCCGGGAGGCCATGACTCGGCTTGGAAACCGCCAGAGGTGTATCTGGAGCAGTCTGTTGGCGGGACAGAAGTGGGGGCACTGTTTCGACGCCAGGTGCACTGACGTGGAGAGCCACTGTGCCATTTCAAGCTTCCAGGTCCCCTCGTGTGGCAAAGGTTTTCCGTTGAAAAGTCTGTCTGTGGTCCTCGCGGACAGTGCCTTTGATCACTGTGAGCTCCTCGGTAGTGTCGCTGTGGCAGTGGAGAATTGCCAGGATTCATGGGGTGCGGTGGGCATTATCAAAGCAGACAGGCTTGCGGTGTGTCTTCCCTGCTGTTCAGTGTCTCTGTGTTCGCATGATGTCTGTGGCTTCAAGTCGAGTCGAGTCACCCTGCAGGCAGGAGGAGGGCACGTAGAGCAAAGCTGTGTAGGGTTTTAGCGTTTCCTCAGTAGTCAGGGCCGCTAACCCTACCAGTTGGAAGCTTGCCTATACGTGGCCGGGAAGGTGGCCTAATGTCCGCTGTCGGGTTCCAACCTGTGTCAGGGTTGCTGAAGCCAAACTCTTCCCATTGAGAGCATTCCCAAGTGGTCATGGAAAGTGACTTGGTCTAGTTGGCGAGATGAGGCACTTGGGCCGAAGTCCGTTAACCCCTTGAGAAGTGCCAGGCTTAATCTTGCCTGTCGGCAACTGCAGGTCGGTGTCAGCCTGCCCATGGGAGGTTACCTTGCTTCCGGGAGCACTGGGAGTGACCCCAAGGGCACATCAGATGTGGGGCTAGGTGGCAGGATCTCCAGGTCAACATAGGTGTGACACGCACGGCCGGGAGGGAGGTCTCGTCCAGTCTTTGTGCTTTGGTCAGAAGGCGTGGCTGTGGCAGAGTGAGAGTCTGTGTCCTATATCGACAGCCCTGGGGGTCAAAGTTTGCATGTGGCCTCATGAAACTGACAGGGGACTTTCTCCTTTCAGTTGGGGGTCCAACCAGGGTGCTGTGTATAAACTATGACGTTTACTGTTAGAGGCATCTGCAAAGGGCCACAGGGATACCCAGAGACCAACACGCGTATTTAGTGGCACCACAGGAATCCACAAACGCATCCTCCTGCACAGTCAGAGTCGCACACACCCACACGTGTGAATACACACATACAGCGTCTCACACACCGACCAACGTACGTGCGTAACTTCCTTCAGTCGTGCTGTGAGACACACGATCAGTTTTCGGTAAGGGATAGTGGTACTTGGGAAGCAGGTTCCAGGCTCACGCCCGGGTTATGTGTTCATAAGAATCATGTTCTCTGAGGAACCTGGAGCAATTCAGAAACCTGCGTGATTTCTGTCCACTTCTCAGGTGAAGTTGCAGGGTAAGGCTGGCTGTCGGAAAAGAGAAGAAGATCTTCACGTTATCTGATGACTGGATGTGCTAAGGAGAACTGGACAAAGGGGGACGGGCGCACGTTGCCGAGCGTGGCTGTGGATATCTCAGGATGGTAGGCATTCACCCATACTAAGATGTGCCAGTGGATATTAGGTTTTCCACAGATGGGCCCAATGGTTGCAAGAGTGGATTGATTGTTGGTCTTGCTGAGTGGCCTGAGGACTGTGGATTCCCCAGGCAGTTGGAGTACTTCCAGGTCATGGCTCCTCTGCAGAGCCACACAGCCTTCCCTTTTGTGTTCTGCAGCATCCCAGCATGTGCTTGGATCGATGATGACACCCTTGTATGCATTCCTTGGAAAATCTGAACAAAATGAGTGAGAACGCTCTACCGTCTCCTCATCGAAACTGAGGTCCAGCACCTTTCCTCTCTCGGGGGTACGGGAGAGTTAGGAGTAAGGGCCAACGTCCCCTGCTGACAGGCATGCAAACACCACTAAGGGCTCCAGCATTGGAGGGGCTCCTGTCTGAGGGTCGATCATATCTGCCCATAAGCTTGGTCATCTATGAATCCCCAGTCCCTGCTAAAAGGCCATTGAGGGAATGCAAGAGGGCAGGTTTTCCTGCTAGTCTTCAGGGTTGGAGTGTTTTCTGGTGTAGACCCAGTAAGCTTGCAGCTTGGAGAGGTGATTTTTGGAAAGGATCACGCTTTGTGCATGCCGCTTCCGAGGTTGAGTATGGAAGCCAAAATGAGCAAGCTTCCCTGGTTGGAGCCTGGATCCTCAGGCCAGGCCTGTTACCCTCTCTTTTGTTGTGTTTCGCGCGGTGAGGTTCTTGACTGCCCGGTGTGGCTTGGAGCAGTGGGCGGGTGTGGGCTGGAGTTGGGCGATGGCGGATGGGGGCTGATGGTTTAGGCCTCAATGCTGCCCCTGTCAGCTCCTCTGCTGAAGTTGCCGGCACCCTGTTGGCGCTAAGTGGATTTTCGTGGAGTGGTGTGTGGATCAAGTGAAGCATTTCAGCCTGGGTGGTGTCTGCTGGCCTGGAGAGAAAGGTAAGGTATCATGAGTCAAGGTCCTGTGTGACGTCGTGGGATGGGCTGTCATCATTGGGTTGCAGGCGCTGGCCTCGGCTTCCCAAGAATGTGTCTTCTTCGTGATGGGCTGGCATAAGCTGCCTATGGAGCGGATGGCTTTGGCAGTTCAATTGGGTGAGTTGAGGTAGGTAACCTGTGTAGAGTTGCGATCCCGTTGCCCGAGGAATGACACCCAAAGGCTGTTTTGTGGGAAGTAGAGAAGATAGACATGGTGGGGCGTCTGTGCTGGCCTCCTTGGAGGTAGTTGAGTTATGCGAATATCCCCTTTGGCCGCTTTGTTCCCTTGTTTGGCAATGTGTAAAGCGAAAGTGTTTCTCCCGTGGGGGAATGACGCGACCGGCCAGTGTAGCACGCAGGCTTTTCGAACAGCCAGAGGTTTATCTGGAGCAGTCCATTGGTGGGGCAGAGATGGGGGCCCCATTGCCATGCCTGCTGTGCTGCCGTGGACAGCCACTGTTCCCTTTCAGGCTTCCAGGTCCCCTCACATGGCAGAGATCTTCTGTTTAAAGTCTGTCTGTGGTCCTCGGGGACCATGCCTTTGATCACTGTGAGTTACTCGGAAGTGTCACTGTGGCAGTAGGAGAATTTCCAGGATGAATGGGGTGGGATCAGCATCAACGAAGGAGACAGGCTTGCGTTCTGTCTTCCCTGGTGATCAGTGTTCCCGTGTTCTGAAGATATTTGTGGTTTCCAGTAGGGTCGTGTCGCCCTGTGGGCTGGAGGAGGTCCCGTAGGACGAGGCTTTCAAGGGTTTGACAGTTTCCTTACAGGTCAGGGCCACGAACATTCAAGATGGGAGCTGCCTGAGACGTGGCTGGGAATGTGGAGTAGTTTCCGCCGTGGGGATCCGACATGGGTCATGGTGGCAGAAGCCCACCACTTCCTGTGGTGGGCATTCCCACGGGTCAATGGAAAGTGATTAGGCCTAGGTGGCGAGAAGTCGCAGGTGGGCACACGTTCGTTAGCCCCTTGAGTGGTTTCAGGCTGCATCTTGCTAGTAGACAGCTGCCGGTCGGTGTCGGCCCGACCATGGGAGTTCCCTTGCTTCCGGAAGTGCTGCGAGTGACCCCAAATGCCCATCAGATATACTGGTAGCTGACAGAGTCTCGAGGTGCATGTAGATGTCACAGCCAAGGCCAGGAGGCAGGTCTCGTCGAGGCTGTGTGTTTTTCTCACAAGGCGTGGCTGTGGGAGTGCGTGAGTCCATGGACTATTTCAACAGCCCCTGGGGGTCAAAGTGTGCCTGCGGCCTCTTGAAACTCACAGGGGTCTTTCTCCTTTCAGTTGGGGGTCTAACCAGGGTGCTGTGTATAAACTATTTCTTTTATTGTTGGACTCGTCTTCACAGGGCCATAGGGACACACAGAGACCAAGATGCGTATTCACCGGCACACAGAGAAACCCACAAGCACGTCCGCATGCGCACTCACAGTCACACAATCCCACACGCGAGAACGCATACATATAGCCTCTCATACACTGGCCAACGTATGTGCCTAACTTCCTGCATTCATACTATCAGACATGCAGTCAATTCTCGGTAAGGGATAGAGGTCCTTGGGAAGCAGTTTCAAGCTCAAGGCCAGGTAAATATTTTTATGGATCATGTCCTCTGAGGACACCGGTCCACTTATGAAGCCTCTGTGATTTCTGTCCACTTCTCAGGTGCAGTTGCTGGGAAAGGCTGGCCGTCGGCACAAACAAGAAGACCTTCGTGTGCTCTGATGACTGGAGGTGCTAAGAAGAACTGGAAAAAGTGAGGCGGGCCCATGTCCCCGCGCATGGTCGTGGAAAACTCAGGACGGTAGGTATTCAAGCACCCAAAGATGTGCCATTAAATATTAGGTTTTCCTCAGACGGGCCCCATGGCTGCAAGAGTGGATTGATTGTTCCTCTTGCTGAGTGGCCTGAGGGCTGTGGATTCTCCAGGCTTTTGGGGTAGCCCAGGCTCATGGCTCCTGTACAGAGCCCCGTGCACACCCCAGTTGTGTTCCACAGCGTCTCAACATGTGCTTGGATCGATGATGACACCCTTGCATGCATTCCTTGGAAAATCTGAAACAAATGAGTGAGAACACTCTACCGTCTCCTCATCGAAACTGAGGTTCAGCACGTTTCCTCTCTCAGGGGGAGAGGACAGTTAGGAATGAGGGCCAGCGTCTCCCACCGACATGCATGCAAACACCACCAAGGACTCCAGTATTGGAGGGGCTCCTTTCTGAGGGTTGACCATGTATGCACATAAGCTGTGTTATCTGTGAATCCCGGGTCCCTGCTGAATGGCTGTTGAGGGAATGCGAGGGGGCAGGCTCTCCTGCTGGTCTTAAGAGTCAGAGTGTGTGCTGGTCTAGGCCCAGTTAGCTTGCAGTTGGGAGGTGAGTTTTGGCCAGGATCACGCTTCGTGCATGCCATTTTGGGGGTTAATTCTGGAAGCCAAAATGAGCAAGCGTCCATGGTTGGTGCCTGGAACCTCAGGCCAGGCCTCTGGCCCTCCCTTTTCTTGCGTTTTCCGCGGTGAGTTTCTTGAGTGCCTAGTGAGGCTGGAGCAATGGGCGGGGGTGAGCTCGCTTGGGCATCGGCGGAAAGGGGCTGATGGATTAGGCCTCGCTCCTGCCCTTGTTTGCTTCTCTACTTTAACTCCCGGCACACTGTTGATGCCAAGTGGGTCATCGTGGAGTGGGGAGAGGAACAAGTGCTGAATTTAAACCTGCGTGGATCACTGATGGCCCGCACAGGAAGGTAAGGGAAGATGAGGACATGTCCTTTGTGATGTCGTGGAATAGGCCATCATAATTGGGTTGCAGGTGCTGGCTTCGGCTTCCCAAGGATGTGTCATGTTCGTGATTGGCTGGCATCAGCTGCCTATGTAGGGGATGGCTTTGGCAGTTGAAGTGGATGAGGTGAGGTAGATAACCTGTGTAGAGTTGCGATCCCTTTGCCAGAGGAAAGACACCCAAAGGGTGTCTTGCGAGACGTAAAGATGATCGACATGGTGACGCGTCTCTGCCGGCATCCTTGGAGGATGGTTAGTTATGCGAACATCACTTTGGCTGCTTTGTCACTTGTTTGGGAATGTGTAAAGCGAAAGTGCTTCTCCCGGGAGGCCATGACTCGGCTTGGAAACCGCCAGAGGTGTATCTGGAGCAGTCTGTTGGCGGGACAGAAGTGGGGGCACTGTTTCGACGCCAGGTGCACTGACGTGGAGAGCCACTGTGCCATTTCAAGCTTCCAGGTCCCCTCGTGTGGCAAAGGTTTTCCGTTGAAAAGTCTGTCTGTGGTCCTCGTGGACAGTGCCTTTGATCACTGTGAGCTCCTCGGTAGTGTCGCTGTGGCAGTGGAGAATTGCCAGGATTCATGGGGTGCGGTGGGCATTATCAAAGCAGACAGGCTTGCGGTGTGTCTTCCCTGCTGTTCAGTGTCTCTGTGTTCGCATGATGTCTGTGGCTTCAAGTCGAGTCGAGTCACCCTGCAGGCAGGAGGAGGGCACGTAGAGCAAAGCTGTGTAGGGTTTTAGCGTTTCCTCAGTAGTCAGGGCCGCTAACCCTACCAGTTGGAAGCTTGCCTATACGTGGCCGGGAAGGTGGCCTAATGTCCGCTGTCGGGTTCCAACCTGTGTCAGGGTTGCTGAAGCCAAACTCTTCCCATTGAGAGCATTCCCAAGTGGTCATGGAAAGTGACTTGGTCTAGTTGGCGAGATGAGGCACTTGGGCCGAAGTCCGTTAACCCCTTGAGAAGTGCCAGGCTTAATCTTGCCTGTCGGCAACTGCAGGTCGGTGTCAGCCTGCCCATGGGAGGTTACCTTGCTTCCGGGAGCACTGGGAGTGACCCCAAGGGCACATCAGATGTGGGGCTAGGTGGCAGGATCTCCAGGTCAACATAGGTGTGACACGCACGGCCGGGAGGGAGGTCTCGTCCAGTCTTTGTGCTTTGGTCAGAAGGCGTGGCTGTGGCAGAGTGAGAGTCTGTGTCCTATATCGACAGCCCTGGGGGTCAAAGTTTGCATGTGGCCTCATGAAACTGACAGGGGACTTTCTCCTTTCAGTTGGGGGTCCAACCAGGGTGCTGTGTATAAACTATGACGTTTACTGTTAGAGGCATCTGCAAAGGGCCACAGGGATACCCAGAGACCAACACGCGTATTTAGTGGCACCACAGGAATCCACAAACGCATCCTCCTGCACAGTCAGAGTCGCACACACCCACACGTGTGAATACACACATACAGCGTCTCACACACCGACCAACGTACGTGCGTAACTTCCTTCAGTCGTGCTGTGAGACACACGATCAGTTTTCGGTAAGGGATAGTGGTACTTGGGAAGCAGGTTCCAGGCTCACGCCCGGGTTATGTGTTCATAAGAATCATGTTCTCTGAGGAACGTGGAGCAATTCAGAAACCTGCATGATTTCTGTCCACTTCTCAGGTGCAGTTGAAGGGTAAGGCTGGCTGTCGGCAAAGAGAAGAAGACCTTCACGTTGTCTGATGACTGGATGTGCTAAGGAGAACTGGAAAAAGTGGGGCGGGTGCACGTTGCCGAGCGTGGCTGTGGATATCTCAGGACGGTAGGCATTCACCCATACTAAGATGTGCCAGTGGATATTAGGTTTTCCACAGATGGGCCCAATGGTTGCAAGAGTGGATTGATTGTTGGTCTTGCTGAGTGGCCTGAGGACTGTGGATTCCCCAGGCAGTTGGAGTACTTCCAGGTCATGGCTCCTCTGCAGAGTCACACAGCCTTCCCTTTTGTGTTCTGCATCATCCCAGCATGTGCTTGGATCGATGATGACACCCTTGTATGCATTCCTTGGAAAATCTGAACAAAATGAGTGAGAACGCTCTACCGTCTCCTCATCGAAACTGAGGTCCAGCACCTTTCCTCTCTCGGGGGTACGGGAGAGTTAGGAGTGAGGGCCAACGTCCCCTGCTGACAGGCATGCAAACACCACTAAGGGCTCCAGCATTGGAGGGGCTCCTGTCTGAGGGTCGACCATATCTGCCCATAAGCTTGGTCATCTATGAATCCCCAGTCCCTGCTAAAAGGCCATTGAGGGAATGCAAGAGGGCAGATTTTCCTGCTAGTCTTCAGGGTTGGAGTGTTTTCTGGTGTAGACCCAGTAAGCTTGCAGCTTGGAGAGGTGATTTTTGGAAAGGATCACGCTCTGTGTATGCCGCTTCCGAGGTTGAGTATGGAAGCCAAAATGAGCAAGCTTCCCTGGTTGGAGCCTGGATCCTCAGGCCAGGCCTGTTACCCTCTGTTTTGTTGTGTTTCGCGTAGTGAGGTTCTTGACTGCCCGGTGTGGCTTGGAGCAGTGGGCGGGCGTGGGCTGGAGTTGGGCGATGGCGGATGGGGGCTGATGGTTTAGGCCTCAGTGCTGCCCCTGTCAGCTCCTCTGCTGAAGTTGCCGGCACACTGTTGGCGCTAAGTGGATTTTCGTGGAGTGGGGTGTGGATCAAGTGAAGCATTTCAGCCTGGGTGGTGGCTGCTGGCCTGGAGAGAAAGGTAAGGTATCATGAGTAAAGGTCCTGTGTGACGTCGTGGGATGGGCTGTCATCATTGGGTTGCAGGCGCTGGCCTCGGCTTCCCAAGAATGTGTCTTCTTCGTGATGGGCTGGCATAAGATGCCTATGGAGCGGATGGCTTTGGCAGTTCAATTGGGTGAGTTGAGGTAGGTAACCTGTGTAGAGTTGCGATCCCGTTGCCCGAGGAATGACACCCAAAGGGTGTCTTGCGGGAAGTAGAGAAGAGCGACATGGTGAGGCGTCTGTGCCGGCCTCGTTGGAGGTAGTTGAGTTATGCGAATATCCCCTTTGGCCGCTTTGTTCCCTTGTTTGGCAATGTGTAAAGCCGAAGTGTTTCTCCTGTGGGGGAATGACGTGACCGGCCAGTGTAGCACGCAGGCCTTTTTGAACAGCCAGAGGTTTATCTGGAGCAGTCCATTGGTGGGGCAGAGATGGGGGCCCCATTGCCATGCCTGCTGTGCTGCCGTGGACAGCCACTGTTCCCTTTCAGGCTTCCAAATCACCTCGCATGGCACAGGTCTTCCATTGAAAGTCTGTCTGTGGTCCTCAGGGACCATGCCTTTGATCACTGTGAGTTACTCGGTAGTGTCACTGTGGCAGTGGAGAATTTCCAGGATGCATGGGGTGGGATCAGCATCAACGAAGCAGACAGGCTTGCGGTCTGTCTTCCCTGGTGTTCAGTGTTCCCGTGTTCGGAAGATGTTTGTGGTTTCCAGTAGGGCCGTGTCGCCCTGTGGGCTGGAAGAGGGCCCGTAGGACGAGGCTTTCAAGGATTTGAACGTTTCCTTAGGGCTCAGGGCCGAGAACATTCAAGATGGGAGCTGCCTGAGACGTGGCTGGGAACGTGGAGTAGTTTCCGCTGTGGGGATCCGACATGGGTCATGGTGGCTGAAGCCCACCACTTCCTGTGGTGGGCATTCCCACGAGTCAATGGAAAGTGATTAGGCCTTGTTGGTAAGAAGTGGCACGAGGGCCCACGTTCGTTAGCCCCTTGAGTGGTTTCAGGCTGCATCTTGGCAGTAGACAGCTGCCGGTCGGTGTCGGCCTGACCATGGGAGTTCCCTTGCTTCTGGAAGTGCTGCGAGTGACCCCAAATGTCCATCAGATATACTGGTAGCTGACAGAGTCTCGAGGTGCATGTCGATGTCACAGCCAAGGCCCGGAGGCAGGTCTCGTCGAGTCTTTGTGTTTTGGTAAGAAGGCGTGGCTGTGGGAGACTGGGAGTTCGTGGACCCATTCAACAGCCCCTAGGGGTCAAATTGTGCTAGCGGCCTCTTGAAGCTGACAGGGGTCTTTCTCCTTTCCGTTGGGGGTCTAACCAGGGTGCTGTGTATAAACTATTTCTTTTATTGTTGCACTCGTCTTCACAGGGCCATAGGGACACACAGAGACCAAGATGCGTATTCACCGGCACACAGAGAAACCCACAAGCCCGTCCGCATGCGCACTCACAGTCACACAATCCCACACGCGAGAACGCATACATATAGCCTCTCATACACTGGCCAACGTATGTGCCTAACTTCCTGCATTCATACTATCAGACATGCAGTCAATTCTCGGTAAGGGATAGAGGTCCTTGGGAAGCAGTTTCAAGCTCAAGGCCAGGTAAATATTTTTATGGATCATGTCCTCTGAGGACACCGGTCCACTTATGAAGCCTCTGTGATTTCTGTCCACTTCTCAGGTGCAGTTGCTGGGAAAGGCTGGCCGTCGGCACAAACAAGAAGACCTTCGTGTGCTCTGATGACTGGAGGTGCTAAGAAGAACTGGAAAAAGTGAGGCGGGCCCATGTCCCCGCGCATGGTCGTGGAAAACTCAGGACGGTAGGTATTCAAGCACCCAAAGATGTGCCATTAGATATTAGGTTTTCCTCAGACGGGCCCCATGGCTGCAAGAGTGGATTGATTGTTCCTCTTGCTGAGTGGCCTGAGGGCTGTGGATTCTCCAGGCTTTTGGGGTAGCCCAGGCTCATGGCTCCTGTACAGAGCCCCGTGCACACCCCGGTTGTGTTCCACAGCGTCTCAACATGTGCTTGGATCGATGATGACACCCTTGCATGCATTCCTTGGAAAATCTGAAACAAATGAGTGAGAACACTCTACCGTCTCCTCATCGAAACTGAGGTTCAGCACGTTTCCTCTCTCAGGGGGAGAGGACAGTTAGGAATGAGGGCCAGCGTCTCCCGCCGACATGCATGCAAACACCACCAAGGACTCCAGTATTGGAGGGGCTCCTTTCTGAGGGTTGACCATGTATGCACATAAGCTGTGTTATCTGTGAATCCCGGGTCCCTGCTGAATGGCTGTTGAGGGAATGCGAGGGGGCAGGCTCTCCTGCTGGTCTTAAGAGTCAGAGTGTGTGCTGGTCTAGGCCCAGTTAGCTTGCAGTTGGGAGGTGAGTTTTGGCCAGGATCACGCTTCGTGCATGCCATTTTGGGGGTTAATTCTGGAAGCCAAAATGAGCAAGCGTCCATGGTTGGTGCCTGGAACCTCAGGCCAGGCCTCTGGCCCTCCCTTTTCTTGCGTTTTTCGCGGTGAGTTTCTTGAGTGCCTAGTGAGGCTGGAGCAATGGGCGGGGGTGAGCTCGCTTGGGCATCGGCGGAAAGGGGCTGATGGATTAGGCCTCGCTCCTGCCCTTGTTTGCTTCTCTACTTTAACTCCCGGCACACTGTTGATGCCAAGTGGGTCATCGTGGAGTGGGGAGAGGAACAAGTGCTGAATTTAAACCTGCGTGGATCACTGATGGCCCGCACAGGAAGGTAAGGGAAGATGAGGACATGTCCTTTGTGATGTCGTGGAATAGGCCATCATAATTGGGTTGCAGGTGCTGGCTTCGGCTTCCCAAGGATGTGTCATGTTCGTGATTGGCTGGCATCAGCTGCCTATGTAGGGGATGGCTTTGGCAGTTGAAGTGGATGAGGTGAGGTAGATAACCTGTGTAGAGTTGCGATCCCTTTGCCAGAGGAAAGACACCCAAAGGGTGTCTTGCGAGACGTAAAGATGATCGACATGGTGACGCGTCTCTGCCGGCATCCTTGGAGGATGGTTAGTTATGCGAACATCACTTTGGCCGCTTTGTCACTTGTTTGGGAATGTGTAAAGCGAAAGTGCTTCTCCCGGGAGGCCATGACTCGGCTTGGAAACCGCCAGAGGTGTATCTGGAGCAGTCTGTTGGCAGGACAGAAGTGGGGGCACTGTTTCGACGCCAGGTGCACTGACGTGGAGAGCCACTGTGCCATTTCAAGCTTCCAGGTCCCCTCGTGTGGCAAAGGTTTTCCGTTGAAAAGTCTGTGTGTGGTCCTCGTGGACAGTGCTTTTGATCACTGTGAGCTCCTCGGTAGTGTCGCTGTGGCAGTGGAGAATTGCCAGGATTCATGGGGTGCGGTGGGCATTATCAAAGCAGACAGGCTTGCGGTGTGTCTTCCCTGCTGTTCAGTGTCTCTGTGTTCGCATGATGTCTGTGGCTTCAAGTCGAGTCGAGTCACCCTGCAGGCAGGAGGAGGGCACGTAGAGCAAAGCTGTGTAGGGTTTTAGCGTTTCCTCAGTAGTCAGGGCCGCTAACCCTACCAGTTGGAAGCTTGCCTATACGTGGCCGGGAAGGTGGCCTAATGTCCGCTGTCGGGTTCCAACCTGTGTCAGGGTTGCTGAAGCCAAACTCTTCCCATTGAGAGCATTCCCAAGTGGTCATGGAAAGTGACTTGGTCTAGTTGGCGAGATGAGGCACTTGGGCCGAAGTCCGTTAACCCCTTGAGAAGTGCCAGGCTTAATCTTGCCTGTCGGCAACTGCAGGTCGGTGTCAGCCTGCCCATGGGAGGTTACCTTGCTTCCGGGAGCACTGGGAGTGACCCCAAGGGCACATCAGATGTGGGGCTAGGTGGCAGGATCTCCAGGTCAACATAGGTGTGACACGCACGGCCGGGAGGGAGGTCTCGTCCAGTCTTTGTGCTTTGGTCAGAAGGCGTGGCTGTGGCAGAGTGAGAGTCTGTGTCCTATATCGACAGCCCTGGGGGTCAAAGTTTGCATGTGGCCTCATGAAACTGACAGGGGACTTTCTCCTTTCAGTTGGGGGTCCAACCAGGGTGCTGTGTATAAACTATGACGTTTACTGTTAGAGGCATCTGCAAAGGGCCACAGGGATACCCAGAGACCAACACGCGTATTTAGTGGCACCACAGGAATCCACAAACGCATCCTCCTGCACAGTCAGAGTCGCACACACCCACACGTGTGAATACACACATACAGCGTCTCACACACCGACCAACGTACGTGCGTAACTTCCTTCAGTCGTGCTGTGAGACACACGATCAGTTTTCGGTAAGGGATAGTGGTACTTGGGAAGCAGGTTCCAGGCTCACGCCCGGGTTATGTGTTCATAAGAATCATGTTCTCTGAGGAACGTGGAGCAATTCAGAAACCTGCATGATTTCTGTCCACTTCTCAGGTGCAGTTGAAGGGTAAGGCTGGCTGTCGGCAAAGAGAAGAAGACCTTCACGTTGTCTGATGACTGGATGTGCTAAGGAGAACTGGAAAAAGTGGGGCGGGTGCACGTTGCCGAGCGTGGCTGTGGATATCTCAGGACGGTAGGCATTCACCCATACTAAGATGTGCCAGTGGATATTAGGTTTTCCACAGATGGGCCCAATGGTTGCAAGAGTGGATTGATTGTTGGTCTTGCTGAGTGGCCTGAGGACTGTGGATTCCCCAGGCAGTTGGAGTACTTCCAGGTCATGGCTCCTCTGCAGAGTCACACAGCCTTCCCTTTTGTGTTCTGCATCATCCCAGCATGTGCTTGGATCGATGATGACACCCTTGTATGCATTCCTTGGAAAATCTGAACAAAATGAGTGAGAACGCTCTACCGTCTCCTCATCGAAACTGAGGTCCAGCACCTTTCCTCTCTCGGGGGTACGGGAGAGTTAGGAGTGAGGGCCAACGTCCCCTGCTGACAGGCATGCAAACACCACTAAGGGCTCCAGCATTGGAGGGGCTCCTGTCTGAGGGTCGACCATATCTGCCCATAAGCTTGGTCATCTATGAATCCCCAGTCCCTGCTAAAAGGCCATTGAGGGAATGCAAGAGGGCAGATTTTCCTGCTAGTCTTCAGGGTTGGAGTGTTTTCTGGTGTAGACCCAGTAAGCTTGCAGCTTGGAGAGGTGATTTTTGGAAAGGATCACGCTTTGTGTATGCCGCTTCCGAGGTTGAGTATGGAAGCCAAAATGAGCAAGCTTCCCTGGTTGGAGCCTGGATCCTCAGGCCAGGCCTGTTACCCTCTGTTTTGTTGTGTTTCGCGTAGTGAGGTTCTTGACTGCCCGGTGTGGCTTGGAGCAGTGGGCGGGCGTGGGCTGGAGTTGGGCGATGGCGGATGGGGGCTGATGGTTTAGGCCTCAGTGCTGCCCCTGTCAGCTCCTCTGCTGAAGTTGCCGGCACACTGTTGGCGCTAAGTGGATTTTCGTGGAGTGGGGTGTGGATCAAGTGAAGCATTTCAGCCTGGGTGGTGGCTGCTGGCCTGGAGAGAAAGGTAAGGTATCATGAGTAAAGGTCCTGTGTGACGTCGTGGGATGGGCTGTCATCATTGGGTTGCAGGCGCTGGCCTCGGCTTCCCAAGAATGTGTCTTCTTCGTGATGGGCTGGCATAAGATGCCTATGGAGCGGATGGCTTTGGCAGTTCAATTGGGTGAGTTGAGGTAGGTAACCTGTGTAGAGTTGCGATCCCGTTGCCCGAGGAATGACACCCAAAGGGTGTCTTGCGGGAAGTAGAGAAGAGCGACATGGTGAGGCGTCTGTGCCGGCCTCGTTGGAGGTAGTTGAGTTATGCGAATATCCCCTTTGGCCGCTTTGTTCCCTTGTTTGGCAATGTGTAAAGCCGAAGTGTTTCTCCTGTGGGGGAATGACGTGACCGGCCAGTGTAGCACGCAGGCCTTTTTGAACAGCCAGAGGTTTATCTGGAGCAGTCCATTGGTGGGGCAGAGATGGGGGCCCCATTGCCATGCCTGCTGTGCTGCCGTGGACAGCCACTGTTCCCTTTCAGGCTTCCAAATCACCTCGCATGGCACAGGTCTTCCATTGAAAGTCTGTCTGTGGTCCTCAGGGACCATGCCTTTGATCACTGTGAGTTACTCGGTAGTGTCACTGTGGCAGTGGAGAATTTCCAGGATGCATGGGGTGGGATCAGCATCAACGAAGCAGACAGGCTTGCGGTCTGTCTTCCCTGGTGTTCAGTGTTCCCGTGTTCGGAAGATGTTTGTGGTTTCCAGTAGGGCCGTGTCGCCCTGTGGGCTGGAAGAGGGCCCGTAGGACGAGGCTTTCAAGGATTTGAACGTTTCCTTAGGGCTCAGGGCCGAGAACATTCAAGATGGGAGCTGCCTGAGACGTGGCTGGGAACGTGGAGTAGTTTCCGCTGTGGGGATCCGACATGGGTCATGGTGGCTGAAGCCCACCACTTCCTGTGGTGGGCATTCCCACGAGTCAATGGAAAGTGATTAGGCCTTGTTGGTAAGAAGTGGCACGAGGGCCCACGTTCGTTAGCCCCTTGAGTGGTTTCAGGCTGCATCTTGGCAGTAGACAGCTGCCGGTCGGTGTCGGCCTGACCATGGGAGTTCCCTTGCTTCCGGAAGTGCTGCGAGTGACCCCAAATGTCCATCAGATATACTGGTAGCTGACAGAGTCTCGAGGTGCATGTCGATGTCACAGCCAAGGCCCGGAGGCAGGTCTCGTCGAGTCTTTGTGTTTTGGTAAGAAGGCGTGGCTGTGGGAGACTGGGAGTTCGTGGACCCATTCAACAGCCCCTAGGGGTCAAATTGTGCTAGCGGCCTCTTGAAGCTGACAGGGGTCTTTCTCCTTTCCGTTGGGGGTCTAACCAGGGTGCTGTGTATAAACTATTTCTTTTATTGTTGCACTCGTCTTCACAGGGCCATAGGGACACACAGAGACCAAGATGCGTATTCACCGGCACACAGAGAAACCCACAAGCACGTCCGCATGCGCACTCACAGTCACACAATCCCACACGCGAGAACGCATACATATAGCCTCTCACACACTGGCCAACGTATGTGCCTAACTTCCTGCATTCATACTATCAGACATGCAGTCAATTCTCGGTAAGGGATAGAGGTCCTTGGGAAGCAGTTTCAAGCTCAAGGCCAGGTAAATATTTTTATGGATCATGTCCTCTGAGGACACCGGTCCACTTATGAAGCCTCTGTGATTTCTGTCCACTTCTCAGGTGCAGTTGCTGGGAAAGGCTGGCCGTCGGCACAAACAAGAAGACCTTCGTGTGCTCTGATGACTGGAGGTGCTAAGAAGAACTGGAAAAAGTGAGGCGGGCCCATGTCCCCGCGCATGGTCGTGGAAAACTCAGGACGGTAGGTATTCAAGCACCCAAAGATGTGCCATTAGATATTAGGTTTTCCTCAGACGGGCCCCATGGCTGCAAGAGTGGATTGATTGTTCCTCTTGCTGAGTGGCCTGAGGGCTGTGGATTCTCCAGGCTTTTGGGGTAGCCCAGGCTCATGGCTCCTGTACAGAGCCCCGTGCACACCCCGGTTGTGTTCCACAGCGTCTCAACATGTGCTTGGATCGATGATGACACCCTTGCATGCATTCCTTGGAAAATCTGAAACAAATGAGTGAGAACACTCTACCGTCTCCTCATCGAAACTGAGGTTCAGCACGTTTCCTCTCTCAGGGGGAGAGGACAGTTAGGAATGAGGGCCAGCGTCTCCCGCCGACATGCATGCAAACACCACCAAGGACTCCAGTATTGGAGGGGCTCCTTTCTGAGGGTTGACCATGTATGCACATAAGCTGTGTTATCTGTGAATCCCGGGTCCCTGCTGAATGGCTGTTGAGGGAATGCGAGGGGGCAGGCTCTCCTGCTGGTCTTAAGAGTCAGAGTGTGTGCTGGTCTAGGCCCAGTTAGCTTGCAGTTGGGAGGTGAGTTTTGGCCAGGATCACGCTTCGTGCATGCCATTTTGGGGGTTAATTCTGGAAGCCAAAATGAGCAAGCGTCCATGGTTGGTGCCTGGAACCTCAGGCCAGGCCTCTGGCCCTCCCTTTTCTTGCGTTTTTCGCGGTGAGTTTCTTGAGTGCCTAGTGAGGCTGGAGCAATGGGCGGGGGTGAGCTCGCTTGGGCATCGGCGGAAAGGGGCTGATGGATTAGGCCTCGCTCCTGCCCTTGTTTGCTTCTCTACTTTAACTCCCGGCACACTGTTGATGCCAAGTGGGTCATCGTGGAGTGGGGAGAGGAACAAGTGCTGAATTTAAACCTGCGTGGATCACTGATGGCCCGCACAGGAAGGTAAGGGAAGATGAGGACATGTCCTTTGTGATGTCGTGGAATAGGCCATCATAATTGGGTTGCAGGTGCTGGCTTCGGCTTCCCAAGGATGTGTCATGTTCGTGATTGGCTGGCATCAGCTGCCTATGTAGGGGATGGCTTTGGCAGTTGAAGTGGATGAGGTGAGGTAGATAACCTGTGTAGAGTTGCGATCCCTTTGCCAGAGGAAAGACACCCAAAGGGTGTCTTGCGAGACGTAAAGATGATCGACATGGTGACGCGTCTCTGCCGGCATCCTTGGAGGATGGTTAGTTATGCGAACATCACTTTGGCCGCTTTGTCACTTGTTTGGGAATGTGTAAAGCGAAAGTGCTTCTCCCGGGAGGCCATGACTCGGCTTGGAAACCGCCAGAGGTGTATCTGGAGCAGTCTGTTGGCGGGACAGAAGTGGGGGCACTGTTTCGACGCCAGGTGCACTGACGTGGAGAGCCACTGTGCCATTTCAAGCTTCCAGGTCCCCTCGTGTGGCAAAGGTTTTCCGTTGAAAAGTCTGTGTGTGGTCCTCGTGGACAGTGCCTTTGATCACTGTGAGCTCCTCGGTAGTGTCGCTGTGGCAGTGGAGAATTGCCAGGATTCATGGGGTGCGGTGGGCATTATCAAAGCAGACAGGCTTGCGGTGTGTCTTCCCTGCTGTTCAGTGTCTCTGTGTTCGCATGATGTCTGTGGCTTCAAGTCGAGTCGAGTCACCCTGCAGGCAGGAGGAGGGCACGTAGAGCAAAGCTGTGTAGGGTTTTAGCGTTTCCTCAGTAGTCAGGGCCGCTAACCCTACCAGTTGGAAGCTTGCCTATACGTGGCCGGGAAGGTGGCCTAATGTCCGCTGTCGGGTTCCAACCTGTGTCAGGGTTGCTGAAGCCAAACTCTTCCCATTGAGAGCATTCCCAAGTGGTCATGGAAAGTGACTTGGTCTAGTTGGCGAGATGAGGCACTTGGGCCGAAGTCCGTTAACCCCTTGAGAAGTGCCAGGCTTAATCTTGCCTGTCGGCAACTGCAGGTCGGTGTCAGCCTGCCCATGGGAGGTTACCTTGCTTCCGGGAGCACTGGGAGTGACCCCAAGGGCACATCAGATGTGGTGCTAGGTGGCAGGATCTCCAGGTCAACATAGGTGTGACACGCACGGCCGGGAGGGAGGTCTCGTCCAGTCTTTGTGCTTTGGTCAGAAGGCGTGGCTGTGGCAGAGTGAGAGTCTGTGTCCTATATCGACAGCCCTGGGGGTCAAAGTTTGCATGTGGCCTCATGAAACTGACAGGGGACTTTCTCCTTTCAGTTGGGGGTCCAACCAGGGTGCTGTGTATAAACTATGACGTTTACTGTTAGAGGCATCTGCAAAGGGCCACAGGGATACCCAGAGACCAACACGCGTATTTAGTGGCACCACAGGAATCCACAAACGCATCCTCCTGCACAGTCAGAGTCGCACACACCCACACGTGTGAATACACACATACAGCGTCTCACACACCGACCAACGTACGTGCGTAACTTCCTTCAGTCGTGCTGTGAGACACACGATCAGTTTTCGGTAAGGGATAGTGGTACTTGGGAAGCAGGTTCCAGGCTCACGCCCGGGTTATGTGTTCATAAGAATCATGTTCTCTGAGGAACGTGGAGCAATTCAGAAACCTGCATGATTTCTGTCCACTTCTCAGGTGCAGTTGAAGGGTAAGGCTGGCTGTCGGCAAAGAGAAGAAGACCTTCACGTTGTCTGATGACTGGATGTGCTAAGGAGAACTGGAAAAAGTGGGGCGGGTGCACGTTGCCGAGCGTGGCTGTGGATATCTCAGGACGGTAGGCATTCACCCATACTAAGATGTGCCAGTGGATATTAGGTTTTCCACAGATGGGCCCAATGGTTGCAAGAGTGGATTGATTGTTGGTCTTGCTGAGTGGCCTGAGGACTGTGGATTCCCCAGGCAGTTGGAGTACTTCCAGGTCATGGCTCCTCTGCAGAGTCACACAGCCTTCCCTTTTGTGTTCTGCATCATCCCAGCATGTGCTTGGATCGATGATGACACCCTTGTATGCATTCCTTGGAAAATCTGAACAAAATGAGTGAGAACGCTCTACCGTCTCCTCATCGAAACTGAGGTCCAGCACCTTTCCTCTCTCGGGGGTACGGGAGAGTTAGGAGTGAGGGCCAACGTCCCCTGCTGACAGGCATGCAAACACCACTAAGGGCTCCAGCATTGGAGGGGCTCCTGTCTGAGGGTCGACCATATCTGCCCATAAGCTTGGTCATCTATGAATCCCCAGTCCCTGCTAAAAGGCCATTGAGGGAATGCAAGAGGGCAGATTTTCCTGCTAGTCTTCAGGGTTGGAGTGTTTTCTGGTGTAGACCCAGTAAGCTTGCAGCTTGGAGAGGTGATTTTTGGAAAGGATCACGCTCTGTGTATGCCGCTTCCGAGGTTGAGTATGGAAGCCAAAATGAGCAAGCTTCCCTGGTTGGAGCCTGGATCCTCAGGCCAGGCCTGTTACCCTCTGTTTTGTTGTGTTTCGCGTAGTGAGGTTCTTGACTGCCCGGTGTGGCTTGGAGCAGTGGGCGGGCGTGGGCTGGAGTTGGGCGATGGCGGATGGGGGCTGATGGTTTAGGCCTCAGTGCTGCCCCTGTCAGCTCCTCTGCTGAAGTTGCCGGCACACTGTTGGCGCTAAGTGGATTTTCGTGGAGTGGGGTGTGGATCAAGTGAAGCATTTCAGCCTGGGTGGTGGCTGCTGGCCTGGAGAGAAAGGTAAGGTATCATGAGTAAAGGTCCTGTGTGACGTCGTGGGATGGGCTGTCATCATTGGGTTGCAGGCGCTGGCCTCGGCTTCCCAAGAATGTGTCTTCTTCGTGATGGGCTGGCATAAGATGCCTATGGAGCGGATGGCTTTGGCAGTTCAATTGGGTGAGTTGAGGTAGGTAACCTGTGTAGAGTTGCGATCCCGTTGCCCGAGGAATGACACCCAAAGGGTGTCTTGCGGGAAGTAGAGAAGAGCGACATGGTGAGGCGTCTGTGCCGGCCTCGTTGGAGGTAGTTGAGTTATGCGAATATCCCCTTTGGCCGCTTTGTTCCCTTGTTTGGCAATGTGTAAAGCCGAAGTGTTTCTCCTGTGGGGGAATGACGTGACCGGCCAGTGTAGCACGCAGGCCTTTTTGAACAGCCAGAGGTTTATCTGGAGCAGTCCATTGGTGGGGCAGAGATGGGGGCCCCATTGCCATGCCTGCTGTGCTGCCGTGGACAGCCACTGTTCCCTTTCAGGCTTCCAAATCACCTCGCATGGCACAGGTCTTCCATTGAAAGTCTGTCTGTGGTCCTCAGGGACCATGCCTTTGATCACTGTGAGTTACTCGGTAGTGTCACTGTGGCAGTGGAGAATTTCCAGGATGCATGGGGTGGGATCAGCATCAACGAAGCAGACAGGCTTGCGGTCTGTCTTCCCTGGTGTTCAGTGTTCCCGTGTTCGGAAGATGTTTGTGGTTTCCAGTAGGGCCGTGTCGCCCTGTGGGCTGGAAGAGGGCCCGTAGGACGAGGCTTTCAAGGATTTGAACGTTTCCTTAGGGCTCAGGGCCGAGAACATTCAAGATGGGAGCTGCCTGAGACGTGGCTGGGAACGTGGAGTAGTTTCCGCTGTGGGGATCCGACATGGGTCATGGTGGCTGAAGCCCACCACTTCCTGTGGTGGGCATTCCCACGAGTCAATGGAAAGTGATTAGGCCTTGTTGGTAAGAAGTGGCACGAGGGCCCACGTTCGTTAGCCCCTTGAGTGGTTTCAGGCTGCATCTTGGCAGTAGACAGCTGCCGGTCGGTGTCGGCCTGACCATGGGAGTTCCCTTGCTTCCGGAAGTGCTGCGAGTGACCCCAAATGTCCATCAGATATACTGGTAGCTGACAGAGTCTCGAGGTGCATGTCGATGTCACAGCCAAGGCCCGGAGGCAGGTCTCGTCGAGTCTTTGTGTTTTGGTAAGAAGGCGTGGCTGTGGGAGACTGGGAGTTCGTGGACCCATTCAACAGCCCCTAGGGGTCAAATTGTGCTAGCGGCCTCTTGAAGCTGACAGGGGTCTTTCTCCTTTCCGTTGGGGGTCTAACCAGGGTGCTGTGTATAAACTATTTCTTTTATTGTTGCACTCGTCTTCACAGGGCCATAGGGACACACAGAGACCAAGATGCGTATTCACCGGCACACAGAGAAACCCACAAGCACGTCCGCATGCGCACTCACAGTCACACAATCCCACACGCGAGAACGCATACATATAGCCTCTCACACACTGGCCAACGTATGTGCCTAACTTCCTGCATTCATACTATCAGACATGCAGTCAATTCTCGGTAAGGGATAGAGGTCCTTGGGAAGCAGTTTCAAGCTCAAGGCCAGGTAAATATTTTTATGGATCATGTCCTCTGAGGACACCGGTCCACTTATGAAGCCTCTGTGATTTCTGTCCACTTCTCAGGTGCAGTTGCTGGGAAAGGCTGGCCGTCGGCACAAACAAGAAGACCTTCGTGTGCTCTGATGACTGGAGGTGCTAAGAAGAACTGGAAAAAGTGAGGCGGGCCCATGTCCCCGCGCATGGTCGTGGAAAACTCAGGACGGTAGGTATTCAAGCACCCAAAGATGTGCCATTAGATATTAGGTTTTCCTCAGACGGGCCCCATGGCTGCAAGAGTGGATTGATTGTTCCTCTTGCTGAGTGGCCTGAGGGCTGTGGATTCTCCAGGCTTTTGGGGTAGCCCAGGCTCATGGCTCCTGTACAGAGCCCCGTGCACACCCCGGTTGTGTTCCACAGCGTCTCAACATGTGCTTGGATCGATGATGACACCCTTGCATGCATTCCTTGGAAAATCTGAAACAAATGAGTGAGAACACTCTACCGTCTCCTCATCGAAACTGAGGTTCAGCACGTTTCCTCTCTCAGGGGGAGAGGACAGTTAGGAATGAGGGCCAGCGTCTCCCGCCGACATGCATGCAAACACCACCAAGGACTCCAGTATTGGAGGGGCTCCTTTCTGAGGGTTGACCATGTATGCACATAAGCTGTGTTATCTGTGAATCCCGGGTCCCTGCTGAATGGCTGTTGAGGGAATGCGAGGGGGCAGGCTCTCCTGCTGGTCTTAAGAGTCAGAGTGTGTGCTGGTCTAGGCCCAGTTAGCTTGCAGTTGGGAGGTGAGTTTTGGCCAGGATCACGCTTCGTGCATGCCATTTTGGGGGTTAATTCTGGAAGCCAAAATGAGCAAGCGTCCATGGTTGGTGCCTGGAACCTCAGGCCAGGCCTCTGGCCCTCCCTTTTCTTGCGTTTTTCGCGGTGAGTTTCTTGAGTGCCTAGTGAGGCTGGAGCAATGGGCGGGGGTGAGCTCGCTTGGGCATCGGCGGAAAGGGGCTGATGGATTAGGCCTCGCTCCTGCCCTTGTTTGCTTCTCTACTTTAACTCCCGGCACACTGTTGATGCCAAGTGGGTCATCGTGGAGTGGGGAGAGGAACAAGTGCTGAATTTAAACCTGCGTGGATCACTGATGGCCCGCACAGGAAGGTAAGGGAAGATGAGGACATGTCCTTTGTGATGTCGTGGAATAGGCCATCATAATTGGGTTGCAGGTGCTGGCTTCGGCTTCCCAAGGATGTGTCATGTTCGTGATTGGCTGGCATCAGCTGCCTATGTAGGGGATGGCTTTGGCAGTTGAAGTGGATGAGGTGAGGTAGATAACCTGTGTAGAGTTGCGATCCCTTTGCCAGAGGAAAGACACCCAAAGGGTGTCTTGCGAGACGTAAAGATGATCGACATGGTGACGCGTCTCTGCCGGCATCCTTGGAGGATGGTTAGTTATGCGAACATCACTTTGGCCGCTTTGTCACTTGTTTGGGAATGTGTAAAGCGAAAGTGCTTCTCCCGGGAGGCCATGACTCGGCTTGGAAACCGCCAGAGGTGTATCTGGAGCAGTCTGTTGGCGGGACAGAAGTGGGGGCACTGTTTCGACGCCAGGTGCACTGACGTGGAGAGCCACTGTGCCATTTCAAGCTTCCAGGTCCCCTCGTGTGGCAAAGGTTTTCCGTTGAAAAGTCTGTGTGTGGTCCTCGTGGACAGTGCCTTTGATCACTGTGAGCTCCTCGGTAGTGTCGCTGTGGCAGTGGAGAATTGCCAGGATTCATGGGGTGCGGTGGGCATTATCAAAGCAGACAGGCTTGCGGTGTGTCTTCCCTGCTGTTCAGTGTCTCTGTGTTCGCATGATGTCTGTGGCTTCAAGTCGAGTCGAGTCACCCTGCAGGCAGGAGGAGGGCACGTAGAGCAAAGCTGTGTAGGGTTTTAGCGTTTCCTCAGTAGTCAGGGCCGCTAACCCTACCAGTTGGAAGCTTGCCTATACGTGGCCGGGAAGGTGGCCTAATGTCCGCTGTCGGGTTCCAACCTGTGTCAGGGTTGCTGAAGCCAAACTCTTCCCATTGAGAGCATTCCCAAGTGGTCATGGAAAGTGACTTGGTCTAGTTGGCGAGATGAGGCACTTGGGCCGAAGTCCGTTAACCCCTTGAGAAGTGCCAGGCTTAATCTTGCCTGTCGGCAACTGCAGGTCGGTGTCAGCCTGCCCATGGGAGGTTACCTTGCTTCCGGGAGCACTGGGAGTGACCCCAAGGGCACATCAGATGTGGTGCTAGGTGGCAGGATCTCCAGGTCAACATAGGTGTGACACGCACGGCCGGGAGGGAGGTCTCGTCCAGTCTTTGTGCTTTGGTCAGAAGGCGTGGCTGTGGCAGAGTGAGAGTCTGTGTCCTATATCGACAGCCCTGGGGGTCAAAGTTTGCATGTGGCCTCATGAAACTGACAGGGGACTTTCTCCTTTCAGTTGGGGGTCCAACCAGGGTGCTGTGTATAAACTATGACGTTTACTGTTAGAGGCATCTGCAAAGGGCCACAGGGATACCCAGAGACCAACACGCGTATTTAGTGGCACCACAGGAATCCACAAACGCATCCTCCTGCACAGTCAGAGTCGCACACACCCACACGTGTGAATACACACATACAGCGTCTCACACACCGACCAACGTACGTGCGTAACTTCCTTCAGTCGTGCTGTGAGACACACGATCAGTTTTCGGTAAGGGATAGTGGTACTTGGGAAGCAGGTTCCAGGCTCACGCCCGGGTTATGTGTTCATAAGAATCATGTTCTCTGAGGAACGTGGAGCAATTCAGAAACCTGCATGATTTCTGTCCACTTCTCAGGTGCAGTTGAAGGGTAAGGCTGGCTGTCGGCAAAGAGAAGAAGACCTTCACGTTGTCTGATGACTGGATGTGCTAAGGAGAACTGGAAAAAGTGGGGCGGGTGCACGTTGCCGAGCGTGGCTGTGGATATCTCAGGACGGTAGGCATTCACCCATACTAAGATGTGCCAGTGGATATTAGGTTTTCCACAGATGGGCCCAATGGTTGCAAGAGTGGATTGATTGTTGGTCTTGCTGAGTGGCCTGAGGACTGTGGATTCCCCAGGCAGTTGGAGTACTTCCAGGTCATGGCTCCTCTGCAGAGTCACACAGCCTTCCCTTTTGTGTTCTGCATCATCCCAGCATGTGCTTGGATCGATGATGACACCCTTGTATGCATTCCTTGGAAAATCTGAACAAAATGAGTGAGAACGCTCTACCGTCTCCTCATCGAAACTGAGGTCCAGCACCTTTCCTCTCTCGGGGGTACGGGAGAGTTAGGAGTGAGGGCCAACGTCCCCTGCTGACAGGCATGCAAACACCACTAAGGGCTCCAGCATTGGAGGGGCTCCTGTCTGAGGGTCGACCATATCTGCCCATAAGCTTGGTCATCTATGAATCCCCAGTCCCTGCTAAAAGGCCATTGAGGGAATGCAAGAGGGCAGATTTTCCTGCTAGTCTTCAGGGTTGGAGTGTTTTCTGGTGTAGACCCAGTAAGCTTGCAGCTTGGAGAGGTGATTTTTGGAAAGGATCACGCTCTGTGTATGCCGCTTCCGAGGTTGAGTATGGAAGCCAAAATGAGCAAGCTTCCCTGGTTGGAGCCTGGATCCTCAGGCCAGGCCTGTTACCCTCTGTTTTGTTGTGTTTCGCGTAGTGAGGTTCTTGACTGCCCGGTGTGGCTTGGAGCAGTGGGCGGGCGTGGGCTGGAGTTGGGCGATGGCGGATGGGGGCTGATGGTTTAGGCCTCAGTGCTGCCCCTGTCAGCTCCTCTGCTGAAGTTGCCGGCACACTGTTGGCGCTAAGTGGATTTTCGTGGAGTGGGGTGTGGATCAAGTGAAGCATTTCAGCCTGGGTGGTGGCTGCTGGCCTGGAGAGAAAGGTAAGGTATCATGAGTAAAGGTCCTGTGTGACGTCGTGGGATGGGCTGTCATCATTGGGTTGCAGGCGCTGGCCTCGGCTTCCCAAGAATGTGTCTTCTTCGTGATGGGCTGGCATAAGATGCCTATGGAGCGGATGGCTTTGGCAGTTCAATTGGGTGAGTTGAGGTAGGTAACCTGTGTAGAGTTGCGATCCCGTTGCCCGAGGAATGACACCCAAAGGGTGTCTTGCGGGAAGTAGAGAAGAGCGACATGGTGAGGCGTCTGTGCCGGCCTCGTTGGAGGTAGTTGAGTTATGCGAATATCCCCTTTGGCCGCTTTGTTCCCTTGTTTGGCAATGTGTAAAGCCGAAGTGTTTCTCCTGTGGGGGAATGACGTGACCGGCCAGTGTAGCACGCAGGCCTTTTTGAACAGCCAGAGGTTTATCTGGAGCAGTCCATTGGTGGGGCAGAGATGGGGGCCCCATTGCCATGCCTGCTGTGCTGCCGTGGACAGCCACTGTTCCCTTTCAGGCTTCCAAATCACCTCGCATGGCACAGGTCTTCCATTGAAAGTCTGTCTGTGGTCCTCAGGGACCATGCCTTTGATCACTGTGAGTTACTCGGTAGTGTCACTGTGGCAGTGGAGAATTTCCAGGATGCATGGGGTGGGATCAGCATCAACGAAGCAGACAGGCTTGCGGTCTGTCTTCCCTGGTGTTCAGTGTTCCCGTGTTCGGAAGATGTTTGTGGTTTCCAGTAGGGCCGTGTCGCCCTGTGGGCTGGAAGAGGGCCCGTAGGACGAGGCTTTCAAGGATTTGAACGTTTCCTTAGGGCTCAGGGCCGAGAACATTCAAGATGGGAGCTGCCTGAGACGTGGCTGGGAACGTGGAGTAGTTTCCGCTGTGGGGATCCGACATGGGTCATGGTGGCTGAAGCCCACCACTTCCTGTGGTGGGCATTCCCACGAGTCAATGGAAAGTGATTAGGCCTTGTTGGTAAGAAGTGGCACGAGGGCCCACGTTCGTTAGCCCCTTGAGTGGTTTCAGGCTGCATCTTGGCAGTAGACAGCTGCCGGTCGGTGTCGGCCTGACCATGGGAGTTCCCTTGCTTCCGGAAGTGCTGCGAGTGACCCCAAATGTCCATCAGATATACTGGTAGCTGACAGAGTCTCGAGGTGCATGTCGATGTCACAGCCAAGGCCCGGAGGCAGGTCTCGTCGAGTCTTTGTGTTTTGGTAAGAAGGCGTGGCTGTGGGAGACTGGGAGTTCGTGGACCCATTCAACAGCCCCTAGGGGTCAAATTGTGCTAGCGGCCTCTTGAAGCTGACAGGGGTCTTTCTCCTTTCCGTTGGGGGTCTAACCAGGGTGCTGTGTATAAACTATTTCTTTTATTGTTGCACTCGTCTTCACAGGGCCATAGGGACACACAGAGACCAAGATGCGTATTCACCGGCACACAGAGAAACCCACAAGCACGTCCGCATGCGCACTCACAGTCACACAATCCCACACGCGAGAACGCATACATATAGCCTCTCATACACTGGCCAACGTATGTGCCTAACTTCCTGCATTCATACTATCAGACATGCAGTCAATTCTCGGTAAGGGATAGAGGTCCTTGGGAAGCAGTTTCAAGCTCAAGGCCAGGTAAATATTTTTATGGATCATGTCCTCTGAGGACACCGGTCCACTTATGAAGCCTCTGTGATTTCTGTCCACTTCTCAGGTGCAGTTGCTGGGAAAGGCTGGCCGTCGGCACAAACAAGAAGACCTTCGTGTGCTCTGATGACTGGAGGTGCTAAGAAGAACTGGAAAAAGTGAGGCGGGCCCATGTCCCCGCGCATGGTCGTGGAAAACTCAGGACGGTAGGTATTCAAGCACCCAAAGATGTGCCATTAGATATTAGGTTTTCCTCAGACGGGCCCCATGGCTGCAAGAGTGGATTGATTGTTCCTCTTGCTGAGTGGCCTGAGGGCTGTGGATTCTCCAGGCTTTTGGGGTAGCCCAGGCTCATGGCTCCTGTACAGAGCCCCGTGCACACCCCGGTTGTGTTCCACAGCGTCTCAACATGTGCTTGGATCGATGATGACACCCTTGCATGCATTCCTTGGAAAATCTGAAACAAATGAGTGAGAACACTCTACCGTCTCCTCATCGAAACTGAGGTTCAGCACGTTTCCTCTCTCAGGGGGAGAGGACAGTTAGGAATGAGGGCCAGCGTCTCCCGCCGACATGCATGCAAACACCACCAAGGACTCCAGTATTGGAGGGGCTCCTTTCTGAGGGTTGACCATGTATGCACATAAGCTGTGTTATCTGTGAATCCCGGGTCCCTGCTGAATGGCTGTTGAGGGAATGCGAGGGGGCAGGCTCTCCTGCTGGTCTTAAGAGTCAGAGTGTGTGCTGGTCTAGGCCCAGTTAGCTTGCAGTTGGGAGGTGAGTTTTGGCCAGGATCACGCTTCGTGCATGCCATTTTGGGGGTTAATTCTGGAAGCCAAAATGAGCAAGCGTCCATGGTTGGTGCCTGGAACCTCAGGCCAGGCCTCTGGCCCTCCCTTTTCTTGCGTTTTTCGCGGTGAGTTTCTTGAGTGCCTAGTGAGGCTGGAGCAATGGGCGGGGGTGAGCTCGCTTGGGCATCGGCGGAAAGGGGCTGATGGATTAGGCCTCGCTCCTGCCCTTGTTTGCTTCTCTACTTTAACTCCCGGCACACTGTTGATGCCAAGTGGGTCATCGTGGAGTGGGGAGAGGAACAAGTGCTGAATTTAAACCTGCGTGGATCACTGATGGCCCGCACAGGAAGGTAAGGGAAGATGAGGATATGTCCTTTGTGATGTAGTGGAATAGGCCATCATAATTGGGTTGCAGGTGCTGGCTTCGGCTTCCCAAGGATGTGTCATGTTCGTGATTGGCTGGCATCAGCTGCCTATGTAGGGGATGGCTTTGGCAGTTGAAATAGATGAGGTGAGGTAGATAACCTGTGTAGAGTTGCGATCCCTTTGCCAGAGGAAAGACACCCAAAGGGTGTCTTGCGAGACGTAAAGATGATCGACATGGTGACGCGTCTCTGCCGGCATCCTTGGAGGATGGTTAGTTATGCGAACATCACTTTGGCCGCTTTGTCACTTGTTTGGGAATGTGTAAAGCGAAAGTGCTTCTCCCGGGAGGCCATGACTCGGCTTGGAAACCGCCAGAGGTGTATCTGGAGCAGTCTGTTGGCGGGACAGAAGTGGGGGCACTGTTTCGACGCCAGGTGCACTGACGTGGAGAGCCACTGTGCCATTTCAAGCTTCCAGGTCCCCTCGTGTGGCAAAGGTTTTCCGTTGAAAAGTCTGTCTGTGGTCCTCGCGGACAGTGCCTTTGATCACTGTGAGCTCCTCGGTAGTGTCGCTGTGGCAGTGGAGAATTGCCAGGATTCATGGGGTGCGGTGGGCATTATCAAAGCAGACAGGCTTGCGGTGTGTCTTCCCTGCTGTTCAGTGTCTCTGTGTTCGCATGATGTCTGTGGCTTCAAGTCGAGTCGAGTCACCCTGCAGGCAGGAGGAGGGCACGTAGAGCAAAGCTGTGTAGGGTTTTAGCGTTTCCTCAGTAGTCAGGGCCGCTAACCCTACCAGTTGGAAGCTTGCCTATACGTGGCCGGGAAGGTGGCCTAATGTCCGCTGTCGGGTTCCAACCTGTGTCAGGGTTGCTGAAGCCAAACTCTTCCCATTGAGAGCATTCCCAAGTGGTCATGGAAAGTGACTTGGTCTAGTTGGCGAGATGAGGCACTTGGGCCGAAGTCCGTTAACCCCTTGAGAAGTGCCAGGCTTAATCTTGCCTGTCGGCAACTGCAGGTCGGTGTCAGCCTGCCCATGGGAGGTTACCTTGCTTCCGGGAGCACTGGGAGTGACCCCAAGGGCACATCAGATGTGGGGCTAGGTGGCAGGATCTCCAGGTCAACATAGGTGTGACACGCACGGCCGGGAGGGAGGTCTCGTCCAGTCTTTGTGCTTTGGTCAGAAGGCGTGGCTGTGGCAGAGTGAGAGTCTGTGTCCTATATCGACAGCCCTGGGGGTCAAAGTTTGCATGTGGCCTCATGAAACTGACAGGGGACTTTCTCCTTTCAGTTGGGGGTCCAACCAGGGTGCTGTGTATAAACTATGACGTTTACTGTTAGAGGCATCTGCAAAGGGCCACAGGGATACCCAGAGACCAACACGCGTATTTAGTGGCACCACAGGAATCCACAAACGCATCCTCCTGCACAGTCAGAGTCGCACACACCCACACGTGTGAATACACACATACAGCGTCTCACACACCGACCAACGTACGTGCGTAACTTCCTTCAGTCGTGCTGTGAGACACACGATCAGTTTTCGGTAAGGGATAGTGGTACTTGGGAAGCAGGTTCCAGGCTCACGCCCGGGTTATGTGTTCATAAGAATCATGTTCTCTGAGGAACCTGGAGCAATTCAGAAACCTGCGTGATTTCTGTCCACTTCTCAGGTGAAGTTGCAGGGTAAGGCTGGCTGTCGGAAAAGAGAAGAAGATCTTCACGTTATCTGATGACTGGATGTGCTAAGGAGAACTGGACAAAGGGGGACGGGCGCACGTTGCCGAGCGTGGCTGTGGATATCTCAGGATGGTAGGCATTCACCCATACTAAGATGTGCCAGTGGATATTAGGTTTTCCACAGATGGGCCCAATGGTTGCAAGAGTGGATTGATTGTTGGTCTTGCTGAGTGGCCTGAGGACTGTGGATTCCCCAGGCAGTTGGAGTACTTCCAGGTCATGGCTCCTCTGCAGAGCCACACAGCCTTCCCTTTTGTGTTCTGCAGCATCCCAGCATGTGCTTGGATCGATGATGACACCCTTGTATGCATTCCTTGGAAAATCTGAACAAAATGAGTGAGAACGCTCTACCGTCTCCTCATCGAAACTGAGGTCCAGCACCTTTCCTCTCTCGGGGGTACGGGAGAGTTAGGAGTAAGGGCCAACGTCCCCTGCTGACAGGCATGCAAACACCACTAAGGGCTCCAGCATTGGAGGGGCTCCTGTCTGAGGGTCGATCATATCTGCCCATAAGCTTGGTCATCTATGAATCCCCAGTCCCTGCTAAAAGGCCATTGAGGGAATGCAAGAGGGCAGGTTTTCCTGCTAGTCTTCAGGGTTGGAGTGTTTTCTGGTGTAGACCCAGTAAGCTTGCAGCTTGGAGAGGTGATTTTTGGAAAGGATCACGCTTTGTGCATGCCGCTTCCGAGGTTGAGTATGGAAGCCAAAATGAGCAAGCTTCCCTGGTTGGAGCCTGGATCCTCAGGCCAGGCCTGTTACCCTCTCTTTTGTTGTGTTTCGCGCGGTGAGGTTCTTGACTGCCCGGTGTGGCTTGGAGCAGTGGGCGGGCGTGGGCTGGAGTTGGGCGATGGCGGATGGGGGCTGATGGTTTAGGCCTCAATGCTGCCCCTGTCAGCTCCTCTGCTGAAGTTGCCGGCACCCTGTTGGCGCTAAGTGGATTTTCGTGGAGTGGTGTGTGGATCAAGTGAAGCATTTCAGCCTGGGTGGTGGCTGCTGGCCTGGAGAGAAAGGTAAGGTATCATGAGTCAAGGTCCTGTGTGACGTCGTGGGATGGGCTGTCATCATTGGGTTGCAGGCGCTGGCCTCGGCTTCCCAAGAATGTGTCTTCTTCGTGATGGGCTGGCATAAGCTGCCTATGGAGCGGATGGCTTTGGCAGTTCAATTGGGTGAGTTGAGGTAGGTAACCTGTGTAGAGTTGCGATCCCGTTGCCCGAGGAATGACACCCAAAGGCTGTTTTGTGGGAAGTAGAGAAGATAGACATGGTGGGGCGTCTGTGCTGGCCTCCTTGGAGGTAGTTGAGTTATGTGAATATCCCCTTTGGCCGCTTTGTTCCCTTGTTTGGCAATGTGTAAAGCGAAAGTGTTTCTCCCGTGGGGGAATGACGCGACCGGCCAGTGTAGCACGCAGGCTTTTCGAACAGCCAGAGGTTTATCTGGAGCAGTCCATTGGTGGGGCAGAGATGGGGGCCCCATTGCCATGCCTGCTGTGCTGCCGTGGACAGCCACTGTTCCCTTTCAGGCTTCCAGGTCCCCTCACATGGCAGAGATCTTCTGTTTAAAGTCTGTCTGTGGTCCTCGGGGACCATGCCTTTGATCACTGTGAGTTACTCCGAAGTGTCACTGTGGCAGTAGGAGAATTTCCAGGATGAATGGGGTGGGATCAGCATCAACGAAGGAGACAGGCTTGCGTTCTGTCTTCCCTTGTGATCAGTGTTCCCGTGTTCTGAAGATATTTGTGGTTTCCAGTAGGGTCGTGTCGCCCTGTGGGCTGGAGGAGGTCCCGTAGGACGAGGCTTTCAAGGGTTTGACAGTTTCCTTACAGGTCAGGGCCACGAACATTCAAGATGGGAGCTGCCTGAGACGTGGCTGGGAATGTGGAGTAGTTTCCGCCGTGGGGATCCGACATGGGTCATGGTGGCAGAAGCCCACCACTTCCTGTGGTGGGCATTCCCACGGGTCAATGGAAAGTGATTAGGCCTAGGTGGCGAGAAGTCGCAGGTGGGCACACGTTCGTTAGCCCCTTGAGTGGTTTCAGGCTGCATCTTGCTAGTAGACAGCTGCCGGTCGGTGTCGGCCCGACCATGGGAGTTCCCTTGCTTCCGGAAGTGCTGCGAGTGACCCCAAATGCCCATCAGATATACTGGTAGCTGACAGAGTCTCGAGGTGCATGTAGATGTCACAGCCAAGGCCAGGAGGCAGGTCTCGTCGAGGCTGTGTGTTTTTCTCACAAGGCGTGGCTGTGGGAGTGCGTGAGTCCATGGACTATTTCAACAGCCCCTGGGGGTCAAAGTGTGCCTGCGGCCTCTTGAAACTCACAGGGGTCTTTCTCCTTTCAGTTGGGGGTCTAACCAGGGTGCTGTGTATAAACTATTTCTTTTATTGTTGGACTCGTCTTCACAGGGCCATAGGGACACACAGAGACCAAGATGCGTATTCACCGGCACACAGAGAAACCCACAAGCACGTCCGCATGCGCACTCACAGTCACACAATCCCACACGCGAGAACGCATACATATAGCCTCTCATACACTGGCCAACGTATGTGCCTAACTTCCTGCATTCATACTATCAGACATGCAGTCAATTCTCGGTAAGGGATAGAGGTCCTTGGGAAGCAGTTTCAAGCTCAAGGCCAGGTAAATATTTTTATGGATCATGTCCTCTGAGGACACCGGTCCACTTATGAAGCCTCTGTGATTTCTGTCCACTTCTCAGGTGCAGTTGCTGGGAAAGGCTGGCCGTCGGCACAAACAAGAAGACCTTCGTGTGCTCTGATGACTGGAGGTGCTAAGAAGAACTGGAAAAAGTGAGGCGGGCCCATGTCCCCGCGCATGGTCGTGGAAAACTCAGGACGGTAGGTATTCAAGCACCCAAAGATGTGCCATTAAATATTAGGTTTTCCTCAGACGGGCCCCATGGCTGCAAGAGTGGATTGATTGTTCCTCTTGCTGAGTGGCCTGAGGGCTGTGGATTCTCCAGGCTTTTGGGGTAGCCCAGGCTCATGGCTCCTGTACAGAGCCCCGTGCACACCCCAGTTGTGTTCCACAGCGTCTCAACATGTGCTTGGATCGATGATGACACCCTTGCATGCATTCCTTGGAAAATCTGAAACAAATGAGTGAGAACACTCTACCGTCTCCTCATCGAAACTGAGGTTCAGCACGTTTCCTCTCTCAGGGGGAGAGGACAGTTAGGAATGAGGGCCAGCGTCTCCCACCGACATGCATGCAAACACCACCAAGGACTCCAGTATTGGAGGGGCTCCTTTCTGAGGGTTGACCATGTATGCACATAAGCTGTGTTATCTGTGAATCCCGGGTCCCTGCTGAATGGCTGTTGAGGGAATGCGAGGGGGCAGGCTCTCCTGCTGGTCTTAAGAGTCAGAGTGTGTGCTGGTCTAGGCCCAGTTAGCTTGCAGTTGGGAGGTGAGTTTTGGCCAGGATCACGCTTCGTGCATGCCATTTTGGGGGTTAATTCTGGAAGCCAAAATGAGCAAGCGTCCATGGTTGGTGCCTGGAACCTCAGGCCAGGCCTCTGGCCCTCCCTTTTCTTGCGTTTTCCGCGGTGAGTTTCTTGAGTGCCTAGTGAGGCTGGAGCAATGGGCGGGGGTGAGCTCGCTTGGGCATCGGCGGAAAGGGGCTGATGGATTAGGCCTCGCTCCTGCCCTTGTTTGCTTCTCTACTTTAACTCCCGGCACACTGTTGATGCCAAGTGGGTCATCGTGGAGTGGGGAGAGGAACAAGTGCTGAATTTAAACCTGCGTGGATCACTGATGGCCCGCACAGGAAGGTAAGGGAAGATGAGGACATGTCCTTTGTGATGTCGTGGAATAGGCCATCATAATTGGGTTGCAGGTGCTGGCTTCGGCTTCCCAAGGATGTGTCATGTTCGTGATTGGCTGGCATCAGCTGCCTATGTAGGGGATGGCTTTGGCAGTTGAAGTGGATGAGGTGAGGTAGATAACCTGTGTAGAGTTGCGATCCCTTTGCCAGAGGAAAGACACCCAAAGGGTGTCTTGCGAGACGTAAAGATGATCGACATGGTGACGCGTCTCTGCCGGCATCCTTGGAGGATGGTTAGTTATGCGAACATCACTTTGGCCGCTTTGTCACTTGTTTGGGAATGTGTAAAGCGAAAGTGCTTCTCCCGGGAGGCCATGACTCGGCTTGGAAACCGCCAGAGGTGTATCTGGAGCAGTCTGTTGGCGGGACAGAAGTGGGGGCACTGTTTCGACGCCAGGTGCACTGACGTGGAGAGCCACTGTGCCATTTCAAGCTTCCAGGTCCCCTCGTGTGGCAAAGGTTTTCCGTTGAAAAGTCTGTCTGTGGTCCTCGTGGACAGTGCCTTTGATCACTGTGAGCTCCTCGGTAGTGTCGCTGTGGCAGTGGAGAATTGCCAGGATTCATGGGGTGCGGTGGGCATTATCAAAGCAGACAGGCTTGCGGTGTGTCTTCCCTGCTGTTCAGTGTCTCTGTGTTCGCATGATGTCTGTGGCTTCAAGTCGAGTCGAGTCACCCTGCAGGCAGGAGGAGGGCACGTAGAGCAAAGCTGTGTAGGGTTTTAGCGTTTCCTCAGTAGTCAGGGCCGCTAACCCTACCAGTTGGAAGCTTGCCTATACGTGGCCGGGAAGGTGGCCTAATGTCCGCTGTCGGGTTCCAACCTGTGTCAGGGTTGCTGAAGCCAAACTCTTCCCATTGAGAGCATTCCCAAGTGGTCATGGAAAGTGACTTGGTCTAGTTGGCGAGATGAGGCACTTGGGCCGAAGTCCGTTAACCCCTTGAGAAGTGCCAGGCTTAATCTTGCCTGTCGGCAACTGCAGGTCGGTGTCAGCCTGCCCATGGGAGGTTACCTTGCTTCCGGGAGCACTGGGAGTGACCCCAAGGGCACATCAGATGTGGGGCTAGGTGGCAGGATCTCCAGGTCAACATAGGTGTGACACGCACGGCCGGGAGGGAGGTCTCGTCCAGTCTTTGTGCTTTGGTCAGAAGGCGTGGCTGTGGCAGAGTGAGAGTCTGTGTCCTATATCGACAGCCCTGGGGGTCAAAGTTTGCATGTGGCCTCATGAAACTGACAGGGGACTTTCTCCTTTCAGTTGGGGGTCCAACCAGGGTGCTGTGTATAAACTATGACGTTTACTGTTAGAGGCATCTGCAAAGGGCCACAGGGATACCCAGAGACCAACACGCGTATTTAGTGGCACCACAGGAATCCACAAACGCATCCTCCTGCACAGTCAGAGTCGCACACACCCACACGTGTGAATACACACATACAGCGTCTCACACACCGACCAACGTACGTGCGTAACTTCCTTCAGTCGTGCTGTGAGACACACGATCAGTTTTCGGTAAGGGATAGTGGTACTTGGGAAGCAGGTTCCAGGCTCACGCCCGGGTTATGTGTTCATAAGAATCATGTTCTCTGAGGAACGTGGAGCAATTCAGAAACCTGCATGATTTCTGTCCACTTCTCAGGTGCAGTTGAAGGGTAAGGCTGGCTGTCGGCAAAGAGAAGAAGACCTTCACGTTGTCTGATGACTGGATGTGCTAAGGAGAACTGGAAAAAGTGGGGCGGGTGCACGTTGCCGAGCGTGGCTGTGGATATCTCAGGACGGTAGGCATTCACCCATACTAAGATGTGCCAGTGGATATTAGGTTTTCCACAGATGGGCCCAATGGTTGCAAGAGTGGATTGATTGTTGGTCTTGCTGAGTGGCCTGAGGACTGTGGATTCCCCAGGCAGTTGGAGTACTTCCAGGTCATGGCTCCTCTGCAGAGTCACACAGCCTTCCCTTTTGTGTTCTGCATCATCCCAGCATGTGCTTGGATCGATGATGACACCCTTGTATGCATTCCTTGGAAAATCTGAACAAAATGAGTTAGAACGCTCTACCGTCTCCTCATCGAAACTGAGGTCCAGCACCTTTCCTCTCTCGGGGGTACGGGAGAGTTAGGAGTGAGGGCCAACGTCCCCTGCTGACAGGCATGCAAACACCACTAAGGGCTCCAGCATTGGAGGGGCTCCTGTCTGAGGGTCGACCATATCTGCCCATAAGCTTGGTCATCTATGAATCCCCAGTCCCTGCTAAAAGGCCATTGCGGGAATGCAAGAGGGCAGATTTTCCTGCTAGTCTTCAGGGTTGGAGTGTTTTCTGGTGTAGACCCAGTAAGCTTGCAGCTTGGAGAGGTGATTTTTGGAAAGGATCACGCTTTGTGTATGCCGCTTCCGAGGTTGAGTATGGAAGCCAAAATGAGCAAGCTTCCCTGGTTGGAGCCTGGATCCTCAGGCCAGGCCTGTTACCCTCTGTTTTGTTGTGTTTCGCGTAGTGAGGTTCTTGACTGCCCAGTGTGGCTTGGAGCAGTGGGCGGGCGTGGGCTGGAGTTGGGCGATGGCGGATGGTGGCTGATGGTTTAGGCCTCAGTGCTGCCCCTGTCAGCTCCTCTGCTGAAGTTGCCGGCACACTGTTGGCGCTAAGTGGATTTTCGTGGAGTGGGGTGTGGATCAAGTGAAGCATTTCAGCCTGGGTGGTGGCTGCTGGCCTGGAGAGAAAGGTAAGGTATCATGAGTAAAGGTCCTGTGTGACGTCGTGGGATGGGCTGTCATCATTGGGTTGCAGGCGCTGGCCTCGGCTTCCCAAGAATGTGTCTTCTTCGTGATGGGCTGGCATAAGATGCCTATGGAGCGGATGGCTTTGGCAGTTCAATTGGGTGAGTTGAGGTAGGTAACCTGTGTAGAGTTGCGATCCCGTTGCCCGAGGAATGACACCCAAAGGGTGTCTTGCGGGAAGTAGAGAAGAGCGACATGGTGAGGCGTCTGTGCCGGCCTCGTTGGAGGTAGTTGAGTTATGCGAATATCCCCTTTGGCCGCTTTGTTCCCTTGTTTGGCAATGTGTAAAGCCGAAGTGTTTCTCCTGTGGGGGAATGACGTGACCGGCCAGTGTAGCACGCAGGCCTTTTTGAACAGCCAGAGGTTTATCTGGAGCAGTCCATTGGTGGGGCAGAGATGGGGGCCCCATTGCCATGCCTGCTGTGCTGCCGTGGACAGCCACTGTTCCCTTTCAGGCTTCCAAATCACCTCGCATGGCACAGGTCTTCCATTGAAAGTCTGTCTGTGGTCCTCAGGGACCATGCCTTTGATCACTGTGAGTTACTCGGTAGTGTCACTGTGGCAGTGGAGAATTTCCAGGATGCATGGGGTGGGATCAGCATCAACGAAGCAGACAGGCTTGCGGTCTGTCTTCCCTGGTGTTCAGTGTTCCCGTGTTCGGAAGATGTTTGTGGTTTCCAGTAGGGCCGTGTCGCCCTGTGGGCTGGAAGAGGGCCCGTAGGACGAGGCTTTCAAGGATTTGAACGTTTCCTTAGGGCTCAGGGCCGAGAACATTCAAGATGGGAGCTGCCTGAGACGTGGCTGGGAACGTGGAGTAGTTTCCGCTGTGGGGATCCGACATGGGTCATGGTGGCTGAAGCCCACCACTTCCTGTGGTGGGCATTCCCACGAGTCAATGGAAAGTGATTAGGCCTTGTTGGTAAGAAGTGGCACGAGGGCCCACGTTCGTTAGCCCCTTGAGTGGTTTCAGGCTGCATCTTGGCAGTAGACAGCTGCCGGTCGGTGTCGGCCTGACCATGGGAGTTCCCTTGCTTCCGGAAGTGCTGCGAGTGACCCCAAATGTCCATCAGATATACTGGTAGCTGACAGAGTCTCGAGGTGCATGTCGATGTCACAGCCAAGGCCCGGAGGCAGGTCTCGTCGAGTCTTTGTGTTTTGGTAAGAAGGCGTGGCTGTGGGAGACTGGGAGTTCGTGGACCCATTCAACAGCCCCTAGGGGTCAAATTGTGCTAGCGGCCTCTTGAAGCTGACAGGGGTCTTTCTCCTTTCCGTTGGGGGTCTAACCAGGGTGCTGTGTATAAACTATTTCTTTTATTGTTGCACTCGTCTTCACAGGGCCATAGGGACACACAGAGACCAAGATGCGTATTCAGCGGCACACAGAGAAACCCACAAGCACGTCCGCATGCGCACTCACAGTCACACACTCCCACACGCGAGAACGCATACATATAGCCTCTCACACACTGGCCAACGTATGTGCCTAACTTCCTGCATTCATACTATCAGACATGCAGTCAATTCTCGGTAAGGGATAGAGGTCCTTGGGAAGCAGTTTCAAGCTCAAGGCCAGGTAAATATTTTTATGGATCATGTCCTCTGAGGACACCGGTCCACTTATGAAGCCTCTGTGATTTCTGTCCACTTCTCAGGTGCAGTTGCTGGGAAAGGCTGGCCGTCGGCACAAACAAGAAGACCTTCGTGTGCTCTGATGACTGGAGGTGCTAAGAAGAACTGGAAAAAGTGAGGCGGGCCCATGTCCCCGCGCATGGTCGTGGAAAACTCAGGACGGTAGGTATTCAAGCACCCAAAGATGTGCCATTAGATATTAGGTTTTCCTCAGACGGGCCCCATGGCTGCAAGAGTGGATTGATTGTTCCTCTTGCTGAGTGGCCTGAGGGCTGTGGATTCTCCAGGCTTTTGGGGTAGCCCAGGCTCATGGCTCCTGTACAGAGCCCCGTGCACACCCCGGTTGTGTTCCACAGCGTCTCAACATGTGCTTGGATCGATGATGACACCCTTGCATGCATTCCTTGGAAAATCTGAAACAAATGAGTGAGAAAACTCTACCGTCTCCTCATCGAAACTGAGGTTCAGCACGTTTCCTCTCTCAGGGGGAGAGGACAGTTAGGAATGAGGGCCAGCGTCTCCCGCCGACATGCATGCAAACACCACCAAGGACTCCAGTATTGGAGGGGCTCCTTTCTGAGGGTTGACCATGTATGCACATAAGCTGTGTTATCTGTGAATCCCGGGTCCCTGCTGAATGGCTGTTGAGGGAATGCGAGGGGGCAGGCTCTCCTGCTGGTCTTAAGAGTCAGAGTGTGTGCTGGTCTAGGCCCAGTTAGCTTGCAGTTGGGAGGTGAGTTTTGGCCAGGATCACGCTTCGTGCATGCCATTTTGGGGGTTAATTCTGGAAGCCAAAATGAGCAAGCGTCCATGGTTGGTGCCTGGAACCTCAGGCCAGGCCTCTGGCCCTCCCTTTTCTTGCGTTTTTCGCGGTGAGTTTCTTGAGTGCCTAGTGAGGCTGGAGCAATGGGCGGGGGTGAGCTCGCTTGGGCATCGGCGGAAAGGGGCTGATGGATTAGGCCTCGCTCCTGCCCTTGTTTGCTTCTCTACTTTAACTCCCGGCACACTGTTGATGCCAAGTGGGTCATCGTGGAGTGGGGAGAGGAACAAGTGCTGAATTTAAACCTGCGTGGATCACTGATGGCCCGCACAGGAAGGTAAGGGAAGATGAGGACATGTCCTTTGTGATGTCGTGGAATAGGCCATCATAATTGGGTTGCAGGTGCTGGCTTCGGCTTCCCAAGGATGTGTCATGTTCGTGATTGGCTGGCATCAGCTGCCTATGTAGGGGATGGCTTTGGCAGTTGAAATAGATGAGGTGAGGTAGATAACCTGTGTAGAGTTGCGATCCCTTTGCCAGAGGAAAGACACCCAAAGGGTGTCTTGCGAGACGTAAAGATGATCGACATGGTGACGCGTCTCTGCCGGCATCCTTGGAGGATGGTTAGTTATGCGAACATCACTTTGGCCGCTTTGTCACTTGTTTGGGAATGTGTAAAGCGAAAGTGCTTCTCCCGGGAGGCCATGACTCGGCTTGGAAACCGCCAGAGGTGTATCTGGAGCAGTCTGTTGGCGGGACAGAAGTGGGGGCACTGTTTCGACGCCAGGTGCACTGACGTGGAGAGCCACTGTGCCATTTCAAGCTTCCAGGTCCCCTCGTGTGGCAAAGGTTTTCCGTTGAAAAGTCTGTCTGTGGTCCTCGCGGACAGTGCCTTTGATCACTGTGAGCTCCTCGGTAGTGTCGCTGTGGCAGTGGAGAATTGCCAGGATTCATGGGGTGCGGTGGGCATTATCAAAGCAGACAGGCTTGCGGTGTGTCTTCCCTGCTGTTCAGTGTCTCTGTGTTCGCATGATGTCTGTGGCTTCAAGTCGAGTCGAGTCACCCTGCAGGCAGGAGGAGGGCACGTAGAGCAAAGCTGTGTAGGGTTTTAGCGTTTCCTCAGTAGTCAGGGCCGCTAACCCTACCAGTTGGAAGCTTGCCTATACGTGGCCGGGAAGGTGGCCTAATGTCCGCTGTCGGGTTCCAACCTGTGTCAGGGTTGCTGAAGCCAAACTCTTCCCATTGAGAGCATTCCCAAGTGGTCATGGAAAGTGACTTGGTCTAGTTGGCGAGATGAGGCACTTGGGCCGAAGTCCGTTAACCCCTTGAGAAGTGCCAGGCTTAATCTTGCCTGTCGGCAACTGCAGGTCGGTGTCAGCCTGCCCATGGGAGGTTACCTTGCTTCCGGGAGCACTGGGAGTGACCCCAAGGGCACATCAGATGTGGGGCTAGGTGGCAGGATCTCCAGGTCAACATAGGTGTGACACGCACGGCCGGGAGGGAGGTCTCGTCCAGTCTTTGTGCTTTGGTCAGAAGGCGTGGCTGTGGCAGAGTGAGAGTCTGTGTCCTATATCGACAGCCCTGGGGGTCAAAGTTTGCATGTGGCCTCATGAAACTGACAGGGGACTTTCTCCTTTCAGTTGGGGGTCCAACCAGGGTGCTGTGTATAAACTATGACGTTTACTGTTAGAGGCATCTGCAAAGGGCCACAGGGATACCCAGAGACCAACACGCGTATTTAGTGGCACCACAGGAATCCACAAACGCATCCTCCTGCACAGTCAGAGTCGCACACACCCACACGTGTGAATACACACATACAGCGTCTCACACACCGACCAACGTACGTGCGTAACTTCCTTCAGTCGTGCTGTGAGACACACGATCAGTTTTCGGTAAGGGATAGTGGTACTTGGGAAGCAGGTTCCAGGCTCACGCCCGGGTTATGTGTTCATAAGAATCATGTTCTCTGAGGAACCTGGAGCAATTCAGAAACCTGCGTGATTTCTGTCCACTTCTCAGGTGAAGTTGCAGGGTAAGGCTGGCTGTCGGAAAAGAGAAGAAGATCTTCACGTTATCTGATGACTGGATGTGCTAAGGAGAACTGGACAAAGGGGGACGGGCGCACGTTGCCGAGCGTGGCTGTGGATATCTCAGGATGGTAGGCATTCACCCATACTAAGATGTGCCAGTGGATATTAGGTTTTCCACAGATGGGCCCAATGGTTGCAAGAGTGGATTGATTGTTGGTCTTGCTGAGTGGCCTGAGGACTGTGGATTCCCCAGGCAGTTGGAGTACTTCCAGGTCATGGCTCCTCTGCAGAGCCACACAGCCTTCCCTTTTGTGTTCTGCAGCATCCCAGCATGTGCTTGGATCGATGATGACACCCTTGTATGCATTCCTTGGAAAATCTGAACAAAATGAGTGAGAACGCTCTACCGTCTCCTCATCGAAACTGAGGTCCAGCACCTTTCCTCTCTCGGGGGTACGGGAGAGTTAGGAGTAAGGGCCAACGTCCCCTGCTGACAGGCATGCAAACACCACTAAGGGCTCCAGCATTGGAGGGGCTCCTGTCTGAGGGTCGATCATATCTGCCCATAAGCTTGGTCATCTATGAATCCCCAGTCCCTGCTAAAAGGCCATTGAGGGAATGCAAGAGGGCAGGTTTTCCTGCTAGTCTTCAGGGTTGGAGTGTTTTCTGGTGTAGACCCAGTAAGCTTGCAGCTTGGAGAGGTGATTTTTGGAAAGGATCACGCTTTGTGCATGCCGCTTCCGAGGTTGAGTATGGAAGCCAAAATGAGCAAGCTTCCCTGGTTGGAGCCTGGATCCTCAGGCCAGGCCTGTTACCCTCTCTTTTGTTGTGTTTCGCGCGGTGAGGTTCTTGACTGCCCGGTGTGGCTTGGAGCAGTGGGCGGGCGTGGGCTGGAGTTGGGCGATGGCGGATGGGGGCTGATGGTTTAGGCCTCAATGCTGCCCCTGTCAGCTCCTCTGCTGAAGTTGCCAGCACCCTGTTGGCGCTAAGTGGATTTTCGTGGAGTGGTGTGTGGATCAAGTGAAGCATTTCAGCCTGGGTGGTGGCTGCTGGCCTGGAGAGAAAGGTAAGGTATCATGAGTCAAGGTCCTGTGTGACGTCGTGGGATGGGCTGTCATCATTGGGTTGCAGGCGCTGGCCTCGGCTTCCCAAGAATGTGTCTTCTTCGTGATGGGCTGGCATAAGCTGCCTATGGAGCGGATGGCTTTGGCAGTTCAATTGGGTGAGTTGAGGTAGGTAACCTGTGTAGAGTTGCGATCCCGTTGCCCGAGGAATGACACCCAAAGGCTGTTTTGTGGGAAGTAGAGAAGATAGACATGGTGGGGCGTCTGTGCTGGCCTCCTTGGAGGTAGTTGAGTTATGTGAATATCCCCTTTGGCCGCTTTGTTCCCTTGTTTGGCAATGTGTAAAGCGAAAGTGTTTCTCCCGTGGGGGAATGACGCGACCGGCCAGTGTAGCACGCAGGCTTTTCGAACAGCCAGAGGTTTATCTGGAGCAGTCCATTGGTGGGGCAGAGATGGGGGCCCCATTGCCATGCCTGCTGTGCTGCCGTGGACAGCCACTGTTCCCTTTCAGGCTTCCAGGTCCCCTCACATGGCAGAGATCTTCTGTTTAAAGTCTGTCTGTGGTCCTCGGGGACCATGCCTTTGATCACTGTGAGTTACTCCGAAGTGTCACTGTGGCAGTAGGAGAATTTCCAGGATGAATGGGGTGGGATCAGCATCAACGAAGGAGACAGGCTTGCGTTCTGTCTTCCCTGGTGATCAGTGTTCCCGTGTTCTGAAGATATTTGTGGTTTCCAGTAGGGTCGTGTCGCCCTGTGGGCTGGAGGAGGTCCCGTAGGACGAGGCTTTCAAGGGTTTGACAGTTTCCTTACAGGTCAGGGCCACGAACATTCAAGATGGGAGCTGCCTGAGACGTGGCTGGGAATGTGGAGTAGTTTCCGCCGTGGGGATCCGACATGGGTCATGGTGGCAGAAGCCCACCACTTCCTGTGGTGGGCATTCCCACGGGTCAATGGAAAGTGATTAGGCCTAGGTGGCGAGAAGTCGCAGGTGGGCCCACGTTCGTTAGCCCCTTGAGTGGTTTCAGGCTGCATCTTGCTAGTAGACAGCTGCCGGTCGGTGTCGGCCCGACCATGGGAGTTCCCTTGCTTCCGGAAGTGCTGCGAGTGACCCCAAATGCCCATCAGATATACTGGTAGCTGACAGAGTCTCGAGGTGCATGTAGATGTCACAGCCAAGGCCAGGAGGCAGGTCTCGTCGAGGCTGTGTGTTTTTCTCACAAGGCGTGGCTGTGGGAGTGCGTGAGTCCATGGACTATTTCAACAGCCCCTGGGGGTCAAAGTGTGCCTGCGGCCTCTTGAAACTCACAGGGGTCTTTCTCCTTTCAGTTGGGGGTCTAACCAGGGTGCTGTGTATAAACTATTTCTTTTATTGTTGGACTCGTCTTCACAGGGCCATAGGGACACACAGAGACCAAGATGCGTATTCACCGGCACACAGAGAAACCCACAAGCACGTCCGCATGCGCACTCACAGTCACACAATCCCACACGCGAGAACGCATACATATAGCCTCTCATACACTGGCCAACGTATGTGCCTAACTTCCTGCATTCATACTATCAGACATGCAGTCAATTCTCGGTAAGGGATAGAGGTCCTTGGGAAGCAGTTTCAAGCTCAAGGCCAGGTAAATATTTTTATGGATCATGTCCTCTGAGGACACCGGTCCACTTATGAAGCCTCTGTGATTTCTGTCCACTTCTCAGGTGCAGTTGCTGGGAAAGGCTGGCCGTCGGCACAAACAAGAAGACCTTCGTGTGCTCTGATGACTGGAGGTGCTAAGAAGAACTGGAAAAAGTGAGGCGGGCCCATGTCCCCGCGCATGGTCGTGGAAAACTCAGGACGGTAGGTATTCAAGCACCCAAAGATGTGCCATTAAATATTAGGTTTTCCTCAGACGGGCCCCATGGCTGCAAGAGTGGATTGATTGTTCCTCTTGCTGAGTGGACTGAGGGCTGTGGATTCTCCAGGCTTTTGGGGTAGCCCAGGCTCATGGCTCCTGTACAGAGCCCCGTGCACACCCCAGTTGTGTTCCACAGCGTCTCAACATGTGCTTGGATCGATGATGACACCCTTGCATGCATTCCTTGGAAAATCTGAAACAAATGAGTGAGAACACTCTACCGTCTCCTCATCGAAACTGAGGTTCAGCACGTTTCCTCTCTCAGGGGGAGAGGACAGTTAGGAATGAGGGCCAGCGTCTCCCACCGACATGCATGCAAACACCACCAAGGACTCCAGTATTGGAGGGGCTCCTTTCTGAGGGTTGACCATGTATGCACATAAGCTGTGTTATCTGTGAATCCCGGGTCCCTGCTGAATGGCTGTTGAGGGAATGCGAGGGGGCAGGCTCTCCTGCTGGTCTTAAGAGTCAGAGTGTGTGCTGGTCTAGGCCCAGTTAGCTTGCAGTTGGGAGGTGAGTTTTGGCCAGGATCACGCTTCGTGCATGCCATTTTGGGGGTTAATTCTGGAAGCCAAAATGAGCAAGCGTCCATGGTTGGTGCCTGGAACCTCAGGCCAGGCCTCTGGCCCTCCCTTTTCTTGCGTTTTCCGCGGTGAGTTTCTTGAGTGCCTAGTGAGGCTGGAGCAATGGGCGGGGGTGAGCTCGCTTGGGCATCGGCGGAAAGGGGCTGATGGATTAGGCCTCGCTCCTGCCCTTGTTTGCTTCTCTACTTTAACTCCCGGCACACTGTTGATGCCAAGTGGGTCATCGTGGAGTGGGGAGAGGAACAAGTGCTGAATTTAAACCTGCGTGGATCACTGATGGCCCGCACAGGAAGGTAAGGGAAGATGAGGACATGTCCTTTGTGATGTCGTGGAATAGGCCATCATAATTGGGTTGCAGGTGCTGGCTTCGGCTTCCCAAGGATGTGTCATGTTCGTGATTGGCTGGCATCAGCTGCCTATGTAGGGGATGGCTTTGGCAGTTGAAGTGGATGAGGTGAGGTAGATAACCTGTGTAGAGTTGCGATCCCTTTGCCAGAGGAAAGACACCCAAAGGGTGTCTTGCGAGACGTAAAGATGATCGACATGGTGACGCGTCTCTGCCGGCATCCTTGGAGGATGGTTAGTTATGCGAACATCACTTTGGCCGCTTTGTCACTTGTTTGGGAATGTGTAAAGCGAAAGTGCTTCTCCCGGGAGGCCATGACTCGGCTTGGAAACCGCCAGAGGTGTATCTGGAGCAGTCTGTTGGCGGGACAGAAGTGGGGGCACTGTTTCGACGCCAGGTGCACTGACGTGGAGAGCCACTGTGCCATTTCAAGCTTCCAGGTCCCCTCGTGTGGCAAAGGTTTTCCGTTGAAAAGTCTGTCTGTGGTCCTCGTGGACAGTGCCTTTGATCACTGTGAGCTCCTCGGTAGTGTCGCTGTGGCAGTGGAGAATTGCCAGGATTCATGGGGTGCGGTGGGCATTATCAAAGCAGACAGGCTTGCGGTGTGTCTTCCCTGCTGTTCAGTGTCTCTGTGTTCGCATGATGTCTGTGGCTTCAAGTCGAGTCGAGTCACCCTGCAGGCAGGAGGAGGGCACGTAGAGCAAAGCTGTGTAGGGTTTTAGCGTTTCCTCAGTAGTCAGGGCCGCTAACCCTACCAGTTGGAAGCTTGCCTATACGTGGCCGGGAAGGTGGCCTAATGTCCGCTGTCGGGTTCCAACCTGTGTCAGGGTTGCTGAAGCCAAACTCTTCCCATTGAGAGCATTCCCAAGTGGTCATGGAAAGTGACTTGGTCTAGTTGGCGAGATGAGGCACTTGGGCCGAAGTCCGTTAACCCCTTGAGAAGTGCCAGGCTTAATCTTGCCTGTCGGCAACTGCAGGTCGGTGTCAGCCTGCCCATGGGAGGTTACCTTGCTTCCGGGAGCACTGGGAGTGACCCCAAGGGCACATCAGATGTGGTGCTAGGTGGCAGGATCTCCAGGTCAACATAGGTGTGACACGCACGGCCGGGAGGGAGGTCTCGTCCATTCTTTGTGCTTTGGTCAGAAGGCGTGGCTGTGGCAGAGTGAGAGTCTGTGTCCTATATCGACAGCCCTGGGGGTCAAAGTTTGCATGTGGCCTCATGAAACTGACAGGGGACTTTCTCCTTTCAGTTGGGGGTCCAACCAGGGTGCTGTGTATAAACTATGACGTTTACTGTTAGAGGCATCTGCAAAGGGCCACAGGGATACCCAGAGACCAACACGCGTATTTAGTGGCACCACAGGAATCCACAAACGCATCCTCCTGCACAGTCAGAGTCGCACACACCCACACGTGTGAATACACACATACAGCGTCTCACACACCGACCAACGTACGTGCGTAACTTCCTTCAGTCGTGCTGTGAGACACACGATCAGTTTTCGGTAAGGGATAGTGGTACTTGGGAAGCAGGTTCCAGGCTCACGCCCGGGTTATGTGTTCATAAGAATCATGTTCTCTGAGGAACGTGGAGCAATTCAGAAACCTGCATGATTTCTGTCCACTTCTCAGGTGCAGTTGAAGGGTAAGGCTGGCTGTCGGCAAAGAGAAGAAGACCTTCACGTTGTCTGATGACTGGATGTGCTAAGGAGAACTGGAAAAAGTGGGGCGGGTGCACGTTGCCGAGCGTGGCTGTGGATATCTCAGGACGGTAGGCATTCACCCATACTAAGATGTGCCAGTGGATATTAGGTTTTCCACAGATGGGCCCAATGGTTGCAAGAGTGGATTGATTGTTGGTCTTGCTGAGTGGCCTGAGGACTGTGGATTCCCCAGGCAGTTGGAGTACTTCCAGGTCATGGCTCCTCTGCAGAGTCACACAGCCTTCCCTTTTGTGTTCTGCATCATCCCAGCATGTGCTTGGATCGATGATGACACCCTTGTATGCATTCCTTGGAAAATCTGAACAAAATGAGTGAGAACGCTCTACCGTCTCCTCATCGAAACTGAGGTCCAGCACCTTTCCTCTCTCGGGGGTACGGGAGAGTTAGGAGTGAGGGCCAACGTCCCCTGCTGACAGGCATGCAAACACCACTAAGGGCTCCAGCATTGGAGGGGCTCCTGTCTGAGGGTCGACCATATCTGCCCATAAGCTTGGTCATCTATGAATCCCCAGTCCCTGCTAAAAGGCCATTGAGGGAATGCAAGAGGGCAGATTTTCCTGCTAGTCTTCAGGGTTGGAGTGTTTTCTGGTGTAGACCCAGTAAGCTTGCAGCTTGGAGAGGTGATTTTTGGAAAGGATCACGCTTTGTGTATGCCGCTTCCGAGGTTGAGTATGGAAGCCAAAATGAGCAAGCTTCCCTGGTTGGAGCCTGGATCCTCAGGCCAGGCCTGTTACCCTCTGTTTTGTTGTGTTTCGCGTAGTGAGGTTCTTGACTGCCCGGTGTGGCTTGGAGCAGTGGGCGGGCGTGGGCTGGAGTTGGGCGATGGCGGATGGGGGCTGATGGTTTAGGCCTCAGTGCTGCCCCTGTCAGCTCCTCTGCTGAAGTTGCCGGCACACTGTTGGCGCTAAGTGGATTTTCGTGGAGTGGGGTGTGGATCAAGTGAAGCATTTCAGCCTGGGTGGTGGCTGCTGGCCTGGAGAGAAAGGTAAGGTATCATGAGTAAAGGTCCTGTGTGACGTCGTGGGATGGGCTGTCATCATTGGGTTGCAGGCGCTGGCCTCGGCTTCCCAAGAATGTGTCTTCTTCGTGATGGGCTGGCATAAGATGCCTATGGAGCGGATGGCTTTGGCAGTTCAATTGGGTGAGTTGAGGTAGGTAACCTGTGTAGAGTTGCGATCCCGTTGCCCGAGGAATGACACCCAAAGGGTGTCTTGCGGGAAGTAGAGAAGAGCGACATGGTGAGGCGTCTGTGCCGGCCTCGTTGGAGGTAGTTGAGTTATGCGAATATCCCCTTTGGCCGCTTTGTTCCCTTGTTTGGCAATGTGTAAAGCCGAAGTGTTTCTCCTGTGGGGGAATGACGTGACCGGCCAGTGTAGCACGCAGGCCTTTTTGAACAGCCAGAGGTTTATCTGGAGCAGTCCATTGGTGGGGCAGAGATGGGGGCCCCATTGCCATGCCTGCTGTGCTGCCGTGGACAGCCACTGTTCCCTTTCAGGCTTCCAAATCACCTTGCATGGCACAGGTCTTCCATTGAAAGTCTGTCTGTGGTCCTCAGGGACCATGCCTTTGATCACTGTGAGTTACTCGGTAGTGTCACTGTGGCAGTGGAGAATTTCCAGGATGCATGGGGTGGGATCAGCATCAACGAAGCAGACAGGCTTGCGGTCTGTCTTCCCTGGTGTTCAGTGTTCCCGTGTTCGGAAGATGTTTGTGGTTTCCAGTAGGGCCGTGTCGCCCTGTGGGCTGGAAGAGGGCCCGTAGGACGAGGCTTTCAAGGATTTGAACGTTTCCTTAGGGCTCAGGGCCGAGAACATTCAAGATGGGAGCTGCCTGAGACGTGGCTGGGAACGTGGAGTAGTTTCCGCTGTGGGGATCCGACATGGGTCATGGTGGCTGAAGCCCACCACTTCCTGTGGTGGGCATTCCCACGAGTCAATGGAAAGTGATTAGGCCTTGTTGGTAAGAAGTGGCACGAGGGCCCACGTTCGTTAGCCCCTTGAGTGGTTTCAGGCTGCATCTTGGCAGTAGACAGCTGCCGGTCGGTGTCGGCCTGACCATGGGAGTTCCCTTGCTTCCGGAAGTGCTGCGAGTGACCCCAAATGTCCATCAGATATACTGGTAGCTGACAGAGTCTCGAGGTGCATGTCGATGTCACAGCCAAGGCCCGGAGGCAGGTCTCGTCGAGTCTTTGTGTTTTGGTAAGAAGGCGTGGCTGTGGGAGACTGGGAGTTCGTGGACCCATTCAACAGCCCCTAGGGGTCAAATTGTGCTAGCGGCCTCTTGAAGCTGACAGGGGTCTTTCTCCTTTCCGTTGGGGGTCTAACCAGGGTGCTGTGTATAAACTATTTCTTTTATTGTTGCACTCGTCTTCACAGGGCCATAGGGACACACAGAGACCAAGATGCGTATTCACCGGCACACAGAGAAACCCACAAGCACGTCCGCATGCGCACTCACAGTCACACAATCCCACACGCGAGAACGCATACATATAGCCTCTCACACACTGGCCAACGTATGTGCCTAACTTCCTGCATTCATACTATCAGACATGCAGTCAATTCTCCGTAAGGGATAGAGGTCCTTGGGAAGCAGTTTCAAGCTCAAGGCCAGGTAAATATTTTTATGGATCATGTCCTCTGAGGACACCGGTCCACTTATGAAGCCTCTGTGATTTCTGTCCACTTCTCAGGTGCAGTTGCTGGGAAAGGCTGGCCGTCGGCACAAACAAGAAGACCTTCGTGTGCTCTGATGACTGGAGGTGCTAAGAAGAACTGGAAAAAGTGAGGCGGGCCCATGTCCCCGCGCATGGTCGTGGAAAACTCAGGACGGTAGGTATTCAAGCACCCAAAGATGTGCCATTAGATATTAGGTTTTCCTCAGACGGGCCCCATGGCTGCAAGAGTGGATTGATTGTTCCTCTTGCTGAGTGGCCTGAGGGCTGTGGATTCTCCAGGCTTTTGGGGTAGCCCAGGCTCATGGCTCCTGTACAGAGCCCCGTGCACACCCCTGTTGTGTTCCACAGCGTCTCAACATGTGCTTGGATCGATGATGACACCCTTGCATGCATTCCTTGGAAAATCTGAAACAAATGAGTGAGAACACTCTACCGTCTCCTCATCGAAACTGAGGTTCAGCACGTTTCCTCTCTCAGGGGGAGAGGACAGTTAGGAATGAGGGCCAGCGTCTCCCGCCGACATGCATGCAAACACCACCAAGGACTCCAGTATTGGAGGGGCTCCTTTCTGAGGGTTGACCATGTATGCACATAAGCTGTGTTATCTGTGAATCCCGGGTCCCTGCTGAATGGCTGTTGAGGGAATGCGAGGGGGCAGGCTCTCCTGCTGGTCTTAAGAGTCAGAGTGTGTGCTGGTCTAGGCCCAGTTAGCTTGCAGTTGGGAGGTGAGTTTTGGCCAGGATCACGCTTCGTGCATGCCATTTTGGGGGTTAATTCTGGAAGCCAAAATGAGCAAGCGTCCATGGTTGGTGCCTGGAACCTCAGGCCAGGCCTCTGGCCCTCCCTTTTCTTGCGTTTTCCGCGGTGAGTTTCTTGAGTGCCTAGTGAGGCTGGAGCAATGGGCGGGGGTGAGCTCGCTTGGGCATCGGCGGAAAGGGGCTGATGGATTAGGCCTCGCTCCTGCCCTTGTTTGCTTCTCTACTTTAACTCCCGGCACACTGTTGATGCCAAGTGGGTCATCGTGGAGTGGGGAGAGGAACAAGTGCTGAATTTAAACCTGCGTGGATCACTGATGGCCCGCACAGGAAGGTAAGGGAAGATGAGGACATGTCCTTTGTGATGTCGTGGAATAGGCCATCATAATTGGGTTGCAGGTGCTGGCTTCGGCTTCCCAAGGATGTGTCATGTTCGTGATTGGCTGGCATCAGCTGCCTATGTAGGGGATGGCTTTGGCAGTTGAAGTGGATGAGGTGAGGTAGATAACCTGTGTAGAGTTGCGATCCCTTTGCCAGAGGAAAGACACCCAAAGGGTGTCTTGCGAGACGTAAAGATGATCGACATGGTGACGCGTCTCTGCCGGCATCCTTGGAGGATGGTTAGTTATGCGAACATCACTTTGGCCGCTTTGTCACTTGTTTGGGAATGTGTAAAGCGAAAGTGCTTCTCCCGGGAGGCCATGACTAGGCTTGGAAACCGCCAGAGGTGTATCTGGAGCAGTCTGTTGGCGGGACAGAAGTGGGGGCACTGTTTCGACGCCAGGTGCACTGACGTGGAGAGCCACTGTGCCATTTCAAGCTTCCAGGTCCCCTCGTGTGGCAAAGGTTTTCCGTTGAAAAGTCTGTCTGTGGTCCTCGCGGACAGTGCCTTTGATCACTGTGAGCTCCTCGGTAGTGTCGCTGTGGCAGTGGAGAATTGCCAGGATTCATGGGGTGCGGTGGGCATTATCAAAGCAGACAGGCTTGCGGTGTGTCTTCCCTGCTGTTCAGTGTCTCTGTGTTCGCATGATGTCTGTGGCTTCAAGTCGAGTCGAGTCACCCTGCAGGCAGGAGGAGGGCACGTAGAGCAAAGCTGTGTAGGGTTTTAGCGTTTCCTCAGTAGTCAGGGCCGCTAACCCTACCAGTTGGAAGCTTGCCTATACGTGGCCGGGAAGGTGGCCTAATGTCCGCTGTCGGGTTCCAACCTGTGTCAGGGTTGCTGAAGCCAAACTCTTCCCATTGAGAGCATTCCCAAGTGGTCATGGAAAGTGACTTGGTTTAGTTGGCGAGATGAGGCACTTGGGCCGAAGTCCGTTAACCCCTTGAGAAGTGCCAGGCTTAATCTTGCCTGTCGGCAACTGCAGGTCGGTGTCAGCCTGCCCATGGGAGGTTACCTTGCTTCTGGGAGCACTGGGAGTGACCCCAAGGGCACATCAGATGTGGGGCTAGGTGGCAGGATCTCCAGGTCAACATAGGTGTGACACGCACGGCCGGGAGGGAGGTCTCGTCCAGTCTTTGTGCTTTGGTCAGAAGGCGTGGCTGTGGCAGAGTGAGAGTCTGTGTCCTATATCGACAGCCCTGGGGGTCAAAGTTTGCATGTGGCCTCATGAAACTGACAGGGGACTTTCTCCTTTCAGTTGGGGGTCCAACCAGGGTGCTGTGTATAAACTATGACGTTTACTGTTAGAGGCATCTGCAAAGGGCCACAGGGATACCCAGAGACCAACACGCGTATTTAGTGGCACCACAGGAATCCACAAACGCATCCTCCTGCACAGTCAGAGTCGCACACACCCACACGTGTGAATACACACATACAGCGTCTCACACACCGACCAACGTACGTGCGTAACTTCCTTCAGTCGTGCTGTGAGACACACGATCAGTTTTCGGTAAGGGATAGTGGTACTTGGGAAGCAGGTTCCAGGCTCACGCCCGGGTTATGTGTTCATAAGAATCATGTTCTCTGAGGAACCTGGAGCAATTCAGAAACCTGCGTGATTTCTGTCCACTTCTCAGGTGAAGTTGCAGGGTAAGGCTGGCTGTCGGAAAAGAGAAGAAGATCTTCACGTTATCTGATGACTGGATGTGCTAAGGAGAACTGGACAAAGGGGGACGGGCGCACGTTGCCGAGCGTGGCTGTGGATATCTCAGGATGGTAGGCATTCACCCATACTAAGATGTGCCAGTGGATATTAGGTTTTCCACAGATGGGCCCAATGGTTGCAAGAGTGGATTGATTGTTGGTCTTGCTGAGTGGCCTGAGGACTGTGGATTCCCCAGGCAGTTGGAGTACTTCCAGGTCATGTTTCCTCTGCAGAGCCACACAGCCGTCCCTTTTGTGTTCTGCAGCGTCCCAGCATGTGCTTGGATCGATGATGACACCCTTGTATGCATTCCTCGGAAAATCTGAACAAAATGAGTGAGAACGCTCTACCGTCTCCTCATCGAAACTGAGGTCCAGCACCTTTCCTCTCTCGGGGGTACGGGAGAGTTAGGAGTAAGGGCCAACGTCCCCTGCTGACAGGCATGCAAACACCACTAAGGGCTCCAGCATTGGAGGGGCTCCTGTCTGAGGGTCGATCATATCTGCCCATAAGCTTGGTCATCTATGAATCCCCAGTCCCTGCTAAAAGGCCATTGAGGGAATGCAAGAGGGCAGGTTTTCCTGCTAGTCTTCAGGGTTGGAGTGTTTTCTGGTGTAGACCCAGTAAGCTTGCAGCTTGGAGAGGTGATTTTTGGAAAGGATCACGCTTTGTGCATGCCGCTTCCGAGGTTGAGTATGGAAGCCAAAATGAGCAAGCTTCCCTGGTTGGAGCCTGGATCCTCAGGCCAGGCCTGTTACCCTCTCTTTTGTTGTGTTTCGCGCGGTGAGGTTCTTGACTGCCCGGTGTGGCTTGGAGCAGTGGGCGGGTGTGGGCTGGAGTTGGGCGATGGCGGATGGGGGCTGATGGTTTAGGCCTCAATGCTGCCCCTGTCAGCTCCTCTGCTGAAGTTGCCGGCACCCTGTTGGCGCTAAGTGGATTTTCGTGGAGTGGTGTGTGGATCAAGTGAAGCATTTCAGCCTGGGTGGTGTCTGCTGGCCTGGAGAGAAAGGTAAGGTATCATGAGTCAAGGTCCTGTGTGACGTCGTGGGATGGGCTGTCATCATTGGGTTGCAGGCGCTGGCCTCTGCTTCCCAAGAATGTGTCTTCTTCGTGATGGGCTGGCATAAGCTGCCTATGGAGCGGATGGCTTTGGCAGTTCAATTGGGTGAGTTGAGGTAGGTAACCTGTGTAGAGTTGCGATCCCGTTGCCCGAGGAATGACACCCAAAGGCTGTTTTGTGGGAAGTAGAGAAGATAGACATGGTGGGGCGTCTGTGCTGGCCTCCTTGGAGGTAGTTGAGTTATGCGAATATCCCCTTTGGCCGCTTTGTTCCCTTGTTTGGCAATGTGTAAAGCGAAAGTGTTTCTCCCGTGGGGGAATGACGCGACTGGCCAGTGTAGCACGCAGGCTTTTCGAACAGCCAGAGGTTTATCTGGAGCAGTCCATTGGTGGGGCAGAGATGGGGGCCCCATTGCCATGCCTGCTGTGCTGCCGTGGACAGCCACTGTTCCCTTTCAGGCTTCCAGGTCCCCTCACATGGCAGAGATCTTCTGTTTAAAGTCTGTCTGTGGTCCTCGGGGACCATGCCTTTGATCACTGTGAGTTACTCGGAAGTGTCACTGTGGCAGTAGGAGAATTTCCAGGATGAATGGGGTGGGATCAGCATCAAGGAAGGAGACAGGCTTGCGTTCTGTCTTCCCTGGTGATCAGTGTTCCCGTGTTCTGAAGATATTTGTGGTTTCCAGTAGGGTCGTGTCGCCCTGTGGGCTGGAGGAGGTCCCGTAGGACGAGGCTTTCAAGGATTTGACAGTTTCCTTACAGGTCAGGGCCACGAACATTCAAGATGGGAGCTGCCTGAGACGTGGCTGGGAATGTGGAGTAGTTTCCGCCGTGGGGATCCGACATGGGTCATGGTGGCAGAAGCCCACCACTTCCTGTGGTGGGCATTCCCACGGGTCAATGGAAAGTGATTAGGCCTAGGTGGCGAGAAGTCGCAGGTGGGCACACGTTCGTTAGCCCCTTGAGTGGTTTCAGGCTGCATCTTGCTAGTAGACAGCTGCCGGTCGGTGTCGGCCCGACCATGGGAGTTCCCTTGCTTCCGGAAGTGCTGCGAGTGACCCCAAATGTCCATCAGATATACTGGTAGCTGACAGAGTCTCGAGGTGCATGTCGATGTCACAGCCAAGGCCCGGAGGCAGGTCTCGTCGAGTCTTTGTGTTTTGGTAAGAAGGCGTGGCTGTGGGAGACTGGGAGTTCGTGGACCCATTCAACAGCCCCTAGGGGTCAAATTGTGCTAGCGGCCTCTTGAAGCTGACAGGGGTCTTTCTCCTTTCCGTTGGGGGTCTAACCAGGGTGCTGTGTATAAACTATTTCTTTTATTGTTGCACTCGTCTTCACAGGGCCATAGGGACACACAGAGACCAAGATGCGTATTCACCGGCACACAGAGAAACCCACAAGCACGTCCGCATGCGCACTCACAGTCACACAATCCCACACGCGAGAACGCATACATATAGCCTCTCACACACTGGCCAACGTATGTGCCTAACTTCCTGCATTCATACTATCAGACATGCAGTCAATTCTCCGTAAGGGATAGAGGTCCTTGGGAAGCAGTTTCAAGCTCAAGGCCAGGTAAATATTTTTATGGATCATGTCCTCTGAGGACACCGGTCCACTTATGAAGCCTCTGTGATTTCTGTCCACTTCTCAGGTGCAGTTGCTGGGAAAGGCTGGCCGTCGGCACAAACAAGAAGACCTTCGTGTGCTCTGATGACTGGAGGTGCTAAGAAGAACTGGAAAAAGTGAGGCGGGCCCATGTCCCCGCGCATGGTCGTGGAAAACTCAGGACGGTAGGTATTCAAGCACCCAAAGATGTGCCATTAGATATTAGGTTTTCCTCAGACGGGCCCCATGGCTGCAAGAGTGGATTGATTGTTCCTCTTGCTGAGTGGCCTGAGGGCTGTGGATTCTCCAGGCTTTTGGGGTAGCCCAGGCTCATGGCTCCTGTACAGAGCCCCGTGCACACCCCGGTTGTGTTCCACAGCGTCTCAACATGTGCTTGGATCGATGATGACACCCTTGCATGCATTCCTTGGAAAATCTGAAACAAATGAGTGAGAACACTCTACCGTCTCCTCATCGAAACTGAGGTTCAGCACGTTTCCTCTCTCAGGGGGAGAGGACAGTTAGGAATGAGGGCCAGCGTCTCCCGCCGACATGCATGCAAACACCACCAAGGACTCCAGTATTGGAGGGGCTCCTTTCTGAGGGTTGACCATGTATGCACATAAGCTGTGTTATCTGTGAATCCCGGGTCCCTGCTGAATGGCTGTTGAGGGAATGCGAGGGGGCAGGCTCTCCTGCTGGTCTTAAGAGTCAGAGTGTGTGCTGGTCTAGGCCCAGTTAGCTTGCAGTTGGGAGGTGAGTTTTGGCCAGGATCACGCTTCGTGCATGCCATTTTGGGGGTTAATTCTGGAAGCCAAAATGAGCAAGCGTCCATGGTTGGTGCCTGGAACCTCAGGCCAGGCCTCTGGCCCTCCCTTTTCTTGCGTTTTCCGCGGTGAGTTTCTTGAGTGCCTAGTGAGGCTGGAGCAATGGGCGGGGGTGAGCTCGCTTGGGCATCGGCGGAAAGGGGCTGATGGATTAGGCCTCGCTCCTGCCCTTGTTTGCTTCTCTACTTTAACTCCCGGCACACTGTTGATGCCAAGTGGGTCATCGTGGAGTGGGGAGAGGAACAAGTGCTGAATTTAAACCTGCGTGGATCACTGATGGCCCGCACAGGAAGGTAAGGGAAGATGAGGACATGTCCTTTGTGATGTCGTGGAATAGGCCATCATAATTGGGTTGCAGGTGCTGGCTTCGGCTTCCCAAGGATGTGTCATGTTCGTGATTGGCTGGCATCAGCTGCCTATGTAGGGGATGGCTTTGGCAGTTGAAGTGGATGAGGTGAGGTAGATAACCTGTGTAGAGTTGCGATCCCTTTGCCAGAGGAAAGACACCCAAAGGGTGTCTTGCGAGACGTAAAGATGATCGACATGGTGACGCGTCTCTGCCGGCATCCTTGGAGGATGGTTAGTTATGCGAACATCACTTTGGCCGCTTTGTCACTTGTTTGGGAATGTGTAAAGCGAAAGTGCTTCTCCCGGGAGGCCATGACTCGGCTTGGAAACCGCCAGAGGTGTATCTGGAGCAGTCTGTTGGCGGGACAGAAGTGGGGGCACTGTTTCGACGCCAGGTGCACTGACGTGGAGAGCCACTGTGCCATTTCAAGCTTCCAGGTCCCCTCGTGTGGCAAAGGTTTTCCGTTGAAAAGTCTGTCTGTGGTCCTCGCGGACAGTGCCTTTGATCACTGTGAGCTCCTCGGTAGTGTCGCTGTGGCAGTGGAGAATTGCCAGGATTCATGGGGTGCGGTGGGCATTATCAAAGCAGACAGGCTTGCGGTGTGTCTTCCCTGCTGTTCAGTGTCTCTGTGTTCGCATGATGTCTGTGGCTTCAAGTCGAGTCGAGTCACCCTGCAGGCAGGAGGAGGGCACGTAGAGCAAAGCTGTGTAGGGTTTTAGCGTTTCCTCAGTAGTCAGGGCCGCTAACCCTACCAGTTGGAAGCTTGCCTATACGTGGCCGGGAAGGTGGCCTAATGTCCGCTGTCGGGTTCCAACCTGTGTCAGGGTTGCTGAAGCCAAACTCTTCCCATTGAGAGCATTCCCAAGTGGTCATGGAAAGTGACTTGGTCTAGTTGGCGAGATGAGGCACTTGGGCCGAAGTCCGTTAACCCCTTGAGAAGTGCCAGGCTTAATCTTGCCTGTCGGCAACTGCAGGTCGGTGTCAGCCTGCCCATGGGAGGTTACCTTGCTTCCGGGAGCACTGGGAGTGACCCCAAGGGCACATCAGATGTGGGGCTAGGTGGCAGGATCTCCAGGTCAACATAGGTGTGACACGCACGGCCGGGAGGGAGGTCTCGTCCAGTCTTTGTGCTTTGGTCAGAAGGCGTGGCTGTGGCAGAGTGAGAGTCTGTGTCCTATATCGACAGCCCTGGGGGTCAAAGTTTGCATGTGGCCTCATGAAACTGACAGGGGACTTTCTCCTTTCAGTTGGGGGTCCAACCAGGGTGCTGTGTATAAACTATGACGTTTACTGTTAGAGGCATCTGCAAAGGGCCACAGGGATACCCAGAGACCAACACGCGTATTTAGTGGCACCACAGGAATCCACAAACGCATCCTCCTGCACAGTCAGAGTCGCACACACCCACACGTGTGAATACACACATACAGCGTCTCACACACCGACCAACGTACGTGCGTAACTTCCTTCAGTCGTGCTGTGAGACACACGATCAGTTTTCGGTAAGGGATAGTGGTACTTGGGAAGCAGGTTCCAGGCTCACGCCCGGGTTATGTGTTCATAAGAATCATGTTCTCTGAGGAACCTGGAGCAATTCAGAAACCTGCGTGATTTCTGTCCACTTCTCAGGTGAAGTTGCAGGGTAAGGCTGGCTGTCGGAAAAGAGAAGAAGATCTTCACGTTATCTGATGACTGGATGTGCTAAGGAGAACTGGACAAAGGGGGACGGGCGCACGTTGCCGAGCGTGGCTGTGGATATCTCAGGATGGTAGGCATTCACCCATACTAAGATGTGCCAGTGGATATTAGGTTTTCCACAGATGGGCCCAATGGTTGCAAGAGTGGATTGATTGTTGGTCTTGCTGAGTGGCCTGAGGACTGTGGATTCCCCAGGCAGTTGGAGTACTTCCAGGTCATGGCTCCTCTGCAGAGCCACACAGCCTTCCCTTTTGTGTTCTGCATCATCCCAGCATGTGCTTGGATCGATGATGACACCCTTGTATGCATTCCTTGGAAAATCTGAACAAAATGAGTGAGAACGCTCTACCGTCTCCTCATCGAAACTGAGGTCCAGCACCTTTCCTCTCTCGGGGGTACGGGAGAGTTAGGAGTAAGGGCCAACGTCCCCTGCTGACAGGCATGCAAACACCACTAAGGGCTCCAGCATTGGAGGGGCTCCTGTCTGAGGGTCGATCATATCTGCCCATAAGCTTGGTCATCTATGAATCCCCAGTCCCTGCTAAAAGGCCATTGAGGGAATGCAAGAGGGCAGGTTTTCCTGCTAGTCTTCAGGGTTGGAGTGTTTTCTGGTGTAGACCCAGTAAGCCTGCAGCTTGGAGAGGTGATTTTTGGAAAGGATCACGCTTTGTGCATGCCGCTTCCGAGGTTGAGTATGGAAGCCAAAATGAGCAAGCTTCCCTGGTTGGAGCCTGGATCCTCAGGCCAGGCCTGTTACCCTCTCTTTTGTTGTGTTTCGCGCGGTGAGGTTCTTGACTGCCCGGTGTGGCTTGGAGCAGTGGGCGGGCGTGGGCTGGAGTTGGGCGATGGCGGATGGGGGCTGATGGTTTAGGCCTCAATGCTGCCCCTGTCAGCTCCTCTGCTGAAGTTGCCGGCACCCTGTTGGCGCTAAGTGGATTTTCGTGGAGTGGTGTGTGGATCAAGTGAAGCATTTCAGCCTGGGTGGTGTCTGCTGGCCTGGAGAGAAAGGTAAGGTATCATGAGTCAAGGTCCTGTGTGACGTCGTGGGATGGGCTGTCATCATTGGGTTGCAGGCGCTGGCCTCGGCTTCCCAAGAATGTGTCTTCTTCGTGATGGGCTGGCATAAGCTGCCTATGGAGCGGATGGCTTTGGCAGTTCAATTGGGTGAGTTGAGGTAGGTAACCTGTGTAGAGTTGCGATCCCGTTGCCCGAGGAATGACACCCAAAGGCTGTTTTGTGGGAAGTAGAGAAGATAGACATGGTGGGGCGTCTGTGCTGGCCTCCTTGGAGGTAGTTGAGTTATGCGAATATCCCCTTTGGCCGCTTTGTTCCCTTGTTTGGCAATGTGTAAAGCGAAAGTGTTTCTCCCGTGGGGGAATGACGCGACCGGCCAGTGTAGCACGCAGGCTTTTCGAACAGCCAGAGGTTTATCTGGAGCAGTCCATTGGTGGGGCAGAGATGGGGGCCCCATTGCCATGCCTGCTGTGCTGCCGTGGACAGCCACTGTTCCCTTTCAGGCTTCCAGGTCCCCTCACATGGCAGAGATCTTCTGTTTAAAGTCTGTCTGTGGTCCTCGGGGACCATGCCTTTGATCACTGTGAGTTACTCCGAAGTGTCACTGTGGCAGTAGGAGAATTTCCAGGATGAATGGGGTGGGATCAGCATCAACGAAGGAGACAGGCTTGCGTTCTGTCTTCCCTGGTGATCAGTGTTCCCGTGTTCTGAAGATATTTGTGGTTTCCAGTAGGGTCGTGTCGCCCTGTGGGCTGGAGGAGGCCCCGTAGGACGAGGCTTTCAAGGGTTTGACAGTTTCCTTACAGGTCAGGGCCACGAACATTCAAGATGGGAGCTGCCTGAGACGTGGCTGGGAATGTGGAGTAGTTTCCGCCGTGGGGATCCGACATGGGTCATGGTGGCAGAAGCCCACCACTTCCTGTGGTGGGCATTCCCACGGGTCAATGGAAAGTGATTAGGCCTAGGTGGCGAGAAGTCGCAGGTGGGCACACGTTCGTTAGCCCCTTGAGTGGTTTCAGGCTGCATCTTGCTAGTAGACAGCTGCCGGTCGGTGTCGGCCCGACCATGGGAGTTCCCTTGCTTCCGGAAGTGCTGCGAGTGACCCCAAATGCCCATCAGATATACTGGTAGCTGACAGAGTCTCGAGGTGCATGTAGATGTCACAGCCAAGGCCAGGAGGCAGGTCTCGTCGAGGCTGTGTGTTTTTCTCACAAGGCGTGGCTGTGGGAGTGCGTGAGTCCATGGACTATTTCAACAGCCCCTGGGGGTCAATGTGTGCCTGCGGCCTCTTGAAACTCACAGGGGTCTTTCTCCTTTCAGTTGGGGGTCTAACCAGGGTGCTGTGTATAAACTATTTCTTTTATTGTTGGACTCGTCTTCACAGGGCCATAGGGACACACAGAGACCAAGATGCGTATTCACCGGCACACAGAGAAACCCACAAGCACGTCCGCATGCGCACTCACAGTCACACAATCCCACACGCGAGAACGCATACATATAGCCTCTCATACACTGGCCAACGTATGTGCCTAACTTCCTGCATTCATACTATCAGACATGCAGTCAATTCTCGGTAAGGGATAGAGGTCCTTGGGAAGCAGTTTCAAGCTCAAGGCCAGGTAAATATTTTTATGGATCATGTCCTCTGAGGACACCGGTCCACTTATGAAGCCTCTGTGATTTCTGTCCACTTCTCAGGTGCAGTTGCTGGGAAAGGCTGGCCGTCGGCACAAACAAGAAGACCTTCGTGTGCTCTGATGACTGGAGGTGCTAAGAAGAACTGGAAAAAGTGAGGCGGGCCCATGTCCCCGCGCATGGTCGTGGAAAACTCAGGATGGTAGGTATTCAAGCACCCAAAGATGTGCCATTAAATATTAGGTTTTCCTCAGACGGGCCCCATGGCTGCAAGAGTGGATTGATTGTTCCTCTTGCTGAGTGGCCTGAGGGCTGTGGATTCTCCAGGCTTTTGGGGTAGCCCAGGCTCATGGCTCCTGTACAGAGCCCCGTGCACACCCCGGTTGTGTTCCACAGCGTCTCAACATGTGCTTGGATCGATGATGACACCCTTGCATGCATTCCTTGGAAAATCTGAAACAAATGAGTGAGAACACTCTACCGTCTCCTCATCGAAACTAAGGTTCAGCACGTTTCCTCTCTCAGGGGGAGAGGACAGTTAGGAATGAGGGCCAGCGTCTCCCACCGACATGCATGCAAACACCACCAAGGACTCCAGTATTGGAGGGGCTCCTTTCTGAGGGTTGACCATGTATGCACATAAGCTGTGTTATCTGTGAATCCCGGGTCCCTGCTGAATGGCTGTTGAGGGAATGCGAGGGGGCAGGCTCTCCTGCTGGTCTTAAGAGTCAGAGTGTGTGCTGGTCTAGGCCCAGTTAGCTTGCAGTTGGGAGGTGAGTTTTGGCCAGGATCACGCTTCGTGCATGCCATTTTGGGGGTTAATTCTGGAAGCCAAAATGAGCAAGCGTCCATGGTTGGTGCCTGGAACCTCAGGCCAGGCCTCTGGCCCTCCCTTTTCTTGCGTTTTCCGCGGTGAGTTTCTTGAGTGCCTAGTGAGGCTGGAGCAATGGGCGGGGGTGAGCTCGCTTGGGCATCGGCGGAAAGGGGCTGATGGATTAGGCCTCGCTCCTGCCCTTGTTTGCTTCTCTACTTTAACTCCCGGCACACTGTTGATGCCAAGTGGGTCATCGTGGAGTGGGGAGAGGAACAAGTGCTGAATTTAAACCTGCGTGGATCACTGATGGCCCGCACAGGAAGGTAAGGGAAGATGAGGACATGTCCTTTGTGATGTCGTGGAATAGGCCATCATAATTGGGTTGCAGGTGCTGGCTTCGGCTTCCCAAGGATGTGTCATGTTCGTGATTGGCTGGCATCAGCTGCCTATGGAGGGGATGGCTTTGGCAGTTCAAGTGGATGAGGTGAGGTAGATAACCTGTGTAGAGTTGCGATCCCTTTGCCAGAGGAAAGACACCCAAAGGGTGTCTTGCGAGACGTAAAGATGATCGACATGGTGACGCGTCTCTGCCGGCATCCTTGGAGGATGGTTAGTTATGCGAACATCACTTTGGCCGCTTTGTCACTTGTTTGGGAATGTGTAAAGCGAAAGTGCTTCTCCCGGGAGGCCATGACTCGGCTTGGAAACCGCCAGAGGTGTATCTGGAGCAGTCTGTTGGCGGGACAGAAGTGGGGGCACTGTTTCGACGCCAGGTGCACTGACGTGGAGAGCCACTGTGCCATTTCAAGCTTCCAGGTCCCCTCGTGTGGCAAAGGTTTTCCGTTGAAAAGTCTGTCTGTGGTCCTCGTGGACAGTGCCTTTGATCACTGTGAGCTCCTCGGTAGTGTCGCTGTGGCAGTGGAGAATTGCCAGGATTCATGGGGTGCGGTGGGCATTATCAAAGCAGACAGGCTTGCGGTGTGTCTTCCCTGCTGTTCAGTGTCTCTGTGTTCGCATGATGTCTGTGGCTTCAAGTCGAGTCGAGTCACCCTGCAGGCAGGAGGAGGGCACGTAGAGCAAAGCTGTGTAGGGTTTTAGCGTTTCCTCAGTAGTCAGGGCCGCTAACCCTACCAGTTGGAAGCTTGCCTATACGTGGCCGGGAAGGTGGCCTAATGTCCGCTGTCGGGTTCCAACCTGTGTCAGGGTTGCTGAAGCCAAACTCTTCCCATTGAGAGCATTCCCAAGTGGTCATGGAAAGTGACTTGGTCTAGTTGGCGAGATGAGGCACTTGGGCCGAAGTCCGTTAACCCCTTGAGAAGTGCCAGGCTTAATCTTGCCTGTCGGCAACTGCAGGTCGGTGTCAGCCTGCCCATGGGAGGTTACCTTGCTTCCGGGAGCACTGGGAGTGACCCCAAGGGCACATCAGATGTGGTGCTAGGTGGCAGGATCTCCAGGTCAACATAGGTGTGACACGCACGGCCGGGAGGGAGGTCTCGTCCAGTCTTTGTGCTTTGGTCAGAAGGCGTGGCTGTGGCAGAGTGAGAGTCTGTGTCCTATATCGACAGCCCTGGGGGTCAAAGTTTGCATGTGGCCTCATGAAACTGACAGGGGACTTTCTCCTTTCAGTTGGGGGTCCAACCAGGGTGCTGTGTATAAACTATGACGTTTACTGTTAGAGGCATCTGCAAAGGGCCACAGGGATACCCAGAGACCAACACGCGTATTTAGTGGCACCACAGGAATCCACAAACGCATCCTCCTGCACAGTCAGAGTCGCACACACCCACACGTGTGAATACACACATACAGCGTCTCACACACCGACCAACGTACGTGCGTAACTTCCTTCAGTCGTGCTGTGAGACACACGATCAGTTTTCGGTAAGGGATAGTGGTACTTGGGAAGCAGGTTCCAGGCTCACGCCCGGGTTATGTGTTCATAAGAATCATGTTCTCTGAGGAACGTGGAGCAATTCAGAAACCTGCATGATTTCTGTCCACTTCTCAGGTGCAGTTGAAGGGTAAGGCTGGCTGTCGGCAAAGAGAAGAAGACCTTCACGTTGTCTGATGACTGGATGTGCTAAGGAGAACTGGAAAAAGTGGGGCGGGTGCACGTTGCCGAGCGTGGCTGTGGATATCTCAGGACGGTAGGCATTCACCCATACTAAGATGTGCCAGTGGATATTAGGTTTTCCACAGATGGGCCCAATGGTTGCAAGAGTGGATTGATTGTTGGTCTTGCTGAGTGGCCTGAGGACTGTGGATTCCCCAGGCAGTTGGAGTACTTCCAGGTCATGGCTCCTCTGCAGAGTCACACAGCCTTCCCTTTTGTGTTCTGCATCATCCCAGCATGTGCTTGGATCGATGATGACACCCTTGTATGCATTCCTTGGAAAATCTGAACAAAATGAGTGAGAACGCTCTACCGTCTCCTCATCGAAACTGAGGTCCAGCACCTTTCCTCTCTCGGGGGTACGGGAGAGTTAGGAGTGAGGGCCAACGTCCCCTGCTGACAGGCATGCAAACACCACTAAGGGCTCCAGCATTGGAGGGGCTCCTGTCTGAGGGTCGACCATATCTGCCCATAAGCTTGGTCATCTATGAATCCCCAGTCCCTGCTAAAAGGCCATTGAGGGAATGCAAGAGGGCAGAATTTCCTGCTAGTCTTCAGGGTTGGAGTGTTTTCTGGTGTAGACCCAGTAAGCTTGCAGCTTGGAGAGGTGATTTTTGGAAAGGATCACGCTTTGTGTATGCCGCTTCCGAGGTTGAGTATGGAAGCCAAAATGAGCAAGCTTCCCTGGTTGGAGCCTGGATCCTCAGGCCAGGCCTGTTACCCTCTGTTTTGTTGTGTTTCGCGTAGTGAGGTTATTGACTGCCCGGTGTGGCTTGGAGCAGTGGGCGGGCGTGGGCTGGAGTTGGGCGATGGCGGATGGGGGCTGATGGTTTAGGCCTCAGTGCTGCCCCTGTCAGCTCCTCTGCTGAAGTTGCCGGCACACTGTTGGCGCTAAGTGGATTTTCGTGGAGTGGGGTGTGGATCAAGTGAAGCATTTCAGCCTGGGTGGTGGCTGCTGGCCTGGAGAGAAAGGTAAGGTATCATGAGTAAAGGTCCTGTGTGACGTCGTGGGATGGGCTGTCATCATTGGGTTGCAGGCGCTGGCCTCGGCTTCCCAAGAATGTGTCTTCTTCGTGATGGGCTGGCATAAGATGCCTATGGAGCGGATGGCTTTGGCAGTTCAATTGGGTGAGTTGAGGTAGGTAACCTGTGTAGAGTTGCGATCCCGTTGCCCGAGGAATGACACCCAAAGGGTGTCTTGCGGGAAGTAGAGAAGAGCGACATGGTGAGGCGTCTGTGCCGGCCTCGTTGGAGGTAGTTGAGTTATGCGAATATCCCCTTTGGCCGCTTTGTTCCCTTGTTTGGCAATGTGTAAAGCCGAAGTGTTTCTCCTGTGGGGGAATGACGTGACCGGCCAGTGTAGCACGCAGGCCTTTTTGAACAGCCAGAGGTTTATCTGGAGCAGTCCATTGGTGGGGCAGAGATGGGGGCCCCATTGCCATGCCTGCTGTGCTGCCGTGGACAGCCACTGTTCCCTTTCAGGCTTCCAAATCACCTCGCATGGTACAGGTCTTCCATTGAAACTCTGTCTGTGGTCCTCAGGGACCATGCCTTTGATCACTGTGAGTTACTCGGTAGTGTCACTGTGGCAGTGGAGAATTTCCAGGATGCATGGGGTGGGATCAGCATCAACGAAGCAGACAGGCTTGCGGTCTGTCTTCCCTGGTGTTCAGTGTTCCCGTGTTCGGAAGATGTTTGTGGTTTCCAGTAGGGCCGTGTCGCCCTGTGGGCTGGAAGAGGGCCCGTAGGACGAGGCTTTCAAGGATTTGAACGTTTCCTTAGGGCTCAGGGCCGAGAACATTCAAGATGGGAGCTGCCTGAGACGTGGCTGGGAACGTGGAGTAGTTTCCGCTGTGGGTATCCGACATGGGTCATGGTGGCTGAAGCCCACCACTTCCTGTGGTGGGCATTCCCACGAGTCAATGGAAAGTGATTAGGCCTTGTTGGTAAGAAGTGGCACGAGGGCCCACGTTCGTTAGCCCCTTGAGTGGTTTCAGGCTGCATCTTGGCAGTAGACAGCTGCCGGTCGGTGTCGGCCTGACCATGGGAGTTCCCTTGCTTCCGGAAGTGCTGCGAGTGACCCCAAATGTCCATCAGATATACTGGTAGCTGACAGAGTCTCGAGGTGCATGTCGATGTCACAGCCAAGGCCCGGAGGCAGGTCTCGTCGAGTCTTTGTGTTTTGGTAAGAAGGCGTGGCTGTGGGAGACTGGGAGTTCGTGGACCCATTCAACAGCCCCTAGGGGTCAAATTGTGCTAGCGGCCTCTTGAAGCTGACAGGGGTCTTTCTCCTTTCCGTTGGGGGTCTAACCAGGGTGCTGTGTATAAACTATTTCTTTTATTGTTGCACTCGTCTTCACAGGGCCATAGGGACACACAGAGACCAAGATGCGTATTCACCGGCACACAGAGAAACCCACAAGCACGTCCGCATGCGCACTCACAGTCACACAATCCCACACGCGAGAACGCATACATATAGCCTCTCACACACTGGCCAACGTATGTGCCTAACTTCCTGCATTCATACTATCAGACATGCAGTCAATTCTCCGTAAGGGATAGAGGTCCTTGGGAAGCAGTTTCAAGCTCAAGGCCAGGTAAATATTTTTATGGATCATGTCCTCTGAGGACACCGGTCCACTTATGAAGCCTCTGTGATTTCTGTCCACTTCTCAGGTGCAGTTGCTGGGAAAGGCTGGCCGTCGGCACAAACAAGAAGACCTTCGTGTGCTCTGATGACTGGAGGTGCTAAGAAGAACTGGAAAAAGTGAGGCGGGCCCATGTCCCCGCGCATGGTCGTGGAAAACTCAGGACGGTAGGTATTCAAGCACCCAAAGATGTGCCATTAGATATTAGGTTTTCCTCAGACGGGCCCCATGGCTGCAAGAGTGGATTGATTGTTCCTCTTGCTGAGTGGCCTGAGGGCTGTGGATTCTCCAGGCTTTTGGGGTAGCCCAGGCTCATGGCTCCTGTACAGAGCCCCGTGCACACCCCGGTTGTGTTCCACAGCGTCTCAACATGTGCTTGGATCGATGATGACACCCTTGCATGCATTCCTTGGAAAATCTGAAACAAATGAGTGAGAACACTCTACCGTCTCCTCATCGAAACTGAGGTTCAGCACGTTTCCTCTCTCAGGGGGAGAGGACAGTTAGGAATGAGGGCCAGCGTCTCCCGCCGACATGCATGCAAACACCACCAAGGACTCCAGTATTGGAGGGGCTCCTTTCTGAGGGTTGACCATGTATGCACATAAGCTGTGTTATCTGTGAATCCCGGGTCCCTGCTGAATGGCTGTTGAGGGAATGCGAGGGGGCAGGCTCTCCTGCTGGTCTTAAGAGTCAGAGTGTGTGCTGGTCTAGGCCCAGTTAGCTTGCAGTTGGGAGGTGAGTTTTGGCCAGGATCACGCTTCGTGCATGCCATTTTGGGGGTTAATTCTGGAAGCCAAAATGAGCAAGCGTCCATGGTTGGTGCCTGGAACCTCAGGCCAGGCCTCTGGCCCTCCCTTTTCTTGCGTTTTTCGCGGTGAGTTTCTTGAGTGCCTAGTGAGGCTGGAGCAATGGGCGGGGGTGAGCTCGCTTGGGCATCGGCGGAAAGGGGCTGATGGATTAGGCCTCGCTCCTGCCCTTGTTTGCTTCTCTACTTTAACTCCCGGCACACTGTTGATGCCAAGTGGGTCATCGTGGAGTGGGGAGAGGAACAAGTGCTGAATTTAAACCTGCGTGGATCACTGATGGCCCGCACAGGAAGGTAAGGGAAGATGAGGACATGTCCTTTGTGATGTCGTGGAATAGGCCATCATAATTGGGTTGCAGGTGCTGGCTTCGGCTTCCCAAGGATGTGTCATGTTCGTGATTGGCTGGCATCAGCTGCCTATGTAGGGGATGGCTTTGGCAGTTGAAGTGGATGAGGTGAGGTAGATAACCTGTGTAGAGTTGCGATCCCTTTGCCAGAGGAAAGACACCCAAAGGGTGTCTTGCGAGACGTAAAGATGATCGACATGGTGACGCGTCTCTGCCGGCATCCTTGGAGGATGGTTAGTTATGCGAACATCACTTTGGCCGCTTTGTCACTTGTTTGGGAATGTGTAAAGCGAAAGTGCTTCTCCCGGGAGGCCATGACTCGGCTTGGAAACCGCCAGAGGTGTATCTGGAGCAGTCTGTTGGCGGGACAGAAGTGGGGGCACTGTTTCGACGCCAGGTGCACTGACGTGGAGAGCCACTGTGCCATTTCAAGCTTCCAGGTCCCCTCGTGTGGCAAAGGTTTTCCGTTGAAAAGTCTGTCTGTGGTCCTCGCGGACAGTGCCTTTGATCACTGTGAGCTCCTCGGTAGTGTCGCTGTGGCAGTGGAGAATTGCCAGGATTCATGGGGTGCGGTGGGCATTATCAAAGCAGACAGGCTTGCGGTGTGTCTTCCCTGCTGTTCAGTGTCTCTGTGTTCGCATGATGTCTGTGGCTTCAAGTCGAGTCGAGTCACCCTGCAGGCAGGAGGAGGGCACGTAGAGCAAAGCTGTGTAGGGTTTTAGCGTTTCCTCAGTAGTCTGGGCCGCTAACCCTACCAGTTGGAAGCTTGCCTATACGTGGCCGGGAAGGTGGCCTAATGTCCGCTGTCGGGTTCCAACCTGTGTCAGGGTTGCTGAAGCCAAACTCTTCCCATTGAGAGCATTCCCAAGTGGTCATGGAAAGTGACTTGGTCTAGTTGGCGAGATGAGGCACTTGGGCCGAAGTCCGTTAACCCCTTGAGAAGTGCCAGGCTTAATCTTGCCTGTCGGCAACTGCAGGTCGGTGTCAGCCTGCCCATGGGAGGTTACCTTGCTTCCGGGAGCACTGGGAGTGACCCCAAGGGCACATCAGATGTGGGGCTAGGTGGCAGGATCTCCAGGTCAACATAGGTGTGACACGCACGGCCGGGAGGGAGGTCTCGTCCAGTCTTTGTGCTTTGGTCAGAAGGCGTGGCTGTGGCAGAGTGAGAGTCTGTGTCCTATATCGACAGCCCTGGGGGTCAAAGTTTGCATGTGGCCTCATGAAACTGACAGGGGACTTTCTCCTTTCAGTTGGGGGTCCAACCAGGGTGCTGTGTATAAACTATGACGTTTACTGTTAGAGGCATCTGCAAAGGGCCACAGGGATACCCAGAGACCAACACGCGTATTTAGTGGCACCACAGGAATCCACAAACGCATCCTCCTGCACAGTCAGAGTCGCACACACCCACACGTGTGAATACACACATACAGCGTCTCACACACCGACCAACGTACGTGCGTAACTTCCTTCAGTCGTGCTGTGAGACACACGATCAGTTTTCGGTAAGGGATAGTGGTACTTGGGAAGCAGGTTCCAGGCTCACGCCCGGGTTATGTGTTCATAAGAATCATGTTCTCTGAGGAACCTGGAGCAATTCAGAAACCTGCGTGATTTCTGTCCACTTCTCAGGTGAAGTTGCAGGGTAAGGCTGGCTGTCGGAAAAGAGAAGAAGATCTTCACGTTATCTGATGACTGGATGTGCTAAGGAGAACTGGACAAAGGGGGACGGGCGCACGTTGCCGAGCGTGGCTGTGGATATCTCAGGATGGTAGGCATTCACCCATACTAAGATGTGCCAGTGGATATTAGGTTTTCCACAGATGGGCCCAATGGTTGCAAGAGTGGATTGATTGTTGGTCTTGCTGAGTGGCCTGAGGACTGTGGATTCCCCAGGCAGTTGGAGTACTTCCAGGTCATGGCTCCTCTGCAGAGCCACACAGCCTTCCCTTTTGTGTTCTGCAGCATCCCAGCATGTGCTTGGATCGATGATGACACCCTTGTATGCATTCCTTGGAAAATCTGAACAAAATGAGTGAGAACGCTCTACCGTCTCCTCATCGAAACTGAGGTCCAGCACCTTTCCTCTCTCGGGGGTACGGGAGAGTTAGGAGTAAGGGCCAACGTCCCCTGCTGACAGGCATGCAAACACCACTAAGGGCTCCAGCATTGGAGGGGCTCCTGTCTGAGGGTCGATCATATCTGCCCATAAGCTTGGTCATCTATGAATCCCCAGTCCCTGCTAAAAGGCCATTGAGGGAATGCAAGAGGGCAGGTTTTCCTGCTAGTCTTCAGGGTTGGAGTGTTTTCTGGTGTAGACCCAGTAAGCTTGCAGCTTGGAGAGGTGATTTTTGGAAAGGATCACGCTTTGTGCATGCCGCTTCCGAGGTTGAGTATGGAAGCCAAAATGAGCAAGCTTCCCTGGTTGGAGCCTGGATCCTCAGGCCAGGCCTGTTACCCTCTCTTTTGTTGTGTTTCGCGCGGTGAGGTTCTTGACTGCCCGGTGTGGCTTGGAGCAGTGGGCGGGCGTGGGCTGGAGTTGGGCGATGGCGGATGGGGGCTGATGGTTTAGGCCTCAATGCTGCCCCTGTCAGCTCCTCTGCTGAAGTTGCCGGCACCCTGTTGGCGCTAAGTGGATTTTCGTGGAGTGGTGTGTGGATCAAGTGAAGCATTTCAGCCTGGGTGGTGTCTGCTGGCCTGGAGAGAAAGGTAAGGTATCATGAGTCAAGGTCCTGTGTGACGTCGTGGGATGGGCTGTCATCATTGGGTTGCAGGCGCTGGCCTCGGCTTCCCAAGAATGTGTCTTCTTCGTGATGGGCTGGCATAAGCTGCCTATGGAGCGGATGGCTTTGGCAGTTCAATTGGGTGAGTTGAGGTAGGTAACCTGTGTAGAGTTGCGATCCCGTTGCCCGAGGAATGACACCCAAAGGCTGTTTTGTGGGAAGTAGAGAAGATAGACATGGTGGGGCGTCTGTGCTGGCCTCCTTGGAGGTAGTTGAGTTATGCGAATATCCCCTTTGGCCGCTTTGTTCCCTTGTTTGGCAATGTGTAAAGCGAAAGTGTTTCTCCCGTGGGGGAATGACGCGACCGGCCAGTGTAGCACGCAGGCTTTTCGAACAGCCAGAGGTTTATCTGGAGCAGTCCATTGGTGGGGCAGAGATGGGGGCCCCATTGCCATGCCTGCTGTGCTGCCGTGGACAGCCACTGTTCCCTTTCAGGCTTCCAGGTCCCCTCACATGGCAGAGATCTTCTGTTTAAAGTCTGTCTGTGGTCCTCGGGGACCATGCCTTTGATCACTGTGAGTTACTCCGAAGTGTCACTGTGGCAGTAGGAGAATTTCCAGGATGAATGGGGTGGGATCAGCATCAACGAAGGATACAGGCTTGCGTTCTGTCTTCCCTGGTGATCAGTGTTCCCGTGTTCTGAAGATATTTGTGGTTTCCAGTAGGGTCGTGTCGCCCTGTGGGCTGGAGGAGGTCCCGTAGGACGAGGCTTTCAAGGGTTTGACAGTTTCCTTACAGGTCAGGGCCACGAACATTCAAGATGGGAGCTGCCTGAGACGTGGCTGGGAATGTGGAGTAGTTTCCGCCGTGGGGATCCGACATGGGTCATGGTGGCAGAAGCCCACCACTTCCTGTGGTGGGCATTCCCACGGGTCAATGGAAAGTGATTAGGCCTAGGTGGCGAGAAGTGGCAGGTGGGCCCACGTTCGTTAGCCCCTTGAGTGGTTTCAGGCTGCATCTTGCTAGTAGACAGCTGCCGGTCGGTGTCGGCCCGACCATGGGAGTTCCCTTGCTTCCGGAAGTGCTGCGAGTGACCCCAAATGCCCATCAGATATACTGGTAGCTGACAGAGTCTCGAGGTGCATGTAGATGTCACAGCCAAGGCCAGGAGGCAGGTCTCGTCGAGGCTGTGTGTTTTTCTCACAAGGCGTGGCTGTGGGAGTGCGTGAGTCCATGGACTATTTCAACAGCCCCTGGGGGTCAAAGTGTGCCTGCGGCCTCTTGAAACTCACAGGGGTCTTTCTCCTTTCAGTTGGGGGTCTAACCAGGGTGCTGTGTATAAACTATTTCTTTTATTGTTGGACTCGTCTTCACAGGGCCATAGGGACACACAGAGACCAAGATGCGTATTCACCGGCACACAGAGAAACCCACAAGCACGTCCGCATGCGCACTCACAGTCACACAATCCCACACGCGAGAACGCATACATATAGCCTCTCATACACTGGCCAACGTATGTGCCTAACTTCCTGCATTCATACTATCAGACATGCAGTCAATTCTCGGTAAGGGATAGAGGTCCTTGGGAAGCAGTTTCAAGCTCAAGGCCAGGTAAATATTTTTATGGATCATGTCCTCTGAGGACACCGGTCCACTTATGAAGCCTCTGTGATTTCTGTCCACTTCTCAGGTGCAGTTGCTGGGAAAGGCTGGCCGTCGGCACAAACAAGAAGACCTTCGTGTGCTCTGATGACTGGAGGTGCTAAGAAGAACTGGAAAAAGTGAGGCGGGCCCATGTCCCCGCGCATGGTCGTGGAAAACTCAGGACGGTAGGTATTCAAGCACCCAAAGATGTGCCATTAGATATTAGGTTTTCCTCAGACGGGCCCCATGGCTGCAAGAGTGGATTGATTGTTCCTCTTGCTGAGTGGCCTGAGGGCTGTGGATTCTCCAGGCTTTTGGGGTAGCCCAGGCTCATGGCTCCTGTACAGAGCCCCGTGCACACCCCGGTTGTGTTCCACAGCGTCTCAACATGTGCTTGGATCGATGATGACACCCTTGCATGCATTCCTTGGAAAATCTGAAACAAATGAGTGAGAACACTCTACCGTCTCCTCATCGAAACTGAGGTTCAGCACGTTTCCTCTCTCAGGGGGAGAGGACAGTTAGGAATGAGGGCCAGCGTCTCCCGCCGACATGCATGCAAACACCACCAAGGACTCCAGTATTGGAGGGGCTCCTTTCTGAGGGTTGACCATGTATGCACATAAGCTGTGTTATCTGTGAATCCCGGGTCCCTGCTGAATGGCTGTTGAGGGAATGCGAGGGGGCAGGCTCTCCTGCTGGTCTTAAGAGTCAGAGTGTGTGCTGGTCTAGGCCCAGTTAGCTTGCAGTTGGGAGGTGAGTTTTGGCCAGGATCACGCTTCGTGCATGCCATTTTGGGGGTTAATTCTGGAAGCCAAAATGAGCAAGCGTCCATGGTTGGTGCCTGGAACCTCAGGCCAGGCCTCTGGCCCTCCCTTTTCTTGCGTTTTTCGCGGTGAGTTTCTTGAGTGCCTAGTGAGGCTGGAGCAATGGGCGGGGGTGAGCTCGCTTGGGCATCGGCGGAAAGGGGCTGATGGATTAGGCCTCGCTCCTGCCCTTGTTTGCTTCTCTACTTTAACTCCCGGCACACTGTTGATGCCAAGTGGGTCATCGTGGAGTGGGGAGAGGAACAAGTGCTGAATTTAAACCTGCGTGGATCACTGATGGCCCGCACAGGAAGGTAAGGGAAGATGAGGACATGTCCTTTGTGATGTCGTGGAATAGGCCATCATAATTGGGTTGCAGGTGCTGGCTTCGGCTTCCCAAGGATGTGTCATGTTCGTGATTGGCTGGCATCAGCTGCCTATGTAGGGGATGGCTTTGGCAGTTGAAGTGGATGAGGTGAGGTAGATAACCTGTGTAGAGTTGCGATCCCTTTGCCAGAGGAAAGACACCCAAAGGGTGTCTTGCGAGACGTAAAGATGATCGACATGGTGACGCGTCTCTGCCGGCATCCTTGGAGGATGGTTAGTTATGCGAACATCACTTTGGCCGCTTTGTCACTTGTTTGGGAATGTGTAAAGCGAAAGTGCTTCTCCCGGGAGGCCATGACTCGGCTTGGAAACCGCCAGAGGTGTATCTGGAGCAGTCTGTTGGCGGGACAGAAGTGGGGGCACTGTTTCGACGCCAGGTGCACTGACGTGGAGAGCCACTGTGCCATTTCAAGCTTCCAGGTCCCCTCGTGTGGCAAAGGTTTTCCGTTGAAAAGTCTGTCTGTGGTCCTCGCGGACAGTGCCTTTGATCACTGTGAGCTCCTCGGTAGTGTCGCTGTGGCAGTGGAGAATTGCCAGGATTCATGGGGTGCGGTGGGCATTATCAAAGCAGACAGGCTTGCGGTGTGTCTTCCCTGCTGTTCAGTGTCTCTGTGTTCGCATGATGTCTGTGGCTTCAAGTCGAGTCGAGTCACCCTGCAGGCAGGAGGAGGGCACGTAGAGCAAAGCTGTGTAGGGTTTTAGCGTTTCCTCAGTAGTCTGGGCCGCTAACCCTACCAGTTGGAAGCTTGCCTATACGTGGCCGGGAAGGTGGCCTAATGTCCGCTGTCGGGTTCCAACCTGTGTCAGGGTTGCTGAAGCCAAACTCTTCCCATTGAGAGCATTCCCAAGTGGTCATGGAAAGTGACTTGGTCTAGTTGGCGAGATGAGGCACTTGGGCCGAAGTCCGTTAACCCCTTGAGAAGTGCCAGGCTTAATCTTGCCTGTCGGCAACTGCAGGTCGGTGTCAGCCTGCCCATGGGAGGTTACCTTGCTTCCGGGAGCACTGGGAGTGACCCCAAGGGCACATCAGATGTGGGGCTAGGTGGCAGGATCTCCAGGTCAACATAGGTGTGACACGCACGGCCGGGAGGGAGGTCTCGTCCAGTCTTTGTGCTTTGGTCAGAAGGCGTGGCTGTGGCAGAGTGAGAGTCTGTGTCCTATATCGACAGCCCTGGGGGTCAAAGTTTGCATGTGGCCTCATGAAACTGACAGGGGACTTTCTCCTTTCAGTTGGGGGTCCAACCAGGGTGCTGTGTATAAACTATGACGTTTACTGTTAGAGGCATCTGCAAAGGGCCACAGGGATACCCAGAGACCAACACGCGTATTTAGTGGCACCACAGGAATCCACAAACGCATCCTCCTGCACAGTCAGAGTCGCACACACCCACACGTGTGAATACACACATACAGCGTCTCACACACCGACCAACGTACGTGCGTAACTTCCTTCAGTCGTGCTGTGAGACACACGATCAGTTTTCGGTAAGGGATAGTGGTACTTGGGAAGCAGGTTCCAGGCTCACGCCCGGGTTATGTGTTCATAAGAATCATGTTCTCTGAGGAACGTGGAGCAATTCAGAAACCTGCATGATTTCTGTCCACTTCTCAGGTGCAGTTGAAGGGTAAGGCTGGCTGTCGGCAAAGAGAAGAAGACCTTCACGTTGTCTGATGACTGGATGTGCTAAGGAGAACTGGAAAAAGTGGGGCGGGTGCACGTTGCCGAGCGTGGCTGTGGATATCTCAGGACGGTAGGCATTCACCCATACTAAGATGTGCCAGTGGATATTAGGTTTTCCACAGATGGGCCCAATGGTTGCAAGAGTGGATTGATTGTTGGTCTTGCTGAGTGGCCTGAGGACTGTGGATTCCCCAGGCAGTTGGAGTACTTCCAGGTCATGGCTCCTCTGCAGAGTCACACAGCCTTCCCTTTTGTGTTCTGCATCATCCCAGCATGTGCTTGGATCGATGATGACACCCTTGTATGCATTCCTTGGAAAATCTGAACAAAATGAGTGAGAACGCTCTACCGTCTCCTCATCGAAACTGAGGTCCAGCACCTTTCCTCTCTCGGGGGTACGGGAGAGTTAGGAGTGAGGGCCAACGTCCCCTGCTGACAGGCATGCAAACACCACTAAGGGCTCCAGCATTGGAGGGGCTCCTGTCTGAGGGTCGACCATATCTGCCCATAAGCTTGGTCATCTATGAATCCCCAGTCCCTGCTAAAAGGCCATTGAGGGAATGCAAGAGGGCAGATTTTCCTGCTAGTCTTCAGGGTTGGAGTGTTTTCTGGTGTAGACCCAGTAAGCTTGCAGCTTGGAGAGGTGATTTTTGGAAAGGATCACGCTTTGTGTATGCCGCTTCCGAGGTTGAGTATGGAAGCCAAAATGAGCAAGCTTCCCTGGTTGGAGCCTGGATCCTCAGGCCAGGCCTGTTACCCTCTGTTTTGTTGTGTTTCGCGTAGTGAGGTTCTTGACTGCCCGGTGTGGCTTGGAGCAGTGGGCGGGCGTGGGCTGGAGTTGGGCGATGGCGGATGGGGGCTGATGGTTTAGGCCTCAGTGCTGCCCCTGTCAGCTCCTCTGCTGAAGTTGCCGGCACACTGTTGGCGCTAAGTGGATTTTCGTGGAGTGGGGTGTGGATCAAGTGAAGCATTTCAGCCTGGGTGGTGGCTGCTGGCCTGGAGAGAAAGGTAAGGTATCATGAGTAAAGGTCCAGTGTGACGTCGTGGGATGGGCTGTCATCATTGGGTTGCAGGCGCTGGCCTCGGCTTCCCAAGAATGTGTCTTCTTCGTGATGGGCTGGCATAAGATGCCTATGGAGCGGATGGCTTTGGCAGTTCAATTGGGTGAGTTGAGGTAGGTAACCTGTGTAGAGTTGCGATCCCGTTGCCCGAGGAATGACACCCAAAGGGTGTCTTGCGGGAAGTAGAGAAGAGCGACATGGTGAGGCGTCTGTGCCGGCCTCGTTGGAGGTAGTTGAGTTATGCGAATATCCCCTTTGGCCGCTTTGTTCCCTTGTTTGGCAGTGTGTAAAGCCGAAGTGTTTCTCCTGTGGGGGAATGACGTGACCGGCCAGTGTAGCACGCAGGCCTTTTTGAACAGCCAGAGGTTTATCTGGAGCAGTCCATTGGTGGGGCAGAGATGGGGGCCCCATTGCCATGCCTGCTGTGCTGCCGTGGACAGCCACTGTTCCCTTTCAGGCTTCCAAATCACCTCGCATGGCACAGGTCTTCCATTGAAAGTCTGTCTGTGGTCCTCAGGGACCATGCCTTTGATCACTGTGAGTTACTCGGTAGTGTCACTGTGGCAGTGGAGAATTTCCAGGATGCATGGGGTGGGATCAGCATCAACGAAGCCGACAGGCTTGCGGTCTGTCTTCCCTGGTGTTCAGTGTTCCCGTGTTCGGAAGATGTTTGTGGTTTCCAGTAGGGCCGTGTCACCCTGTGGGCTGGAAGAGGGCCCGTAGGACGAGGCTTTCAAGGATTTGAACGTTTCCTTAGGGCTCAGGGCCGAGAACATTCAAGATGGGAGCTGCCTGAGACGTGGCTGGGAATGTGGAGTAGTTTCCGCCGTGGGGATCCGACATGGGTCATGGTGGCTGAAGCCCACCACTTCCTGTGGTGGGCATTCCCACGAGTCAATGGAAAGTGATTAGGCCTTGTTGGTAAGAAGTGGCACGAGGGCCCACGTTCGTTAGCCCCTTGAGTGGTTTCAGGCTGCATCTTGGCAGTAGACAGCTGCCGGTCGGTGTCGGCCTGACCATGGGAGTTCCCTTGCTTCCGGAAGTGCTGCGAGTGACCCCAAATGTCCATTAGATATACTGGTAGCTGACAGAGTCTCGAGGTGCATGTCGATGTCACAGCCAAGGCCCGGAGGCAGGTCTCGTCGAGTCTTTGTGTTTTGGTAAGAAGGCGTGGCTGTGGGAGACTGGGAGTTCGTGGACCCATTCAACAGCCCCTAGGGGTCAAATTGTGCTAGCGGCCTCTTGAAGCTGACAGGGGTCTTTCTCCTTTCTGTTGGGGGTCTAACCAGGGTGCTGTGTATAAACTATTTCTTTTATTGTTGGACTCGTCTTCACAGGGCCATAGGGACACACAGAGACCAAGATGCGTATTCACCGGCACACAGAGAAACCCACAAGCACGTCCGCATGCGCACTCACAGTCACACAATCCCACACGCGAGAACGCATACATATAGCCTCTCACACACTGGCCAACGTATGTGCCTAACTTCCTGCATTCATACTATCAGACATGCAGTCAATTCTCGGTAAGGGATAGAGGTCCTTGGGAAGCAGTTTCAAGCTCAAGGCCAGGTAAATATTTTTATGGATCATGTCCTCTGAGGACACCGGTCCACTTATGAAGCCTCTGTGATTTCTGTCCACTTCTCAGGTGCAGTTGCTGGGAAAGGCTGGCCGTCGGCACAAACAAGAAGACCTTCGTGTGCTCTGATGACTGGAGGTGCTAAGAAGAACTGGAAAAAGTGAGGCGGGCCCATGTCCCCGCGCATGGTCGTGGAAAACTCAGGACGGTAGGTATTCAAGCACCCAAAGATGTGCCATTAGATATTAGGTTTTCCTCAGACGGGCCCCATGGCTGCAAGAGTGGATTGATTGTTCCTCTTGCTGAGTGGCCTGAGGGCTGTGGATTCTCCAGGCTTTTGGGGTAGCCCAGGCTCATGGCTCCTGTACAGAGCCCCGTGCACACCCCGGTTGTGTTCCACAGCGTCTCAACATGTGCTTGGATCGATGATGACACCCTTGCATGCATTCCTTGGAAAATCTGAAAGAAATGAGTGAGAACACTCTACCGTCTCCTCATCGAAACTGAGGTTCAGCACGTTTCCTCTCTCAGGGGGAGAGGACAGTTAGGAATGAGGGCCAGCGTCTCCCGCCGACATGCATGCAAACACCACCAAGGACTCCAGTATTGGAGGGGCTCCTTTCTGAGGGTTGACCATGTATGCACATAAGCTGTGTTATCTGTGAATCCCGGGTCCCTGCTGAATGGCTGTTGAGGGAATGCGAGGGGGCAGGCTCTCCTGCTGGTCTTAAGAGTCAGAGTGTGTGCTGGTCTAGGCCCAGTTAGCTTGCAGTTGGGAGGTGAGTTTTGGCCAGGATCACGCTTCGTGCATGCCATTTTGGGGGTTAATTCTGGAAGCCAAAATGAGCAAGCGTCCATGGTTGGTGCCTGGAACCTCAGGCCAGGCCTCTGGCCCTCCCTTTTCTTGCGTTTTTCGCGGTGAGTTTCTTGAGTGCCTAGTGAGGCTGGAGCAATGGGCGGGGGTGAGCTCGCTTGGGCATCGGCGGAAAGGGGCTGATGGATTAGGCCTCGCTCCTGCCCTTGTTTGCTTCTCTACTTTAACTCCCGGCACACTGTTGATGCCAAGTGGGTCATCGTGGAGTGGGGAGAGGAACAAGTGCTGAATTTAAACCTGCGTGGATCACTGATGGCCCGCACAGGAAGGTAAGGGAAGATGAGGACATGTCCTTTGTGATGTCGTGGAATAGGCCATCATAATTGGGTTGCAGGTGCTGGCTTCGGCTTCCCAAGGATGTGTCATGTTCGTGATTGGCTGGCATCAGCTGCCTATGTAGGGGATGGCTTTGGCAGTTGAAGTGGATGAGGTGAGGTAGATAACCTGTGTAGAGTTGCGATCCCTTTGCCAGAGGAAAGACACCCAAAGGGTGTCTTGCGAGCCGTAAAGATGATCGACATGGTGACGCGTCTCTGCCGGCATCCTTGGAGGATGGTTAGTTATGCGAACATCACTTTGGCCGCTTTGTCACTTGTTTGGGAATGTGTAAAGCGAAAGTGCTTCTCCCGGGAGGCCATGACTCGGCTTGGAAACCGCCAGAGGTGTATCTGGAGCAGTCTGTTGGCGGGACAGAAGTGGGGGCACTGTTTCGACGCCAGGTGCACTGACGTGGAGAGCCACTGTGCCATTTCAAGCTTCCAGGTCCCCTCGTGTGGCAAAGGTTTTCCGTTGAAAAGTCTGTGTGTGGTCCTCGTGGACAGTGCCTTTGATCACTGTGAGCTCCTCGGTAGTGTCGCTGTGGCAGTGGAGAATTGCCAGGATTCATGGGGTGCGGTGGGCATTATCAAAGCAGACAGGCTTGCGGTGTGTCTTCCCTGCTGTTCAGTGTCTCTGTGTTCGCATGATGTCTGTGGCTTCAAGTCGAGTCGAGTCACCCTGCAGGCAGGAGGAGGGCACGTAGAGCAAAGCTGTGTAGGGTTTTAGCGTTTCCTCAGTAGTCAGGGCCGCTAACCCTACCAGTTGGAAGCTTGCCTATACGTGGCCGGGAAGGTGGCCTAATGTCCGCTGTCGGGTTCCAACCTGTGTCAGGGTTGCTGAAGCCAAACTCTTCCCATTGAGAGCATTCCCAAGTGGTCATGGAAAGTGACTTGGTCTAGTTGGCGAGATGAGGCACTTGGGCCGAAGTCCGTTAACCCCTTGAGAAGTGCCAGGCTTAATCTTGCCTGTCGGCAACTGCAGGTCGGTGTCAGCCTGCCCATGGGAGGTTACCTTGCTTCCGGGAGCACTGGGAGTGACCCCAAGGGCACATCAGATGTGGTGCTAGGTGGTAGGATCTCCAGGTCAACATAGGTGTGACACGCACGGCCGGGAGGGAGGTCTCGTCCAGTCTTTGTGCTTTGGTCAGAAGGCGTGGCTGTGGCAGAGTGAGAGTCTGTGTCCTATATCGACAGCCCTGGGGGTCAAAGTTTGCATGTGGCCTCATGAAACTGACAGGGGACTTTCTCCTTTCAGTTGGGGGTCCAACCAGGGTGCTGTGTATAAACTATGACGTTTACTGTTAGAGGCATCTGCAAAGGGCCACAGGGATACCCAGAGACCAACACGCGTATTTAGTGGCACCACAGGAATCCACAAACGCATCCTCCTGCACAGTCAGAGTCGCACACACCCACACGTGTGAATACACACATACAGCGTCTCACACACCGACCAACGTACGTGCGTAACTTCCTTCAGTCGTGCTGTGAGACACACGATCAGTTTTCGGTAAGGGATAGTGGTACTTGGGAAGCAGGTTCCAGGCTCACGCCCGGGTTATGTGTTCATAAGAATCATGTTCTCTGAGGAACGTGGAGCAATTCAGAAACCTGCATGATTTCTGTCCACTTCTCAGGTGCAGTTGCAGGGTAAGGCTGGCTGTCGGCAAAGAGAAGAAGACCTTCACGTTGTCTGATGACTGGATGTGCTAAGGAGAACTGGAAAAAGTGGGGCGGGTGCACGTTGCCGAGCGTGGCTGTGGATATCTCAGGACGGTAGGCATTCACCCATACTAAGAAGTGCCATTGGATATTAGGTTTTCCACAGATGGGCCCAGTGGTTGCAGGAGTGGATTGATTGTTGGTCTTGCTGAGTGGCCTGAGGACTGTGGATTCCCCAGGCAGTTGGAGTACTTCCAGGTCATGTTTCCTCTGCAGAGCCACACAGCCTTCCCTTTTGTGTTCTGCAGCGTCCCAGCATGTGCTTGGATCGATGATGACACCCTTGTATGCATTCCTTGGAAAATCTGAACAAAATGAGTGAGAACGCTCTACCGTCTCCTCATCGAAACTGAGGTCCAGCACCTTTCTTCTCTCGGGGGTACGGGAGAGTTAGGAGTGAGGGCCAACGTCCCCTGCTGACAGGCATGCAAACACCACTAAGGGCTCCAGCATTGGAGGGGCTCCTGTCTGAGGGTCGACCATATCTGCCCATAAGCTGGGTCATCTATGAATCCCCAGTTCCTGCTAAAAGGCCATTGAGGGAATGCAAGAGGGCAGATTTTCCTGCTAGTCTTCAGGGTTGGAGTGTTTTCTGGTGTAGACCCAGTAAGCTTGCAGCTTGGAGAGGTGATTTTTGGAAAGGATCACGCTTTGTGTATGCCGCTTCCGAGGTTGAGTATGGAAGCCAAAATGAGCAAGCTTCCCTGGTTGGAGCCTGGATCCTCAGGCCAGGCCTGTTACCCTCTCTTTTGTTGTGTTTCGCGTGGTGAGGTTCTTGACTGCCCGGTGTGGCTTGGAGCAGTGGGCGGGCGTGGGCTGGAGTTGGGCGATGGCGGATGGGGGCTGATGGTTTAGGCCTCAGTGCTTCCCCTGTCAGCTCCTCTGCTGAAGTTGCCGGCACACTGTTGGCACTAAGTGGATTTCCGTGGAGTGGGGTGTGGACCAAGTGAAGCATTTCAGCCTGGGTGGTGGCTGCTGGCCTGGAGAGAAAGGTAAGGTATCATGAGTAAAGGTCCTGTGTGACGTCGTGGGATGGGCTGTCATCATTGGCTTGCAGGCGCTGGCCTCGGCTTCCCAAGAATGTGTCTTCTTCGTGATGGGCTGGCATAAGATGCCTATGGAGCGGATGGCTTTGGCACTTGAAGTGGATGAGGTGAGGTAGGTAACCTGTGTAGAGTTGCGATCCCATTGCCAGAGGAAAGACACCCAAAGGGTGTCTTGAGAGACGTAAAGAAGATCGACATGGTGACACGTCTGTGCCGGCCTCCTTGGAGGATGGTTAGTTATGCAAACATTCCCTTTGGCCGCTTTGTTCCCTTGTTTGGCAATGTGTAAAGCGAAAGTGTTTCTCCCGTGGGGGAATGACGCGACCGGCCAGTGTAGCATGCAGGCTTTTCGAACAGCCAGAGGTTTATCTGGAGCAGTCCATTGGTGGGGCAGAGATGGGGGCCCCATTGCCATGCCTGCTGTGCTGCCGTGGACAGCCACTGTTCCCTTTCAGGCTTCCAGGTCCCCTCACATGGCAGAGATCTTCTGTTTAAAGTCTGTCTGTGGTCCTTGGGGACCATGCCTTTGATCACTGTGAGTTACTCGGAAGTGTCACTGTGGCAGTAGGAGAATTTCCAGGATGAATGGGGTGGGATCAGCATCAATGAAGGAGACAGGCTTGCGTTCTGTCTTCCCTGGTGAACAGTGTTCCCGTGTTCTGAAGATATTTGTGGTTTCCAGTAGGGTCGTGTCGCCCTGTGGGCTGGAGGAGGTCCCGTAGGACGAGGCTTTCAAGGGTTTGACAGTTTCCTTACAGGTCAGGGCCACGAACATTCAAGATGGGAGCTGCCTGAGACGTGGCTGGGAATGTGGAGTAGTTTCCGCCGTGGGGATCCGACATGGGTCATGGTGGCTGAAGCCCACCACTTCCTGTGGTGGGCATTCCCACGGGTCAATGGAAAGTGATTAGGCCTAGGTGGCGAGAAGTGGCAGGTGGGCCCACGTTCGTTAGCCCCTTGAGTGTTTTCAGGCTGCATCTTGCCAGTAGACAGCTGCCGGTCGGTGTCGGCCCGACCATGGGAGTTCCCTTGCTTCCGGAAGTGCTGTGAGTGACCCCAAATGCCCATCAGATATACTGGTAGCTGACAGAGTCTCGAGGTGCATGTAGATGTCACAGCCAAGGCCAGGAGGCAGGTCTCGTCGAGGCTGTGTGTTTTTCTCACAAGGCGTGGCTGTGGGAGTGCGTGAGTCCATGGACTATTTCAACAGCCCCTGGGGGTCAAAGTGTGCCTGCGGCCTCTTGAAGCTGACAGGGGTCTTTCTCCTTTCAGTTGGGGGTCTAACCAGGGTGCTGTGTATAAACTATTTCTTTTATTGTTGGACTCCTCTTCACAGGGCCATAGGGACACACAGAGACCAAGACGCGTATTCAGCGGCACACAGAGAAACCCACAAGCACGTCCGCATGCGCACTCACAGTCACACACGCCCACACACCTGAACACACACATATAGCCTCTCACACACTGGCCAACGTATGTGCCTAACTTCCTGCAGTCATACTATCAGACATGCAGTCAATTCTCGGTAAGGGATAGAGGTCCTTGGGAAGCAGTTTCAAGCTCAAGGCCAGGTAAATGTTTTTATGGATCATGCGCTCTGAGGACACCGGTCCACTTATGAAGCCTCGGTGATTTCTGTCCACTTCTAAGGTGCAGTTGCTGGGAAAAGCTGGCCGTCGGCAGAAACAAGAAGACCTTCGTGTGCTCTGATGACTGGAGGTGCTAAGAAGAACTGGCAAAAGTGAGGCGGGCCCATGTCCCTGAGCATGGTCGTGGAAAACTCAGGACGGTAGGTATTCAAGCACACCAACATGTGCCATTAGATATTAGGTTTTCCTCAGACGGGCCCAATGGCTGCAAGAGTGGATTGATTGTTTCTCTTGCTGAGTGGCCTGAGGGCTGTGGATTCTCCAGGGTTTTGGGGTAGCCCAGGCTCATGGCTCCTGTACAGAGCCCCGTTCACACCCCGGTTGTGTTCCGCAGCATCCCAACATGTGCTTGCATCGATGATGACACCCTTGCATGCATTCCTTGGAAAATCTGAACCAAATGAGTGGGAAAACTCTACCGTCTCCTCATCGAAACTGAGGTTCTGCACGTTTCCTCTCTCAGGGGGAGAGGACAGTTATGAATGAAGGCCAGCGTCCCCTGCCGACATGCATGCAAACACCACCAAGGACTCCAGTACTGGAGGGGCTCTTGTCTGAGGGTTGACCGTGTCTGCACATAAGCTGTGTTATCTGTGAATCCCGGGTCCCTGCTGAATGGCTGTTGAGGGAATGCGAGGGGGCAGGCTCTCCTGCTGGTCTTAAGAGTCGGAGTGTGTGCTGCTCTAGGCCCACTTAGCTTGCAGTTGGGAGGTGAGTTTTGGTCAGGATCACGCTTTGTGCATGCCATTTTTGGGGTTGATTCTTGAAGCCAAAATGAGCAAGCATCCATGGTTGGTGCCTGGAACCTCAGGCCTGGCCTGTGGCCCTCCCTGTTCTTGTGTTTTTCACGGTGAGATTCTTGAGTGCCTAGTGAGGCTGGAGCAATGGGGGGGGGGTGAGCTCGCTTGGGCATCGGCGGAAAGGGGCTGATGGATTAGGCCTCGCTCCTACCCTTGTTTGCTTCTCTACTTTAACTCCCAGCAAAGTGTTGATGCCAAGTTTGTCATCGTGGAGTGGGGAGAGGAACGAGTGCTGAATTTAAACCTGCGTGGATCACTGATGGCCCGCACAGGAAGGTAAGGGAAGATGAGGACATGTCCTTTGTGATGTCGTGGAATAGGCTATCATAATTGGGTTGCAGGTGCTGGCTTCGGCTTCCCAAGGATGTGTCATGTTCCTGATTGGCTGGCATCAGCTGCCTATGGAGGGGGTGGCTTTGGCAGTTCAAGTGGATGAGGTGAGGTAGATAACCTGTGTAGAGTTGCGATCCCGTTGCCAGAGGAAAGACACCCAAAGGGTGTCTTGCGAGACGTAAAGATGATCGACATGGTGACGCGTCTCTGCCGGCATCCTTGGAGGATGGTTAGTTATGCGAACATCACTTTGGCCGCTTTGTCACTTGTTTGGGAATGTGTAAAGCGAAAGTGCTTCTCCCGGGAGGCCATGACTCGGCTTGGAAACCGCCAGAGGTGTATCTGGAGCAGTCTGTTGGCGGGACAGAAGTGGGGGCACTGTTTCCACGCCAGGTGCACTGACGTGGAGAGCCACTGTGCCATTTCAAGCTTCCAGGTCCCCTCGTGTGGCAAAGGTTTTCCGTTGAAAAGTCTGTCTGTGGTCCTCGTGGACAGTGCCTTTGATCACTGTGAGCTCCTCGGTAGTGTCGCTGTGGCAGTGGAGAATTGCCAGGATTCATGGGGTGCGGTGGGCATTATCAAAGCAGACAGGCTTGCGGTGTGTCTTCCCTGCTGTTCCGTGTCTCTGTGTTCGCATGATGTCTGTGGCTTCAAGTCGAGTCGAGTCACCCTGCAGGCAGGAGGAGGGCACGTAGAGCGAAGCTGTGTAGGGTTTTAGCGTTTCCTCAGTAGTCAGGGCCGCAAACCCTACCAGTTGGAAGCTTGCCTATACGTGGCCGGGAAGGTGGCCTAATGTCCGCTGTCGGGTTCCAACCTGTGTCAGGGTTGCTGAAGCCAAACTCTTCTCATTGAGAGCATTCCCAAGTGGTCATGGAAAGTGCCTTGGTCTAGTTGGCGAGATGAGGCACTTGGGCCGAAGTCCGTTAACCCCTTGAGAAGTGCCAGGCTTAATCTTGCCTGTCGGCAACTGCAGGTCGGTGTCAGCCTGCCCATGGGAGGTTACCTTGCTTCCAGGAGCACTGGGAGTGACCCCAAGGGCACATCAGATGTGGTGCTAGGTGGCAGGATCTCCAGGTCAACATAGGTGTGACACGCACGGCCTTGAGGGAGGTCTCGTCCAGTCTTTGTGCTTTGGTCAGAAGGCGTGGCTGTGGGAGAGTGGGAGTCTGTGTCCTATATCGACAGCCCTGGGGGTCAAAGTTTGCATGTGGCCTCATGAAACTGACAGGGGACTTTCTCCTTTCAGTTGGGGGTCCAACCAGGGTGCTGTGTATAAACTATGACGTTTACTGTTAGAGGCGTCTGCAAAGGGCCACAGGGACACCCAGAGACCAAGACGCATATTTAGTGGCACACACAGGAATCCACAAACGCATCCTCCTGCACAGTCAGAGTCGCACACACCCACACCTGTGAATACACACATCCAGCGTCTCACACACCGACCAACGTACGTGCGTAACTTCCTTCAGTCGTGCTGTGAGACACACAATCAGTTTTCGGTAAGGGATAGTGGTACTTGGGAAGCAGGTTCCAGGCTCACGCCCGGGTTATGTGTTCATAAGAATCATGTTCTCTGAGGAACCTGGTGCAATTCAGAAACCTGCGTGATTTCTGTCCACTTCTCAGGTGCAGTTGCAGGGTAAGGCTGGCTGTCGGCAAAGAGAAGAAGACCTTCGCGTTGTCTGATGACTGGATGTGCTAAGGAGAAGTGGACAAAGTGGGACGGGTGCACGTTGCCGAGCGTGGCTGTGGATATCTCAGGACGGTAGGCATTCACCCATACTAAGATGTGCCAGTGGATATTAGGTTTTCCACAGATGGGCCCAGTGGTTGCAAGAGTGGATTGATTGTTGGTCTTGCTGAGTGGCCTGAGGACTGTGGATTCCCCAGGCAGTTGGAGTACTTCCAGGTCATGGCTCCTCTGCAGAGCCCCATGACCTTCCCTTTTGTGTTCTGCAGCGTCCCAGCATGTGCTTGGATCGATGATGACACCCTTGTATGCATTCCTTGGAAAATCTGAACAAAATGAGTTAGAACGCTCTACCGTCTCCTCATCGAAACTGAGGTCCAGCACCTTTCCTCTCTCGGGGGTACGGGAGAGTTAGGAGTGAGGGCCAACGTCCCCTGCTGACAGGCATGCAAACACCACTAAGGGCTCCAGCATTGGAGGGGCTCCTGTCTGAGGGTCGACCATATCTGCCCATAAGCTGGGTCATCTATGAATCCCCAGTCCCTGCTAAAAGGCCATTGAGGGAATGCAAGAGGGCAGGTTTTCCTGCTAGTCTTCAGGGTTGGAGTGTTTTCTGGTATAGACCCAGTAAGCTTGCAGCTTGGAGAGGTGATTTTTGGAAAGGATCATGCTTTGTGCATGCCGCTTCCGAGGTTGAGTATGGAAGCCAAAATGAGCAAGCTACCCTGGTTGGAGCCTAGATCCTCAGGCCAGGCCTGTTACCCTCTCTTTTGTTGTGTTTCACGCGGTGAGGTTCTTGACTGCCCGGTGTGGCTTGGAGCAGTGGGCGGGCGTGGGCTGGAGTTGGGCGATGGCGGAAGGGGGCTGATGGTTTAGGCCTCAGTGCTTCCCCTGTCAGCTCCTCTGCTGAAGTTGCCGGCACACTGTTGGCGCTAAGTGGAACTTCGTGGAGTGGGGTGTGGACCAAGTGAAGCATTTCAGCCTGGGTGGTGGGTGCTGGCCTGGAGAGAAAGGTAAGGTATCATGAGGAAAGGTCCAGTGTGATGTCGTGGGATGGGCTGTCATCATTGGGTTGCAGGCGCTGGTCTCGGCTTCCCAAGAATGTGTCTTCTTCGTGATGGGCTGGCATAAGCTGCCTATGGAGCGGATGGCTTTGGCAGTTCAATTGGGTGAGTTGAGGTAGGTAACCTGTGTAGAGTTGCGATCCCGTTGCCCGAGGAATGACACCCAAAGGGTGTCTTGCGGGAAGTAGAGAAGATAGACATAGTGGGGCGTCTGTGCCGGCCTCCTTGGAGGTAGTTGAGTTATGCGAATATCCCCTTTGGCCGCTTTGTTCCCTTGTTTGGCAATGTGTAAAGCGAAAGTGTTTCTCCCGTGGGGGAATGACGCGACCGGCCAGTGTAGCACGCAGGCTTTTCGAACAGCCAGAGGTTTATCTGGAGCAGTCCATTGGTGGGGCAGAGATGGGGGCCCCATTGCCATGCCTGCTGTGCTGCCATGGACAGCCACTGTTCCCTTTCAGGCTTCCAGGTCCCCTCACATGGCAGAGATCTTCTGTTTAAAGTCTGTCTGTGGTTCTTGGGGACCATGCCTTTGATCACTGTGAGTTACTCGGAAGTGTCACTGTGGCAGTAGGAGAATTTCCAGGATGAATGTGGTGGGATCAGCATCAACGAAGAAGACAGGCTTGCATTCTGTCTTCCCTGGTGAACAGTGTTCCCGTGTTCTGAAGATATTTGTGGTTTCCAGTAGGGTCGTGTCGCCCTGTGGGCTGGAGGAGGTCCCGTAGGACGAGGCTTTCAAGGGTTTGACAGTTTCCTTACAGGTCAGGGCCACGAACATTCAAGATGGGAGCTGCCTGAGACGTGGCTGGGAATGTGGAGTAGTTTCCGCCGTGGGCATCCGACATGGGTCATGGTGGCTGAAGCCCACCACTTCCTGTGGTGGGCATTCCCACGGGTCAATGGAAAGTGATTAGGCCTAGGTGGCGAGAAGTGGCAGGTGGGCCCACGTTCGTTAGCCCCTTGAGTGGTTTCAGGCTGCATCTTGCCAGTAGACAGCTGCCGGTCGGTGTCGGCCCGACCATGGGAGTTCCCTTGCTTCCGGAAGTGCTGCGAGTGACCCCAAATGCCCATCAGATATACTGGTAGCTGACAGAGTCTCGAGGTGCATGTAGATGTCACAGCCAAGGCCAGGAGGCAGGTCTCGTCGAGTCTTTGTGTTTTGGTAAGAAGGCGTGGCTGTGGGAGACTGGGAGTTCGTGGACCCATTCAACAGCCCCTAGGGGTCAAATTGTGCTAGCGGCCTCTTGAAGCTGACAGGGGTCTTTCTCCTTTCCGTTGGGGGTCTAACCAGGGTGCTGTGTATAAACTATTTCTTTTATTGTTGGACTCGTCTTCACAGGGCCATAGGGACACACAGAGACCAAGATGCGTATTCACCGGCACACAGAGAAACCCACAAGCACGTCCGCATGCGCACTCACAGTCACACACTCCCACACGCGAGAACGCATACATATAGCCTCTCACACACTGGCCAACGTATGTGCCTAACTTCCTGCATTCATACTATCAGACATGCAGTCAATTCTCGGTAAGGGATAGAGGTCCTTGGGAAGCAGTTTCAAGCTCAAGGCCAGGTAAATATTTTTATGGATCATGTCCTCTGAGGACACCGGTCCACTTATGAAGCCTCTGTGATTTCTGTCCACTTCTCAGGTGCAGTTTCTGGGAACGGCTGGCCGTCGGCACAAACAAGAAGACCTTCGTGTGCTCTTATGAGTGGAGGTGCTAAGAAGAACTGGAAAAAGTGAGGCGGGCCCATGTCCCCGAGCATGGTCGTGGAAAACTCAGGACGGTAGGTATTCAAGCACCCAAAGATGTGCCATTAGATATTAGGTTTTCCTCAGACGGGCCCAATGGCTGCAAGAGTGGATTGATTGTTCCTCTTGCTGAGTGGCCTGAGGGCTGTGGATTCTCCAGGCTTTTGGGGTAGCCCAGGCTCATGGCTCCTGTACAGAGCCCCGTGCACACCCCGGTTGTGTTCCGCAGCGTCTCAACATGTGCTTGGATCGATGATGACACCCTTGCATGCATTCCTTGGAAAATCTGAAACAAATGAGTGAGAACACTCTACCGTCTCCTCATCGAAACTGAGGTTCAGCACGTTTCCTCTCTCAGGGGGAGAGTAGAGTTAGGAATGAGGGCCAGCGTCTCCCGCCGACATGCATGCAAACACCACCAAGGACTCCAGTATTGGAGGGGCTCCTTTCTGAGGGTTGACCATGTCTGCACATAAGCTGTGTTATCTGTGAATCCCGGGTCCCTGCTGAATGGCTGTTGAGAGAATGCGAGGGGGCAGGCTCTCCTGCTGGTCTTAAGAGTCGGAGTGTGTGCTGGTCTAGGCCCAGTTAGCTTGCAGTTGGGAGGTGAGTTTTGGCCAGGATCACGCTTCGTGCATGCCATTTTGGGGGTTAATTCTGGAAGCCAAAATGAGCAAGCGTCCATGGTTGGTGCCTGGAACCTCAGGCCAGGCTTCTGGCCCTCCCTTTTCTTGCGTTTTTTGCGGTGAGTTTCTTGAGTGCCTAGTGAGGCTGGAGCAATGGGCAGGGGTGAGCTCGCTTGGGCATCGACGGAAAGGGGCTGATGGATTAGGCCTCGCTCCTGCCCTTGTTTGCTTCTCTACTTTAACTCCCGGCACACTGTTGATGCCAAGTGGGTCATCGTGGAGTGGGGAGAGGAACAAGTGCTGAATTTAAACCTGTGTGGATCACTGATGTCCCGCACAGGAAGGTAAGGGAAGATGAGGACATGTCCTTTGTGATGTCGTGGAATAGGCCATCATAATTGGGTTGCAGGTGCTGGCTTCGGCTTCCCAAGGATGTGTCATGTTTGTGATTGGCTGGCATCAGCTGCCTATGTAGGGGATGGCTTTGGCATTTGAAGTGGATGAGGTGAGGTAGATAACCTGTGTAGAGTTGCGATCCCGTTGCCAGAGGAAAGACACCCAAAGGGTGTCTTGCGAGACGTAAAGATGATCGACATGGTGACGCGTCTCTGCCGGCATCCTTGGAGGATGGTTAGTTATGCGAACATCACTTTGGCCGCTTTGTCACTTGTTTGCGATTGTGTAAAGCGAAAGTGCTTCTCCCGGGAGGCCATGACTCGGCTTGGAAACCGCCAGAGGTGTATCTGGAGCAGTCTGTTGGCGGGACAGAAGTGGGGGCACTGTTTCCACGCCAGGTGCACTGACGTGGAGAGCCACTGTGCCATTTCAAGCTTCCAGGTCCCCTCGTGTGGCAAAGGTTTTCCGTTGAAAAGTCTGTCTGTGGTCCTCGTGGACAGTGCCTTTGATCACTGTGAGCTCCTCGGTAGTGTCAGTGTGGCAGTGGAGAATTGCCAGGATACATGGGGTGCGGTAGGCATTATCAAAGCAGACAGGCTTGCGGTGTGTCTTCCCTGCTGTTCAGTGTCTCTGTGTTCGCATGATGTCTGTGGCTTCAAGTCGAGTCGAGTCACCCTGCAGGCAGGAGGAGGGCACGTAGAGCGAAGCTGTGTATGGTTTTAGCGTTTCCTCAGAAGTCAGGGCCGCAAACCCTACCAGTTGGAAGCTTGCCTATACGTGGCCAGGAAGGTGGCCTAATGTCCGCTGTCGGGTTCCAACCTGTGTCAGGGTTGCTGAAGCCAAACTCTTCCCATTGAGAGCATTCCCAAGTGGTCATGGAAAATGACTTGGTCTAGTTGGCGAGATGAGGCACTTGGGCCGAAGTCCGTTAACCCCTTGAGAAGTGCCAGGCTTAATCTTGCCTGTCGGCAACTGTAGGTCGGTGTCAGCCTGCCCGTGGGAGGTTACCTTGCTTCCGGGAGCACTGGGGTGACCCCAAGGGCACATCAGATGTGGTGCTAGGTGGCAGGATATCCAGGTCAACATAGGTGTGACACGCACGGCCGGGAGGGAGGTCTCGTCCAGTCTTTGTGCTTTGGTCAGAAGGCGTGGCTGTGGCAGAGTGGGAGTCTGTGTCCTATATCGACAGCCCTGGGGGTCAAAGTTTGCATGTGGCCTCATGAAACTGACAGGGGACTTTCTCCTTTCAGTTGGGGGTCCAACCAGGGTGCTGTGTATAAACTATGACGTTTACTGTTAGAGGCATCTGCAAAGGGCCACAGGGACACCCAGAGACCAAGACGCGTATTTAGTGGCACACACAGGAATCCACAAACGCATCCTCCTGCACAGTCAGAGTCGCACACACCCACACGTGTGAATACACACATCCAGCGTCTCACACACCGACCAACGTACGTGCGTAACTTCCTTCAGTCGTGCTCTGAGACACACAATCAGTTTTCGGTAAGGGATAGTGGTACTTGGGAAGCAGGTTCCAGGCTCACGCCCGGGTTATGTGTTCATAAGAATCATGTTCTCTGAGGAACCTGGTGCAATTCAGAAACCTGCGTGATTTCTGTCCACTTCTTAGGTGCAGTTGCAGGGTAAGGCTGGCTGTCGGCAAAGAGAAGAAGACCTTCGCGTTGTCTGATGACTGGATGTGCTAAGGAGAACTGGACAAAGTGGGACGGGTGCACGTTGCCGAGCGTGGCTGTGGATATCTCAGGACGGTAGGCATTCACCCATACTAAGATGTGCCAGTGGATATTAGGTTTTCCACAGATGGGCCCAATGGTTGCAAGAGTGGATTGATTGTTGGTCTTGCTGAGTGGCCTGAGGACTGTGGATTCCCCAGGCAGTTGGAGTGCTTCCAGGTCATGTTTCCTCTGCAGAGCCACACAGCCTTCCCTTTTGTGTTCTGCAGCGTCCCAGCATGTGCTTGGATCGATGATGACACCCTTGTATGCATTCCTTGGAAAATCTGAACAAAATGAGTGAGAACGCTCTACCGTCTCCTCATCGAAACTGAGGTCCAGCACCTTTCCTCTCCTGGGGGTACGGGAGAGTTAGGAGTGAGGGCCAACGTCCCCTGCTGACAGGCATGCAAACACCACTAAGGGCTCCAGCATTAGAGGGGCTCCTGTCTGAGGGTCGACCATATCTGCCCATAAGCTGGGTCATCTATGAATCCCCAGTCCCTGCTAAAAGGCCATTGAGGGAATGCAAGAGGGCAGGCTTTCCTGCTAGTCTTCAGGGTTGGAGTGTTTGCTGGTATAGACCCAGTAAGCTTGCAGCTTGGAGAGGTGATTTTTGGACAGGATCACGCTTTGTGCATGCCGCTTCCGAGGTTGATTATGGAAGCCAAAATGAGCAAGCTTCCCTGGTTGGAGCCTGGATCCTCAGGCCAGGCCTGTGGCCTTCTCTGTTGTTGTGTTTCACGTGGTGAGGTTCTTGACTGCCCGGTGTGGCTGGAGCAGTGGGCGGGCGTGGGCTGGAGTTGGGCGATGGCGGAAGGGGGCTGATGGTTTAGGCCACAGTGCTGCCCCTGTCAGCTCCTCTGCTGAAGCTGTTGGCACACTGTTGGCGCTAAGTGGATCTTCGTGGAGTGGGGTGTGGATCGAGTGAAGCATTTCAGCCTGGGTGGTGGCTGCTGGCCTGGAGAGAAAGGTAAGTTATCATGAGGAAAAGTGCTGTGTTACGTCTTGGAATGGGCTGTCATCATTGGGTTGCAGGCGCTACCCTCGGCTTCCCAAGAATGTGTCTTCTTCATGATGGGCTGGCATAAGCCGCCTATGGAGAGGATGGCTTTGCAGTTCAAGTGGGTGAGTTGAGGTAGGTAAACTGTGTAGAGTTGCGATACCGTTGCCCGAGGAATGACACCCAAAGGGTGTCTTGCGGGAAGTAGAGAAGAGCGACATGGTGAGGCCTCTGTGCCGGCCTCGTTAGAGGTAGTTGAGTTATGCGAATATCCCCTTTGGCCGCTTCGTTCCCTTGCTTGGCAATGTGTAAAGGCGAAGTGTTTCTCCTGTGGGGGAATGACGTGACCGGCCAGTGTAGCACGCAGGTCTTTCGAACAGCCAGAGGTTTATCTGGAGCAGTCCATTGGTGGGGCAGAGATGGGGTCCCCATTGCCATGCCTGCTGTGCTGCCGTGGACAGCCACTGTTCCCTTTCAGGCTTCTAAATCACCTCGCATGGCACAGGTCTTCCATTGAAAGTCTGTCTGTGGTCCTCAGGGACCATGCCTTTGATCACTGTGAGTTTCTCGGTAGTGTCACTGTGGCAGTGGAGAATTTCCAGGATGCATCGGGTGGGATCAGCATCAACGAAGCAGACAGGCTTGCGGTCTGTCTTCCCTGGTGTTCAGTATTCCCGTGTTCGGAAGATGTTTGTGGTTTCCAGTAGGGCCGTGTCGCCCTGTGGGCTGGAAGAGGGCACGTAGGACGAGGCTTTCAAGGGTTTGAACGTTTCCTTAGGGCTCAGGGCCGTGAACATTCAAGATGGGAGCTGCCTGAGACGTGGCTGGGAATGTGGAGTAGTTTCCACTGTGGGGATCCGACATGGGTCATGGTGCCTGAAGCCCACCACTTCCTGTGGTGGGCATTCCCAAGAGTCAATGGAAAGTGATTAGGCCTTGTTGGCAAGAAGTGGCAGGTGGGCCCACGTTCGTTAGCCCTTTGAGTGGTTTCAGGCTGCATCTTGCCAGTAGACAGCTGCCAGTCGTTGTCGGCACAACCATGGGAGGTCCCTTGCTTCCGGAAGTGCTGCGAGTGACCCCAAATGTCCATCAGATATACTGGTAGCTGACAGAGTGTCGAGGTGCATGTCGATGTCACAGCCAAGGCCCGGAGGTAGGTCTCGTTGAGTCTTTGTGTTTTGGTAAGAAGGCGTGGCTGTGGGAGACTGGGAGTTCGTGGACCCATTCAACAGCCCCTAGGGGTCAAATTGTGCCTGTGGCCTCTTGAAGCTGACAGGGGTCTTTCTCCTTTCAGTTGGGGATCTAATCAGGGTGCTGTGTATAAACTATTTCTTTTATTCTTGCACTCCTCTTCACAGGGCCATAGGGACACACAGAGACCAAGACGCGTATTCAGCGGCACACAGAGAAACCCACAAGCACGTCCGCATGCGCAGTCACAGTCACACACGCCCACACACCTGAACACACACATATAGCCTCTCACACAATGGCCAACGTATGTGCCTAACTTCCTGCAGTCATACTATCAGACATGCAGTCAATTCTCGGTAAGGGATAGAGGTCCTTGGGAAGCAGTTTCAAGCTCAAGGCCAGGTAAATGTTTTTATGGATCATGCCCTCTGAGGACACCGGTCCACTTATGAAGCCTCGGTGATTTCTGTCCACTTCTAAGGTGCAGTTGCTGGGAAAAGCTGGCCGTCGGCACAAACAAGAAGACCTTCGTGTGCTCTGATGACTGGAGGTGCTAAGAAGAACTGGAAAAAGTGAGGCGGGCCCATGTCCCCGAGCATGGTCGTGGAAAACTCAGGACGGTAGGTATTCAAGCACCCAAAGATGTGCCATTAGATATTAGGTTTTCCTCAGAAGTGCCCAATGGCTGCAAGTGTGGATTGATTTTTTCTCTTGCTGAGTGGCCTGAGGGCTGTGGATTCTCCAGGGTTTTGGGGTAGCCCAGGCTCATGGCTCCTGTACAGAGCCCCGTGCACACCCCGGTTGTGTTCCGCAGCATCCCAACATGTGCTTGGATCGATGATGACACCCTTGCATGCATTCCTTGGAAAATCTGAACCAAATGAGTGGGAAAACTCTACCGTCTCCTCATCGAAACTGAGCTTCAGCACGTTTCCTCTCTCAGGGTGATAGGACAGTTAGGAATGAAGGCCAGCGTCCCCTGCCGACATGCATGCAAACACCACCAAGGACTCCAGTACTGGAGGGGCTCTTGTCTGAGGGTTGACCGTGTCTGCACATAAGCTGTGTTATCTGTGAATCCCGGGTCCCTGCTGAATGGCTGTTGAGGGAATGCGAGGGGGCAGGCTCTCCTGCTGGTCTTAAGAGTCGGAGTGTGTGCTGCTCTAGGCCCACTTAGCTTGCAGTTGGGAGGTGAGTTTTGGCCAGGATCACGCTTCGTGCATGCCATTTTTGGGGTTGATTCTTGAAGCCAAAATGAGCAAGCATCCATGGTTGGTGCCTGGAACCTCAGGCCTGACCTGTGGCCCTCCCTGTTCTTGCGTATTTCACGGTGAGGTTCTTGAGTGCCTAGTGAGGCTGGAGCAATGGGCGGGGGTGAGCTCGCTTGGGCATCGGAGGAAAGGGGCTGATAGATTAGGCCTCGCTGCTGCCCTTGTTTGCTTCTCTACTTTAACTCACGGCACAGTGTTGATGCCAAGTTTGTCATCGTGGAGTGGGGAGAGGAACGAGTGCTGAATTTAAACCTGCGTGGATCACTGATGTCCCGCACAGGAATGTAAGGGAAGATGAGGACATGTCCTTTGTGATGTCGTGGAATAGGCTATCATAATTGGGTTGCAGGTGCTGACCTCGGCTTCCCAAGGCTGTGTCATGTTCGTGATTGGCTGGCATCAGCTGCCTATGGAGGGCATGGCTTTGGCACTTGAAGTGGATGAGGTGAGGTAGGTAACCTGTGTAGAGTTGCGATCCCGTTGCCAGAGGAAAGACGCACAAAGGGTGTCTTGAGTGACGTAAAGAAGATCGACATGGTGACGCGTCGGTGCCGGCCTCCTTGTAGGATGATTATTAGGCGAACATCCCCTTTGGCCGCTTTGTTCCCTTGTTTGGGAATGTGTAAAGCGAAAGTGCTTCTCCCGGGTCTGATGACTCGGCTGGCGAACAGCTAGAGGTTTATCTGGAGCAGTTCGTTAGCGGGACAGAGTTGGGGGCACTGTTGTGACGCCTGCTGCACTGACGTGGACAGCCACTGTGCCCTTTGAAGCTTCCAGGTCCCCTCGTGTGGCAAAGGTTTTCCATTGAAAGTCTGTCTGTGGTCCTCGGGGACAGTGCCTTTGATCACTGTTAGTTCCTCGGTAGTGTCGCTGTGGCAGTGGAGAATTGCCAGGATGCATGGGGTGGAATGGGCATCATCAAAGCAGACAGGCTTGCGTTGTGTCTTCCCTGCTGTTCAGTGTCTCCGTGTTCACATGATGTCTGTGGCTTCAAGTCGAGTCGAGTCGCCCTGCAGGCAGGAGCAGGGCACTTAGGACAAGGCTGTGTAGCGTTTGAGCGTTTCCTCCGTGGTCAGGGCCGCAAACCCTACTAGTTGGAAGCTTGCCTATACTTGGCTGGGAAGGTCGCCTAATATCCGCTGTGGGGTTCCAACCTGTGTCATGGTTGCTGAAGCCAAACTTCCCATTGAGGTCATATCCACGGGGTCATGGAAAGTGATTTGGTCTAGTTGGCGAGATGAGGCATTTGGTCAGAATTCGGTTAACCCCTTGAGAAGTGCCAGGTTGCATCTTGCCTTTCGGCAACTGCAGGTCGGTGTCAGCCCGCCCATGGGAGGTTACCTTTCTTCCGGGAGCACTGGGAGTGACCCCAAGGGCACATCAGATGTGGTGGGAGGTGGCAGGATCTCCAGGTCCACATAGGTGTGACAACCACGGCCGGGAGGGAGGTCTCGTCCAGTCTTATTGCTTTGGTCAGAAGGCGTGGCTGTGGGAGAGCGGGAGTCTTTGGCCTATTTCGACAGCCCTGGGGATCAAAGTTTGCATGCAGCCTCATGAAACTGACAGGGGTCTTTCTCCTTTCAGTTGGGGGTCTAACCAGGGTGATTTGTATAAACTATTTCTTTTATTGTTGGACTCCTCTTCACAGGGCCATAGGGACACACAGAGACCAAGATGCGTATTCAGCGGCACACAGAGAAACCGAGAAGCACGTCCGCATGCGCACTCACAGTCACACACTCCCACACGCGAGAACGCATACATATAGCCTCTCACACACTGGCCAATGTATGTGCCTAACTTCCTGCATTCATACTATCAGACATGCAGTCAATTCTCGGTAATGGATAGAGGTCCTTGGGAAGCAGTTTCAAGCTCAAGGCCAGGTAAATATTTTTATGGATCATGTCCTCTGAGGACACCGGTCCACTTATGAAGCCTCTGTGATTTCTGTCCACTTCTCAGGTGCAGTTGCTGGGAAAGGCTGGCCGTCGGCACAAACAAGAAGACCTTCGTGTGCTCTGATGACTGGAGGTGCTAAGAAGAACTGGAAAAAGTGAGGCGGGCCCATGTCCCCGAGCATGGTCGTGGAAAACTCAGGACGGTAGGTATTCAAGCACCCAAAGATGTGCCATTAGATATTAGGTTTTCCTCAGACGGCCCCAATGGCTGTAAGAGTGGATTGATTGTTCCTCTTGCTGAGTGGCCTGAGGGCTGTGGATTCTCCAGGCTTTTGGGGTAGCCCAGGCTCATGGCTCCTGTACAGAGCCCCGTGCACACCCCGGTTGTGTTCCACAGCGTCTCAACATGTGCTTGGATCGATGATGACACCCTTGCATGCATTCCTTGGAAAATCTGAAAGAAATGAGTGAGAACACTCTACCGTCTCCTCATCGAAACTGAGGTTCAGCACGTTTCCTCTCTTAGGGGGAGAGGACAGTTAGGAATGAGGGCCAGCGTCTCCCGCCGACATGCATGCAAACACCACCAAGGACTCCAGTATTGGAGGGGCTCCTTTCTGAGGGTTGACCATGTCTGCACATAAGCTGTGTTATCTGTGAATCCCAGGTCCCTGCTGAATGGCTGTTGAGAGAATGCGAGGGGGCAGGCTCTCCTGCTGGTCTTAAGAGTCGGAGTGTGTGCTGTTCTAGGCCCAGTTAGCTTGCAGTTGGGAGGTGAGTTTTGGCCAGGATCACGCTTCGTGCATGCCATTTTGGGGGTTAATTCTGGAAGCCAAAATGAGCAAGCGTCCATGGTTGGTGCCTGGAACCTCAGGCCAGGCCTCTGGCCCTCCCTGTTCTTGCGTTTTTCGCGGTGAGTTTCTTGAGTGCCTAGTGAGGCTGGAGCAATGGGCGGGGGTGAGCTCGCTTGGGCATCGGCGGAAAGGGGCTGATGGATTAGGCCTCGCTCCTACCCTTGTTTGCTTCTCTACTTTAACTCCCGGCACAGTGTTGATGCCAAGTGGGTCATCGTGGAGTTGGGAGAGGAACGAGTGCTGAATTTAAACCTGCGTGGATCACTGATGGCCCGCACAGGAAGGTAAGGGAATATGAGGACATGTCCTTTGTGATGTCTTGGAATAGGCTATCATAATTGGGTTGCAGGTGCTGGCTTCGGCTTCCCAAGGATGTGTCATGTTCGTGATTGGCTGGCATCAGCTGCCTATGGAGGGGATGGCTTTGGCAGTTCAAGTGGATGCGGTGAGGTAGATAACCTGTGTAGAGTTGCGATCCCGTTGCCAGAGGAAAGACACCCAAAGGGTGTCTTGCGAGACGTAAAGATGATCGACATGGTGACGCGTCTCTGCCGGCATCCTTGGAGGATGGTTAGTTATGCGAACATCAATTTGGCCGCTTTGTCACTTGTTTGGGAATGTGTAAAGCGAAAGTGCTTCTCCCGGGAGGCCATGACTCGGCTTGGAAACCGCCAGAGGTGTATCTGGAGCAGTCTGTTGGCGGGACAGAAGTGGGGGCACTGTTTCCACGCCAGGTGCACTGACGTGGAGAGCCACTGTGCCATTTCAAGCTTCCAGGTCCCCTAGTGTGGCAGAGGTTTTCCGTTGAAAAGTCTGTCTGTGGTTCTCGTGGACAGTGCCTTTGATCACTGTGAGCTCCTCGGTAGTGTCGCTGTGGCAGTGGAGAATTGCCAGGATTCATGGGGTGCGGTGGGCATTATCAAAGCAGACAGGCTTGCGGTGTGTCTTCCCTGCTGTTCAGTGTCTCTGTGTTCGCATGATGTCTGTGGCTTCAAGTCGAGTCGAGTCACCCTGCAGGCAGGAGGAGGTCACGTAGAGCGAAGCTGTGTAGGGTTTTAGCGTTTCCTCAGTAGTCAGGGCCGCAAACCCTACCAGTTGGAAGCTTGCCTATACTTGGCCGGGAAGGTGGCCTAATATCCGCTCTGGGGTTCCAACCTGTGTCATGGTTGCTGAAGCCAAACTTCCCATTGACGGCATATCCACGGGGTCATGGAAAGTGATTTGGTCTAGTTGGCGAGATGAGGCATTTGGTCAGAATTCGGTTAACCCTTGAGAAGTACCAGGCTGCATCTTGCCTTTCGGCAACTGCAGGTCGGTGTCAGCCCGCCCAAGGGAAGTTACCTTGCTACCGGGAGCACTGGAAGTGACCCCCAAGGGCACATCAGATGTGGTGGTAGGTGGCAGGATCTCCAGGTCCACATAGGTGTGACACCCACGGCCGGGAGGGAGGTCTCGTCCAGTCTTATTGCTTTGGTCAGAAGGCGTGGCTGTGGGAGAGCGGGAGTCTTTGGCCTATTTCGACAGCCCTGGGGATCAAAGTTTGCATGCAGCCTCATGAAACTGACAGGGGTCTTTCTCCTTTCAGTTGGGGGTCTAACCAGGGTGATTTGTATAAACTATTTCTTTTATTGTTGGACTCCTCTTCACAGGGCCATAGGGACACACAGAGACCAAGATGCGTATTCAGCGGCACACAGAGAAACCGAGAAGCACGTCCGCATGCGCACTCACAGTCACACACTCCCACACGCGAGAACGCATACATATAGCCTCTCACACACTGGCCAATGTATGTGCCTAACTTCCTGCATTCATACTATCAGACATGCAGTCAATTCTCGGTAATGGATAGAGGTCCTTGGGAAGCAGTTTCAAGCTCAAGGCCAGGTAAATATTTTTATGGATCATGTCCTCTGAGGACACCGGTCCACTTATGAAGCCTCTGTGATTTCTGTCCACTTCTCAGGTGCAGTTGCTGGGAAAGGCTGGCCGTCGGCACAAACAAGAAGACCTTCGTGTGCTCTGATGACTGGAGGTGCTAAGAAGAACTGGAAAAAGTGAGGCGGGCCCATGTCCCCGAGCATGGTCGTGGAAAACTCAGGACGGTAGGTATTCAAGCACCCAAAGATGTGCCATTAGATATTAGGTTTTCCTCAGACGGCCCCAATGGCTGTAAGAGTGGATTGATTGTTCCTCTTGCTGAGTGGCCTGAGGGCTGTGGATTCTCCAGGCTTTTGGGGTAGCCCAGGCTCATGGCTCCTGTACAGAGCCCCGTGCACACCCCGGTTGTGTTCCACAGCGTCTCAACATGTGCTTGGATCGATGATGACACCCTTGCATGCATTCCTTGGAAAATCTGAAAGAAATGAGTGAGAACACTCTACCGTCTCCTCATCGAAACTGAGGTTCAGCACGTTTCCTCTCTTAGGGGGAGAGGACAGTTAGGAATGAGGGCCAGCGTCTCCCGCCGACATGCATGCAAACACCACCAAGGACTCCAGTATTGGAGGGGCTCCTTTCTGAGGGTTGACCATGTCTGCACATAAGCTGTGTTATCTGTGAATCCCAGGTCCCTGCTGAATGGCTGTTGAGAGAATGCGAGGGGGCAGGCTCTCCTGCTGGTCTTAAGAGTCGGAGTGTGTGCTGTTCTAGGCCCAGTTAGCTTGCAGTTGGGAGGTGAGTTTTGGCCAGGATCACGCTTCGTGCATGCCATTTTGGGGGTTAATTCTGGAAGCCAAAATGAGCAAGCGTCCATGGTTGGTGCCTGGAACCTCAGGCCAGGCCTCTGGCCCTCCCTGTTCTTGCGTTTTTCGCGGTGAGTTTCTTGAGTGCCTAGTGAGGCTGGAGCAATGGGCGGGGGTGAGCTCGCTTGGGCATCGGCGGAAAGGGGCTGATGGATTAGGCCTCGCTCCTACCCTTGTTTGCTTCTCTACTTTAACTCCCGGCACAGTGTTGATGCCAAGTGGGTCATCGTGGAGTTGGGAGAGGAACGAGTGCTGAATTTAAACCTGCGTGGATCACTGATGGCCCGCACAGGAAGGTAAGGGAATATGAGGACATGTCCTTTGTGATGTCTTGGAATAGGCTATCATAATTGGGTTGCAGGTGCTGGCTTCGGCTTCCCAAGGATGTGTCATGTTCGTGATTGGCTGGCATCAGCTGCCTATGGAGGGGATGGCTTTGGCAGTTCAAGTGGATGCGGTGAGGTAGATAACCTGTGTAGAGTTGCGATCCCGTTGCCAGAGGAAAGACACCCAAAGGGTGTCTTGCGAGACGTAAAGATGATCGACATGGTGACGCGTCTCTGCCGGCATCCTTGGAGGATGGTTAGTTATGCGAACATCAATTTGGCCGCTTTGTCACTTGTTTGGGAATGTGTAAAGCGAAAGTGCTTCTCCCGGGAGGCCATGACTCGGCTTGGAAACCGCCAGAGGTGTATCTGGAGCAGTCTGTTGGCGGGACAGAAGTGGGGGCACTGTTTCCACGCCAGGTGCACTGACGTGGAGAGCCACTGTGCCATTTCAAGCTTCCAGGTCCCCTAGTGTGGCAGAGGTTTTCCGTTGAAAAGTCTGTCTGTGGTTCTCGTGGACAGTGCCTTTGATCACTGTGAGCTCCTCGGTAGTGTCGCTGTGGCAGTGGAGAATTGCCAGGATTCATGGGGTGCGGTGGGCATTATCAAAGCAGACAGGCTTGCGGTGTGTCTTCCCTGCTGTTCAGTGTCTCTGTGTTCGCATGATGTCTGTGGCTTCAAGTCGAGTCGAGTCACCCTGCAGGCAGGAGGAGGTCACGTAGAGCGAAGCTGTGTAGGGTTTTAGCGTTTCCTCAGTAGTCAGGGCCGCAAACCCTACCAGTTGGAAGCTTGCCTATACTTGGCCGGGAAGGTGGCCTAATATCCGCTCTGGGGTTCCAACCTGTGTCATGGTTGCTGAAGCCAAACTTCCCATTGACGGCATATCCACGGGGTCATGGAAAGTGATTTGGTCTAGTTGGCGAGATGAGGCATTTGGTCAGAATTCGGTTAACCCTTGAGAAGTACCAGGCTGCATCTTGCCTTTCGGCAACTGCAGGTCGGTGTCAGCCCGCCCAAGGGAAGTTACCTTGCTACCGGGAGCACTGGAAGTGACCCCCAAGGGCACATCAGATGTGGTGGTAGGTGGCAGGATCTCCAGGTCCACATAGGTTGGACACCCACGGCCGGGAGGGAGGTCTCGTCCAGTCTTTGTGCTTTGGTCAGAAGGCGTGGCTGTGGGAGAGCTGGAGTCTGTGGCCTATTTCGACAGCCCTGGGGGTCAAAGTTTGCATGCAGCCTCATGAAACTGACAGGGGTCTTTCTCCTTTCAGTTGGGGGTCCAACCAGGGTGCTGTGTATAAACTATGACGTTTACTGTTAGAGGCATCTGCAAAGGGCCACAGGGACACCCAGAGACCAAGACGCGTATTTAGTGGCACACACAGGAATCCACAAAGGCATCCTCCTGCACAGTCAGAGTCGCACACACCCACACGTGTGAATACACACATCCAGCGTCTCACACACCGACCAACGTACGTGCGTAACTTCCTTCAGTCGTGCTCTGAGACACACAATCAGTTTTCGGTAAGGGATAGTGGTACTTGGGAAGCAGGTTCCAGGCTCACGCCCGGGTTATGTGTTCATAAGAATCATGTTCTCTGAGGAACCTGGTGCAATTCAGAAACCTGCGTGATTTCTGTCCACTTCTTAGGTGCAGTTGCAGTGTAAGGCTGGCTGTCGGCAAAGAGAAGAAGACCTTCGCGTTGTCTGATGACTGGATGTGCTAAGGAGAACTGGACAAAGTGGGACGGGTGCACGTTGCCGAGCGTGGCTGTGGATATCTCAGGATGGTAGGCATTCACCCATACTAAGATGTGCCAGTGGATATTAGGTTTTCCACAGATGGGCCCAATGGTTGCAAGAGTGGATTGATTGTTGGTCTTGCTGAGTGGCCTGAGGACTGTGGATTCCCCAGGCAGTTGGAGTACTTCCAGGTCATGGCTCCTCTGCAGAGCCCCATGACCTTCCCTTTTGTGTTCTGCAGCGTCCCAGCAAGTGCTTGGATCGATGATGACACCCTTGTATGCATTCCTTGGAAAATCTGAACAAAATGAGTTAGAACGCTCTACCGTCTCCTCATCGAAACTGAGGTCCAGCACCTTTCCTCTCTCGGGGGTACGGGAGAGTTAGGAGTGAGGGCCAACGTCCCTTGCTGACAGGCATGCAAACACCACTAAGGGCTCCAGCATTGGAGGGGCTCCTGTCTGAGGGTCGACCATATCTGCCCATAAGCTGGGTCATCTATGAATCCCCAGTCCCTGCTAAAAGGCCATTGAGGGAATGCAAGAGGGCAGGTTTTCCTGCTAGTCTTCAGGGTTGGAGTGTTTTCTGGTATAGACCCAGTAAGCTTGCAGCTTGGAGAGGTGATTTTTGGAAAGGATCATGCTTTGTGCATGCCGCTTCCGAGGTTGAGTATGGAAGCCAAAATGAGCAAGCTACCCTGGTTGGAGCCTGGATCCTCAGGCCAGGCCTGTTACCCTCTCTTTTGTTGTGTTTCGCGCGGTGAGGTTCTTGACTGCCCGGTGTGGCTTGGAGCAGTGGGCGGGCGTGGGCTGGAGTTGGGCGATGGCGGAAGGGGGCTGATGGTTTAGGCCTCAGTGCTTCCCCTGTCAGCTCCTCTGCTGAAGTTGCCGGCACACTGTTGGCGCTAAGTGGAACTTCGTGGAGTGGGGTGTGGACCGAGTGAAGCATTTCAGCCTGGGTGGTGGGTGCTGGCCTGGAGAGAAAGGTAAGGTATCATGAGGAAAGGCCCAGTGTGACGTCGTGGGATGGGCTGTCATCATTGGGTTGCAGGCGCTGGTCTCGGCTTCCCAAGAATGTGTCTTCTTCGTGATGGGCTGGCATAAGCTGCCTATGGAGCGGATGGCTTTGGCAGTTCAATTGGGTGAGTTGAGGTAGGTAACCTGTGTAGAGTTGCGATCCCGTTGCCCGAGGAATGACACCCAAAGGGTGTCTTGCGGGAAGTAGAGAAGACAGACATGGTTGGGCGTCTGTGCCGGCCTCCTTGGAGGTAGTTGAGTTATGCGAATATCCCCTTTGGCTGCTTTGTTCCCTTGTTTGGCAATGTGTAAAGCGAAAGTGTTTCTCCCGTGGGGGAAAGACGCGACCGGCCAGTGTAGCACGCAGGCTTTTCGAACAGCCAGAGGTTTATCTGGAGCAGTCCATTGGTGGGGCAGAGATGGGGGCCCCATTGCCATGCCTGCTGTGCTGCCGTGGACAGCCACTGTTCCCTTTCAGGCTTCCAGGTCCCCTCACATGGCAGAGATCTTCTGTTTAAAGTCTGTCTGTGGTCCTCGGGGACCATGAATTTGATCACTGTGAGTTACTCGGAAGTGTCACTGTGGCAGTAGGAGAATTTCCAGGATGAATGGGGTGGGATCAGCATCAACGAAGGAGCCAGGCTTGCGTTCTGTCTTCCCTGGTGATCAGTGTTCACGTGTTCTGAAGATATTTGTGGTTTCCAGTAGAGTCGTGTCACCCTGTGGGCCGGAGGAGGTCCCGTAGGACGAGGCTTTCACGGGTTTGACAGTTTCCTTACAGGTCAGGGCCACGAACATTCAAGATGGGAGCTGCCTGAGACGTGGCTGGGAATGTGGAGTAGTTTCCGCCGTGGGGATCTGACATGGGTCATGGTGGCTGAAGCCCACCACTTCCTGTGGTGGGCATTCCCACGGGTCAATGGAAAGTGATTAGGCCTAGCTGGCGAGAAGTGGCAGGTGGGCCCACGTTCGTTAGCCCCTTGAGTGGTTTCAGGCTGCATCTTGCCAGTAGACAGCTGCCGGTCGGTGTCAGCCCGACCATGGGAGTTCCCTTGCTTCCGGAAGTGCTGCGAGTGACCCCAAATGCCCATCAGATATACTGGTAGCTGACAGAGTCTCGAGGTGCATGTAGATGTCACAGCCAAGGCCAGGAGGCAGGTCTCGTCGAGGCTGTGTGTTTTTCTCAGAAGGCGTGGCTGTGGGAGAGCGTGAGTCCATGGACTATTTCAACAGCCCCTGGGGGTCAAAGTGTGCCTGCGGCCTCTTGAAGCTGACAGGGTCTTTCTCCTTTCAGTTGGGGGTCTAACCAGGGTGCTGTGTATAAACTATTTCTTTTATTGTTGGACTCCTCTTCACAGGGCCATAGGGACACACAGAGACCAAGACGCGTATTCAGCGGCACACAGAGAAACCCACAAGCACGTCCGCATGCGCAGTCACAGTCACACACGCCCACACACCTGAACACACACATATAGCCTCTCACACACTGGCCAACGTATGTGCCTAACTTCCTGCAGTCATACTATCAGACATGCAGTCAATTCTCGGTAAGGGATAGAGGTCCTTGGGAAGCAGTTTCAAGCTCAAGGCCAGGTAAATGTTTTTATGGACCATGCGCTCTGAGGACACCGGTCCACTTATGAAGCCTCGGTGATTTCTGTCCACTTCTAAGGTGCAGTTGCTGGGAAAAGCTGGCCGTCGGCACAAACAAGAAGACCTTCGTGTGCTCTGATGACTGGAGGTGCTAAGAAGACCTGGAAAAAGTGAGGCGGGCCCATGTCCCCGAGCATGGTCGTGGAAAACTCAGGACGGTAGGTATTCAAGCACACCAAGATGTGCCATTAGATATTAGGTTTTCCTCAGACGGGCCCAATGGCTGCAAGAGTGGATTGATTGTTTCTCTTGCTGAGTGGCCTGAGGGCTGTGGATTCTCCAGGGTTTTGGGGTAGCCCAGGCTCATGGCTCCTGTACAGAGCCCCGTGCACACCCCGGTTGTGTTCCGCAGCATCCCAACATGTGCTTGGATCGATGATGACACCCTTGCATGCATTCCTTGGAAAATCTGAACCAAATGAGTGGGAAAACTCTACCGTCTCCTCATCGAAACTGAGGTTCAGCACGTTTCCTCTCTCAGGGGGAGAGGACAGTTAGGAATGAAGGCCAGCGTCCCCTGCTGACATGCATGCAAACACCACCAAGGACTCCAGTACTGGAGGGGCTCTTGTCTGAGGGTTGACCGTGTCTGCACATAAGCTGTGTTATCTGTGAATCCCGGGTCCCTGCTGAATGGCTGTTGAGGGAATGCGAGGGGGCAGGCTCTCCTGCTGGTCTTAAGAGTCGGAGTGTGTGCTGCTCTAGGCCCACTTAGCTTGCAGTTGGGAGGTGAGTTTTGGTCAGGATCACGCTTCGTGCATGCCATTTTTGGGGTTGATTCTTGAAGCCAAAATGAGCAAGCGTCCATGTTTGGTGCCTGGAACCTCAGGCCTGGCCTGTGGCCCTCCCTGTTCTTGCGTTTTTCACGGCGAGGTTCTTGAGTGCCTAGTGAGGCTGGAGCAATGGGCGGGGGTGAGCTCGCTTGGGCAGCGGTGGAAAGGGGCTGATGGATTAGGCCTCGCTGCTGCCCTTGTTTGCTTCTCTACTTTAACTCGCGGCACAGTGTTGATGCCAAGTGGGTCATCGTGGAGTGGGGAGAGGAACAAGTGCTGAATTTAAACCTGCGTGGATCACTGATGTCCCGCACAGGAAGGTAAGGGAAGATGAGGACATGTCCTTTGTGATGTCGTGGAATAGGCTATCATAATTGGGTTGCAGGTGCTGACCTCGGCTTCCCAAGGATGTGTCATGTTCGTGATTGGCTGGCATCAGCTGCCTATGGAGGGCATGGCTTTGGCACTTGAAGTGGATGAGGTGAGGTAGGTAACCTGTGTAGAGTTGCGATCCTGTTGCCAGAGGAAAGACACGCAAAGGGTGTCTTGAGAGACGTAAAGAAGATCGACATGGTGACACGTCTGTGCCGGCCTCCTTGGAGGATGGTTAGATATGCGAAAATTCCCTTTGGCCGCTTTGTTCCCTTGTTTGGGAATGTGTAAAGCGAAAGTGCTTCTCCCGGGGGGGATGACTCGGCTGGCGAACAGCTAGAGGTTTATCTGGAGCAGTCCGTTAGCGGGACAGAGGTGGGGGCACGGTTGTGACGCCTGGTGCACTGACGTGGACAGCCACTGTGCCCTTTCAAGCTTCCAGGTCCCCTCGTGTGGCAAAGGTTTTCCGTTGAAACTCTGTCTGTGGACCTCGGGGACAGTGTCTTTGATCACTGTTAGTTCCTCAGTAGTGTCGCTGTGGCAGTGGAGAATTGCCAGGATGCATTGGGTGGAGTGGGCATCATCAAAGCAGACAGGCTTGCGTTGTGTCTTCCCTGATGTTCAGTGTCTCCGTGTTCGCATGATGTCTGTGGCTTCAAGTCGAGTCGAGTCGCCCTGCAGGCAGGAGCAGGGCACTTAGGACAAGGCTGTGTAGCGTTTGAGCGTTTCCTCAGTGGTCAGAGCCGCAAACCCTACCAGTTGGAAGCTTGCCTATACTTGGCCGGGAAGGTGGCCTAATATCCGCTGTGGGGTTCCAACCTGTGTCATGGTTGCTGAAGCGAAACTTCCCATTGAGGGCATATCCACGGGGTCATGGAAAGTGATTTGGTCTAGTTGGCGAGATGAGGCATTTGGTCAGAATTCGGTTAACCCCTTGAGCAGTGCCAGGCTGCATCTTGCCTTTCGGCAACTGCAGGTCGGTGTCAGCCCGCCCATGGGAGGTTACCTTGCTACCGGGAGAACTGGAAGTGACCCCAAGGGCACATCAGATGTGGTGCTAGGTGGCAGGATCTCCAGGTCCACATAGGTTTGACACCCACGGCCGGGAGGGAGGTCCCGTCCAGTCTTTGTGCTTTGGTCAGAAGGCGTGGCTGTGGGAGAGCAGGAGTCTGTGGCCTATTTCGACAGCCCTGGGGGTGAAAGTTTGCATGCAGCCTCATGAAACTGACAGGGGTCTTTCTCCTTTCAGTTGGGGTTCCAACCAGTGTGCTGTGTATAAACTATGAGGTTTACTGTTAGAGGCATCTGCAAAGGGCTACAGGGACACCCAGAGACCAAGACGCGTATTTAGCGGCACACACAGGAATCCACAAACGCATCCTTGTGCACAGTCACAGTCACAGACGCCCACACGTTTGAATACACACATCCAGCGTCTCACACACCGACCAACGTACGTGCGTAACTTGTTCAGTCGTGCTGTGAGATGCACAATCAGTTTTCGGTCGGGGATAGTGGTACTTGGGAAGCAGGTTCCAGGCTCACGCCCAGGTTATGTGTTCATAAGAATCATGTTCTCTGAGGACCCTTGTGCAATTCAGAAACCTGCGTGATTTCTGTCCACTTCTCAGGTGCAGTTGCAGGGTAAGTCTGGCTGTTGGCAAAGAGAAAAAGACCTTCGCGTTGTCTTATGACTGGATGTGCTAAGGAGAACTGGAAAAATTGGGGCGGGTGCACGTTGCCGAGCGTGGCTGTGGATATCTCAGGACGGTAGGCATTCACCCATACTAAGATGTGCCATTGGATATTAGGTTTTCCACAGAAGGGCCCAATGGTTGCAAGAGTGGATTGATTGTTGGTCTTGCTGAGTGGCCTGAGGACTGTGGATTCCCCAGGCAGTTGGAGTACTTCCAGGTCATGTTTCCTCTGCAGAGCCACACAGCCTTCCCTTTTGTGTTCTGCAGCGTCCCAGCATGTGCTTGGATCGATGATGACACCCTTGTATGCATTCCTCGGAAAATCTGAACAAAATGAGTGAGAACGCTCTACCGTCTCCTCATCGAAACTGAGGTCCAGCACCTTTCCTCTCTCGGGGGTACGGGAGAGTTAGGAGTGAGGGCCAACGTCCCCTGCTGACAGGCATGCAAACACCACTAAGGGATCCAGCATTGGAGGGGCTCCTGTCTGAGGGTCGACCATATCTGCCCATAAGCTGGGTCATCTATGAATCCCCAGTTCCTGCTAAAAGGCCATTGAGGGAATGCAAGAGGGCAGGCTTTCCTGCTAGTCTTCAGGGTTGGAGTGTTTTCTGGTATAGACCCAGTAAGCTTGCAGCTTGGAGAGGTGATTTTTGGACAGGATCACGCTTTGTGCATGCCGCTTCCGAGGTTGATTATGGAAGCCAAAATGAGCAAGCTTCCCTGGTTGGAGCCTGGATCCTCAGGCCAGGCCTGTGGCCTTCTCTGTTGTTGTGTTTCACGTGGTGAGGTTCTTGACTGCCCGGTGTGGCTGGAGCAGTGGGCGGGCGTGGGCTGGAGTTGGGCGATGGCGGAAGGGGTCTGATGGTTTAAGCCTCAGTGCTGCCCCTGTCAGCTCCTCTGCTGAAGTTGCTGGCACACTGTTGGCGCTAAGTGGATCTTCGTGGAGTGGGGTGTGGATCGAGTGAAGCATTTCAGCCTGGGTGGTGGCTGCTGGCCTGGAGAGAAAGGTAAGGTATCATGAGGAAATGTTCTGTGTTACATCATGGGATGGGCTGTCATCATTGGGTTGCAGGCGTTACCCTCAGCTTCCCAAGAATGTGTCTTCTTCGTGATGGGCTGGCATAAGCCGCCTATGGAGAGGATGGCTTTGCAGTTCAAGTGGGTGACTTGACGTAGGTAACCTGTGTAGAGTTGCGATCCCGTTGCCCGAGGAATGACACCCAAAGGGTGTCTTGCGGGAAGTAGAGAAGAGCGACATGGTGAGGCGTCTGTGCCGGCCTCGTTGGAGGTAGTTGAGTTATGCGAATATCCCCTTTGGCCGCTTTGTTCCCTTGTTTGGCAATTTGTAAAGCCGAAGTGTTTCTCCTGTGGGGGAATGACGTGACCGGCCAGTGTAGCACGCAGGCCTTTTGAACAGCCAGAGGTTTATCTGGAGCAGTCCATTGGTGGGGCAGAGATGGGGGCCCCATTGCCATGCCTGCTGTGCTGCCGTGGACAGCCACTGTTCCCTTTCAGGCTTCCAAATCACCTCGCATGGCACAGGTCTTCCATTGAAAGTCTGTCTGTGGTCCTCAGGGACCATGCCTTTGATCACTGTGAGTTACTCGGTAGTGTCACTGTGGCAGTGGAGAATTTCCAGGATGCATGGGGTGGGATCAGCATCAACGAAGCAGACAGGCTTGCGGTCTGTCTTCCCTGGTGTTCAGTGTTCCCGTGTTCGGAAGATGTTTGTGGTTTCCAGTAGGGCCGTGTCGCCCTGTGGGCTGGAAGAGGGCCCGTAGGACGAGGCTTTCAAGGGTTTGAACGTTTCCTTAGGGCTCAGGGCCGTGAACATTCAAGATGGGAGCTGCCTGAGACGTGGCTGGGAATGTGGAGTAGTTTCCACTGTGGGGATCCGACATGGGTCATGGTGCCTGAAGCCCACCACTTCCTGTGGTGGGCATTCCCAAGAGTCAATGGAAAGTGATTAGGCCTTGTTGGCAAGAAGTGGCAGGTGGGCCCACGTTCGTTAGCCCTTTGAGTGGTTTCAGGCTGCATCTTGCCAGTAGACAGCTGCCAGTCGTTGTCGGCACAACCATGGGAGGTCCCTTGCTTCCGGAAGTGCTGCGAGTGACCCCAAATGTCCATCAGATATACTGGTAGCTGACAGAGTGTCGAGGTGCATGTCGATGTCACAGCCAAGGCCCGGAGGTAGGTCACGTCGAGTCTTTGTGTTTTGGTAAGAAGGCGTGGCTGTGGGAGACTGGGAGTTCGTGGACCCATTCAACAGCCCCTAGGGGTCAAATTGTGCCTGTGGCCTCTTGAAGCTGACAGGGGTCTTTCTCCTTTCAGTTGGGGATCTAATCAGGGTGCTGTGTATAAACTATTTCTTTTATTCTTGGACTCCTCTTCACAGGGCCATAGGGACACACAGAGACCAAGACGCGTATTCAGCGGCACACAGAGAAACCCACAAGCACGTCCGCATGCGCAGTCACAGTCACACACGCCCACACACCTGAACACACACATATAGCCTCTCACACAATGGCCAACGTATGTGCCTAACTTCCTGCATTCATACTATCAGACATGCAGTCAATTCTCGGTAAGGGATAGAGGTCCTTGGGAAGCAGTTTCAAGCTCAAGGCCAGGTAAATATTTTTATGGATCATGTCCTCTGAGGACACCGGTCCACTTATGAAGCCTCTGTGATTTCTGTCCACTTCTCAGGTGCAGTTTCTGGGAAAGGCTGGCCGTCGGCACAAACAAGAAGACCTTCGTGTGCTCTGATGACTGGAGGTGCTAAGAAGAACTGGAAAAAGTGAGGCGGGCCCATGTCCCCGAGCATGGTCGTGGAAAACTCAGGACGGTAGGTATTCAAGCACCCAAAGATGTGCCATTAGATATTAGGTTTTCCTCAGACGGGCCCAATGGCTGCAAGAGTGGATTGATTGTTCCTCGTGCTGAGTGGCCTGAGGTCTGTGGATTCTCCAGGCTTTTGGGGTAGCCCAGGCTCATGGCTCCTGTACAGAGCCCCGTGCTCACCCCGGTTGTGTTCCACAGCGTCTCAACATGTGCTTGGATCGATGATGACACCCTTGCATGCATTCCTTGGAAAATCTGAAACAAATGAGTGAGAACACTCTACCGTCTCCTCATCGAAACTGCGGTTCAGCACATTTCCTCTCTTAGGGGGAGAGGACAGTTAGGAATGAGGGCCAGCGTCTCCCGCCGACATGCATGCAAACACCACCAAGGACTCCAGTATTGGAGGGGCTCCTTTCTGAGGGTTGACCATGTCTGCACATAAGCTGTGTTATCTGTGAATCCCGGGTCCCTGCTGAATGGCTGTTGAGAGAATGTGAGGGGGCAGGCTCTCCTGCTGGTCTTAAGAGTCGGAGTGTGTGCTGGTCTAGGCCCAGTTAGCTTGCAGTTGGGAGGTGAGTTTTGGCCAGCATCACGCTTCGTGCATGCCATTTTGGGGGTTAATTCTGGAAGCCAAAATGAGCAAGCGTCCATGGTTGGTGCCTGGAACCTCAGGCCAGGCCTCTGGCCCTCCCTGTTCTTGCGTTTTTCGCGGTGAGGTTCCTGAGTGCCTAGTGAGGCTGGAGCAATGGGCGGGGGTGAGCTCGCTTGGGCATCGGCGGAAAGGGGCTGATGGATTAGGCCTTGCTCCTACCCTTGTTTGCTTCTCTACTTTAACTCCCGGCACAGTGTTGATGCCAAGTTTGTCATCGTGGAGTGGGGAGAGGAACGAGTGCTGAATTTAAACCTGCGTGGATCACTGATGTCCCGCACAGGAAGGTAAGGGAAGATGAGGACATGTCCTTTGTGATGTCTTGGAATAGGCTATCATAATTGGGTTGCAGGTGCTGGCTTCGGCTTCCCAAGGATGTGTCATGTTCGTGATTGGCTGGCATCAGCTGCCTATGGAGGGGATGGCTTTGGCAGTTCAAGTGGATGAGGTGAGGTAGATAACCTGTGTAGAGTTGTGATCCCGTTGCCAGAGGAAAGACACCCAAAGGGTGTCTTGCGAGACGTAAAGATGATCGACATGGTGACGCGTCTCTGCCGGCATCCTTGGAGGATGGTTAGTTATGCGAACATTCCCTTTGGCCGCTTTGTTCCCTTGTTTGGGAATGTGTAAAGCGAAAGTGCTTCTCCCGGGAGGCCATGACTCGGCTTGGAAACCGCCAGAGGTGTATCTGGAGCAGTCTGTTGGCGGGACAGAAGTGGGGGCACTGTTTCCACGCCAGGTGCACTGACGTGGAGAGCCACTGTGCCATTTCAAGCTTCCAGGTCCCCTCGTGTGGCAAAGGTTTTCCGTTGAAAAGTCTGTCTGTGGTCCTCGTGGACAGTGCCTTTGATCACTGTGAGCTCCTCGGTAGTGTCGCTGTGGCAGTGGAGAATTGCCAGGATTCATGGGGTGCGGTGGGCATTATCAAAGCAGACAGGCTTGCGGTGTGTCTTCCCTGCTGTTCAGTGTCTCTGTGTACGCATGATGTCTGTGGCTTCAAGTCGAGTCGAGTCACCCTGCAGGCAGGAGGAGGGCACGTAGAGCGAAGCTGTGTAGGGTTTTAGCGTTTCCTCAGTAGTCAGGGCCGCAAACCCTACCAGTTGGAAGCTTGCCTATACGTGGCCGGGAAGGTGGCCTAATGTCCGCTGTCGGGTTCCAACCTGTGTCAGGGTTGCTGAAGCCAAACTCTTCCCATTGAGAGCATTCCCAAGTGGTCATGGAAAGTGACTTGGTCTAGTTGGCGAGATGAGGCACTTGGGCCGAAGTCCGTTAACCCCTTGAGAAGTGCCAGGCTTAATCTTGCCTGTCGGCAACGGCAGGTCGGTGTCAGCCTGCCCATGGGAGGTTACCTTGCTTCCAGGAGCACTGGGAGTGACCCCAAGGGCACATCAGATGTGGTGCTAGGTGGCAGGATCTCCAGGTCAACATAGGTGTGACACGCACGGCCGGGAGGGAGGTCTCGTCCAGTCTTTGTGCTTTGGTCAGAAGGCGTGGCTGTGGGAGAGTGGGAGTATGTGTCCTATATCGACAGCCCTGGGGGTCAAAGTTTGCATGTGGCCTCATGAAACTGACAGGGGACATTCTCCTTTCAGTTGGGGGTCCAACCAGGGTGCTGTGTATAAACTATGACGTTTACTGTTAGAGGCATCTGCAAAGGGCCACAGGGACACCCAGAGACCAAGACGCGTATTTAGTGGCACACACAGGAATCCACAAACGCATCCTCCTGCACAGTCAGAGTCGCACACACCCACACCTGTGAATACACACATCCAGCGTCTCACACACCGACCAACGTACGTGCGTAACTTCCTTCAGTCGTGCTGTGAGACACACAATCAGTTTTCGGTAAGGGATAGTGGTACTTGGGAAGCAGGTTCCGGGCTCACGCCCGGGTTATGTGTTCATAAGAATCATGTTCTCTGAGGAACCTGGTGCAATTCAGAAACCTGCGTGATTTCTGTCCACTTCTCAGGTGCAGTTGCAGGGTAAGGCTGGCTGTCGGCAAAGAGAAGAAGACCTTCGCGTTGTCTGATGACTGGATGTGCTAAGGAGAACTGGACATAGTGGGACGGGTGCACGTTGCCGAGCGTGGCTGTGGATATCTCAGGATGGTAGGCATTCACCCATACTAAGATGTGCCAGTGGATATTAGGTTTTCCACAGATGGGCCCAATGGTTGCAAGAGTGGATTGATTGTTGGTCTTGCTGAGTGGCCTGAGGACTGTGGATTCCCCAGGCAGTTGGAGTACTTCCAGGTCATGGCTCCTCTGCAGAGCCCCATGACCTTCCCTTTTGTGTTCTGCAGCGTCCCAGCATGTGCTTGGATCGATGATGACACCCTTGTATGCATTCCTTGGAAAATCTGAACAAAATGAGTTAGAACGCTCTACCGTCTCCTCATCGAAACTGAGGTCCAGCACCTTTCCTCTCTCGGGGGTACGGGAGAGTTAGGAGTGAGGGCCAACGTCCCCTGCTGACAGGCATGCAAACACCACTAAGGGCTCCAGCATTGGAGGGGCTCCTGTCTGAGGGTCGACCATATCTGCCCATAAGCTGGGTCATCTATGAATCCCCAGTCCCTGCTAAAAGGCCATTGAGGGAATGCAAGAGGGCAGGTTTTCCTGCTAGTCTTCAGGGTTGGAGTGTTTTCTGGTATAGACCCAGTAAGCTTGCAGCTTGGAGAGGTGATTTTTGGAAAGGATCATGCTTTGTGCATGCCGCTTCCGAGGTTGAGTATGGAAGCCAAAATGAGCAAGCTACCCTGGTTGGAGCCTGGATCCTCAGGCCAGGCCTGTTACCCTCTCTTTTGTTGTGTTTCACGCGGTGAGGTTCTTGACTGCCCGGTGTGGCTTGGAGCAGTGGGCGGGCGTGGGCTGGAGTTGGGCGATGGCGGAAGGGGGCTGATGGTTTAGGCCTCAGTGCTTCCCCTGTCAGCTCCTCTGCTGAAGTTGCCGGCACACTGTTGGCGCTAAGTGGAACTTCGTGGAGTGGGGTGTGGACCGAGTGAAGCATTTCAGCCTGGGTGGTGGGTGCTGGCCTGGAGAGAAAGGTAAGGTATCATGAGGAAAGGCCCAGTGTGACGTCGTGGGATGGGCTGTCATCATTGGGTTGCAGGCGCTGGTCTCGGCTTCCCAAGAATGTGTCTTCTTCGTGATGGGCTGGCATAAGCTGCCTATGGAGCGGATGGCTTTGGCAGTTCAATTGGGTGAGTTGAGGTAGGTAACCTGTGTAGAGTTGCGATCCCGTTGCCCGAGGAATGACACCCAAAGGGTGTCTTGCGGGAAGTAGAGAAGACAGACATGGTTGGGCGTCTGTGCCGGCCTCCTTGGAGGTAGTTGAGTTATGCGAATATCCCCTTTGGCTGCTTTGTTCCCTTGTTTGGCAATGTGTAAAGCGAAAGTGTTTCTCCCGTGGGGGAAAGACGCGACCGGCCAGTGTAGCACGCAGGCTTTTCGAACAGCCAGAGGTTTATCTGGAGCAGTCCATTGGTGGGGCAGAGATGGGGGCCCCATTGCCATGCCTGCTGTGCTGCCGTGGACAGCCACTGTTCCCTTTCAGGCTTCCAGGTCCCCTCACATGGCAGAGATCTTCTGTTTAAAGTCTGTCTGTGGTCCTCGGGGACCATGAATTTGATCACTGTGAGTTACTCGGAAGTGTCACTGTGGCAGTAGGAGAATTTCCAGGATGAATGGGGTGGGATCAGCATCAACGAAGGAGCCAGGCTTGCGTTCTGTCTTCCCTGGTGATCAGTGTTCACGTGTTCTGAAGATATTTGTGGTTTCCAGTAGAGTCGTGTCACCCTGTGGGCCGGAGGAGGTCCCGTAGGACGAGGCTTTCACGGGTTTGACAGTTTCCTTACAGGTCAGGGCCACGAACATTCAAGATGGGAGCTGCCTGAGACGTGGCTGGGAATGTGGAGTAGTTTCCGCCGTGGGGATCTGACATGGGTCATGGTGGCTGAAGCCCACCACTTCCTGTGGTGGGCATTCCCACGGGTCAATGGAAAGTGATTAGGCCTAGCTGGCGAGAAGTGGCAGGTGGGCCCACGTTCGTTAGCCCCTTGAGTGGTTTCAGGCTGCATCTTGCCAGTAGACAGCTGCCGGTCGGTGTCAGCCCGACCATGGGAGTTCCCTTGCTTCCGGAAGTGCTGCGAGTGACCCCAAATGCCCATCAGATATACTGGTAGCTGACAGAGTCTCGAGGTGCATGTAGATGTCACAGCCAAGGCCAGGAGGCAGGTCTCGTCGAGGCTGTGTGTTTTTCTCAGAAGGCGTGGCTGTGGGAGAGCGTGAGTCCATGGACTATTTCAACAGCCCCTGGGGGTCAAAGTGTGCCTGCGGCCTCTTGAAGCTGACAGGGTCTTTCTCCTTTCAGTTGGGGGTCTAACCAGGGTGCTGTGTATAAACTATTTCTTTTATTGTTGGACTCCTCTTCACAGGGCCATAGGGACACACAGAGACCAAGACGCGTATTCAGCGGCACACAGAGAAACCCACAAGCACGTCCGCATGCGCAGTCACAGTCACACACGCCCACACACCTGAACACACACATATAGCCTCTCACACACTGGCCAACGTATGTGCCTAACTTCCTGCAGTCATACTATCAGACATGCAGTCAATTCTCGGTAAGGGATAGAGGTCCTTGGGAAGCAGTTTCAAGCTCAAGGCCAGGTAAATGTTTTTATGGACCATGCGCTCTGAGGACACCGGTCCACTTATGAAGCCTCGGTGATTTCTGTCCACTTCTAAGGTGCAGTTGCTGGGAAAAGCTGGCCGTCGGCACAAACAAGAAGACCTTCGTGTGCTCTGATGACTGGAGGTGCTAAGAAGACCTGGAAAAAGTGAGGCGGGCCCATGTCCCCGAGCATGGTCGTGGAAAACTCAGGACGGTAGGTATTCAAGCACACCAAGATGTGCCATTAGATATTAGGTTTTCCTCAGACGGGCCCAATGGCTGCAAGAGTGGATTGATTGTTTCTCTTGCTGAGTGGCCTGAGGGCTGTGGATTCTCCAGGGTTTTGGGGTAGCCCAGGCTCATGGCTCCTGTACAGAGCCCCGTGCACACCCCGGTTGTGTTCCGCAGCATCCCAACATGTGCTTGGATCGATGATGACACCCTTGCATGCATTCCTTGGAAAATCTGAACCAAATGAGTGGGAAAACTCTACCGTCTCCTCATCGAAACTGAGGTTCAGCACGTTTCCTCTCTCAGGGGGAGAGGACAGTTAGGAATGAAGGCCAGCGTCCCCTGCCGACATGCATGCAAACACCACCAAGGACTCCAGTACTGGAGGGGCTCTTGTCTGAGGGTTGACCGTGCCTGCACATAAGCTGTGTTATCTGTGAATCCCGGGTCCCTGCTGAATGGCTGTTGAGGGAATGCGAGGGGGCAGGCTCTCCTGCTGGTCTCAAGAGTCGGAGTGTGTGCTGCTCTAGGCCCACTTAGCTTGCAGTTGGGAGGTGAGTTTTGGTCAGGATCATGCTTCGTGCATGCCATTTTTGGGGTTGATTCTTGAAGCCAAAATGAGCAAGCGTCCATGTTTGGTGCCTGGAACCTCAGGCCTGGCCTGTGGCCCTCCCTGTTCTTGCGTTTTTCACGGCGAGGTTCTTGAGTGCCTAGTGAGGCTGGAGCAATGGGCGGGGGTGAGCTCGCTTGGGCAGCGGTGGAAAGGGGCTGATGGATTAGGCCTCGCTGCTGCCCTTGTTTGCTTCTCTACTTTAACTCGCGGCACAGTGTTGATGCCAAGTGGGTCATCGTGGAGTGGGGAGAGGAACAAGTGCTGAATTTAAACCTGCGTGGATCACTGATGTCCCGCACAGGAAGGTAAGGGAAGATGAGGACATGTCCTTTGTGATGTCGTGGAATAGGCTATCATAATTGGGTTGCAGGTGCTGACCTCGGCTTCCCAAGGATGTGTCATGTTCGTGATTGGCTGGCATCAGCTGCCTATGGAGGGCATGGCTTTGGCACTTGAAGTGGATGAGGTGAGGTAGGTAACCTGTGTAGAGTTGCGATCCTGTTGCCAGAGGAAAGACACGCAAAGGGTGTCTTGAGAGACGTAAAGAAGATCGACATGGTGACGCGTCTGTGCCGGCCTCCTTGGAGGATGGTTAGTTATGCGAACATTCCCTTTGGCCGCTTTGTTCCCTTGTTTGGGAATGTGTAAAGCGAAAGTGCTTCTCCCGGGGGGGATGACTCGGCTGGCGAACAGCTAGAGGTTTATCTGGAGCAGTCCGTTAGCGGGACAGAGGTGGGGGCACGGTTGTGACGCCTGGTGCACTGACGTGGACAGCCACTGTGCCCTTTCAAGCTTCCAGATCCCCTCGTGTGGCAAAGGATTTCCGTTGAAACTCTGTCTGTGGTCGTCGGGGACAGTGTCTTTGATCACTGTTAGTTCCTCGGTAGTGTCGCTGTGGCAGTGGAGAATTGCCAGGATGCATTGGGTGGAGTGGGCATCATCAAAGCAGACAGGCTTGCGTTGTGTCTTCCCTGCTGTTCAGTGTCTCCGTGTTCGCATGATGTCTGTGGCTTCAAGTCGAGTCGAGTCGCCCTGCAGGCAGGAGCAGGGCACTTAGGACAAGGCTGTGTAGCGTTTGAGCGTTTCCTCAGTGGTCAGAGCCGCAAACCCTACCAGTTGGAAGCTTGCCTATACTTGGCCGGGAAGGTGGCCTAATATCCGCTGTGGGGTTCCAACCTGTGTCATGGTTGCTGAAGCCAAACTTCCCATTGAGGGCATATCCACGGGGTCATGGAAAGTGATTTGGTCTAGTTGGCGAGATGAGGCATTTGGTCAGAATTCGGTTAACCCCTTGAGCAGTGCCAGGCTGCATCTTGCCTTTCGGCAACTGCAGGTCGGTGTCAGCCCGCCCATGGGAGGTTACCTTGCTACCGGGAGAACTGGAAGTGACCCCAAGGGCACATCAGATGTGGTGCTAGGTGGCAGGATCTCCAGGTCCACCTAGGTTTGACACCCAAGGCCGGGAGGGAGGTCCCGTCCAGTCTTTGTGCTTTGGTCAGAAGGCGTGGCTGTGGGAGAGCAGGAGTCTGTGGCCTATTTCGACAGCCCTGGGGGTGAAAGTTTGCATGCAGCCTCATGAAACTGACAGGGGTCTTTCTCCTTTCAGTTGGGGTTCCAACCAGTGTGCTGTGTATAAACTATGAGGTTTACTGTTAGAGGCATCTGCAAAGGGCTACAGGGACACCCAGAGACCAAGACGCGTATTTAGCGGCACACACAGGAATCCACAAACGCATCCTTGTGCACAGTCACAGTCACAGACGCCCACACGTTTGAATACACACATCCAGCGTCTCACACACCGACCAACGTACGTGCGTAGCTTGTTCAGTCGTGCTGTGAGATGCACAATCAGTTTTCGGTCGGGGATAGTGGTACTTGGGAAGCAGGTTCCAGGCTCACGCCCAGGTTATGTGTTCATAAGAATCATGTTCTCTGAGGACCCTTGTGCAATTCAGAAACCTGCGTGATTTCTGTCCACTTCTCAGGTGCAGTTGCAGGGTAAGTCTGGCTGTTGGCAAAGAGAAAAAGACCTTCGCGTTGTCTTATGACTTGATGTGCTAAGGAGAACTGGAAAAATTGGGGCGGGTGCACGTTGCCGAGCGTGGCTGTGGATATCTCAGGACGGTAGGCATTCACCCATACTAAGATGTGCCATTGGATATTAGGTTTTCCACAGAAGGGCCCAATGGTTGCAAGAGTGGATTGATTGTTGGTCTTGCTGAGTGGCCTGAGGACTGTGGATTCCCCAGGCAGTTGGAGTACTTCCAGGTCATGTTTCCTCTGCAGAGCCACACAGCCTTCCCTTTTGTGTTCTGCAGCGTCCCAGCATGTGCTTGGATCGATGATGACACCCTTGTATGCATTCCTCGGAAAATCTGAACAAAATGAGTGAGAACGCTCTACCGTCTCCTCATCGAAACTGAGGTCCAGCACCTTTCCTCTCTCGGGGGTACGGGAGAGTTAGGAGTGAGGGCCAACGTCCCCTGCTGACAGGCATGCAAACACCACTAAGGGCTCCAGCATTGGAGGGGCTCCTGTCTGAGGGTCGACCATATCTGCCCATAAGCTGGGTCATCTATGAATCCCCAGTCCCTGCTAAAAGGCCATTGAGGGAATGCAAGAGGGCAGGTTTTCCTGCTAGTCTTCAGGGTTGGAGTGTTTTCTGGTATAGACCCAGTAAGCTTGCAGCTTGGAGAGGTGATTTTTGGACAGGATCACGCTTTGTGCATGCCGCTTCCGAGGTTGATTATGGAAGCCAAAATGAGCAAGCTTCCCTGGTTGGAGCCTGGATCCTCAGGCCAGGCCTGTGGCCTTCTCTGTTGTTGTGTTTCACGTGGTGTGGTTCTTGACTGCCCGGTATGGCTGGAGCAGTGGGCGGGTGTGGGCTGGATTTGGGCGATGGCGGAAGGGGGCTGATGGTTTAGGCCTCAGTGCTGCCCCTGTCAGCTCCTCTGCTGAAGTTGCTGGCACACTGTTGGCGCTAAGTGGATCTTCGTGGAGTGGGGTGTGGATCGAGTGAAGCATTTCAGCCTGGGTGGTGGGTGCTGGCCTGCAGAGAAAGGTAAGGTATCATGAGGAAATGTGCTGTGTTACGTCATGGGATGGGCTGTCATCATTGGGTTGCAGGCGCTACCCTCGGCTTCCCAAGAATGTGTCTTCTTCATGATGGGCTGGCATAAGCCGCCTATGGAGAGGATGGCTTTGCAGTTCAAGTGGGTGACTTGAGGTAGGTAACCTGTGTAGAGTTGCGATCCCGTTGCCCGAGGAATGACACCCAAAGGGTGTCTTGCGGGAAGTAGAGAAGAGCGATATGGTGAGGCGTCTGTGCCGGCCACGTTGGAGGTAGTTGAGTTATGCGAATATCCCCTTTGGCCGCTTTGTTCCCTTGTTTGGCAATGTGTAATGCCGAAGTGTTTCTCCTGTGGGGGAATGACGTGACCGGCCAGTGTAGCACGCAGGCCTTTTGAACAGCCAGAGGTTTATCTGGAGCAGTCCATTGGTGGGGCAGAGATGGGGGCCCCATTGCCATGCCTGCTGTGCTGCCGTGGACAGCGACTGTTCCCTTTCAGGCTTCCAAATCACCTCGCATGGCACAGGTCTTCCATTGAAAGTCTGTCTGTGGTCCTCAGGGACCATGCCTTTGATCACTGTGAGTTACTCGGTAGTGTCACTGTGGCAGTGGAGAATTTCCAGGATGCATGGGGTGGGATCAGCATCAACGAAGCAGACAGGCTTGCGGTCTGTCTTCCCTGGTGTTCAGTGTTCCCGTGTTCGGAAGATATTTGTGGTTTCCAGTATGGCCGTGTCGCCCTGTGGGCTGGAAGAGGGCCCGTAGGACGAGGCTTTCAAGGATTTGAACGTTTCCTTAGGGCTCAGGGCCGAGAACATTCAAGATGGGAGCTGCCTGAGACGTGGCTGGGAATGTGGAGTAGTTTCCGCTGTGGGGATCCGACATGGGTCATGGTGGCTGAAGCCCACCACTTCCTGTGGTGGGCATTCCCACGAGTCAATGGAAAGTGATTAGGCCTTGTTGGTAAAAAGTGGCACGAGGGCCCACGTTCGTTAGCCCCTTGAGTGGTTTCAGGCTGCATCTTGGCAGTAGACAGCTGCCGGTCGGTGTCGGCCTGACCATGGGAGTTCCCTTGCTTCGGGAAGTGCTGCGAGTGACCCCAAATGTCCATCAGATATACTGGTAGCTGACAGAGTCTCGAGGTGCATGTCGATGTCACAGCCAAGGCCCGGAGGCAGGTCTCATCGAGTCTTTGTGTTTTGGTAAGAAGGCGTGGCTGTAGGAGACTGGGAGTTCGTGGACCCATTCAACAGCCCTTAGCGGTCAAATTGTGCCTGTGGCCTCTTGAAGCTGACAGGGGTCTTTATCCTTTCCGTTGGGGGTCTAACCAGGGAGCTGTGTATAAACTATTTCTTTTATTGTTGGACTCCTCTTCACAGGTCCATAGGGACACACAGAGACCAAGATGCGTATTCAGCGGCAGACAGAGAAACCCACAAGCACGTCCGCATGCGCACTCACAGTCACACACTCCCACATGCGAGAACGCATATATATAGCCTCTCACACACTGGCCAACGTATGTGCCTAACTTCCTGCATTCATACTATCAGACATGCAGTCAATTCTCGGTAATGGATAGAGGTCCTTGGGAAGCAGTTTCAAGCTCAAGGCCAGGTAAATATTTTTATGGATCATGTCCTCTGAGAACACCGGTCCACTTATGAAGCCTCTGTGATTTCTGTCCACTTCTCAGGTTCAGTTGCTGGGAAACGCTGGCCGTCGGCACAAACAAGAAGACCTTCATGTGCTCTGATGACTGGGGGTGCTAAGAAGAACTGGAAAAAGTGAGGCGGGCCCATGTCCCCGAGCATGGTCGTGGAAAACTCAGGACGGTAGGTATTCAAGCACCCAAAGATGTGCCATTAGATATTAGGTTTTCCTCAGACGGGCCCAATGGCTGCAAGAGTGGATTGATTGTTTCTCTTGCTGAGTGGCCTGAGGGCTGTGGATTCTCCAGGGTTTTGGGGTAGCCCAGGCTCATGGCTCCTGTACAGAGCCCCGTGCACACCCCGGTTGTGTTCCACAGCGTCTCAACATGTGCTTGGATCGATGATGACACCTTGCATGCATTCCTTGGAAAATCTGAAACAAATGAGTGAGAACACTCTACCGTCTCCTCATCGAAACTGAGGTTCAGCACGTTTCCTCTCTCAGGGGGAGAGGACAGTTAGGAATGAGGGCCAGCGTCTCCCGCCGACATGCATGCAAACACCACCAAGGACTCCAGTATTGGAGGGGCTCCTTTCTGAGGGTTGACCATGTCTGCACATAAGCTGTGTTATCTGTGAATCCCGGGTCCCTGCTGAATGGCTGTTGAGAGAATGCGAAGGGGCAGGCTCTCCTGCTGGTCTTAAGAGTCGGAGTGTGTGCTGGTCTAGGCCCACTTAGCTTGCAGTTGGGAGGTGAGTTTTGGCCAGGATCACGCTTCGTGCATGCCATTTTGGGGGTTAATTCTGGAAGCCAAAATGAGCAAGCGTCCATGGTTGGTGCCTGGAACCTCAGGCCTGGCCTGTGGCCCTCCCTGTTCTTGCGTTTTTCACGGTGAGATTCTTGAGTGCCTAGTGAGGCTGGAGCAATGGGTGGGGGTGAGCTCGCTTGGGCATCGGCGGAAAGGGGCTGATGGATTAGGCCTCGCTCCTACCCTTGTTTGCTTCTCTACTTTAACTCCCGGCACAGTGTTGATGCCAAGTTTGTCATCGTGGAGTGGGGAGAGGAACGAGTGCTGAATTTAAACCTGCGTGGATCACTGATGGCCCGCACAGGAAGGTAAGGGAAGATGAGGACATGTCGTTTGTGATGTCTTGGAATAGGCTATCATAATTGGGTTGCAGGTGCTAACCTCAGCTTCCCAAGGATGTGTCATGTTCGTGATTGGCTGGCATCAGCTGCCTATGGAGGGGATGGCTTTGGCAGTTCAAGTGGATGAGGTGAGGTAGATAACCTGTGTAGAGTTGCGATCCCGTTGCCAGAGTAAAGACACCCAAAGGGTGTCTTGCGAGACGTAAAGATGATCGACATGGTGACGCGTCTCTGCCGGCATCCATGGAGGATGGTTAGTTATGCGAACATTCCCTTTGGCCGCTTTGTTCCCTTGTTTGGCAATGTGTAAAGCGAAAGTGCTTCTCCCGGGAGGCCATGACTCGGCTTGGAAACCGCCAGAGGTGTATCTGGAGCAGTCTGTTGGCGGGACAGAAGTGGGGGCACTGTTTCCACGCCAGGTGCACTGACGTGGAGAGCCACTGTGCCATTTCAAGCTTCCAGGTCCCCTCGTGTGGCAAAGGTTTTCCGTTGAAAAGTCTGTCTGTGGTCCTCGTGGACAGTGCCTTTGATCACTGTGAGCTCCTCGGTAGTGTCACTGTGGCAGTGGAGAAATGCCAGGATTCATGGGGTGCGGTGGGCATTATCAAAGCAGACAGGCTTGCGGTGTGTCTTCCCTGCTGTTCAGTGTCTCTGTGTTCGCATGATGTCTGTGGCTTCAAGTCGAGTCGAGTCACCCTGCAGGCAGGAGGAGGGCACGTAGAGCGAAGCTGTGTAGGGTTTTAGCGTTTCATCAGTAATCAGGGCCGCAAACCCTACCATTTGGAAGCTTGCCTATACGTGGTCGGGAAGGTGGCCTAATGTCCGCTGTCGGGTTCCAACCTGTGTCAGGGTTGCTGAAGCCAAACTCTTCCCATTGAGAGCATTCCCAAGTGGTCATGGAAAGTGACTTGGTCTAGTTGGCGAGATGAGGCACTTGGGCCGAAGTCCGTTAACCCCTTGAGAAGTGCCAGGCTTAATCTTGCCTGTCGGCAACTGCAGGTCGGTGTCAGCCTGCCCATGGGAGGTTACCTTGCTTCCAGGAGCACTGGGAGTGACCCCAAGGGCACATCAGATGTGGTGCTAGGTGGCAGGATCTCCAGGTCAACATAGGTGTGACACGCACGGCCAGGAGGGACGTCTCGTCCAGTCTTTGTGCTTTGGTCAGAAGGCGTGGCTGTGGGAGAGTGGGAGTTTGTGTCCTATATCGACAGCCCTGGGGGTCAAAGTTTGCATGTGGCCTCATGAAACTGACAGGGGACTTTCTCCTTTCAGTTGGGGGTCCAACCAGGGTGCTGTGTATAAACTATGACGTTTACTGTTAGAGGCATCTGCAAAGGGCCACAGGGACACCCAGAGACCAAGACGCGTATTTAGTGGCACACACAGGAATCCACAAACGCATCCTCCTGCACAGTCAGAGTCGCACACACCCACACGTGTGAATACACACATCCAGCGTCTCACACACCGACCAACGTACGTGCGTAACTTCCTTCAGTCGTGCTGTGAGATACACAATCAGTTATCGGTAAGGGATAGTGGTACTTGGGAAGCAGGTTCCGGTCTCACGCCCGGGTTATGTGTTCATAAGAATCATGTTCTCTGAGGAACCTGGTGCAATTCAGAAACCTGCGTGATTTCTGTCCACTTCTCAGGTGCAGTTGCAGGGTAAGGCTGGCTGTCGGCAAAGAGAAGAAGACCTTCGCGTTGTCTGATGACTGGATGTGCTAAGGAGAACTGGACAAAGTGGGACGGGTGCACGTTGCCGAGCGTGGCTGTGGATATCTCAGGATGGTAGGCATTCACCCATACTAAGATGTGCCAGTGGATATTAGGTTTTCCACAGATGGGCCCAATGGTTGCAAGAGTGGATTGATTGTTGGTCTTGCTGAGTGGCCTGAGGACTGTGGATTCCCCAGGTAGTTGGAGTACTTCCAGGTCATGGCTCCTCTGCAGAGCCCCATGACCTTCCCTTTTGTGTTCTGCAGCGTCCCAGCATGTGCTTGGATCGATGATGACACCCTTGTATGCATTCCTCGGAAAATCTGAACAAAATGAGTTAGAACGCTCTACCGTCTCCTCATCGAAACTGAGGTCCAGCACCTTTCCTCTCTCGGGGGTACGGGAGAGTTAGGAGTGAGGGCCAACGTCCCCTGCTGAAAGGCATGCAAACACCACTAAGGGCTCCAGCATTGGAGGGGCTCCTCTCTGAGGGTCGACCATATCTGCCCATAAGCTGGGTCATCTATGAATCCCCAGTCCCTGCTAAAAGGCCATTGAGGGAATGCAAGAGGGCAGGTTTTCCTGCTAGTCTTCAAGGTTGGAGTGTTTTCTGGTATAGACCCAGTAAGCTTGCAGCTTGGAGAGGTGATTTTTGGAAAGGATCATGCTTTGTGCATGCCGCTTCCGAGGTTGAATATGGAAGCCAAAATGAGCAAGCTACCCTGGTTGGAGCCTGGATCCTCAGGCCAGGCCTGTTACCCTCTCTTTTGTTGTGTTTCGCGCGGTGAGGTTCTTGACTGCCCGGTGTGGCTTGGAGCAGTGGGCGGGCGTGGGCTGGAGTTGGGCGATGGCGGAAGGGGGCTGATGGTTTAGGCCTCAGTGCTTCCCCTGTCAGCTCCTCTGCTGAAGTTGCCGGCACACTGTTGGCGCTAAGTGGAACTTCGTGGAGTGGGGTGTGGACCAAGTGAAGCATTTCAGCCTGGGTGGTGGGTGCTGGCCTGGAGAGAAAGGTAAGGTATCATGAGGAAAGGCCCAGTGTGACGTCGTGGGATGGGCTGTCATCATTGGGTTGCAGGCGCTGGTCTCGGCTTCCCAAGAATGTGTCTTCTTCGTGATGGGCTGGCATAAGCTGCCTATGGAGCGGATGGCTTTGGCAGTTCAATTGGGTGAGTTGAGGTAGGTAACCTGTGTAGAGTTGCGATCCCATTGCCCGAGGAATGACACCCAAAGGGTGTCTTGCGGGAAGTAGAGAAGATAGACATGGTGGGGCGTCTGTGCCGGCCTCCTTGGAGGTAGTTGAGTTATGCGAATATCCCCTTTGGCCGCTTTGTTCCCTTGTTTGGCAATGTGTAAAGCGAAAGTGTTTCTCCCGTGGGGGAATGACGCGACCGGCCAGTGTAGCACGCAGGCTTTTCGAACAGCCAGAGGTTTATCTGGAGCAGTCCATTGGTGGGGCAGAGATGGGGGCCCCATTGCCATGCCTGCTGTGCTGCCGTGGACAGCCACTGTTCCCTTTCAGGCTTCCAGGTCCCCTCACATGGCAGAGATCTTCTGTTTAAAGTCTGTCTGTGGTCCTTGGGGACCATGCCTTTGATCACTGTGAGTTACTCGGAAGTGTCACTGTGGCAGTAGGAGAATTTCCAGGATGAATGGGGTGGGATCAGCATCAACGAAGGAGACAGGCTTGCGTTCTGTCTTCCCTGGTGATCAGTGTTCCCGTGTTCTGAAGATATTTGTGGTTTCCAGTAGGGTCTTGTCGCCCTGTGGGCTTTAGGAGGTCCCGTAGGACGAGGCTTTCAAGGGTTTGACAGTTTCCTTACAGGTCAGGGCCACGAACATTCAAGATGGGAGCTGCCTGAGACGTGGCTGGGAATGTGGAGTAGTTTCCGCCGTGGGGATCCGACATGGGTCATGGTGGCTGAAGCCCACCACTTCCTGTGGTGGGCATTCCCACGGGTCAATGGAAAGTGATTAGGCCTAGGTGGCGAGAAGTGGCAGGTGGGCCCACGTTCGTTAGCCCCTTGAGTGTTTTCAGGCTGCATCTTGCCAGTAGACAGCTGCCGGTCGGTGTCGGCCCGACCATGGGAGTTCCCTTGCTTCCGGAAGTGCTGTGAGTGACCCCAAATGCCCATCAGATATACTGGTAGCTGACAGAGTCTCGAGGTGCATGTAGATGTCACAGCCAAGGCCAGGAGGCAGGTCTCGTCGAGGCTGTGTGTTTTTCTCACAAGGCGTGGCTGTGGGAGTGCGTGAGTCCATGGACTATTTCAACAGCCCCTGGGGGTCAAAGTGTGCCTGCGGCCTCTTGAAGCTGACAGGGGTCTTTCTCCTTTCAGTTGGGGGTCTAACCAGGGTGCTGTGTATAAACTATTTCTTTTATTGTTGGACTCCTCTTCACAGGGCCATAGGGACACACAGAGACCAAGACGCGTATTCAGCGGCACACAGAGAAACCCACAAGCACGTCCGCATGCGCACTCACAGTCACACACGCCCACACACCTGAACACACACATATAGCCTCTCACACACTGGCCAACGTATGTGCCTAACTTCCTGCAGTCATACTATCAGACATGCAGTCAATTCTCGGTAAGGGATAGAGGTCCTTGGGAAGCAGTTTCAAGCTCAAGGCCAGGTAAATGTTTTTATGGATCATGCGCTCTGAGGACACCGGTCCACTTATGAAGCCTCGGTGATTTCTGTCCACTTCTAAGGTGCAGTTGCTGGGAAAAGCTGGCCGTCGGCAGAAACAAGAAGACCTTCGTGTGCTCTGATGACTGGAGGTGCTAAGAAGAACTGGCAAAAGTGAGGCGGGCCCATGTCCCTGAGCATGGTCGTGGAAAACTCAGGACGGTAGGTATTCAAGCACACCAACATGTGCCATTAGATATTAGGTTTTCCTCAGACGGGCCCAATGGCTGCAAGAGTGGATTGATTGTTTCTCTTGCTGAGTGGCCTGAGGGCTGTGGATTCTCCAGGGTTTTGGGGTAGCCCAGGCTCATGGCTCCTGTACAGAGCCCCGTTCACACCCCGGTTGTGTTCCGCAGCATCCCAACATGTGCTTGCATCGATGATGACACCCTTGCATGCATTCCTTGGAAAATCTGAACCAAATGAGTGGGAAAACTCTACCGTCTCCTCATCGAAACTGAGGTTCTGCACGTTTCCTCTCTCAGGGGGAGAGGACAGTTATGAATGAAGGCCAGCGTCCCCTGCCGACATGCATGCAAACACCACCAAGGACTCCAGTACTGGAGGGGCTCTTGTCTGAGGGTTGACCGTGTCTGCACATAAGCTGTGTTATCTGTGAATCCCGGGTCCCTGCTGAATGGCTGTTGAGGGAATGCGAGGGGGCAGGCTCTCCTGCTGGTCTTAAGAGTCGGAGTGTGTGCTGCTCTAGGCCCACTTAGCTTGCAGTTGGGAGGTGAGTTTTGGTCAGGATCACGCTTTGTGCATGCCATTTTTGGGGTTGATTCTTGAAGCCAAAATGAGCAAGCATCCATGGTTGGTGCCTGGAACCTCAGGCCTGGCCTGTGGCCCTCCCTGTTCTTGTGTTTTTCACGGTGAGATTCTTGAGTGCCTAGTGAGGCTGGAGCAATGGGGGGGGGGTGAGCTCGCTTGGGCATCGGCGGAAAGGGGCTGATGGATTAGGCCTCGCTCCTACACTTGTTTGCTTCTCTACTTTAACTCCCAGCAAAGTGTTGATGCCAAGTTTGTCATCGTGGAGTGGGGAGAGGAACGAGTGCTGAATTTAAACCTGCGTGGATCACTGATGGCCCGCACAGGAAGGTAAGGGAAGATGAGGACATGTCCTTTGTGATGTCGTGGAATAGGCTATCATAATTGGGTTGCAGGTGCTGGCTTCGGCTTCCCAAGGATGTGTCATGTTCCTGATTGGCTGGCATCAGCTGCCTATGGAGGGGGTGGCTTTGGCAGTTCAAGTGGATGAGGTGAGGTAGATAACCTGTGTAGAGTTGCGATCCCGTTGCCAGAGGAAAGACACCCAAAGGGTGTCTTGCGAGACGTAAAGATGATCGACATGGTGACGCGTCTCTGCCGGCATCCTTGGAGGATGGTTAGTTATGCGAACATCACTTTGGCCGCTTTGTCACTTGTTTGGGAATGTGTAAAGCGAAAGTGCTTCTCCCGGGAGGCCATGACTCGGCTTGGAAACCGCCAGAGGTGTATCTGGAGCAGTCTGTTGGCGGGACAGAAGTGGGGGCACTGTTTCCACGCCAGGTGCACTGACGTGGAGAGCCACTGTGCCATTTCAAGCTTCCAGGTCCCCTCGTGTGGCAAAGGTTTTCCGTTGAAAAGTCTGTCTGTGGTCCTCGTGGACAGTGCCTTTGATCACTGTGAGCTCCTCGGTAGTGTCGCTGTGGCAGTGGAGAATTGCCAGGATTCATGGGGTGCGGTGGGCATTATCAAAGCAGACAGGCTTGCGGTGTGTCTTCCCTGCTGTTCCGTGTCTCTGTGTTCGCATGATGTCTGTGGCTTCAAGTCGAGTCGAGTCACCCTGCAGGCAGGAGGAGGGCACGTAGAGCGAAGCTGTGTAGGGTTTTAGCGTTTCCTCAGTAGTCAGGGCCGCAAACCCTACCAGTTGGAAGCTTGCCTATACGTGGCCGGGAAGGTGGCCTAATGTCCGCTGTCGGGTTCCAACCTGTGTCAGGGTTGCTGAAGCCAAACTCTTCTCATTGAGAGCATTCCCAAGTGGTCATGGAAAGTGCCTTGGTCTAGTTGGCGAGATGAGGCACTTGGGCCGAAGTCCGTTAACCCCTTGAGAAGTGCCAGGCTTAATCTTGCCTGTCGGCAACTGCAGGTCGGTGTCAGCCTGCCCATGGGAGGTTACCTTGCTTCCAGGAGCACTGGGAGTGACCCCAAGGGCACATCAGATGTGGTGCTAGGTGGCAGGATCTCCAGGTCAACATAGGTGTGACACGCACGGCCTTGAGGGAGGTCTCGTCCAGTCTTTGTGCTTTGGTCAGAAGGCGTGGCTGTGGGAGAGTGGGAGTCTGTGTCCTATATCGACAGCCCTGGGGGTCAAAGTTTGCATGTGGCCTCATGAAACTGACAGGGGACTTTCTCCTTTCAGTTGGGGGTCCAACCAGGGTGCTGTGTATAAACTATGACGTTTACTGTTAGAGGCGTCTGCAAAGGGCCACAGGGACACCCAGAGACCAAGACGCATATTTAGTGGCACACACAGGAATCCACAAACGCATCCTCCTGCACAGTCAGAGTCGCACACACCCACACCTGTGAATACACACATCCAGCGTCTCACACACCGACCAACGTACGTGCGTAACTTCCTTCAGTCGTGCTGTGAGACACACAATCAGTTTTCGGTAAGGGATAGTGGTACTTGGGAAGCAGGTTCCAGGCTCACGCCCGGGTTATGTGTTCATAAGAATCATGTTCTCTGAGGAACCTGGTGCAATTCAGAAACCTGCGTGATTTCTGTCCACTTCTCAGGTGCAGTTGCAGGGTAAGGCTGGCTGTCGGCAAAGAGAAGAAGACCTTCGCGTTGTCTGATGACTGGATGTGCTAAGGAGAAGTGGACAAAGTGGGACGGGTGCACGTTGCCGAGCGTGGCTGTGGATATCTCAGGACGGTAGGCATTCACCCATACTAAGATGTGCCAGTGGATATTAGGTTTTCCACAGATGGGCCCAGTGGTTGCAAGAGTGGATTGATTGTTGGTCTTGCTGAGTGGCCTGAGGACTGTGGATTCCCCAGGCAGTTGGAGTACTTCCAGGTCATGGCTCCTCTGCAGAGCCCCATGACCTTCCCTTTTGTGTTCTGCAGCGTCCCAGCATGTGCTTGGATCGATGATGACACCCTTGTATGCATTCCTTGGAAAATCTGAACAAAATGAGTTAGAACGCTCTACCGTCTCCTCATCGAAACTGAGGTCCAGCACCTTTCCTCTCTCGGGGGTACGGGAGAGTTAGGAGTGAGGGCCAACGTCCCCTGCTGACAGGCATGCAAACACCACTAAGGGCTCCAGCATTGGAGGGGCTCCTGTCTGAGGGTCGACCATATCTGCCCATAAGCTGGGTCATCTATGAATCCCCAGTCCCTGCTAAAAGGCCATTGAGGGAATGCAAGAGGGCAGGTTTTCCTGCTAGTCTTCAGGGTTGGAGTGTTTTCTGGTATAGACCCAGTAAGCTTGCAGCTTGGAGAGGTGATTTTTGGAAAGGATCATGCTTTGTGCATGCCGCTTCCGAGGTTGAGTATGGAAGCCAAAATGAGCAAGCTACCCTGGTTGGAGCCTAGATCCTCAGGCCAGGCCTGTTACCCTCTCTTTTGTTGTGTTTCACGCGGTGAGGTTCTTGACTGCCCGGTGTGGCTTGGAGCAGTGGGCGGGCGTGGGCTGGAGTTGGGCGATGGCGGAAGGGGGCTGATGGTTTAGGCCTCAGTGCTTCCCCTGTCAGCTCCTCTGCTGAAGTTGCCGGCACACTGTTGGCGCTAAGTGGAACTTCGTGGAGTGGGGTGTGGACCAAGTGAAGCATTTCAGCCTGGGTGGTGGGTGCTGGCCTGGAGAGAAAGGTAAGGTATCATGAGGAAAGGTCCAGTGTGATGTCGTGGGATGGGCTGTCATCATTGGGTTGCAGGCGCTGGTCTCGGCTTCCCAAGAATGTGTCTTCTTCGTGATGGGCTGGCATAAGCTGCCTATGGAGCGGATGGCTTTGGCAGTTCAATTGGGTGAGTTGAGGTAGGTAACCTGTGTAGAGTTGCGATCCCGTTGCCCGAGGAATGACACCCAAAGGGTGTCTTGCGGGAAGTAGAGAAGATAGACATAGTGGGGCGTCTGTGCCGGCCTCCTTGGAGGTAGTTGAGTTATGCGAATATCCCCTTTGGCCGCTTTGTTCCCTTGTTTGGCAATGTGTAAAGCGAAAGTGTTTCTCCCGTGGGGGAATGACGCGACCGGCCAGTGTAGCACGCAGGCTTTTCGAACAGCCAGAGGTTTATCTGGAGCAGTCCATTGGTGGGGCAGAGATGGGGGCCCCATTGCCATGCCTGCTGTGCTGCCATGGACAGCCACTGTTCCCTTTCAGGCTTCCAGGTCCCCTCACATGGCAGAGATCTTCTGTTTAAAGTCTGTCTGTGGTTCTTGGGGACCATGCCTTTGATCACTGTGAGTTACTCGGAAGTGTCACTGTGGCAGTAGGAGAATTTCCAGGATGAATGTGGTGGGATCAGCATCAACGAAGAAGACAGGCTTGCATTCTGTCTTCCCTGGTGAACAGTGTTCCCGTGTTCTGAAGATATTTGTGGTTTCCAGTAGGGTCGTGTCGCCCTGTGGGCTGGAGGAGGTCCCGTAGGACGAGGCTTTCAAGGGTTTGACAGTTTCCTTACAGGTCAGGGCCACGAACATTCAAGATGGGAGCTGCCTGAGACGTGGCTGGGAATGTGGAGTAGTTTCCGCCGTGGGCATCCGACATGGGTCATGGTGGCTGAAGCCCACCACTTCCTGTGGTGGGCATTCCCACGGGTCAATGGAAAGTGATTAGGCCTAGGTGGCGAGAAGTGGCAGGTGGGCCCACGTTCGTTAGCCCCTTGAGTGGTTTCAGGCTGCATCTTGCCAGTAGACAGCTGCCGGTCGGTGTCGGCCCGACCATGGGAGTTCCCTTGCTTCCGGAAGTGCTGCGAGTGACCCCAAATGCCCATCAGATATACTGGTAGCTGACAGAGTCTCGAGGTGCATGTAGATGTCACAGCCAAGGCCAGGAGGCAGGTCTCGTCGAGTCTTTGTGTTTTGGTAAGAAGGCGTGGCTGTGGGAGACTGGGAGTTCGTGGACCCATTCAACAGCCCCTAGGGGTCAAATTGTGCTAGCGGCCTCTTGAAGCTGACAGGGGTCTTTCTCCTTTCCGTTGGGGGTCTAACCAGGGTGCTGTGTATAAACTATTTCTTTTATTGTTGGACTCGTCTTCACAGGGCCATAGGGACACACAGAGACCAAGATGCGTATTCACCGGCACACAGAGAAACCCACAAGCACGTCCGCATGCGCACTCACAGTCACACACTCCCACACGCGAGAACGCATACATATAGCCTCTCACACACTGGCCAACGTATGTGCCTAACTTCCTGCATTCATACTATCAGACATGCAGTCAATTCTCGGTAAGGGATAGAGGTCCTTGGGAAGCAGTTTCAAGCTCAAGGCCAGGTAAATATTTTTATGGATCATGTCCTCTGAGGACACCGGTCCACTTATGAAGCCTCTGTGATTTCTGTCCACTTCTCAGGTGCAGTTTCTGGGAACGGCTGGCCGTCGGCACAAACAAGAAGACCTTCGTGTGCTCTTATGAGTGGAGGTGCTAAGAAGAACTGGAAAAAGTGAGGCGGGCCCATGTCCCCGAGCATGGTCGTGGAAAACTCAGGACGGTAGGTATTCAAGCACCCAAAGATGTGCCATTAGATATTAGGTTTTCCTCAGACGGGCCCAATGGCTGCAAGAGTGGATTGATTGTTCCTCTTGCTGAGTGGCCTGAGGGCTGTGGATTCTCCAGGCTTTTGGGGTAGCCCAGGCTCATGGCTCCTGTACAGAGCCCCGTGCACACCCCGGTTGTGTTCCGCAGCGTCTCAACATGTGCTTGGATCGATGATGACACCCTTGCATGCATTCCTTGGAAAATCTGAAACAAATGAGTGAGAACACTCTACCGTCTCCTCATCGAAACTGAGGTTCAGCACGTTTCCTCTCTCAGGGGGAGAGTAGAGTTAGGAATGAGGGCCAGCGTCTCCCGCCGACATGCATGCAAACACCACCAAGGACTCCAGTATTGGAGGGGCTCCTTTCTGAGGGTTGACCATGTCTGCACATAAGCTGTGTTATCTGTGAATCCCGGGTCCCTGCTGAATGGCTGTTGAGAGAATGCGAGGGGGCAGGCTCTCCTGCTGGTCTTAAGAGTCGGAGTGTGTGCTGGTCTAGGCCCAGTTAGCTTGCAGTTGGGAGGTGAGTTTTGGCCAGGATCACGCTTCGTGCATGCCATTTTGGGGGTTAATTCTGGAAGCCAAAATGAGCAAGCGTCCATGGTTGGTGCCTGGAACCTCAGGCCAGGCTTCTGGCCCTCCCTTTTCTTGCGTTTTTCGCGGTGAGTTTCTTGAGTGCCTAGTGAGGCTGGAGCAATGGGCAGGGGTGAGCTCGCTTGGGCATCGGCGGAAAGGGGCTGATGGATTAGGCCTCGCTCCTGCCCTTGTTTGCTTCTCTACTTTAACTCCCGGCACACTGTTGATGCCAAGTGGGTCATCGTGGAGTGGGGAGAGGAACAAGTGCTGAATTTAAACCTGTGTGGATCACTGATGTCCCGCACAGGAAGGTAAGGGAAGATGAGGACATGTCCTTTGTGATGTCGTGGAATAGGCCATCATAATTGGGTTGCAGGTGCTGGCTTCGGCTTCCCAAGGATGTGTCATGTTTGTGATTGGCTGGCATCAGCTGCCTATGTAGGGGATGGCTTTGGCATTTGAAGTGGATGAGGTGAGGTAGATAACCTGTGTAGAGTTGCGATCCCGTTGCCAGAGGAAAGACACCCAAAGGGTGTCTTGCGAGACGTAAAGATGATCGACATGGTGACGCGTCTCTGCCGGCATCCTTGGAGGATGGTTAGTTATGCGAACATCACTTTGGCCGCTTTGTCACTTGTTTGCGATTGTGTAAAGCGAAAGTGCTTCTCCCGGGAGGCCATGACTCGGCTTGGAAACCGCCAGAGGTGTATCTGGAGCAGTCTGTTGGCGGGACAGAAGTGGGGGCACTGTTTCGACGCCAGGTGCACTGACGTGGAGAGCCACTGTGCCATTTCAAGCTTCCAGGTCCCCTCGTGTGGCAAAGGTTTTCCGTTGAAAAGTCTGTCTGTGGTCCTCGTGGACAGTGCCTTTGATCACTGTGAGCTCCTCGGTAGTGTCAGTGTGGCAGTGGAGAATTGCCAGGATACATGGGGTGCGGTAGGCATTATCAAAGCAGACAGGCTTGCGGTGTGTCTTCCCTGCTGTTCAGTGTCTCTGTGTTCGCATGATGTCTGTGGCTTCAAGTCGAGTCGAGTCACCCTGCAGGCAGGAGGAGGGCACGTAGAGCGAAGCTGTGTATGGTTTTAGCGTTTCCTCAGAAGTCAGGGCCGCAAACCCTACCAGTTGGAAGCTTGCCTATACGTGGCCAGGAAGGTGGCCTAATGTCCGCTGTCGGGTTCCAACCTGTGTCAGGGTTGCTGAAGCCAAACTCTTCCCATTGAGAGCATTCCCAAGTGGTCATGGAAAATGACTTGGTCTAGTTGGCGAGATGAGGCACTTGGGCCGAAGTCCGTTAACCCCTTGAGAAGTGCCAGGCTTAATCTTGCCTGTCGGCAACTGTAGGTCGGTGTCAGCCTGCCCGTGGGAGGTTACCTTGCTTCCGGGAGCACTGGGGTGACCCCAAGGGCACATCAGATGTGGTGCTAGGTGGCAGGATATCCAGGTCAACATAGGTGTGACACGCACGGCCGGGAGGGAGGTCTCGTCCAGTCTTTGTGCTTTGGTCAGAAGGCGTGGCTGTGGCAGAGTGGGAGTCTGTGTCCTATATCGACAGCCCTGGGGGTCAAAGTTTGCATGTGGCCTCATGAAACTGACAGGGGACTTTCTCCTTTCAGTTGGGGGTCCAACCAGGGTGCTGTGTATAAACTATGACGTTTACTGTTAGAGGCATCTGCAAAGGGCCACAGGGACACCCAGAGACCAAGACGCGTATTTAGTGGCACACACAGGAATCCACAAACGCATCCTCCTGCACAGTCAGAGTCGCACACACCCACACGTGTGAATACACACATCCAGCGTCTCACACACCGACCAACGTACGTGCGTAACTTCCTTCAGTCGTGCTCTGAGACACACAATCAGTTTTCGGTAAGGGATAGTGGTACTTGGGAAGCAGGTTCCAGGCTCACGCCCGGGTTATGTGTTCATAAGAATCATGTTCTCTGAGGAACCTGGTGCAATTCAGAAACCTGCGTGATTTCTGTCCACTTCTTAGGTGCAGTTGCAGGGTAAGGCTGGCTGTCGGCAAAGAGAAGAAGACCTTCGCGTTGTCTGATGACTGGATGTGCTAAGGAGAACTGGACAAAGTGGGACGGGTGCACGTTGCCGAGCGTGGCTGTGGATATCTCAGGACGGTAGGCATTCACCCATACTAAGATGTGCCAGTGGATATTAGGTTTTCCACAGATGGGCCCAATGGTTGCAAGAGTGGATTGATTGTTGGTCTTGCTGAGTGGCCTGAGGACTGTGGATTCCCCAGGCAGTTGGAGTGCTTCCAGGTCATGTTTCCTCTGCAGAGCCACACAGCCTTCCCTTTTGTGTTCTGCAGCGTCCCAGCATGTGCTTGGATCGATGATGACACCCTTGTATGCATTCCTTGGAAAATCTGAACAAAATGAGTGAGGACGCTCTACCGTCTCCTCATCGAAACTGAGGTCCAGCACCTTTCCTCTCCTGGGGGTACGGGAGAGTTAGGAGTGAGGGCCAACGTCCCCTGCTGACAGGCATGCAAACACCACTAAGGGCTCCAGCATTAGAGGGGCTCCTGTCTGAGGGTCGACCATATCTGCCCATAAGCTGGGTCATCTATGAATCCCCAGTCCCTGCTAAAAGGCCATTGAGGGAATGCAAGAGGGCAGGCTTTCCTGCTAGTCTTCAGGGTTGGAGTGTTTGCTGGTATAGACCCAGTAAGCTTGCAGCTTGGAGAGGTGATTTTTGGACAGGATCACGCTTTGTGCATGCCGCTTCCGAGGTTGATTATGGAAGCCAAAATGAGCAAGCTTCCCTGGTTGGAGCCTGGATCCTCAGGCCAGGCCTGTGGCCTTCTCTGTTGTTGTGTTTCACGTGGTGAGGTTCTTGACTGCCCGGTGTGGCTGGAGCAGTGGGCGGGCGTGGGCTGGAGTTGGGCGATGGCGGAAGGGGGCTGATGGTTTAGGCCACAGTGCTGCCCCTGTCAGCTCCTCTGCTGAAGCTGTTGGCACACTGTTGGCGCTAAGTGGATCTTCGTGGAGTGGGGTGTGGATCGAGTGAAGCATTTCAGCCTGGGTGGTGGCTGCTGGCCTGGAGAGAAAGGTAAGTTATCATGAGGAAAAGTGCTGTGTTACGTCTTGGAATGGGCTGTCATCATTGGGTTGCAGGCGCTACCCTCGGCTTCCCAAGAATGTGTCTTCTTCATGATGGGCTGGCATAAGCCGCCTATGGAGAGGATGGCTTTGCAGTTCAAGTGGGTGAGTTGAGGTAGGTAAACTGTGTAGAGTTGCGATACCGTTGCCCGAGGAATGACACCCAAAGGGTGTCTTGCGGGAAGTAGAGAAGAGCGACATGGTGAGGCCTCTGTGCCGGCCTCGTTAGAGGTAGTTGAGTTATGCGAATATCCCCTTTGGCCGCTTCGTTCCCTTGCTTGGCAATGTGTAAAGGCGAAGTGTTTCTCCTGTGGGGGAATGACGTGACCGGCCAGTGTAGCACGCAGGTCTTTCGAACAGCCAGAGGTTTATCTGGAGCAGTCCATTGGTGGGGCAGAGATGGGGTCCCCATTGCCATGCCTGCTGTGCTGCCGTGGACAGCCACTGTTCCCTTTCAGGCTTCTAAATCACCTCGCATGGCACAGGTCTTCCATTGAAAGTCTGTCTGTGGTCCTCAGGGACCATGCCTTTGATCACTGTGAGTTTCTCGGTAGTGTCACTGTGGCAGTGGAGAATTTCCAGGATGCATCGGGTGGGATCAGCATCAACGAAGCAGACAGGCTTGCGGTCTGTCTTCCCTGGTGTTCAGTATTCCCGTGTTCGGAAGATGTTTGTGGTTTCCAGTAGGGCCGTGTCGCCCTGTGGGCTGGAAGAGGGCACGTAGGACGAGGCTTTCAAGGGTTTGAACGTTTCCTTAGGGCTCAGGGCCGTGAACATTCAAGATGGGAGCTGCCTGAGACGTGGCTGCGAATGTGGAGTAGTTTCCACTGTGGGGATCCGACATGGGTCATGGTGCCTGAAGCCCACCACTTCCTGTGGTGGGCATTCCCAAGAGTCAATGGAAAGTGATTAGGCCTTGTTGGCAAGAAGTGGCAGGTGGGCCCACGTTCGTTAGCCCTTTGAGTGGTTTCAGGCTGCATCTTGCCAGTAGACAGCTGCCAGTCGTTGTCGGCACAACCATGGGAGGTCCCTTGCTTCCGGAAGTGCTGCGAGTGACCCCAAATGTCCATCAGATATACTGGTAGCTGACAGAGTGTCGAGGTGCATGTCGATGTCACAGCCAAGGCCCGGAGGTAGGTCTCGTTGAGTCTTTGTGTTTTGGTAAGAAGGCGTGGCTGTGGGAGACTGGGAGTTCGTGGACCCATTCAACAGCCCCTAGGGGTCAAATTGTGCCTGTGGCCTCTTGAAGCTGACAGGGGTCTTTCTCCTTTCAGTTGGGGATCTAATCAGGGTGCTGTGTATAAACTATTTCTTTTATTCTTGCACTCCTCTTCACAGGGCCATAGGGACACACAGAGACCAAGACGCGTATTCAGCGGCACACAGAGAAACCCACAAGCACGTCCGCATGCGCAGTCACAGTCACACACGCCCACACACCTGAACACACACATATAGCCTCTCACACAATGGCCAACGTATGTGCCTAACTTCCTGCAGTCATACTATCAGACATGCAGTCAATTCTCGGTAAGGGATAGAGGTCCTTGGGAAGCAGTTTCAAGCTCAAGGCCAGGTAAATGTTTTTATGGATCATGCCCTCTGAGGACACCGGTCCACTTATGAAGCCTCGGTGATTTCTGTCCACTTCTAAGGTGCAGTTGCTGGGAAAAGCTGGCCGTCGGCACAAACAAGAAGACCTTCGTGTGCTCTGATGACTGGAGGTGCTAAGAAGAACTGGAAAAAGTGAGGCGGGCCCATGTCCCCGAGCATGGTCGTGGAAAACTCAGGACGGTAGGTATTCAAGCACCCAAAGATGTGCCATTAGATATTAGGTTTTCCTCAGAAGTGCCCAATGGCTGCAAGTGTGGATTGATTTTTTCTCTTGCTGAGTGGCCTGAGGGCTGTGGATTCTCCAGGGTTTTGGGGTAGCCCAGGCTCATGGCTCCTGTACAGAGCCCCGTGCACACCCCGGTTGTGTTCCGCAGCATCCCAACATGTGCTTGGATCGATGATGACACCCTTGCATGCATTCCTTGGAAAATCTGAACCAAATGAGTGGGAAAACTCTACCGTCTCCTCATCGAAACTGAGCTTCAGCACGTTTCCTCTCTCAGGGTGATAGGACAGTTAGGAATGAAGGCCAGCGTCCCCTGCCGACATGCATGCAAACACCACCAAGGACTCCAGTACTGGAGGGGCTCTTGTCTGAGGGTTGACCGTGTCTGCACATAAGCTGTGTTATCTGTGAATCCCGGGTCCCTGCTGAATGGCTGTTGAGGGAATGCGAGGGGGCAGGCTCTCCTGCTGGTCTTAAGAGTCGGAGTGTGTGCTGCTCTAGGCCCACTTAGCTTGCAGTTGGGAGGTGAGTTTTGGCCAGGATCACGCTTCGTGCATGCCATTTTTGGGGTTGATTCTTGAAGCCAAAATGAGCAAGCATCCATGGTTGGTGCCTGGAACCTCAGGCCTGACCTGTGGCCCTCCCTGTTCTTGCGTATTTCACGGTGAGGTTCTTGAGTGCCTAGTGAGGCTGGAGCAATGGGCGGGGGTGAGCTCGCTTGGGCATCGGAGGAAAGGGGCTGATAGATTAGGCCTCGCTGCTGCCCTTGTTTGCTTCTCTACTTTAACTCACGGCACAGTGTTGATGCCAAGTTTGTCATCGTGGAGTGGGGAGAGGAACGAGTGCTGAATTTAAACCTGCGTGGATCACTGATGTCCCGCACAGGAATGTAAGGGAAGATGAGGACATGTCCTTTGTGATGTCGTGGAATAGGCTATCATAATTGGGTTGCAGGTGCTGACCTCGGCTTCCCAAGGCTGTGTCATGTTCGTGATTGGCTGGCATCAGCTGCCTATGGAGGGCATGGCTTTGGCACTTGAAGTGGATGAGGTGAGGTAGGTAACCTGTGTAGAGTTGCGATCCCGTTGCCAGAGGAAAGACGCACAAAGGGTGTCTTGAGTGACGTAAAGAAGATCGACATGGTGACGCGTCGGTGCCGGCCTCCTTGTAGGATGATTATTAGGCGAACATCCCCTTTGGCCGCTTTGTTCCCTTGTTTGGGAATGTGTAAAGCGAAAGTGCTTCTCCCGGGTCTGATGACTCGGCTGGCGAACAGCTAGAGGTTTATCTGGAGCAGTTCGTTAGCGGGACAGAGTTGGGGGCACTGTTGTGACGCCTGCTGCACTGACGTGGACAGCCACTGTGCCCTTTGAAGCTTCCAGGTCCCCTCGTGTGGCAAAGGTTTTCCATTGAAAGTCTGTCTGTGGTCCTCGGGGACAGTGCCTTTGATCACTGTTAGTTCCTCGGTAGTGTCGCTGTGGCAGTGGAGAATTGCCAGGATGCATGGGGTGGAATGGGCATCATCAAAGCAGACAGGCTTGCGTTGTGTCTTCCCTGCTGTTCAGTGTCTCCGTGTTCACATGATGTCTGTGGCTTCAAGTCGAGTCGAGTCGCCCTGCAGGCAGGAGCAGGGCACTTAGGACAAGGCTGTGTAGCGTTTGAGCGTTTCCTCCGTGGTCAGGGCCGCAAACCCTACTAGTTGGAAGCTTGCCTATACTTGGCTGGGAAGGTCGCCTAATATCCGCTGTGGGGTTCCAACCTGTGTCATGGTTGCTGAAGCCAAACTTCCCATTGAGGTCATATCCACGGGGTCATGGAAAGTGATTTGGTCTAGTTGGCGAGATGAGGCATTTGGTCAGAATTCGGTTAACCCCTTGAGAAGTGCCAGGTTGCATCTTGCCTTTCGGCAACTGCAGGTCGGTGTCAGCCCGCCCATGGGAGGTTACCTTTCTTCCGGGAGCACTGGGAGTGACCCCAAGGGCACATCAGATGTGGTGCTAGGTGGCAGGATCTCCAGGTCAACATAGGTGTGACACGCACGGCCGGGAGGGAGGTCTCGTCCAGTCTTATTGCTTTGGTCAGAAGGCGTGGCTGTGGGAGAGCGGGAGTCTTTGGCCTATTTCGACAGCCCTGGGGATCAAAGTTTGCATGCAGCCTCATGAAACTGACAGGGGTCTTTCTCCTTTCAGTTGGGGGTCTAACCAGGGTGATTTGTATAAACTATTTCTTTTATTGTTGGACTCCTCTTCACAGGGCCATAGGGACACACAGAGACCAAGATGCGTATTCAGCGGCACACAGAGAAACCGAGAAGCACGTCCGCATGCGCACTCACAGTCACACACTCCCACACGCGAGAACGCATACATATAGCCTCTCACACACTGGCCAATGTATGTGCCTAACTTCCTGCATTCATACTATCAGACATGCAGTCAATTCTCGGTAATGGATAGAGGTCCTTGGGAAGCAGTTTCAAGCTCAAGGCCAGGTAAATATTTTTATGGATCATGTCCTCTGAGGACACCGGTCCACTTATGAAGCCTCTGTGATTTCTGTCCACTTCTCAGGTGCAGTTGCTGGGAAAGGCTGGCCGTCGGCACAAACAAGAAGACCTTCGTGTGCTCTGATGACTGGAGGTGCTAAGAAGAACTGGAAAAAGTGAGGCGGGCCCATGTCCCCGAGCATGGTCGTGGAAAACTCAGGACGGTAGGTATTCAAGCACCCAAAGATGTGCCATTAGATATTAGGTTTTCCTCAGACGGCCCCAATGGCTGTAAGAGTGGATTGATTGTTCCTCTTGCTGAGTGGCCTGAGGGCTGTGGATTCTCCAGGCTTTTGGGGTAGCCCAGGCTCATGGCTCCTGTACAGAGCCCCGTGCACACCCCGGTTGTGTTCCACAGCGTCTCAACATGTGCTTGGATCGATGATGACACCCTTGCATGCATTCCTTGGAAAATCTGAAAGAAATGAGTGAGAACACTCTACCGTCTCCTCATCGAAACTGAGGTTCAGCACGTTTCCTCTCTTAGGGGGAGAGGACAGTTAGGAATGAGGGCCAGCGTCTCCCGCCGACATGCATGCAAACACCACCAAGGACTCCAGTATTGGAGGGGCTCCTTTCTGAGGGTTGACCATGTCTGCACATAAGCTGTGTTATCTGTGAATCCCAGGTCCCTGCTGAATGGCTGTTGAGAGAATGCGAGGGGGCAGGCTCTCCTGCTGGTCTTAAGAGTCGGAGTGTGTGCTGTTCTAGGCCCAGTTAGCTTGCAGTTGGGAGGTGAGTTTTGGCCAGGATCACGCTTCGTGCATGCCATTTTGGGGGTTAATTCTGGAAGCCAAAATGAGCAAGCGTCCATGGTTGGTGCCTGGAACCTCAGGCCAGGCCTCTGGCCCTCCCTGTTCTTGCGTTTTTCGCGGTGAGTTTCTTGAGTGCCTAGTGAGGCTGGAGCAATGGGCGGGGGTGAGCTCGCTTGGGCATCGGCGGAAAGGGGCTGATGGATTAGGCCTCGCTCCTACCCTTGTTTGCTTCTCTACTTTAACTCCCGGCACAGTGTTGATGCCAAGTGGGTCATCGTGGAGTTGGGAGAGGAACGAGTGCTGAATTTAAACCTGCGTGGATCACTGATGGCCCGCACAGGAAGGTAAGGGAATATGAGGACATGTCCTTTGTGATGTCTTGGAATAGGCTATCATAATTGGGTTGCAGGTGCTGGCTTCGGCTTCCCAAGGATGTGTCATGTTCGTGATTGGCTGGCATCAGCTGCCTATGGAGGGGATGGCTTTGGCAGTTCAAGTGGATGCGGTGAGGTAGATAACCTGTGTAGAGTTGCGATCCCGTTGCCAGAGGAAAGACACCCAAAGGGTGTCTTGCGAGACGTAAAGATGATCGACATGGTGACGCGTCTCTGCCGGCATCCTTGGAGGATGGTTAGTTATGCGAACATCAATTTGGCCGCTTTGTCACTTGTTTGGGAATGTGTAAAGCGAAAGTGCTTCTCCCGGGAGGCCATGACTCGGCTTGGAAACCGCCAGAGGTGTATCTGGAGCAGTCTGTTGGCGGGACAGAAGTGGGGGCACTGTTTCCACGCCAGGTGCACTGACGTGGAGAGCCACTGTGCCATTTCAAGCTTCCAGGTCCCCTAGTGTGGCAGAGGTTTTCCGTTGAAAAGTCTGTCTGTGGTTCTCGTGGACAGTGCCTTTGATCACTGTGAGCTCCTCGGTAGTGTCGCTGTGGCAGTGGAGAATTGCCAGGATTCATGGGGTGCGGTGGGCATTATCAAAGCAGACAGGCTTGCGGTGTGTCTTCCCTGCTGTTCAGTGTCTCTGTGTTCGCATGATGTCTGTGGCTTCAAGTCGAGTCGAGTCACCCTGCAGGCAGGAGGAGGTCACGTAGAGCGAAGCTGTGTAGGGTTTTAGCGTTTCCTCAGTAGTCAGGGCCGCAAACCCTACCAGTTGGAAGCTTGCCTATACTTGGCCGGGAAGGTGGCCTAATATCCGCTCTGGGGTTCCAACCTGTGTCATGGTTGCTGAAGCCAAACTTCCCATTGACGGCATATCCACGGGGTCATGGAAAGTGATTTGGTCTAGTTGGCGAGATGAGGCATTTGGTCAGAATTCGGTTAACCCTTGAGAAGTACCAGGCTGCATCTTGCCTTTCGGCAACTGCAGGTCGGTGTCAGCCCGCCCAAGGGAAGTTACCTTGCTACCGGGAGCACTGGAAGTGACCCCCAAGGGCACATCAGATGTGGTGGTAGGTGGCAGGATCTCCAGGTCCACATAGGTGTGACACCCACGGCCGGGAGGGAGGTCTCGTCCAGTCTTATTGCTTTGGTCAGAAGGCGTGGCTGTGGGAGAGCGGGAGTCTTTGGCCTATTTCGACAGCCCTGGGGATCAAAGTTTGCATGCAGCCTCATGAAACTGACAGGGGTCTTTCTCCTTTCAGTTGGGGGTCTAACCAGGGTGATTTGTATAAACTATTTCTTTTATTGTTGGACTCCTCTTCACAGGGCCATAGGGACACACAGAGACCAAGATGCGTATTCAGCGGCACACAGAGAAACCGAGAAGCACGTCCGCATGCGCACTCACAGTCACACACTCCCACACGCGAGAACGCATACATATAGCCTCTCACACACTGGCCAATGTATGTGCCTAACTTCCTGCATTCATACTATCAGACATGCAGTCAATTCTCGGTAATGGATAGAGGTCCTTGGGAAGCAGTTTCAAGCTCAAGGCCAGGTAAATATTTTTATGGATCATGTCCTCTGAGGACACCGGTCCACTTATGAAGCCTCTGTGATTTCTGTCCACTTCTCAGGTGCAGTTGCTGGGAAAGGCTGGCCGTCGGCACAAACAAGAAGACCTTCGTGTGCTCTGATGACTGGAGGTGCTAAGAAGAACTGGAAAAAGTGAGGCGGGCCCATGTCCCCGAGCATGGTCGTGGAAAACTCAGGACGGTAGGTATTCAAGCACCCAAAGATGTGCCATTAGATATTAGGTTTTCCTCAGACGGCCCCAATGGCTGTAAGAGTGGATTGATTGTTCCTCTTGCTGAGTGGCCTGAGGGCTGTGGATTCTCCAGGCTTTTGGGGTAGCCCAGGCTCATGGCTCCTGTACAGAGCCCCGTGCACACCCCGGTTGTGTTCCACAGCGTCTCAACATGTGCTTGGATCGATGATGACACCCTTGCATGCATTCCTTGGAAAATCTGAAAGAAATGAGTGAGAACACTCTACCGTCTCCTCATCGAAACTGAGGTTCAGCACGTTTCCTCTCTTAGGGGGAGAGGACAGTTAGGAATGAGGGCCAGCGTCTCCCGCCGACATGCATGCAAACACCACCAAGGACTCCAGTATTGGAGGGGCTCCTTTCTGAGGGTTGACCATGTCTGCACATAAGCTGTGTTATCTGTGAATCCCAGGTCCCTGCTGAATGGCTGTTGAGAGAATGCGAGGGGGCAGGCTCTCCTGCTGGTCTTAAGAGTCGGAGTGTGTGCTGTTCTAGGCCCAGTTAGCTTGCAGTTGGGAGGTGAGTTTTGGCCAGGATCACGCTTCGTGCATGCCATTTTGGGGGTTAATTCTGGAAGCCAAAATGAGCAAGCGTCCATGGTTGGTGCCTGGAACCTCAGGCCAGGCCTCTGGCCCTCCCTGTTCTTGCGTTTTTCGCGGTGAGTTTCTTGAGTGCCTAGTGAGGCTGGAGCAATGGGCGGGGGTGAGCTCGCTTGGGCATCGGCGGAAAGGGGCTGATGGATTAGGCCTCGCTCCTACCCTTGTTTGCTTCTCTACTTTAACTCCCGGCACAGTGTTGATGCCAAGTGGGTCATCGTGGAGTTGGGAGAGGAACGAGTGCTGAATTTAAACCTGCGTGGATCACTGATGGCCCGCACAGGAAGGTAAGGGAATATGAGGACATGTCCTTTGTGATGTCTTGGAATAGGCTATCATAATTGGGTTGCAGGTGCTGGCTTCGGCTTCCCAAGGATGTGTCATGTTCGTGATTGGCTGGCATCAGCTGCCTATGGAGGGGATGGCTTTGGCAGTTCAAGTGGATGCGGTGAGGTAGATAACCTGTGTAGAGTTGCGATCCCGTTGCCAGAGGAAAGACACCCAAAGGGTGTCTTGCGAGACGTAAAGATGATCGACATGGTGACGCGTCTCTGCCGGCATCCTTGGAGGATGGTTAGTTATGCGAACATCAATTTGGCCGCTTTGTCACTTGTTTGGGAATGTGTAAAGCGAAAGTGCTTCTCCCGGGAGGCCATGACTCGGCTTGGAAACCGCCAGAGGTGTATCTGGAGCAGTCTGTTGGCGGGACAGAAGTGGGGGCACTGTTTCCACGCCAGGTGCACTGACGTGGAGAGCCACTGTGCCATTTCAAGCTTCCAGGTCCCCTAGTGTGGCAGAGGTTTTCCGTTGAAAAGTCTGTCTGTGGTTCTCGTGGACAGTGCCTTTGATCACTGTGAGCTCCTCGGTAGTGTCGCTGTGGCAGTGGAGAATTGCCAGGATTCATGGGGTGCGGTGGGCATTATCAAAGCAGACAGGCTTGCGGTGTGTCTTCCCTGCTGTTCAGTGTCTCTGTGTTCGCATGATGTCTGTGGCTTCAAGTCGAGTCGAGTCACCCTGCAGGCAGGAGGAGGTCACGTAGAGCGAAGCTGTGTAGGGTTTTAGCGTTTCCTCAGTAGTCAGGGCCGCAAACCCTACCAGTTGGAAGCTTGCCTATACTTGGCCGGGAAGGTGGCCTAATATCCGCTCTGGGGTTCCAACCTGTGTCATGGTTGCTGAAGCCAAACTTCCCATTGACGGCATATCCACGGGGTCATGGAAAGTGATTTGGTCTAGTTGGCGAGATGAGGCATTTGGTCAGAATTCGGTTAACCCTTGAGAAGTACCAGGCTGCATCTTGCCTTTCGGCAACTGCAGGTCGGTGTCAGCCCGCCCAAGGGAAGTTACCTTGCTACCGGGAGCACTGGAAGTGACCCCCAAGGGCACATCAGATGTGGTGGTAGGTGGCAGGATCTCCAGGTCCACATAGGTTGGACACCCACGGCCGGGAGGGAGGTCTCGTCCAGTCTTTGTGCTTTGGTCAGAAGGCGTGGCTGTGGGAGAGCTGGAGTCTGTGGCCTATTTCGACAGCCCTGGGGGTCAAAGTTTGCATGCAGCCTCATGAAACTGACAGGGGTCTTTCTCCTTTCAGTTGGGGGTCCAACCAGGGTGCTGTGTATAAACTATGACGTTTACTGTTAGAGGCATCTGCAAAGGGCCACAGGGACACCCAGAGACCAAGACGCGTATTTAGTGGCACACACAGGAATCCACAAAGGCATCCTCCTGCACAGTCAGAGTCGCACACACCCACACGTGTGAATACACACATCCAGCGTCTCACACACCGACCAACGTACGTGCGTAACTTCCTTCAGTCGTGCTCTGAGACACACAATCAGTTTTCGGTAAGGGATAGTGGTACTTGGGAAGCAGGTTCCAGGCTCACGCCCGGGTTATGTGTTCATAAGAATCATGTTCTCTGAGGAACCTGGTGCAATTCAGAAACCTGCGTGATTTCTGTCCACTTCTTAGGTGCAGTTGCAGTGTAAGGCTGGCTGTCGGCAAAGAGAAGAAGACCTTCGCGTTGTCTGATGACTGGATGTGCTAAGGAGAACTGGACAAAGTGGGACGGGTGCACGTTGCCGAGCGTGGCTGTGGATATCTCAGGATGGTAGGCATTCACCCATACTAAGATGTGCCAGTGGATATTAGGTTTTCCACAGATGGGCCCAATGGTTGCAAGAGTGGATTGATTGTTGGTCTTGCTGAGTGGCCTGAGGACTGTGGATTCCCCAGGCAGTTGGAGTACTTCCAGGTCATGGCTCCTCTGCAGAGCCCCATGACCTTCCCTTTTGTGTTCTGCAGCGTCCCAGCAAGTGCTTGGATCGATGATGACACCCTTGTATGCATTCCTTGGAAAATCTGAACAAAATGAGTTAGAACGCTCTACCGTCTCCTCATCGAAACTGAGGTCCAGCACCTTTCCTCTCTCGGGGGTACGGGAGAGTTAGGAGTGAGGGCCAACGTCCCTTGCTGACAGGCATGCAAACACCACTAAGGGCTCCAGCATTGGAGGGGCTCCTGTCTGAGGGTCGACCATATCTGCCCATAAGCTGGGTCATCTATGAATCCCCAGTCCCTGCTAAAAGGCCATTGAGGGAATGCAAGAGGGCAGGTTTTCCTGCTAGTCTTCAGGGTTGGAGTGTTTTCTGGTATAGACCCAGTAAGCTTGCAGCTTGGAGAGGTGATTTTTGGAAAGGATCATGCTTTGTGCATGCCGCTTCCGAGGTTGAGTATGGAAGCCAAAATGAGCAAGCTACCCTGGTTGGAGCCTGGATCCTCAGGCCAGGCCTGTTACCCTCTCTTTTGTTGTGTTTCGCGCGGTGAGGTTCTTGACTGCCCGGTGTGGCTTGGAGCAGTGGGCGGGCGTGGGCTGGAGTTGGGCGATGGCGGAAGGGGGCTGATGGTTTAGGCCTCAGTGCTTCCCCTGTCAGCTCCTCTGCTGAAGTTGCCGGCACACTGTTGGCGCTAAGTGGAACTTCGTGGAGTGGGGTGTGGACCGAGTGAAGCATTTCAGCCTGGGTGGTGGGTGCTGGCCTGGAGAGAAAGGTAAGGTATCATGAGGAAAGGCCCAGTGTGACGTCGTGGGATGGGCTGTCATCATTGGGTTGCAGGCGCTGGTCTCGGCTTCCCAAGAATGTGTCTTCTTCGTGATGGGCTGGCATAAGCTGCCTATGGAGCGGATGGCTTTGGCAGTTCAATTGGGTGAGTTGAGGTAGGTAACCTGTGTAGAGTTGCGATCCCGTTGCCCGAGGAATGACACCCAAAGGGTGTCTTGCGGGAAGTAGAGAAGACAGACATGGTTGGGCGTCTGTGCCGGCCTCCTTGGAGGTAGTTGAGTTATGCGAATATCCCCTTTGGCTGCTTTGTTCCCTTGTTTGGCAATGTGTAAAGCGAAAGTGTTTCTCCCGTGGGGGAAAGACGCGACCGGCCAGTGTAGCACGCAGGCTTTTCGAACAGCCAGAGGTTTATCTGGAGCAGTCCATTGGTGGGGCAGAGATGGGGGCCCCATTGCCATGCCTGCTGTGCTGCCGTGGACAGCCACTGTTCCCTTTCAGGCTTCCAGGTCCCCTCACATGGCAGAGATCTTCTGTTTAAAGTCTGTCTGTGGTCCTCGGGGACCATGAATTTGATCACTGTGAGTTACTCGGAAGTGTCACTGTGGCAGTAGGAGAATTTCCAGGATGAATGGGGTGGGATCAGCATCAACGAAGGAGCCAGGCTTGCGTTCTGTCTTCCCTGGTGATCAGTGTTCACGTGTTCTGAAGATATTTGTGGTTTCCAGTAGAGTCGTGTCACCCTGTGGGCCGGAGGAGGTCCCGTAGGACGAGGCTTTCACGGGTTTGACAGTTTCCTTACAGGTCAGGGCCACGAACATTCAAGATGGGAGCTGCCTGAGACGTGGCTGGGAATGTGGAGTAGTTTCCGCCGTGGGGATCTGACATGGGTCATGGTGGCTGAAGCCCACCACTTCCTGTGGTGGGCATTCCCACGGGTCAATGGAAAGTGATTAGGCCTAGCTGGCGAGAAGTGGCAGGTGGGCCCACGTTCGTTAGCCCCTTGAGTGGTTTCAGGCTGCATCTTGCCAGTAGACAGCTGCCGGTCGGTGTCAGCCCGACCATGGGAGTTCCCTTGCTTCCGGAAGTGCTGCGAGTGACCCCAAATGCCCATCAGATATACTGGTAGCTGACAGAGTCTCGAGGTGCATGTAGATGTCACAGCCAAGGCCAGGAGGCAGGTCTCGTCGAGGCTGTGTGTTTTTCTCAGAAGGCGTGGCTGTGGGAGAGCGTGAGTCCATGGACTATTTCAACAGCCCCTGGGGGTCAAAGTGTGCCTGCGGCCTCTTGAAGCTGACAGGGTCTTTCTCCTTTCAGTTGGGGGTCTAACCAGGGTGCTGTGTATAAACTATTTCTTTTATTGTTGGACTCCTCTTCACAGGGCCATAGGGACACACAGAGACCAAGACGCGTATTCAGCGGCACACAGAGAAACCCACAAGCACGTCCGCATGCGCAGTCACAGTCACACACGCCCACACACCTGAACACACACATATAGCCTCTCACACACTGGCCAACGTATGTGCCTAACTTCCTGCAGTCATACTATCAGACATGCAGTCAATTCTCGGTAAGGGATAGAGGTCCTTGGGAAGCAGTTTCAAGCTCAAGGCCAGGTAAATGTTTTTATGGACCATGCGCTCTGAGGACACCGGTCCACTTATGAAGCCTCGGTGATTTCTGTCCACTTCTAAGGTGCAGTTGCTGGGAAAAGCTGGCCGTCGGCACAAACAAGAAGACCTTCGTGTGCTCTGATGACTGGAGGTGCTAAGAAGACCTGGAAAAAGTGAGGCGGGCCCATGTCCCCGAGCATGGTCGTGGAAAACTCAGGACGGTAGGTATTCAAGCACACCAAGATGTGCCATTAGATATTAGGTTTTCCTCAGACGGGCCCAATGGCTGCAAGAGTGGATTGATTGTTTCTCTTGCTGAGTGGCCTGAGGGCTGTGGATTCTCCAGGGTTTTGGGGTAGCCCAGGCTCATGGCTCCTGTACAGAGCCCCGTGCACACCCCGGTTGTGTTCCGCAGCATCCCAACATGTGCTTGGATCGATGATGACACCCTTGCATGCATTCCTTGGAAAATCTGAACCAAATGAGTGGGAAAACTCTACCGTCTCCTCATCGAAACTGAGGTTCAGCACGTTTCCTCTCTCAGGGGGAGAGGACAGTTAGGAATGAAGGCCAGCGTCCCCTGCTGACATGCATGCAAACACCACCAAGGACTCCAGTACTGGAGGGGCTCTTGTCTGAGGGTTGACCGTGTCTGCACATAAGCTGTGTTATCTGTGAATCCCGGGTCCCTGCTGAATGGCTGTTGAGGGAATGCGAGGGGGCAGGCTCTCCTGCTGGTCTTAAGAGTCGGAGTGTGTGCTGCTCTAGGCCCACTTAGCTTGCAGTTGGGAGGTGAGTTTTGGTCAGGATCACGCTTCGTGCATGCCATTTTTGGGGTTGATTCTTGAAGCCAAAATGAGCAAGCGTCCATGTTTGGTGCCTGGAACCTCAGGCCTGGCCTGTGGCCCTCCCTGTTCTTGCGTTTTTCACGGCGAGGTTCTTGAGTGCCTAGTGAGGCTGGAGCAATGGGCGGGGGTGAGCTCGCTTGGGCAGCGGTGGAAAGGGGCTGATGGATTAGGCCTCGCTGCTGCCCTTGTTTGCTTCTCTACTTTAACTCGCGGCACAGTGTTGATGCCAAGTGGGTCATCGTGGAGTGGGGAGAGGAACAAGTGCTGAATTTAAACCTGCGTGGATCACTGATGTCCCGCACAGGAAGGTAAGGGAAGATGAGGACATGTCCTTTGTGATGTCGTGGAATAGGCTATCATAATTGGGTTGCAGGTGCTGACCTCGGCTTCCCAAGGATGTGTCATGTTCGTGATTGGCTGGCATCAGCTGCCTATGGAGGGCATGGCTTTGGCACTTGAAGTGGATGAGGTGAGGTAGGTAACCTGTGTAGAGTTGCGATCCTGTTGCCAGAGGAAAGACACGCAAAGGGTGTCTTGAGAGACGTAAAGAAGATCGACATGGTGACACGTCTGTGCCGGCCTCCTTGGAGGATGGTTAGATATGCGAAAATTCCCTTTGGCCGCTTTGTTCCCTTGTTTGGGAATGTGTAAAGCGAAAGTGCTTCTCCCGGGGGGGATGACTCGGCTGGCGAACAGCTAGAGGTTTATCTGGAGCAGTCCGTTAGCGGGACAGAGGTGGGGGCACGGTTGTGACGCCTGGTGCACTGACGTGGACAGCCACTGTGCCCTTTCAAGCTTCCAGGTCCCCTCGTGTGGCAAAGGTTTTCCGTTGAAACTCTGTCTGTGGACCTCGGGGACAGTGTCTTTGATCACTGTTAGTTCCTCAGTAGTGTCGCTGTGGCAGTGGAGAATTGCCAGGATGCATTGGGTGGAGTGGGCATCATCAAAGCAGACAGGCTTGCGTTGTGTCTTCCCTGATGTTCAGTGTCTCCGTGTTCGCATGATGTCTGTGGCTTCAAGTCGAGTCGAGTCGCCCTGCAGGCAGGAGCAGGGCACTTAGGACAAGGCTGTGTAGCGTTTGAGCGTTTCCTCAGTGGTCAGAGCCGCAAACCCTACCAGTTGGAAGCTTGCCTATACTTGGCCGGGAAGGTGGCCTAATATCCGCTGTGGGGTTCCAACCTGTGTCATGGTTGCTGAAGCGAAACTTCCCATTGAGGGCATATCCACGGGGTCATGGAAAGTGATTTGGTCTAGTTGGCGAGATGAGGCATTTGGTCAGAATTCGGTTAACCCCTTGAGCAGTGCCAGGCTGCATCTTGCCTTTCGGCAACTGCAGGTCGGTGTCAGCCCGCCCATGGGAGGTTACCTTGCTACCGGGAGAACTGGAAGTGACCCCAAGGGCACATCAGATGTGGTGCTAGGTGGCAGGATCTCCAGGTCCACATAGGTTTGACACCCACGGCCGGGAGGGAGGTCCCGTCCAGTCTTTGTGCTTTGGTCAGAAGGCGTGGCTGTGGGAGAGCAGGAGTCTGTGGCCTATTTCGACAGCCCTGGGGGTGAAAGTTTGCATGCAGCCTCATGAAACTGACAGGGGTCTTTCTCCTTTCAGTTGGGGTTCCAACCAGTGTGCTGTGTATAAACTATGAGGTTTACTGTTAGAGGCATCTGCAAAGGGCTACAGGGACACCCAGAGACCAAGACGCGTATTTAGCGGCACACACAGGAATCCACAAACGCATCCTTGTGCACAGTCACAGTCACAGACGCCCACACGTTTGAATACACACATCCAGCGTCTCACACACCGACCAACGTACGTGCGTAACTTGTTCAGTCGTGCTGTGAGATGCACAATCAGTTTTCGGTCGGGGATAGTGGTACTTGGGAAGCAGGTTCCAGGCTCACGCCCAGGTTATGTGTTCATAAGAATCATGTTCTCTGAGGACCCTTGTGCAATTCAGAAACCTGCGTGATTTCTGTCCACTTCTCAGGTGCAGTTGCAGGGTAAGTCTGGCTGTTGGCAAAGAGAAAAAGACCTTCGCGTTGTCTTATGACTGGATGTGCTAAGGAGAACTGGAAAAATTGGGGCGGGTGCACGTTGCCGAGCGTGGCTGTGGATATCTCAGGACGGTAGGCATTCACCCATACTAAGATGTGCCATTGGATATTAGGTTTTCCACAGAAGGGCCCAATGGTTGCAAGAGTGGATTGATTGTTGGTCTTGCTGAGTGGCCTGAGGACTGTGGATTCCCCAGGCAGTTGGAGTACTTCCAGGTCATGTTTCCTCTGCAGAGCCACACAGCCTTCCCTTTTGTGTTCTGCAGCGTCCCAGCATGTGCTTGGATCGATGATGACACCCTTGTATGCATTCCTCGGAAAATCTGAACAAAATGAGTGAGAACGCTCTACCGTCTCCTCATCGAAACTGAGGTCCAGCACCTTTCCTCTCTCGGGGGTACGGGAGAGTTAGGAGTGAGGGCCAACGTCCCCTGCTGACAGGCATGCAAACACCACTAAGGGATCCAGCATTGGAGGGGCTCCTGTCTGAGGGTCGACCATATCTGCCCATAAGCTGGGTCATCTATGAATCCCCAGTTCCTGCTAAAAGGCCATTGAGGGAATGCAAGAGGGCAGGCTTTCCTGCTAGTCTTCAGGGTTGGAGTGTTTTCTGGTATAGACCCAGTAAGCTTGCAGCTTGGAGAGGTGATTTTTGGACAGGATCACGCTTTGTGCATGCCGCTTCCGAGGTTGATTATGGAAGCCAAAATGAGCAAGCTTCCCTGGTTGGAGCCTGGATCCTCAGGCCAGGCCTGTGGCCTTCTCTGTTGTTGTGTTTCACGTGGTGAGGTTCTTGACTGCCCGGTGTGGCTGGAGCAGTGGGCGGGCGTGGGCTGGAGTTGGGCGATGGCGGAAGGGGTCTGATGGTTTAAGCCTCAGTGCTGCCCCTGTCAGCTCCTCTGCTGAAGTTGCTGGCACACTGTTGGCGCTAAGTGGATCTTCGTGGAGTGGGGTGTGGATCGAGTGAAGCATTTCAGCCTGGGTGGTGGCTGCTGGCCTGGAGAGAAAGGTAAGGTATCATGAGGAAATGTTCTGTGTTACATCATGGGATGGGCTGTCATCATTGGGTTGCAGGCGTTACCCTCAGCTTCCCAAGAATGTGTCTTCTTCGTGATGGGCTGGCATAAGCCGCCTATGGAGAGGATGGCTTTGCAGTTCAAGTGGGTGACTTGACGTAGGTAACCTGTGTAGAGTTGCGATCCCGTTGCCCGAGGAATGACACCCAAAGGGTGTCTTGCGGGAAGTAGAGAAGAGCGACATGGTGAGGCGTCTGTGCCGGCCTCGTTGGAGGTAGTTGAGTTATGCGAATATCCCCTTTGGCCGCTTTGTTCCCTTGTTTGGCAATTTGTAAAGCCGAAGTGTTTCTCCTGTGGGGGAATGACGTGACCGGCCAGTGTAGCACGCAGGCCTTTTGAACAGCCAGAGGTTTATCTGGAGCAGTCCATTGGTGGGGCAGAGATGGGGGCCCCATTGCCATGCCTGCTGTGCTGCCGTGGACAGCCACTGTTCCCTTTCAGGCTTCCAAATCACCTCGCATGGCACAGGTCTTCCATTGAAAGTCTGTCTGTGGTCCTCAGGGACCATGCCTTTGATCACTGTGAGTTACTCGGTAGTGTCACTGTGGCAGTGGAGAATTTCCAGGATGCATGGGGTGGGATCAGCATCAACGAAGCAGACAGGCTTGCGGTCTGTCTTCCCTGGTGTTCAGTGTTCCCGTGTTCGGAAGATGTTTGTGGTTTCCAGTAGGGCCGTGTCGCCCTGTGGGCTGGAAGAGGGCCCGTAGGACGAGGCTTTCAAGGGTTTGAACGTTTCCTTAGGGCTCAGGGCCGTGAACATTCAAGATGGGAGCTGCCTGAGACGTGGCTGGGAATGTGGAGTAGTTTCCACTGTGGGGATCCGACATGGGTCATGGTGCCTGAAGCCCACCACTTCCTGTGGTGGGCATTCCCAAGAGTCAATGGAAAGTGATTAGGCCTTGTTGGCAAGAAGTGGCAGGTGGGCCCACGTTCGTTAGCCCTTTGAGTGGTTTCAGGCTGCATCTTGCCAGTAGACAGCTGCCAGTCGTTGTCGGCACAACCATGGGAGGTCCCTTGCTTCCGGAAGTGCTGCGAGTGACCCCAAATGTCCATCAGATATACTGGTAGCTGACAGAGTGTCGAGGTGCATGTCGATGTCACAGCCAAGGCCCGGAGGTAGGTCACGTCGAGTCTTTGTGTTTTGGTAAGAAGGCGTGGCTGTGGGAGACTGGGAGTTCGTGGACCCATTCAACAGCCCCTAGGGGTCAAATTGTGCCTGTGGCCTCTTGAAGCTGACAGGGGTCTTTCTCCTTTCAGTTGGGGATCTAATCAGGGTGCTGTGTATAAACTATTTCTTTTATTCTTGGACTCCTCTTCACAGGGCCATAGGGACACACAGAGACCAAGACGCGTATTCAGCGGCACACAGAGAAACCCACAAGCACGTCCGCATGCGCAGTCACAGTCACACACGCCCACACACCTGAACACACACATATAGCCTCTCACACAATGGCCAACGTATGTGCCTAACTTCCTGCATTCATACTATCAGACATGCAGTCAATTCTCGGTAAGGGATAGAGGTCCTTGGGAAGCAGTTTCAAGCTCAAGGCCAGGTAAATATTTTTATGGATCATGTCCTCTGAGGACACCGGTCCACTTATGAAGCCTCTGTGATTTCTGTCCACTTCTCAGGTGCAGTTTCTGGGAAAGGCTGGCCGTCGGCACAAACAAGAAGACCTTCGTGTGCTCTGATGACTGGAGGTGCTAAGAAGAACTGGAAAAAGTGAGGCGGGCCCATGTCCCCGAGCATGGTCGTGGAAAACTCAGGACGGTAGGTATTCAAGCACCCAAAGATGTGCCATTAGATATTAGGTTTTCCTCAGACGGGCCCAATGGCTGCAAGAGTGGATTGATTGTTCCTCGTGCTGAGTGGCCTGAGGTCTGTGGATTCTCCAGGCTTTTGGGGTAGCCCAGGCTCATGGCTCCTGTACAGAGCCCCGTGCTCACCCCGGTTGTGTTCCACAGCGTCTCAACATGTGCTTGGATCGATGATGACACCCTTGCATGCATTCCTTGGAAAATCTGAAACAAATGAGTGAGAACACTCTACCGTCTCCTCATCGAAACTGCGGTTCAGCACATTTCCTCTCTTAGGGGGAGAGGACAGTTAGGAATGAGGGCCAGCGTCTCCCGCCGACATGCATGCAAACACCACCAAGGACTCCAGTATTGGAGGGGCTCCTTTCTGAGGGTTGACCATGTCTGCACATAAGCTGTGTTATCTGTGAATCCCGGGTCCCTGCTGAATGGCTGTTGAGAGAATGTGAGGGGGCAGGCTCTCCTGCTGGTCTTAAGAGTCGGAGTGTGTGCTGGTCTAGGCCCAGTTAGCTTGCAGTTGGGAGGTGAGTTTTGGCCAGCATCACGCTTCGTGCATGCCATTTTGGGGGTTAATTCTGGAAGCCAAAATGAGCAAGCGTCCATGGTTGGTGCCTGGAACCTCAGGCCAGGCCTCTGGCCCTCCCTGTTCTTGCGTTTTTCGCGGTGAGGTTCCTGAGTGCCTAGTGAGGCTGGAGCAATGGGCGGGGGTGAGCTCGCTTGGGCATCGGCGGAAAGGGGCTGATGGATTAGGCCTTGCTCCTACCCTTGTTTGCTTCTCTACTTTAACTCCCGGCACAGTGTTGATGCCAAGTTTGTCATCGTGGAGTGGGGAGAGGAACGAGTGCTGAATTTAAACCTGCGTGGATCACTGATGTCCCGCACAGGAAGGTAAGGGAAGATGAGGACATGTCCTTTGTGATGTCTTGGAATAGGCTATCATAATTGGGTTGCAGGTGCTGGCTTCGGCTTCCCAAGGATGTGTCATGTTCGTGATTGGCTGGCATCAGCTGCCTATGGAGGGGATGGCTTTGGCAGTTCAAGTGGATGAGGTGAGGTAGATAACCTGTGTAGAGTTGTGATCCCGTTGCCAGAGGAAAGACACCCAAAGGGTGTCTTGCGAGACGTAAAGATGATCGACATGGTGACGCGTCTCTGCCGGCATCCTTGGAGGATGGTTAGTTATGCGAACATTCCCTTTGGCCGCTTTGTTCCCTTGTTTGGGAATGTGTAAAGCGAAAGTGCTTCTCCCGGGAGGCCATGACTCGGCTTGGAAACCGCCAGAGGTGTATCTGGAGCAGTCTGTTGGCGGGACAGAAGTGGGGGCACTGTTTCCACGCCAGGTGCACTGACGTGGAGAGCCACTGTGCCATTTCAAGCTTCCAGGTCCCCTCGTGTGGCAAAGGTTTTCCGTTGAAAAGTCTGTCTGTGGTCCTCGTGGACAGTGCCTTTGATCACTGTGAGCTCCTCGGTAGTGTCGCTGTGGCAGTGGAGAATTGCCAGGATTCATGGGGTGCGGTGGGCATTATCAAAGCAGACAGGCTTGCGGTGTGTCTTCCCTGCTGTTCAGTGTCTCTGTGTACGCATGATGTCTGTGGCTTCAAGTCGAGTCGAGTCACCCTGCAGGCAGGAGGAGGGCACGTAGAGCGAAGCTGTGTAGGGTTTTAGCGTTTCCTCAGTAGTCAGGGCCGCAAACCCTACCAGTTGGAAGCTTGCCTATACGTGGCCGGGAAGGTGGCCTAATGTCCGCTGTCGGGTTCCAACCTGTGTCAGGGTTGCTGAAGCCAAACTCTTCCCATTGAGAGCATTCCCAAGTGGTCATGGAAAGTGACTTGGTCTAGTTGGCGAGATGAGGCACTTGGGCCGAAGTCCGTTAACCCCTTGAGAAGTGCCAGGCTTAATCTTGCCTGTCGGCAACGGCAGGTCGGTGTCAGCCTGCCCATGGGAGGTTACCTTGCTTCCAGGAGCACTGGGAGTGACCCCAAGGGCACATCAGATGTGGTGCTAGGTGGCAGGATCTCCAGGTCAACATAGGTGTGACACGCACGGCCGGGAGGGAGGTCTCGTCCAGTCTTTGTGCTTTGGTCAGAAGGCGTGGCTGTGGGAGAGTGGGAGTATGTGTCCTATATCGACAGCCCTGGGGGTCAAAGTTTGCATGTGGCCTCATGAAACTGACAGGGGACATTCTCCTTTCAGTTGGGGGTCCAACCAGGGTGCTGTGTATAAACTATGACGTTTACTGTTAGAGGCATCTGCAAAGGGCCACAGGGACACCCAGAGACCAAGACGCGTATTTAGTGGCACACACAGGAATCCACAAACGCATCCTCCTGCACAGTCAGAGTCGCACACACCCACACGTGTGAATACACACATCCAGCGTCTCACACACCGACCAACGTACGTGCGTAACTTCCTTCAGTCGTGCTGTGAGACACACAATCAGTTTTCGGTAAGGGATAGTGGTACTTGGGAAGCAGGTTCCGGGCTCACGCCCGGGTTATGTGTTCATAAGAATCATGTTCTCTGAGGAACCTGGTGCAATTCAGAAACCTGCGTGATTTCTGTCCACTTCTCAGGTGCAGTTGCAGGGTAAGGCTGGCTGTCGGCAAAGAGAAGAAGACCTTCGCGTTGTCTGATGACTGGATGTGCTAAGGAGAACTGGACATAGTGGGACGGGTGCACGTTGCCGAGCGTGGCTGTGGATATCTCAGGATGGTAGGCATTCACCCATACTAAGATGTGCCAGTGGATATTAGGTTTTCCACAGATGGGCCCAATGGTTGCAAGAGTGGATTGATTGTTGGTCTTGCTGAGTGGCCTGAGGACTGTGGATTCCCCAGGCAGTTGGAGTACTTCCAGGTCATGGCTCCTCTGCAGAGCCCCATGACCTTCCCTTTTGTGTTCTGCAGCGTCCCAGCATGTGCTTGGATCGATGATGACACCCTTGTATGCATTCCTTGGAAAATCTGAACAAAATGAGTTAGAACGCTCTACCGTCTCCTCATCGAAACTGAGGTCCAGCACCTTTCCTCTCTCGGGGGTACGGGAGAGTTAGGAGTGAGGGCCAACGTCCCCTGCTGACAGGCATGCAAACACCACTAAGGGCTCCAGCATTGGAGGGGCTCCTGTCTGAGGGTCGACCATATCTGCCCATAAGCTGGGTCATCTATGAATCCCCAGTCCCTGCTAAAAGGCCATTGAGGGAATGCAAGAGGGCAGGTTTTCCTGCTAGTCTTCAGGGTTGGAGTGTTTTCTGGTATAGACCCAGTAAGCTTGCAGCTTGGAGAGGTGATTTTTGGAAAGGATCATGCTTTGTGCATGCCGCTTCCGAGGTTGAGTATGGAAGCCAAAATGAGCAAGCTACCCTGGTTGGAGCCTGGATCCTCAGGCCAGGCCTGTTACCCTCTCTTTTGTTGTGTTTCGCGCGGTGAGGTTCTTGACTGCCCGGTGTGGCTTGGAGCAGTGGGCGGGCGTGGGCTGGAGTTGGGCGATGGCGGAAGGGGGCTGATGGTTTAGGCCTCAGTGCTTCCCCTGTCAGCTCCTCTGCTGAAGTTGCCGGCACACTGTTGGCGCTAAGTGGAACTTCGTGGAGTGGGGTGTGGACCGAGTGAAGCATTTCAGCCTGGGTGGTGGGTGCTGGCCTGGAGAGAAAGGTAAGGTATCATGAGGAAAGGCCCAGTGTGACGTCGTGGGATGGGCTGTCATCATTGGGTTGCAGGCGCTGGTCTCGGCTTCCCAAGAATGTGTCTTCTTCGTGATGGGCTGGCATAAGCTGCCTATGGAGCGGATGGCTTTGGCAGTTCAATTGGGTGAGTTGAGGTAGGTAACCTGTGTAGAGTTGCGATCCCGTTGCCCGAGGAATGACACCCAAAGGGTGTCTTGCGGGAAGTAGAGAAGACAGACATGGTTGGGCGTCTGTGCCGGCCTCCTTGGAGGTAGTTGAGTTATGCGAATATCCCCTTTGGCTGCTTTGTTCCCTTGTTTGGCAATGTGTAAAGCGAAAGTGTTTCTCCCGTGGGGGAAAGACGCGACCGGCCAGTGTAGCACGCAGGCTTTTCGAACAGCCAGAGGTTTATCTGGAGCAGTCCATTGGTGGGGCAGAGATGGGGGCCCCATTGCCATGCCTGCTGTGCTGCCGTGGACAGCCACTGTTCCCTTTCAGGCTTCCAGGTCCCCTCACATGGCAGAGATCTACTGTTTAAAGTCTGTCTGTGGTCCTCGGGGACCATGAATTTGATCACTGTGAGTTACTCGGAAGTGTCACTGTGGCAGTAGGAGAATTTCCAGGATGAATGGGGTGGGATCAGCATCAACGAAGGAGCCAGGCTTGCGTTCTGTCTTCCCTGGTGATCAGTGTTCACGTGTTCTGAAGATATTTGTGGTTTCCAGTAGAGTCGTGTCACCCTGTGGGCCGGAGGAGGTCCCGTAGGACGAGGCTTTCACGGGTTTGACAGTTTCCTTACAGGTCAGTGCCACGAACATTCAAGATGGGAGCTGCCTGAGACGTGGCTGGGAATGTGGAGTAGTTTCCGCCGTGGGGATCTGACATGGGTCATGGTGGCTGAAGCCCACCACTTCCTGTGGTGGGCATTCCCACGGGTCAATGGAAAGTGATTAGGCCTAGCTGGCGAGAAGTGGCAGGTGGGCCCACGTTCGTTAGCCCCTTGAGTGGTTTCAGGCTGCATCTTGCCAGTAGACAGCTGCCGGTCGGTGTCAGCCCGACCATGGGAGTTCCCTTGCTTCCGGAAGTGCTGCGAGTGACCCCAAATGCCCATCAGATATACTGGTAGCTGACAGAGTCTCGAGGTGCATGTAGATGTCACAGCCAAGGCCAGGAGGCAGGTCTCGTCGAGGCTGTGTGTTTTTCTCAGAAGGCGTGGCTGTGGGAGAGCGTGAGTCCATGGACTATTTCAACAGCCCCTGGGGGTCAAAGTGTGCCTGCGGCCTCTTGAAGCTGACAGGGTCTTTCTCCTTTCAGTTGGGGGTCTAACCAGGGTGCTGTGTATAAACTATTTCTTTTATTGTTGGACTCCTCTTCACAGGGCCATAGGGACACACAGAGACCAAGACGCGTATTCAGCGGCACACAGAGAAACCCACAAGCACGTCCGCATGCGCAGTCACAGTCACACACGCCCACACACCTGAACACACACATATAGCCTCTCACACACTGGCCAACGTATGTGCCTAACTTCCTGCAGTCATACTATCAGACATGCAGTCAATTCTCGGTAAGGGATAGAGGTCCTTGGGAAGCAGTTTCAAGCTCAAGGCCAGGTAAATGTTTTTATGGACCATGCGCTCTGAGGACACCGGTCCACTTATGAAGCCTCGGTGATTTCTGTCCACTTCTAAGGTGCAGTTGCTGGGAAAAGCTGGCCGTCGGCACAAACAAGAAGACCTTCGTGTGCTCTGATGACTGGAGGTGCTAAGAAGACCTGGAAAAAGTGAGGCGGGCCCATGTCCCCGAGCATGGTCGTGGAAAACTCAGGACGGTAGGTATTCAAGCACACCAAGATGTGCCATTAGATATTAGGTTTTCCTCAGACGGGCCCAATGGCTGCAAGAGTGGATTGATTGTTTCTCTTGCTGAGTGGCCTGAGGGCTGTGGATTCTCCAGGGTTTTGGGGTAGCCCAGGCTCATGGCTCCTGTACAGAGCCCCGTGCACACCCCGGTTGTGTTCCGCAGCATCCCAACATGTGCTTGGATCGATGATGACACCCTTGCATGCATTCCTTGGAAAATCTGAACCAAATGAGTGGGAAAACTCTACCGTCTCCTCATCGAAACTGAGGTTCAGCACGTTTCCTCTCTCAGGGGGAGAGGACAGTTAGGAATGAAGGCCAGCGTCCCCTGCCGACATGCATGCAAACACCACCAAGGACTCCAGTACTGGAGGGGCTCTTGTCTGAGGGTTGACCGTGCCTGCACATAAGCTGTGTTATCTGTGAATCCCGGGTCCCTGCTGAATGGCTGTTGAGGGAATGCGAGGGGGCAGGCTCTCCTGCTGGTCTCAAGAGTCGGAGTGTGTGCTGCTCTAGGCCCACTTAGCTTGCAGTTGGGAGGTGAGTTTTGGTCAGGATCATGCTTCGTGCATGCCATTTTTGGGGTTGATTCTTGAAGCCAAAATGAGCAAGCGTCCATGTTTGGTGCCTGGAACCTCAGGCCTGGCCTGTGGCCCTCCCTGTTCTTGCGTTTTTCACGGCGAGGTTCTTGAGTGCCTAGTGAGGCTGGAGCAATGGGCGGGGGTGAGCTCGCTTGGGCAGCGGTGGAAAGGGGCTGATGGATTAGGCCTCGCTGCTGCCCTTGTTTGCTTCTCTACTTTAACTCGCGGCACAGTGTTGATGCCAAGTGGGTCATCGTGGAGTGGGGAGAGGAACAAGTGCTGAATTTAAACCTGCGTGGATCACTGATGTCCCGCACAGGAAGGTAAGGGAAGATGAGGACATGTCCTTTGTGATGTCGTGGAATAGGCTATCATAATTGGGTTGCAGGTGCTGACCTCGGCTTCCCAAGGATGTGTCATGTTCGTGATTGGCTGGCATCAGCTGCCTATGGAGGGCATGGCTTTGGCACTTGAAGTGGATGAGGTGAGGTAGGTAACCTGTGTAGAGTTGCGATCCTGTTGCCAGAGGAAAGACACGCAAAGGGTGTCTTGAGAGACGTAAAGAAGATCGACATGGTGACGCGTCTGTGCCGGCCTCCTTGGAGGATGGTTAGTTATGCGAACATTCCCTTTGGCCGCTTTGTTCCCTTGTTTGGGAATGTGTAAAGCGAAAGTGCTTCTCCCGGGGGGGATGACTCGGCTGGCGAACAGCTAGAGGTTTATCTGGAGCAGTCCGTTAGCGGGACAGAGGTGGGGGCACGGTTGTGACGCCTGGTGCACTGACGTGGACAGCCACTGTGCCCTTTCAAGCTTCCAGATCCCCTCGTGTGGCAAAGGATTTCCGTTGAAACTCTGTCTGTGGTCGTCGGGGACAGTGTCTTTGATCACTGTTAGTTCCTCGGTAGTGTCGCTGTGGCAGTGGAGAATTGCCAGGATGCATTGGGTGGAGTGGGCATCATCAAAGCAGACAGGCTTGCGTTGTGTCTTCCCTGCTGTTCAGTGTCTCCGTGTTCGCATGATGTCTGTGGCTTCAAGTCGAGTCGAGTCGCCCTGCAGGCAGGAGCAGGGCACTTAGGACAAGGCTGTGTAGCGTTTGAGCGTTTCCTCAGTGGTCAGAGCCGCAAACCCTACCAGTTGGAAGCTTGCCTATACTTGGCCGGGAAGGTGGCCTAATATCCGCTGTGGGGTTCCAACCTGTGTCATGGTTGCTGAAGCCAAACTTCCCATTGAGGGCATATCCACGGGGTCATGGAAAGTGATTTGGTCTAGTTGGCGAGATGAGGCATTTGGTCAGAATTCGGTTAACCCCTTGAGCAGTGCCAGGCTGCATCTTGCCTTTCGGCAACTGCAGGTCGGTGTCAGCCCGCCCATGGGAGGTTACCTTGCTACCGGGAGAACTGGAAGTGACCCCAAGGGCACATCAGATGTGGTGCTAGGTGGCAGGATCTCCAGGTCCACCTAGGTTTGACACCCAAGGCCGGGAGGGAGGTCCCGTCCAGTCTTTGTGCTTTGGTCAGAAGGCGTGGCTGTGGGAGAGCAGGAGTCTGTGGCCTATTTCGACAGCCCTGGGGGTGAAAGTTTGCATGCAGCCTCATGAAACTGACAGGGGTCTTTCTCCTTTCAGTTGGGGTTCCAACCAGTGTGCTGTGTATAAACTATGAGGTTTACTGTTAGAGGCATCTGCAAAGGGCTACAGGGACACCCAGAGACCAAGACGCGTATTTAGCGGCACACACAGGAATCCACAAACGCATCCTTGTGCACAGTCACAGTCACAGACGCCCACACGTTTGAATACACACATCCAGCGTCTCACACACCGACCAACGTACGTGCGTAGCTTGTTCAGTCGTGCTGTGAGATGCACAATCAGTTTTCGGTCGGGGATAGTGGTACTTGGGAAGCAGGTTCCAGGCTCACGCCCAGGTTATGTGTTCATAAGAATCATGTTCTCTGAGGACCCTTGTGCAATTCAGAAACCTGCGTGATTTCTGTCCACTTCTCAGGTGCAGTTGCAGGGTAAGTCTGGCTGTTGGCAAAGAGAAAAAGACCTTCGCGTTGTCTTATGACTTGATGTGCTAAGGAGAACTGGAAAAATTGGGGCGGGTGCACGTTGCCGAGCGTGGCTGTGGATATCTCAGGACGGTAGGCATTCACCCATACTAAGATGTGCCATTGGATATTAGGTTTTCCACAGAAGGGCCCAATGGTTGCAAGAGTGGATTGATTGTTGGTCTTGCTGAGTGGCCTGAGGACTGTGGATTCCCCAGGCAGTTGGAGTACTTCCAGGTCATGTTTCCTCTGCAGAGCCACACAGCCTTCCCTTTTGTGTTCTGCAGCGTCCCAGCATGTGCTTGGATCGATGATGACACCCTTGTATGCATTCCTCGGAAAATCTGAACAAAATGAGTGAGAACGCTCTACCGTCTCCTCATCGAAACTGAGGTCCAGCACCTTTCCTCTCTCGGGGGTACGGGAGAGTTAGGAGTGAGGGCCAACGTCCCCTGCTGACAGGCATGCAAACACCACTAAGGGCTCCAGCATTGGAGGGGCTCCTGTCTGAGGGTCGACCATATCTGCCCATAAGCTGGGTCATCTATGAATCCCCAGTCCCTGCTAAAAGGCCATTGAGGGAATGCAAGAGGGCAGGTTTTCCTGCTAGTCTTCAGGGTTGGAGTGTTTTCTGGTATAGACCCAGTAAGCTTGCAGCTTGGAGAGGTGATTTTTGGACAGGATCACGCTTTGTGCATGCCGCTTCCGAGGTTGATTATGGAAGCCAAAATGAGCAAGCTTCCCTGGTTGGAGCCTGGATCCTCAGGCCAGGCCTGTGGCCTTCTCTGTTGTTGTGTTTCACGTGGTGTGGTTCTTGACTGCCCGGTATGGCTGGAGCAGTGGGCGGGTGTGGGCTGGATTTGGGCGATGGCGGAAGGGGGCTGATGGTTTAGGCCTCAGTGCTGCCCCTGTCAGCTCCTCTGCTGAAGTTGCTGGCACACTGTTGGCGCTAAGTGGATCTTCGTGGAGTGGGGTGTGGATCGAGTGAAGCATTTCAGCCTGGGTGGTGGGTGCTGGCCTGCAGAGAAAGGTAAGGTATCATGAGGAAATGTGCTGTGTTACGTCATGGGATGGGCTGTCATCATTGGGTTGCAGGCGCTACCCTCGGCTTCCCAAGAATGTGTCTTCTTCATGATGGGCTGGCATAAGCCGCCTATGGAGAGGATGGCTTTGCAGTTCAAGTGGGTGACTTGAGGTAGGTAACCTGTGTAGAGTTGCGATCCCGTTGCCCGAGGAATGACACCCAAAGGGTGTCTTGCGGGAAGTAGAGAAGAGCGATATGGTGAGGCGTCTGTGCCGGCCACGTTGGAGGTAGTTGAGTTATGCGAATATCCCCTTTGGCCGCTTTGTTCCCTTGTTTGGCAATGTGTAATGCCGAAGTGTTTCTCCTGTGGGGGAATGACGTGACCGGCCAGTGTAGCACGCAGGCCTTTTGAACAGCCAGAGGTTTATCTGGAGCAGTCCATTGGTGGGGCAGAGATGGGGGCCCCATTGCCATGCCTGCTGTGCTGCCGTGGACAGCGACTGTTCCCTTTCAGGCTTCCAAATCACCTCGCATGGCACAGGTCTTCCATTGAAAGTCTGTCTGTGGTCCTCAGGGACCATGCCTTTGATCACTGTGAGTTACTCGGTAGTGTCACTGTGGCAGTGGAGAATTTCCAGGATGCATGGGGTGGGATCAGCATCAACGAAGCAGACAGGCTTGCGGTCTGTCTTCCCTGGTGTTCAGTGTTCCCGTGTTCGGAAGATATTTGTGGTTTCCAGTATGGCCGTGTCGCCCTGTGGGCTGGAAGAGGGCCCGTAGGACGAGGCTTTCAAGGATTTGAACGTTTCCTTAGGGCTCAGGGCCGAGAACATTCAAGATGGGAGCTGCCTGAGACGTGGCTGGGAATGTGGAGTAGTTTCCGCTGTGGGGATCCGACATGGGTCATGGTGGCTGAAGCCCACCACTTCCTGTGGTGGGCATTCCCACGAGTCAATGGAAAGTGATTAGGCCTTGTTGGTAAAAAGTGGCACGAGGGCCCACGTTCGTTAGCCCCTTGAGTGGTTTCAGGCTGCATCTTGGCAGTAGACAGCTGCCGGTCGGTGTCGGCCTGACCATGGGAGTTCCCTTGCTTCGGGAAGTGCTGCGAGTGACCCCAAATGTCCATCAGATATACTGGTAGCTGACAGAGTCTCGAGGTGCATGTCGATGTCACAGCCAAGGCCCGGAGGCAGGTCTCATCGAGTCTTTGTGTTTTGGTAAGAAGGCGTGGCTGTAGGAGACTGGGAGTTCGTGGACCCATTCAACAGCCCTTAGCGGTCAAATTGTGCCTGTGGCCTCTTGAAGCTGACAGGGGTCTTTATCCTTTCCGTTGGGGGTCTAACCAGGGAGCTGTGTATAAACTATTTCTTTTATTGTTGGACTCCTCTTCACAGGTCCATAGGGACACACAGAGACCAAGATGCGTATTCAGCGGCAGACAGAGAAACCCACAAGCACGTCCGCATGCGCACTCACAGTCACACACTCCCACATGCGAGAACGCATATATATAGCCTCTCACACACTGGCCAACGTATGTGCCTAACTTCCTGCATTCATACTATCAGACATGCAGTCAATTCTCGGTAATGGATAGAGGTCCTTGGGAAGCAGTTTCAAGCTCAAGGCCAGGTAAATATTTTTATGGATCATGTCCTCTGAGAACACCGGTCCACTTATGAAGCCTCTGTGATTTCTGTCCACTTCTCAGGTTCAGTTGCTGGGAAACGCTGGCCGTCGGCACAAACAAGAAGACCTTCATGTGCTCTGATGACTGGGGGTGCTAAGAAGAACTGGAAAAAGTGAGGCGGGCCCATGTCCCCGAGCATGGTCGTGGAAAACTCAGGACGGTAGGTATTCAAGCACCCAAAGATGTGCCATTAGATATTAGGTTTTCCTCAGACGGGCCCAATGGCTGCAAGAGTGGATTGATTGTTTCTCTTGCTGAGTGGCCTGAGGGCTGTGGATTCTCCAGGGTTTTGGGGTAGCCCAGGCTCATGGCTCCTGTACAGAGCCCCGTGCACACCCCGGTTGTGTTCCACAGCGTCTCAACATGTGCTTGGATCGATGATGACACCTTGCATGCATTCCTTGGAAAATCTGAAACAAATGAGTGAGAACACTCTACCGTCTCCTCATCGAAACTGAGGTTCAGCACGTTTCCTCTCTCAGGGGGAGAGGACAGTTAGGAATGAGGGCCAGCGTCTCCCGCCGACATGCATGCAAACACCACCAAGGACTCCAGTATTGGAGGGGCTCCTTTCTGAGGGTTGACCATGTCTGCACATAAGCTGTGTTATCTGTGAATCCCGGGTCCCTGCTGAATGGCTGTTGAGAGAATGCGAAGGGGCAGGCTCTCCTGCTGGTCTTAAGAGTCGGAGTGTGTGCTGGTCTAGGCCCACTTAGCTTGCAGTTGGGAGGTGAGTTTTGGCCAGGATCACGCTTCGTGCATGCCATTTTGGGGGTTAATTCTGGAAGCCAAAATGAGCAAGCGTCCATGGTTGGTGCCTGGAACCTCAGGCCTGGCCTGTGGCCCTCCCTGTTCTTGCGTTTTTCACGGTGAGATTCTTGAGTGCCTAGTGAGGCTGGAGCAATGGGTGGGGGTGAGCTCGCTTGGGCATCGGCGGAAAGGGGCTGATGGATTAGGCCTCGCTCCTACCCTTGTTTGCTTCTCTACTTTAACTCCCGGCACAGTGTTGATGCCAAGTTTGTCATCGTGGAGTGGGGAGAGGAACGAGTGCTGAATTTAAACCTGCGTGGATCACTGATGGCCCGCACAGGAAGGTAAGGGAAGATGAGGACATGTCGTTTGTGATGTCTTGGAATAGGCTATCATAATTGGGTTGCAGGTGCTAACCTCAGCTTCCCAAGGATGTGTCATGTTCGTGATTGGCTGGCATCAGCTGCCTATGGAGGGGATGGCTTTGGCAGTTCAAGTGGATGAGGTGAGGTAGATAACCTGTGTAGAGTTGCGATCCCGTTGCCAGAGTAAAGACACCCAAAGGGTGTCTTGCGAGACGTAAAGATGATCGACATGGTGACGCGTCTCTGCCGGCATCCATGGAGGATGGTTAGTTATGCGAACATTCCCTTTGGCCGCTTTGTTCCCTTGTTTGGCAATGTGTAAAGCGAAAGTGCTTCTCCCGGGAGGCCATGACTCGGCTTGGAAACCGCCAGAGGTGTATCTGGAGCAGTCTGTTGGCGGGACAGAAGTGGGGGCACTGTTTCCACGCCAGGTGCACTGACGTGGAGAGCCACTGTGCCATTTCAAGCTTCCAGGTCCCCTCGTGTGGCAAAGGTTTTCCGTTGAAAAGTCTGTCTGTGGTCCTCGTGGACAGTGCCTTTGATCACTGTGAGCTCCTCGGTAGTGTCACTGTGGCAGTGGAGAAATGCCAGGATTCATGGGGTGCGGTGGGCATTATCAAAGCAGACAGGCTTGCGGTGTGTCTTCCCTGCTGTTCAGTGTCTCTGTGTTCGCATGATGTCTGTGGCTTCAAGTCGAGTCGAGTCACCCTGCAGGCAGGAGGAGGGCACGTAGAGCGAAGCTGTGTAGGGTTTTAGCGTTTCATCAGTAATCAGGGCCGCAAACCCTACCATTTGGAAGCTTGCCTATACGTGGTCGGGAAGGTGGCCTAATGTCCGCTGTCGGGTTCCAACCTGTGTCAGGGTTGCTGAAGCCAAACTCTTCCCATTGAGAGCATTCCCAAGTGGTCATGGAAAGTGACTTGGTCTAGTTGGCGAGATGAGGCACTTGGGCCGAAGTCCGTTAACCCCTTGAGAAGTGCCAGGCTTAATCTTGCCTGTCGGCAACTGCAGGTCGGTGTCAGCCTGCCCATGGGAGGTTACCTTGCTTCCAGGAGCACTGGGAGTGACCCCAAGGGCACATCAGATGTGGTGCTAGGTGGCAGGATCTCCAGGTCAACATAGGTGTGACACGCACGGCCAGGAGGGACGTCTCGTCCAGTCTTTGTGCTTTGGTCAGAAGGCGTGGCTGTGGGAGAGTGGGAGTTTGTGTCCTATATCGACAGCCCTGGGGGTCAAAGTTTGCATGTGGCCTCATGAAACTGACAGGGGACTTTCTCCTTTCAGTTGGGGGTCCAACCAGGGTGCTGTGTATAAACTATGACGTTTACTGTTAGAGGCATCTGCAAAGGGCCACAGGGACACCCAGAGACCAAGACGCGTATTTAGTGGCACACACAGGAATCCACAAACGCATCCTCCTGCACAGTCAGAGTCGCACACACCCACACGTGTGAATACACACATCCAGCGTCTCACACACCGACCAACGTACGTGCGTAACTTCCTTCAGTCGTGCTGTGAGATACACAATCAGTTATCGGTAAGGGATAGTGGTACTTGGGAAGCAGGTTCCGGTCTCACGCCCGGGTTATGTGTTCATAAGAATCATGTTCTCTGAGGAACCTGGTGCAATTCAGAAACCTGCGTGATTTCTGTCCACTTCTCAGGTGCAGTTGCAGGGTAAGGCTGGCTGTCGGCAAAGAGAAGAAGACCTTCGCGTTGTCTGATGACTGGATGTGCTAAGGAGAACTGGACAAAGTGGGACGGGTGCACGTTGCCGAGCGTGGCTGTGGATATCTCAGGATGGTAGGCATTCACCCATACTAAGATGTGCCAGTGGATATTAGGTTTTCCACAGATGGGCCCAATGGTTGCAAGAGTGGATTGATTGTTGGTCTTGCTGAGTGGCCTGAGGACTGTGGATTCCCCAGGTAGTTGGAGTACTTCCAGGTCATGGCTCCTCTGCAGAGCCCCATGACCTTCCCTTTTGTGTTCTGCAGCGTCCCAGCATGTGCTTGGATCGATGATGACACCCTTGTATGCATTCCTCGGAAAATCTGAACAAAATGAGTTAGAACGCTCTACCGTCTCCTCATCGAAACTGAGGTCCAGCACCTTTCCTCTCTCGGGGGTACGGGAGAGTTAGGAGTGAGGGCCAACGTCCCCTGCTGAAAGGCATGCAAACACCACTAAGGGCTCCAGCATTGGAGGGGCTCCTCTCTGAGGGTCGACCATATCTGCCCATAAGCTGGGTCATCTATGAATCCCCAGTCCCTGCTAAAAGGCCATTGAGGGAATGCAAGAGGGCAGGTTTTCCTGCTAGTCTTCAAGGTTGGAGTGTTTTCTGGTATAGACCCAGTAAGCTTGCAGCTTGGAGAGGTGATTTTTGGAAAGGATCATGCTTTGTGCATGCCGCTTCCGAGGTTGAATATGGAAGCCAAAATGAGCAAGCTACCCTGGTTGGAGCCTGGATCCTCAGGCCAGGCCTGTTACCCTCTCTTTTGTTGTGTTTCGCGCGGTGAGGTTCTTGACTGCCCGGTGTGGCTTGGAGCAGTGGGCGGGCGTGGGCTGGAGTTGGGCGATGGCGGAAGGGGGCTGATGGTTTAGGCCTCAGTGCTTCCCCTGTCAGCTCCTCTGCTGAAGTTGCCGGCACACTGTTGGCGCTAAGTGGAACTTCGTGGAGTGGGGTGTGGACCAAGTGAAGCATTTCAGCCTGGGTGGTGGGTGCTGGCCTGGAGAGAAAGGTAAGGTATCATGAGGAAAGGCCCAGTGTGACGTCGTGGGATGGGCTGTCATCATTGGGTTGCAGGCGCTGGTCTCGGCTTCCCAAGAATGTGTCTTCTTCGTGATGGGCTGGCATAAGCTGCCTATGGAGCGGATGGCTTTGGCAGTTCAATTGGGTGAGTTGAGGTAGGTAACCTGTGTAGAGTTGCGATCCCATTGCCCGAGGAATGACACCCAAAGGGTGTCTTGCGGGAAGTAGAGAAGATAGACATGGTGGGGCGTCTGTGCCGGCCTCCTTGGAGGTAGTTGAGTTATGCGAATATCCCCTTTGGCCGCTTTGTTCCCTTGTTTGGCAATGTGTAAAGCGAAAGTGTTTCTCCCGTGGGGGAATGACGCGACCGGCCAGTGTAGCACGCAGGCTTTTCGAACAGCCAGAGGTTTATCTGGAGCAGTCCATTGGTGGGGCAGAGATGGGGGCCCCATTGCCATGCCTGCTGTGCTGCCGTGGACAGCCACTGTTCCCTTTCAGGCTTCCAGGTCCCCTCACATGGCAGAGATCTTCTGTTTAAAGTCTGTCTGTGGTCCTTGGGGACCATGCCTTTGATCACTGTGAGTTACTCGGAAGTGTCACTGTGGCAGTAGGAGAATTTCCAGGATGAATGGGGTGGGATCAGCATCAACGAAGGAGACAGGCTTGCGTTCTGTCTTCCCTGGTGATCAGTGTTCCCGTGTTCTGAAGATATTTGTGGTTTCCAGTAGGGTCTTGTCGCCCTGTGGGCTTTAGGAGGTCCCGTAGGACGAGGCTTTCAAGGGTTTGACAGTTTCCTTACAGGTCAGGGCCACGAACATTCAAGATGGGAGCTGCCTGAGACGTGGCTGGGAATGTGGAGTAGTTTCCGCCGTGGGGATCCGACATGGGCCATGGTGGCTGAAGCCCACCACTTCCTGTGGTGGGCATTCACACGGGTCAATGGAAAGTGATTAGGCCTAGGTGGCGAGAAGTGGCAGGTGGGCCCACGTTCGTTAGCCCCTTGAGTGGTTTCAGGCTGCATCTTGCCAGTAGACAGCTGCCGGTCGGTGTCGGCCCGACCATGGGAGTTCCCTTGCTTCCAGAAGTGCTGCGAGTGACCCCAAATGCCCATCAGATATACTGGTAGCTGACAGAGTCTCGAGGTGCATGTAGATGTCACAGCCAAGGCCAGGAGGCAGGTCTCGTCGAGGCTGTGTGTTTTTCTCAGAAGGCGTGGCTGTGGGAGTGCGTGAGTCCATGGACTATTTCAACAGCCCCTGGGGGTCAAAGTGTGCCTGCGGCCTCTTGAAGCTGACAGGGGTCTTTCTCCTTTCAGTTGGGGGTCTAACCAGGGTGCTGTGTATAAACTATTTCTTTTATTGTTGGACTCCTCTTCACAGGGCCATAGGGACACACAGAGACCAAGACGCGTATTCAGCGGCACACAGAGAAACCCACAAGCACGTCCGCATGTGCAGTCACAGTCACACACGCCCACACACCTGAACACACACATATAGCCTCTCACACACTGGCCAACGTATGTGCCTAACTTCCTGCAGTCATACTATCAGACATGCAGTCAATTCTCGGTAAGGGATAGAGGTCCTTGGGAAGCAGTTTCAAGCTCAAGGCCAGGTAAATGTTTTTATGGATCATGCGCTCTGAGGACACCGGTCCACTTATGAAGCCTCGGTGATTTCTGTCCACTTCTAAGGTGCAGTTGCTGGGAAAAGCTGGCCGTCGGCAGAAACAAGAAGACCTTCGTGTGCTCTGATGACTGGAGGTGCTAAGAAGAACTGGCAAAAGTGAGGCGGGCCCATGTCCCTGAGCATGGTCGTGGAAAACTCAGGACGGTAGGTATTCAAGCACACCAACATGTGCCATTAGATATTAGGTTTTCCTCAGACGGGCCCAATGGCTGCAAGAGTGGATTGATTGTTTCTCTTGCTGAGTGGCCTGAGGGCTGTGGATTCTCCAGGGTTTTGGGGTAGCCCAGGCTCATGGCTCCTGTACAGAGCACCGTTCACACCCCGGTTGTGTTCCGCAGCATCCCAACATGTGCTTGCATCGATGATGACACCCTTGCATGCATTCCTTGGAAAATCTGAACCAAATGAGTGGGAAAACTCTACCGTCTCCTCATCGAAACTGAGGTTCTGCACGTTTCCTCTCTCAGGGGGAGAGGACAGTTATGAATGAAGGCCAGCGTCCCCTGCCGACATGCATGCAAACACCACCAAGGACTCCAGTACTGGAGGGGCTCTTGTCTGAGGGTTGACCGTGTCTGCACATAAGCTGTGTTATCTGTGAATCCCGGGTCCCTGCTGAATGGCTGTTGAGGGAATGCGAGGGGGCAGGCTCTCCTGCTGGTCTTAAGAGTCGGAGTGTGTGCTGCTCTAGGCCCACTTAGCTTGCAGTTGGGAGGTGAGATTTGGTCAGGATCACGCTTCGTGCATGCCATTTTTGGGGTTGATTCTTGAAGCCAAAATGAGCAAGCATCCATGGTTGGTGCCTGGAACCTCAGGCCTGGCCTGTGGCCCTCCCTGTTCTTGCGTTTTTCACGGTGAGATTCTTGAGTGCCTAGTGAGGCTGGAGCAATGGGCGGGGGTGAGCTCGTTTGGGCATCGGCGGAAAGGGGCCGATGGATTAGGCCTCGCTGCTGCCCTTGTTTGCTTCTCTACTTTAACTCCCGGCACAGTGTTGATGCCAAGTGGGTCATCGTGGAGTGGGGAGAGGAACGAGTGCTGAATTTAAACCTGCGTGGATCACTCATGTCCCGCACAGGAAGGTAAGGGAAGATGAGGACATGTCCTTTGTGATGTCGTGGAATAGGCTATCATAATTGGGTTGCAGGTGCTGACCTCGGCTTCCCAAGGATGTGTCATGTTCGTGATTGGCTGGCATCAGCTGCCTATGGAGGGCATGGCTTTGGCACTTGAAGTGGATGAGGTGAGGTAGGTAACCTGTGTAGAGTTGCGATCCCATTGCCAGAGGAAAGACACCCAAAGGGTGTCTTTAGAGACGTAAAGAAGATCGACATGGTGACGCGTCTGTGCCGGCCTCCTTGGAGGATGGTTAGTTATGCGAACATTCCCTTTGGCCGCTTTGTTCCCTTGTTTGGGAATGTGTAAAGCGAAAGTGCTTCTCCCGGGGGGGATGACTCGGCTGGCGAACAGCTAGAGGTTTATCTGGAGCAGTCCGTTAGCGGGACAGAGGTGGGGGCACGGTTGTGACGCCTGGTGCACTGACGTGGACAGCCACTGTGCCCTTTCAAGCTTCCAGGTCCCCTCGTGTGGCAAAGGTTTTCCGTTGAAACTCTGTCTGTGGTCCTCGGGGACAGTGTCTTTGATCACTGGTAGTTCCTCGGTAGTGTCGCTGTGGCCGTGGAGAATTGCCAGGATGCATGGGGTGGAGTGGGCATCATCAAAGCAGACAGGCTTGCGTTGTGTCTTCCCTGATGTTCAGTGTCTCCGTGTTCGCATGATGTCTGTGGCTTCAAGTCGAGTCGAGTCGCCCTGCAGGCAGGAGCAGGGCACTTAGGACAAGGCTGTGTAGCGTTTGAGCGTTTCCTCAGTGGACAGGGCCGCAAACCCTACCAGTTGGAAGCTTGCCTATACTTGGCCGGGAAGGTGGCCTAATATCCGCTGTGGGGTTCCAATCTGTGTCATGGTTGCTGAAGCCAAACTTCCCATTGAGGGCATATCCACGGGGTCATGGAAAGTGATTTGGTCTAGTTGGCGAGATGAGGCATTTGGTCAGAATTCGGTTAACCCTTGAGAAGTGCCAGGCTGCATCTTGCCTTTCAGCAACTGCAGGTCGGTGTCAGCCCACCCATGGGAAGTTACCTTGCTACCGGGAGCACTGGAAGTGACCCCAGGGGCACATCAGATGTGGTGGTAGGTGGCAGGATCTCCAGGTCCACATAGGTTTGACACTCACGGCCGGGAGGGAGGTCTCGTCCAGTCTTTGTGCTTTGGTCAGAAGGCGTGGCTGTGGGAGAGCTGGAGTCTGTGGCCTATCTCGACAGCCCTGGGGGTCAAAGTTTGCATGCAGCCTCATGAAACTGACAGGGGTCTTTCTCCTTTCAGTTGGGGTTCCAACCAGGCTGCTGTGTATAAACTATGACGTTTACTGTTAGAGGCATCTGCAAAGGGCTACAGGGACACCCAGAGACCAAGACGCGTATTTAGCGGCACACACAGGAATCCACAAACGCATCCTAGTGCACAGGCACAGTCACAGACGCCCACACGTTTGAATACTCACATCCAGCGTCTCACACACCGACCAACGTACGTGCGTAACTTGTTCAGTCGTGCTGTGAGATGCACAATCAGTTTTCGGTAGGGGAGAGTGGTATTTGGGAAGCAGGTTCCAGGCTCAGGCCCAGGTTATGTCTTCATAAGAATCATGTTCTCTGAGGACCCTTGTGCAATTCAGAAACCTGCGTGATTTCTGTCCACTTCTCAGGTGCAGTTGCAGGGTAAGTCTGGCTGTTGGCAAAGAGAAAAAGACCTTCGCGTTGTCTTATGACTGGATGTGCTAAGGAGAACTGGAAAAAGTGGGGCGGGTGCACGTTGCCGAGCGTGGCTGTGGATATCTCAGGACGGTAGGCATTCACCCATACTAAGATGTGCCATTGGATATTAGGTTTTCCACAGAAGGGCCCAATGATTGCAAGAGTGGATTGATTGTTGGTCTTGCTGAGTGGCCTGAGGACTGTGGATTCCCCAGGCAGTTGGAGTACTTCCAGGTCATGTTTCCTCTGCAGAGCCACACAGCCTTCCCTTTTGTGTTCTGCAGCGTCCCAGCATGTGCTTGGATCGATGATGACACCCTTGTATGCATTCCTCAGAAAATCTGAACAAAATGAGAGAGAACGCTCTACCGTCTCCTCATCGAAACTGAGGTCCAGCACCTTTCCTCTCTCGGGGGTACGGGAGAGTTAGGAGTGAGGGCCAACGTCCCCTGCTGACAGGCATGCAAACACCACTAAGGGATCCAGCATTGGAGGGGATCCTGTCTGAGGGTCGACCATATCTGCCCATAAGCTGGGTCATCTATGAATCCCCAGTCCCTGCTAAAAGGCCTTTGAGGTAATGCAAGAGGGCAGGCTTTCCTGCTAGTCTTCAGGGTTGGAGTGTTTTCTGGTATAGACCCAGTAAGCTTGCAGCTTGGAGAGGTGATTTTTGGAAAGGATCACGCTTTGTGCATGCCGCTTCCGAGGTTGATTATGGAAGCCAAAATGAGCAAGCTTCCCTGGTTGGAGCCTGGATCCTCAGGCCAGGCATGTGGCCTTCTCTGTTGTTGTGTTTCACGTGGTGAGGTTCTTGACTGCCCGGTGTGGCTTGGAGCAGTGGGCGGGCGTGGGCTGGAGTTGGGCGATGGCGGATGGGGGCTGATGGTTTAGGCCTCAGTGCTGCCCCTGTCAGCTCCTCTGCTGAAGTTGCCGGCACACTGTTGGCGCTAAGTGGATTTTCGTGGAGTGGGGTGTGGATCAAGTGAAGCATTTCAGCCTGGGTGGTGGCTGCTGGCCTGGAGAGAAAGGTAAGGTATCATAAGTAAAGGTCCTGTGTGACGTCGTGGGATGGGCTGTCATCATTGGGTTGCAGGCGCTGGCCTCGGCTTCCCAAAAATGTGTCTTCTTCGTGATGGGCTGGCATAAGATGCCTATGGAGCCGATGGCTTTGGCAGTTCAAGTGGGTGACTTGAGGTAGGTAACCTGTGTAGAGTTGCGATCCCGTTGCCCGAGGAATGACACCCAAAGGGTGTCTTGCGGGAAGTAGAGAAGAGCGACATGGTGAGGCGTCTGTGCCGGCCTCGTTGGAGGTAGTTGAGTTATGCGAATATCCCCTTTGGCCGCTTTGTTCCCTTGTTTGGCAATGTGTAAAGCCGAAGTGTTTCTCCCGTGGGGGAATGACGCGACCGGCCAGTGTAGCACGCAGGCTTTACGAACAGCCAGAGGTTTATCTGGAGCAGTCCATTGGTGGGGCAGAGATGGGGGCCCCATTGCCATGCCTGCTGTGCTGCCGTGGACAGCCACTGTTCCCTTTCAGGCTTCCAAATCACCTCGCATGGCACAGGTCTTCCATTGAAAGTCTGTCTGTGGTCCTCAGGGACCATGCCTTTGATCACTGTGAGTTACTCGGTAGTGTCACTGTGGCAGTGGAGAATTTCCAGGATGCATGGGGTGGGATCAGCATCAATGAAGCAGACAGGCTTGCGGTCTGTCTTCCCTGGTGTTCAGTGTTCCCGTGTTCGGAAGATGTTTGTGGTTTCCAGTAGGGCCGTGTCGTCCTGTGGGTTGGAAGAGAGCACGTAGGACGAGGCTTTCAAGGATTTGAACGTTTCCTTAGGGCTCAGGGCCGAGAACATTCAAGATGGGAGCTACCTGAGACGTGGCTGGGAATGTGGAGTAGTTTCCGCCGTGGGGATCCGACATGGGTCATGGTTGCTGAAGCCCACCACTTCCTGTGGTGGGCATTCCCACGAGTCAATGGAAAGTGATTAGGCCTTGTTGGTAAGAAGTGGCACGAGGGCCCACGTTCGTTAGCCCCTTGAGTGGTTTCAGGCTGCATCTTGGCAGTAGACAGCTGCCGGTCGGTGTCGGCCCAACCATGGGAGTTCCTTTGCTTCCGGAAGTGCTGCGAGTGACCCCAAATGCCCATCAGATATACTGGTAGCTGACAGAGTCTCGAGGTGCATGTCGATGTCACAGCCAAGGCCCGGAGGCAGGTCTCGTCGAGTCTTTGTGTTTTGGTAAGAAGGCGTGGCTGTGGGAGTTGGTGAGTCCGTGGACTATTTCAACAGCCCCTAGGGGTCAAATTGTGCCAGCGGCCTCTTGAAGCTGCCAGGGGTCATTCTCCTTTCCGTTGGGGGTCTAACCAGGGTGCTGTGTATAAACTATTTCTTTTATTGTTGGACTCCTCTTCACAGGGCCATAGGGACACACAGAGACCAAGATGCGTATTCACCGGCACACAGAGAAACCCACAAGCACGTCCGCATGCGCACTCACAGTCACACACTCCCACAGGCGAGAACGCATACATATAGCCTCTCACACACTGGCCAACGTATGTGCCTAACTTCCTGCATTCATACTATCAGACATGCAGTCAATTCTCGGTAAGGGATAGAGGTCCTTGGGAAGCAGTTTCAAGCCAAGGCCAGGTAAATATTTTTATGGATCATGTCCTCTGAGGACACCGGTCCACTTATGAAGCCTCTGTGATTTCTGTCCACTTCTCAGGTGCAGTTGCTGGGAAAGGCTGGCCGTCGGCACAAACAAGAAGACCTTCGTGTGCTCTTATGACTGGAGGTGCTAAGAAGAACTGGAAAAAGTGAGGCGGGCCCATGTCCCCGAGCATGGTCGTGGAAAACTCAGGACGGTAGGTATTCAAGCACCCAAAGATGTGCCATTAGATATTAGGTTTTCCTCAGACGGGCCCAATGGCTGCAAGAGTGGATTGATTGTTTCTCTTGCTGAGTGGCCTGAGGGCTGTGGATTCTCCAGGCTTTTAGGGTAGCCCAGGCTCATGGCTCCTGTACAGAGCCCCGTGCACACCCCGGTTGTGTTCCACAGCGTCTCAACATGTGCTTGGATCGATGATGACACCCTTGCATGCATTCCTTGGAAAATCTGAAACAAATGAGTGAGAACACTCTACCGTCTCCTCATCGAAACTGAGGTTCAGCACGTTTCCTCTCTCAGGGGGAGAGGACAGTTAGGAATGAAGGCCAGCTTTCCCTGCCGACATGCATGCAAACACCACCAAGGACTCCAGTATTGGAGGGGCTCCTTTCTGAGGGTTGACTATGTCTGCACATAAGCTGTGTTATCTGTGAATCCCGGGTCCCTGCTGAATGGCTGTTGAGGGAATGCGAGGGGGCAGGCTCTCCTGCTGGTCTTAAGAGTCGGAGTGTGTGCTGGTATAGGCCCAGTTAGCTTGCAGTTGGGAGGTGAGTTTTGGCCAGGATCACGCTTCGTGCATGCCATTTTGGGGGTTAATTCTGGAAGCCAAAATGAGCAAGCGTCCATGGTTGGTGCCTGGAACTTCAGGCCAGAACTCTGGCCCTCCCTTTTCTTGCGTTTTTCGCGGCGAGTTTCTTGAGTGCCTAGTGAGGCTGGAGCAATGGGCGGGGGTGAGCTCGCTTGGGCATCGGCGGAAAGGGGCTGATGGATTAGGCCTCGCTGCTGCCCTTGTTTGCTTCTCTACTTTAACTCCCGGCACAGTGTTGATGCCAAGTGGGTCATCGTGGAGTGGGGAGAGGAACAAGTGCTGAATTTAAACCTGCGTGGATCACTGCTGGCCCGCACAGGAAGGTAAGGGAAGATGAGGACATGTCCTTTGTGATGTCGTGGAATAGGCCATCATAATTGGGTTGCAAGTGCTGGCTTCGGCTTCCCAAGGATGTGTCATGTTCGTGATTGGCTGGCATCAGCTGCCTATGGAGGGCATGGCTTTGGCACTTGAAGTGGATGAGGTGAGGTAGGTAACCTGTGTAGAGTTGCGATCCCGTTGCCAGAGGAAAGACACCCAAAGGGTGTCTTGCGAGACGTAAAGAAGATCGACATTGTGACGCGTCTCTGCCGGCATCCTTGGAGGATGGTTAGTTATGCGAACATCACTTTGGCCGCTTTGTCACTTGTTTGGGAATGTGTAAAGCGAAAGTGCTTCTCCCGGGAGAACATGACTCGGCTTGGAAACCGCCAGAGGTGTATCTGGAGCAGTCTGTTGGCGGGACAGAAGTGGGGGCACTGTTTCCACGCCAGGTGCACTGACGTGGAGAGCCACTGTGCCATTTCAAGCTTCCAGGTCCCCTCGTGTGGCAAAGGTTTTCTGTTGAAACTCTGTCTGTGGTCCTCGGGGACAGTGTCTTTGATCACTGGTATTTCCTCGGTAGTGTCGCTGTGGCAGTGGAGAATTGCCAGGATGCATGGGGTGGAGTGGGCATCATCAAAGCAGACAGGCTTGCGTTGTGTCTTCCCTGCTGTTCAGTGTCTCCGTGTTCGCATGATGTCTGTGGCTTCAAGTCGAGTCGAGTCGCCCTGCAGGCAGGAGCAGGGCACTTAGGACAAGGCTGTGTAGCGTTTGAGCGTTTCCTCAGTGGTCAGAGCCGCAAACCCTACCAGTTGGAAGCTTGCCTATACTTGGCCGGGAAGGTGGCCTAATATCCGCTGTGGGGTTCCAACCTGTGTCATGGTTGCTGAAGCCAAACTTCCCATTGAGGGCATATCCACGGGGTCATGGAAAGTGATTTGGTCTAGTTGGCGAGATGAGGCATTTGGTCAGAATTCGGTTAACCCTTGAGAAGTGCCAGGCTGCATCTTGCCTTTCGGCAACTGCAGGTCGGTGTCAGCCCACCCATGGGAAGTTACCTTGCTACCGGGAGCACTGGAAGTGACCCCACGGGCACATCAGATGTGGTGGTAGGTGGCAGGATCTCCAGGTCCACATAGGTTTGACACCCACGGCCGGGAGGGAGGTCTCGTCCAGGCTTTGTGCTTTGGTCAGAAGGCGTGGCTGTGGGAGAGCTGGAGTCTGTGGCCTATTTCGACAGCCCTGGGGGTCAAAGTTTGCATGCAGCCTCATGAAACTGACAGGGGTCTTTCTCCTTTCAGTTGGGGTTCCAACCAGGGTGCTGTGTATAAACTATGACGTTTACTGTTAGAGGCATCTGCAAAGGGCTACAGGGACACCCAGAGACCAAGACGCGTATTTAGCGGCACACACAGGAATCCACAAACGCATCCTTGGGCACAGTCAGAGTCGCACACACCCACAGGTTTGAATTCACACATCCAGCGTCTCACACACCGACCAACGTACGTGCGTAACTTGTTCAGTCGTGCTGTGAGATGCACAATCAGTTTTCGGTCGGGGATAGTGGTACTTGGGAAGCAGGTTCCAGGCTCACGCCCGGGTTATGTGTTCATAAGAATCATGTTCTCTGAGGACCCTTGTGCAATTCAGAAACCTGCGTGATTTCTGTCCACTTCTCAGGTGCAGTTGCAGGGTAAGTCTGGCTGTTGGCAAAGAGAAAAAGACCTTCGCGTTGTCTTATGACTGGATGTGCTAAGGAGAACTGGACAAAGGGGGGCGGGTGCACGTTGCCGAGCGTGGCTGTGGATATCTCAGGACGGTAGGCATTCACCCATACTAAGATGTGCCATTGGATATTAGGTTTTCCACAGAAGGGCCCAGTGGTTGCAAGAGTGGATTGATTGTTGGTCTTGCTTAGTGGCCTGAGGACTGTGGATTCCCCAGGCAGTTGGAGTACTTCCAGGTCATGTTTCCTCTGCAGAGCCACACAGCCTTCCCTTTTGTGTTCTGCAGCGTCCCAGCATGTGCTTGGATCGATGATGACACCCTTGTATGCATTTCTCGGAAAATCTGAACAAAATGAGTGAGAACGCTCTACCGTCTCCTCATCGAAACTGAGGTCCAACACCTTTCCTCTCTCGGGGGTACGGGAGAGTTAGGAGTGAGGGCCAACGTCCCCTGCTGACAGGCATGCAAACACCACTAAGGGCTCCAGCATTGGAGGGGCTCCTGTCTGAGGGTCGACCATATCTGCCCATAAGCTGGGTCATCTATGAATCCCCAGTCCCTGCTAAAAGGCCATTGAGGGAATGCAAGAGGGCAGGCTTTCCTGCTAGTCTTCAGGGTTGGAGTGTTTTCTGGTATAGACCCAGTAAGCTTGCACCTTGGAGAGGTGATTTTTGGACAGGATCAAGCTTTGTGCATGCCGCTTCCGAGGTTGATTATGGAAGCCAAAATGAGCAAGCTTCCCTGGTTGGAGCCTGGATCCTCAGGCCAGGCCTGTGGCCTTCTCTGTTGTTGTGTTTCACGTGGTGAGGTTCTTGACTGCCCGGTGTGGCTTTAGCAGTGGGCGGGCGTGGGCTGGAGTTGGGCGATGGCGGAAGGGGGCTGATGGTTTAGGCCTCATTGCTGCCCCTGTCAGCTCCTCTGCTGAAGTTGCTGGCACACTGTTGGCGCTAAGTGGATCTTCGTGGAGTGGGGTGTGCATCGAGTGAAGCATTTCAGCCTGGGTGGTGGCTGCTGGCCTGGAGAGAAAGGTAAGGTATCATGAGGAAATGTGCTGTGTTACGTCATGGGATGGGCTGTCATCATTGGGTTGCAGGCGCTACCCTCAGCTTCCCAAGAATGTGTCTTCTTCGTGATGGGCTGGCATAAGCCACCTATGGAGAGGATGGCTTTGCAGTTCAAGTGGGTGACTTGAGGTAGGTAACCTGTGTAGAGTTGCGATCCCGTTGCCCGAGGAATGACACCCAAGGGTGTCTTGCGGGAAGTAGAGAAGAGCGACATGGTGAGGCGTCTGTGCCGGCCTCGTTGGAGGTAGTTGAGTTATGCGAATATCCCCTTTGGCCGCTTTGTTCCCTTGTTTGGCAATGTGTAAAGCCGAAGTGTTTCTCCTTTGGGGGAATGACGTGACCGGCCAGTGTAGCACGCAGGCCTTTTGAACAGCCAGAGGTTTATCTGGAGCAGTCCATTGGTTGGGCAGAGATGGGTGCCCCATTGCCATGCCTGCTGTGCTGCCGTGGACAGCCACTGTTCCCTTTCAGGCTTCCAAATCACCTCGCATGGCACAGGTCTTCCATTGAAAGTCTGTTTGTGGTCCTCAGGGACCATGCCTTTGATCACTGTGAGTTACTCGGTAGTGTCACTGTGGCAGTGGAGAATTTCCAGGATGCATGGGGTGGGATCAGCATCAACGAAGCAGACAGGCTTGCGGTCTGTCTTCCCTGGTGTTCAGTGTTCCCGTGTTCGGAAGATGTTTGTGGTTTCCAGTAGGGCCGTGTCGCCCTGTGGGCTGTAAGAGGGCCCGTAGGATGAGGCTTTCAAGGATTTGAACGTTTCCTTAGGGCTCAGGGCCGAGAACATTCAAGATGGGAGCTGCCTGAGACGTGGCTGGGAATGTGGAGTAGTTTCCGCTGTGGGGATCCGACATGGGTCATGGTGGCTGAAGCCCACCACTTCCTGTGGTGGGCATTCCCACGAGTCAATGGAAAGTGATTAGGCCTTGTTGGTAAGAAGTGGCACGAGGGCCCACGTTCGTTAGCCCCTTGAGTGGTTTCAGGCTGCATCTTGGCAGTAGACAGCTGCCGGTCGGTGTCGGCCTGACCATGGGAGTTCCCTTGCTTCCGGAAGTGCTGCGAGTGACCCCAAATGTCCATCAGATATACTGGTAGCTGACAGAGTCTCGAGGTGCATGTCGATGTCACAGCCAAGGCCCGGAGGCAGGTCTCGTCGAGTCTTTGTGTTTTGGTAAGAAGGCGTGGCTGTGGGAGACTGGAAGTTCGTGGACCCATTCAACAGCCCCTAGGGGTCAAATTGTGCTAGCGGCCTCTTGAAGCTGACAGAGGTCTTTCTCCTTTCCGTTGGGGGTCTAACCAGGGTGCTGTGTATAAACTATTTCTTTTATTGTTGGACTCCGCTTCACAGGGCCATAGGGACACACAGAGACCAAGATGCGTATTCACCGGCACACAGAGAAACCCACAAGCACGTCCGCATGCGCACTCACAGTCACACACTCCCACACGCGAGAACGCATACATATAGCCTCTCACACACTGGCCAACGTATGTGCCTAACTTCCTGCATTCATACTATCAGACATGCAGTCAATTCTCGGTAAGGGATAGAGGTCCTTGGGAAGCAGTTTCAAGCCAAGGCCAGGTAAATATTTTTATGGATCATGTCCTCTGAGGACACCGGTCCACTTATGAAGCCTCTGTGATTTCTGTCCACTTCTCAGGTGCAGTTGCTGGGAAAGGCTGGCCGTCGGCACAAACAAGAAGACCTTCGTGTGCTCTTATGACTGGAGGTGCTAAGAAGAACTGGAAAAAGTGAGGCGGGCCCATGTCCCCGAGCATGTTCGTGGAAAACTCAGGACGGTAGGTATTCAAGCACCCAAAGATGTGCCATTAGATATTAGGTTTTCCTCAGACGGGCCCAATGGCTGCAAGAGTGGATTGATTGTTCCTCTTGCTGAGTGGCCTGAGGGCTGTGGATTCTCCAGGGTTTTGGGGTAGCCCAGGCTCATGGCTCCTGTACAGAGCCCCGTGCACACCCCGGTTGTGTTCCACAGCGTCTCAACATGTGCTTGGATCGATGATGACACCCTTGCATGCATTCCTTGGAAAATCTGAAAGAAATGAGTGAGAACACTCTACCGTCTCCTCATCGAAACTGAGGTTCAGCACGTTTCCTCTCTCAGGGGGAGAGGACAGTTAGGAATGAGGGCCATCGTCTCCCGCCGACATGCATGCAAACACCACCAAGGACTCCAGTATTGGAGGGGCTCCTTTCTGAGGGTTGACCATGTCTGTACATAAGCTGTGTTATCTGTGAATCCCGGGTCCCTGCTGAATTGCTGTTGAGAGAATGCGAAGGGGCAGGCTCTCCTGCTGGTCTTAAGAGTCGGAGTGTGTGCTGGTCCAGGCCCAGTTAGCTTGCAGTTGGGAGGTGAGTTTTGGCCAGGATCACGCTTCGTGCATGCCATTTTGGGGGTTAATTCTGGAAGCCAAAATGAGCAAGCGTCCATGGTTGGTGCCTGGAACCTCAGGCCAGGCCTCTGGCCCTCCCTTTTTTGCGTTTTTCGCGGTGAGTTTCTTGAGTGCCTAATGAGGCTGGAGCAATGGGCGGGGGTGAGCTCGCTTGGGCATCGGCGGAAAGGGGCTGATGGATTAGGCCTCGCTCCTGCCCTTGTTTGCTTCTCTACTTTAACTCCCGGCACAGTGTTGATGCCAAGTGGGTCATCGTGGAGTGGGGAGAGGAACAAGTGCTGAATTTAAACCTGCGTGGATCACTGATGGCCCGCACAGGAAGGTAAGGGAAGATGAGGACATGTCCTTTGTGATGTCGTGGAATAGGCCATCATAATTGGGTTGCAGGTGCTGGCTTCGGCTTCCCAAGGATGTGTCATGTTCATGATTGGCTGGCATCAGCTGCCTATGTAGGGGATGGCTCTGGCAGTTGAAGTGGATGAGGTGAGGTAGATAACCTGTGTAGAGTTGCGATCCCGTTGCCAGAGGAAAGACACCCAAAGGGTGTCTTGCGAGACGTAAAGATGATCGACATGGTGACGCGTCTCTGCCGGCATCCTTGGAGGATGGTTAGTTATGCGAACATCACTTTGGCCGCTTTGTCACTTGTTTGGGAATGTGTAAAGCGAAAGTGCTTCTCCCGGGAGGCCATGACTCGGCTTGGAAACCGCCAGAGGTGTATCTGGAGCAGTCTGTTGGCGGGACAGAAGTGGGGGCACTGTTTCCACGCCAGGTGCACTGACGTGGAGAGCCACTGTGCCATTTCAAGCTTCCAGGTCCCCTCGTGTGGCAAAGGTTTTCCGTTGAAAAGTCTGTCTGTGGTCCTCGTGGACAGTGCCTTTGATCACTGTGAGCTCCTCGGTAGTGTCGCTGTGGCAGTGGAGAATTGCCAGGATTCATGGGGTGCGGTGGGCATTATCAAAGCAGACAGGCTTGCGGTGTGTCTTCCCTGCTGTTCAGTGTCTCTGTGTTCGCATATTGTCTGTGGCTTCAAGTCGAGTCGAGTCACCCTGCAGGCAGGAGGAGGGCACGTAGAGCAAAGCTGTGTAGGGTTTTAGCATTTCCTCAGTAGTCAGGGCCGCTAACCCTACCAGTTGGAAGCTTGCCTATACGTGGCCGGGAAGGTGGCCTAATGTCCGCTGTCGGGTTCCAACCTGTGTCAGGGTTGCTGAAGCCAAACTCTTCCCATTGAGAGCATTCCCAAGTGGTCATGGAAAGTGACTTGGTCTAGTTGGAGAGATGAGGCACTTGGGCCGAAGTCCGTTAACCCCTTGAGAAGTGCCAGGCTTAATCTTGCCTGTCGGCAACTGCAGGTCGGTGTCAGCCTGCCCATGGGAGGTTACCTTGCTTCCGGGAGCACTGGGAGTGACCCCAAGGGCACATCAGATGTGGTGCTAGGTGGCAGGATCTCCAGGTCAACATAGGTGTGACATGCACGGCCGGGAGGGAGGTCTCGTCCAGTCTTTGTGCTTTGGTCAGAAGGCGTGGCTGTGGGAGAGTGGGAGTCTGTGTCCTATATCGACAGCCCTGGGGGTCAAAGTTTGCATGTGGCCTCATGAAACTGACAGGGGACTTTCTCCTTTCAGTTGGGGGTCCAACCAGTGTGCTGTGTATAAACTATGACGTTTACTGTTAGAGGCATCTGCAACAGGCCACAGGGATACCCAGAGACCAAGACGCGTATTTAGTGGCACCACAGGAATCCACAAACGCATCCTCCTGCACAGTCAGAGTCGCACACACCCACACGTGTGAATACACACATACAGCGTCTCACACACCGACCAACGTACGTGCGTAACTTCCTTCAGTCGTGCTGTGAGACACACGATCAGTTTTCGGTAAGGGATAGTGGTACTTGGGAAGCAGGTTCCAGGCTCACGCCCGGGTTATGTGTTCATAAGAATCATGTTCTCTGAGGAACCAGGAGCAATTCAGAAACCTGCGTGATTTCTGTCCACTTCTCAGGTGCAGTTGCAGGGTAAGGCTGACTGTCGGCAAAGAGAAGAAGACCTTCGCGTTGTCTGATGACTGGATGTGCTAAGGAGAACTGGACAAAGGGGGACGGGCGCACGTTGCCGAGCGTGGCTGTGGATATCTCTGGATGGTAGGCATTCACCCATACTAAGATGTGCCAGTGGATATTAGGTTTTCCACTGATGGGCCCAGTGGTTGCAGGAGTGGATTGATTGTTGGTCTTGCTGAGTGGCCTGAGGACTGTGGATTCCCCAGGCAGTTGGAGTACTTCCAGGTCATGGCTCCTCTGCAGAGCCACACAGCCTTCCCTTTTGTGTTCTGCAGCATCCCAGCATGTGCTTGGATCGATGATGACACCCTTGTATGCATTCCTTGGAAAATCTGAACAAAATGAGTGAGAACGCTCTACCGTCTCCTCATCGAAACTGAGGTCCAGCACCTTTCCTCTCTCGGGGGTACGGGAGAGTTAGGAGTGAGGGCCAACGTCCCCTGCTGACAGGCATGCAAACACCACTAAGGGCTCCAGCATTGGAGGGGCTCCTGTCTGAGGGTCGACCATATCTGCCCATAAGCTTGGTCATCTATGAATCCCCAGTCCCTGCTAAAAGGCCATTGAGGTAATGCAAGAGGGCAGGTTTTCCTGCTAGTCTTCAGGGTTGGAGTGTTTTCTGGTGTAGACCCAGTAAGCTTGCAGCTTGGAGAGGTGATTTTTGGACAGCATCAAGCTTTGTGCATGCCGCTTCCGAGGTTGAGTATGGAAGCCAAAATGAGCAAGCTTCCCTGGTTGGAGCCTGGATCCTCAGGCCAGGCCTGTTACCCTCTGTTTTGTTGTGTTTCGCGCGGTGAGGTTCTTCACTGCCCGGTGTGGCTTGGAGCAGTTGGCGGGCGTGGGCTGGAGTTGGGCGATGGCGGATGGGGGCTGATGGTTTAGGCCGCAATGCTGCCCCTGTCAGCTCCTCTGCTGAAGTTGCCGGCACACTGTTGGCGCTAAGTGGATTTTCGTGGAGTGGGGTGTGGATCAAGTGAAGCATTTCAGCCTGGATGGTGGCTGCTGGCCTGGAGAGAAAGGTAAGGTATCATGAGTAAAGGTCCTGTGTGACGTCGTGGGATGGGCTGTCATCATTGGGTTGCAGGCGCTGGCCTCGGCTTCCCAAGAATGTGTCTTCTTCGTGATGGGCTGGCATAAGATGCCTATGGAGCGGATGGCTTTGGCAGTTCAATTGGGTGAGTTGAGGTAGGTAACCTGTGTAGAGTTGCGATCCCGTTGCCCGAGGAATGACACCCAAAGGGTGTCTTGTGGGAAGTAGAGAAGATAGACATGGTGGGGCGTCTGTGCCGGCCTCCTTGGAGGTAGTTGAGTTATGCGAATATCCCCTTTGGCCGCTTTGTTCCCTTGTTTGGCAATGTGTAAAGCGAAAGTGTTTCTCCCGTGGGGGAATGACGCGACCTTCCAGTGTAGCACGCAGGCTTTTCTAACAGCCAGAGGTTTATCTGGAGCAGTCCATTGGTGGGGCAGAGATGGGGGCCCCATTGCCATGCCTGCTGTGCTGCCGTGGACAGCCACTGTTCCCTTTCAGGCTTCCAGGTCCCCTCACATGGCAGAGATCTTCTGTTTAAAGTCTGTCTGTGGTCCTCGGGGACCATGCCTTTGATCACTGTGAGTTACTCGGAAGTGTCACTGTGGCAGTAGGAGAATTTCCAGGATGAATGGGGTGGGATCAGCATCAACGAAGGATACAGGCTTGCGTTCTGTCTTCCCTGGTAAGCAGTGTTCCCGTGTTCTGAAGATATTTGTGGTTTCCAGTAGGGTCGTGTCGCCCTGTGGGCTGGAGGAGGTCCCATAGGACGAGGCTTTCAAGGGTTTGACAGTTTCCTTACAGGTCAGGGCCACGAACATTCAAGATGGGAGCTGCCTGAGACGTGGCTGGGAATGTGGAGTAGTTTCCGCCGTGGGGATCCGACATGGGTCATGGTGGCAGAGGCCCACCACTTCCTGTGGTGGGCATTCCCACGGGTCAATGGAAAGTGATTAGGCCTAGGTGGCGAGAAGTGGCAGGTGGGCCCACGTTCGTTAGCCCCTTGAGTGGTTTCAGGCTGCATCTTGCCAGTAGACAGCTGCCGGTCGGTGTCGGCCCGACCATGGGAGTTCCCTTGCTTCCGGAAGTGCTGCGAGTGACCCCAAATGGCCATCAAATATACTGGTAGCTGACAGAGTCTCGAGGTGCATGTAGATGTCACAGCCAAGGCCAGGAGGCAGGTCTCGTCGAGGCTGTGTGTTTTTCTCAGAAGGCGTGGCTGTGGGAGTGCGTGAGTCCATGGACTATTTCAACAGCCCCTGGGGGTCAAAGTGTGCCTGCGGCCTCTTGAAGCTGCCAGGGGTCTTTCTCCTTTCAGTTGGGGGTCTAACCAGGGTGCTGTGTATAAACTATTTCTTTTATTGTTGGACTCCTCTTCACAGGGCCATAGGGACACACAGAGACCAAGACGCGTATTCAGCGGCACACAGAGAAACCCACAAGCACGTCCGCATGCGCAGTCACAGTCACACACGCCCACACACCTGAACACACACATATAGCCTCTCACACACTGGCCAACGTATGTGCCTAACTTCCTGCAGTCATACTATCAGACATGCAGTCAATTCTCGGTAAGGGATAGAGGTCCTTGGGAAGCAGTTTCAAGCTCAAGGCCAGGTAAATGTTTTTATGGACCATGCGCTCTGAGGACACCGGTCCACTTATGAAGCCTCGGTGATTTCTGTCCACTTCTAAGGTGCAGTTGCTGGGAAAAGCTGGCCGTCGGCAGAAACAAGAAGACCTTCGTGTGCTCTGATGACTGGGGGTGCTAAGAAGACCTGGAAAAAGTGAGGCGGGCCCATGTCCCCGAGCATGGTCGTGGAAAACTCAGGACGGTAGGTATTCAAGCACACCAACATGTGCCATTAGGTATTAGGTTTTCCTCAGACGGGCCCAATGGCTGCAAGAGTGGATTGATTGTTTCTCTTGCTGAGTGGCCTGAGGGCTGTGGATTCTCCAGGGTTTTGGGGTAGCCCAGGCTTATGGCTCCTGTACAGAGCCCCGTGCACACCCCGGTTGTGTTCCGCAGCATCCCAACATGTGCTTGGATCGATGATGACACCCTTGCATGCATTCCTTGGAAAATCTGAACCTAATGAGTGGGAAAACTCTACCGTCTCCTCATCGAAACTGAGGTTCAGCACGTTTCCTCTCTCAGGGGGAGAGGACAGTTAGGAATGAAGGCCAGCGTCCCCTGCCGACATGCATGCAAACACCACCAAGGACTCCAGTACTGGAGGGGCTCTTGTCTGAGTGTTGACCGTGTCTGCACATAAGCTGTGTTATCTGTGAATCCCGGGTCCCTGCTGAATGGCTGTTGAGGGAATGCGAGGGGGCAGGCTCTCCTGCTGGTCTTAAGAGTCGGAGTGTGTGCTGGTCTAGGCCCACTTAGCTTGCAGTTGGGAGGTGAGTTTTGGTCAGGATCACGCTTCGTGCATGCCATTTTTGGGGTTGATTCTTGAAGCCAAAATGAGCAAGCGTCCATGGTTGGTGCCTGGAACCTCAGGCCTGGCCTGTGGCCCTCCCTGTTCTTGCGTTTTTCACGGCGAGGTTCTTGAGTGCCTAGTGAGGCTGGAGCAATGGGCGGGGGTTAGCTCGCTTGGGCAGCGGCGGAAAGGGGCTGATGGATTAGGCCTCGCTGCTGCCCTTGTTTGCTTCTCTACTTTAACTCGCGGCACAGTGTTGATGCCAAGTTGGTCATCGTGGAGTCGGGAGAGGAACAAGTGCTGAATTTAAACCTGCGTGGATCACTGATGTCCCACACAGGAAGGTAAGGGAAGATGAGGACATGTCCTTTGTGATGTCGTGGAATAGGCTATCATAATTGGGTTGCAGGTGCTGACCTCGGCTTCCCAAGGATGTGTCATGTTCGTGATTGGCTGGCATCAGCTGCCTATGGAGGGCATGGCTTTGGCACTTGAAGTGGATGAGGTGAGGTAGGTAACCTGTGTAGAGTTGCGATCCCATTGCCAGAGGAAAGACACCCAAAGGGTGTCTTGAGAGACGTAAAGAAGATCGACATGGTGACACGTCTGTTCCGGCCTCCTTGGAGGATGTTTAGTTATGCGAACATTCCCTTTGGCCGCTTTGTTCCCTTGTTTGGGAATGTGTAAAGCGAAAGTGCTTCTCCCGGGGGGGATGACTCGGCTGTCGAACAGCTAGAGGTTTATCTGGAGCAGTCCGTTAGCGGGACAGAGTTGGGGGCACGGTTGTGACACCTGGTGCACTGACGTGGACAGCCACTGTGCCCTTTCAAGCTTCCAGGTCCCCTCGTGTGGCAAAGGTTTTCCGTTGAAAGTCTGTCTGTGGTCCTCGGGGACAGTGTCTTTGATCACTGTTAGTTCCTCGGTAGTGTCGCTGTGGCAGTGGAGAATTACCAGGATGCATGGGGTGGAGTGGGCATCATCAAAGCAGACAGGCTTGCATTGTGTCTTCCCTGCTGTTCAGTGTCTCCGTGTTCGCATGATGTCTGTGGCTTCAAGTCGAGTCGAGTCGCCCTGCAGGCAGGAGCAGGGCACTTAGGACAAGGCTGTGTAGCGTTTGAGCGTTTCCTCAGTGGTCAGAGCCGCAAACCCTACCAGTTGGAAGCTTGCCTATACTTGGCCGGGAAGGTGGCCTAATATCCGCTGTGGGGTTCCAACCTGTGTCATGGTTGCTGAAGCCAAACTTCCCATTGACGGCATATCCACGGGGTCATGGAAAGTGATTTGGTCTAGTTGGCGAGATGAGGCATTTGGTCAGAATTCGGTTAACCCCTTTAGAAGTGCCTGGCTGCATCTTGCCTTTCGGCAACTGCAGTTCGGTGTCAGCCCGCCCATGGGAGGTTACCTTGCTACCGGGAGAACTGGAAGTGACCCCAAGGGCACATCAGATATGGTGGTAGGTGGCAGGATCTCCAGGTCCACATAGGTTTGACACCCACGGCCGGGAGGGAGGTCCCGTCCAGTCTTTGTGCTTTGGTCAGAAGTTGTGGCTGTGGGAGAGCGGGAGTCTGTGGCCTATTTCGACAGCCCTGGGGGTCAAAGTTTGCATGCAGCCTCATGAAACTGACAGGGGTCTTTCTCCTTTCAGTTGGGGTTCCAACCAGCGTGCTGTGTATAAACTATGACGTTTACTGTTAGAGGCATCTGCAAAGGGCTACAGGGACACCCAGAGACCAAGACGCTTATTTAGTGGCACCACAGGAATCCACAAACGCATCCTTGTGCACAGTCACAGTCACAGATGCCCACACGTTTGAATACACACATCCAGCGTCTCACACACCGACCAACGTACGTGCGTAACTTGTTCAGTCGTGCTGTGAGATGCACAATCAGTTTTCGGTCGGGGATAGTGGTACTTGGGAAGCAGGTTCCAGGCTCACGCCCAGGTTATGTGTTCATAAGAATCATGTTCTCTGAGGACCCTTGTGCAATTCAGAAACCTGCGTGATTTCTGTCCACTTCTCAGGTGCAGTTGCAGGGTAAGTCTGGCTGTTGGCAAAGAGAAAAAGACCTTCGCGTTGTCTTATGACTGGATGTGCTAAGGAGAACTGGAAAAAGTGGGGCGGGTGCACGTTGCCGAGCGTGGCTGTGGATATCTCAGGACGGTAGGCATTCACCCATACTAAGATGTGCCAGTGGATATTAGGTTTTCCACAGAAGGGCCCAATGGTTGCAAGAGTGGATTGATTGTTGGTCTTGCTGAGTGGCCTGAGGACTGTGGATTCCCCAGGCAGTTGGAGTACTTCCAGGTCATGTTTCCTCTGCAGAGCCACACAGCCGTCCCTTTTGTGTTCTGCAGCGTCCCAGCATGTGCTTGGATCGATGATGACACCCTTGTATGCATTCCTCGGAAAATCTGAACAAAATGAGTGAGAACGCTCTACCGTCTCCTCATCGAAACTGTGGTCCAGCACCTTTCCTCTCTCGGGGGTACGGGAGAGTTAGCAGTGAGGGCCAACGTCCCCTGCTGACAGGCATGCAAACACCACTAAGGGCTCCAGCATTGGAGGGGCTCCTGTCTGAAGGTCGACCATATCTGCCCATAAGCTGGGTCATCTATGAATCCCCAGTCCCTGCTAAAAGGCCATTGAGGGAATGCAAGAGGGCAGGCTTTCCTGCTAGTCTTCAGGGTTGGAGTGTTTTCTGGTATAGACCCAGTAAGCTTGCAGCGTGGAGAGGTGATTTTTGGACAGTATCACGCTTTGTGCATGCCGCTTCCGAGGTTGATTATTGAAGCCAAAATGAGCAAGCTTCCCTGGTTGGAGCCTGGATCCTCAGGCCAGGCCTGTGGCCTTCTCTGTTGTTGTGTTTCACGTGGTGAGGTTCTTGACTGCCCGGTGTGGCTGGAGCAGTGGGCGGGCGTGGGCTGGATTTGGGCGATGGCAGAAGGGGGCTGATGGTTTAGGCCTCAGTGCTGCCCCTGTCAGCTCCTCTGCTGAAGTTGCTGGCACACTGTTGGCGCTAAGTGGATCTTCGTGGAGTGGGGTGTGGATCGAGTGAAGCATTTCAGCCTGGGTGGTGGCTGCTGGCCTGGAGAGAAAGGTAAGGTATCATGAGGAAATGTGCTGTGTTACGTCATGGGATGGGCTGTCATCATTGGGTTGCAGGCGCTACCCTCGGCTTCCCAAGAATGTGTCTTCTTCGTGATGGGCTGGCATAAGCCGCCTATGGAGAGGATGGCTTTGCAGTTCAAGTGGGTGACTTGAGGTAGGTAACCTGTGTAGAGTTGCGATCCCGTTGCCCGAGGAATGACACCCAAGGGTGTCTTGCGGGAAGTAGAGAAGAGCGACATGGTGAGGCGTCTGTGCCGGCCTCGTTGGAGGTAGTTGAGTTATGCGAATATCCCCTTTGGCCGCTTTGTTCCCTTGTTTGGCAATGTGTAAAGCCGAAGTGTTTCTCCTGTGGGGGAATGACGTGACCGGCCAGTGTAGCACGCAGGCCTTTTGAACAGCCAGAGGTTTATCTGGAGCAGTCCATTGGTGGGGCAGAGATGGGGGCCCCATTGCCATGCCTGCTGTGCTGCCGTGGACAGCCACTGTTCCCTTTCAGGCTTCCAAATCACCTCGCATGGCACAGGTCTTCCATTGAAAGTCTGTCTGTGGTCCTCAGGGACCATGCCTTTGATCACTGTGAGTTACTCGGTAGTGTCACTGTGGCAGTGGAGAATTTCCAGGATGCATGGGGTGGGATCAGCATCAACGAAGCAGACAGGCTTGCGGTCTGTCTTCCCTGGTGTTCAGTGTTCCCGTGTTCGGAAGATGTTTGTGGTTTCCAGTAGGGCCGTGTCGCCCTGTGGGCTGGAAGAGGGCCCGTAGGATGAGGCTTTCAAGGATTTGAACGTTTCCTTAGGGCTCAGGGCCGAGAACATTCAAGATGGGAGCTGCCTGAGACGTGGCTGGGAATGTGGAGTAGTTTCCGCTGTGGGGATCCGACATGGGTCATGGTGGCTGAAGCCCACCACTTCCTGTGGTGGGCATTCCCACGAGTCAATGGAAAGTGATTAGGCCTTGTTGGTAAGAAGTGGCACGAGGGCCCACGTTCGTTAGCCCCTTGAGTGGTTTCAGGCTGCATCTTGGCAGTAGACAGCTGCCGGTCGGTGTCGGCCTGACCATGGGAGTTCCCTTGCTTCCGGAAGTGCTGCGAGTGACCCCAAATGTCCATCAGATATACTGGTAGCTGACAGAGTCTCGAGGTGCATGTCGATGTCACAGCCAAGGCCCGGAGGCAGGTCTCGTCGAGTCTTTGTGTTTTGGTAAGAAGGCGTGGCTGTGGGAGACTGGGAGTTCGTGGACCCATTCAACAGCCCCTAGGGGTCAAATTGTGCTAGCGGCCTCTTGAAGCTGACAGAGGTCTTTCTCCTTTCCGTTGGGGGTCTAACCAGGGTGCTGTGTATAAACTATTTCTTTTATTGTTGGACTCCGCTTCACAGGGCCATAGGGACACACAGAGACCAAGATGCGTATTCACCGGCACACAGAGAAACCCACAAGCACGTCCGCATGCGCACTCACAGTCACACACTCCCACACGCGAGAACGCATACATATAGCCTCTCACACACTGGCCAACGTATGTGCCTAACTTCCTGCATTCATATTATCAGACATGCAGTCAATTCTCGGTAAGGGATAGAGGTCCTTGGGAAGCAGTTTCAAGCCAAGGCCAGGTAAATATTTTTATGGATCATGTCCTCTGAGGACACCGGTCCACTTATGAAGCCTCTGTGATTTCTGTCCACTTCTCAGGTGCAGTTGCTGGGAAAGGCTGGCCGTCGGCACAAACAAGAAGACCTTCGTGTGCTCTTATGACTGGAGGTGCTAAGAAGAACTGGAAAAAGTGAGGCGGGCCCATGTCCCCGAGCATGGTCGTGGAAAACTCAGGACGGTAGGTATTCAAGCACCCAAAGATGTGCCATTAGATATTAGGTTTTCCTCAGACGGGCCCAATGGCTGCAAGAGTGGATTGATTGTTTCTCTTGCTGAGTGGCCTGAGGGCTGTGGATTCTCCAGGCTTTTAGGGTAGCCCAGGCTCATGGCTCCTGTACAGAGCCCCGTGCACACCCCGGTTGTGTTCCACAGCGTCTCAACATGTGCTTGGATCGATGATGACACCCTTGCATGCATTCCTTGGAAAATCTGAAACAAATGAGTGAGAACACTCTACCGTCTCCTCATCGAAACTGAGGTTCAGCACGTTTCCTCTCTCAGGGGGAGAGGACAGTTAGGAATGAAGGCCAGCTTTCCCTGCCGACATGCATGCAAACACCACCAAGGACTCCAGTATTGGAGGGGCTCCTTTCTGAGGGTTGACCATGTCTGTACATAAGCTGTGTTATCTGTGAATCCCGGGTCCCTGCTGAATGGCTGTTGAGAGAATGCGAAGGGGCAGGCTCTCCTGCTGGTCTTAAGAGTCGGAGTGTGTGCTGGTCCAGGCCCAGTTAGCTTGCAGTTGGGAGGTGAGTTTTGGCCAGGATCACGCTTCGTCCATGCCATTTTGGGGGTTAATTCTGGAAGCCAAAATGAGCAAGCGTCCATGGTTGGTGCCTGGAACCTCAGGCCAGGCCTCTGGCCCTCCCTTTTTTGCGTTTTTCGCGGTGAGTTTCTTGAGTGCCTAGTGAGGCTGGAGCAATGGGCGGGGGTGAGCTCGCTTGGGCATCAGCGGAAAGGGGCTGATGGATTAGGCCTCGCTCCTGCCCTTGTTTGCTTCTCTACTTTAACTCCCGGCACAGTGTTGATGCCAAGTGGGTCATCGTGGAGTGGGGAGAGGAACAAGTGCTGAATTTAAACCTGCGTGGATCACTGATGGCCCGCACAGGAAGGTAAGGGAAGATGAGGACATGTCCTTTGTGATGTCGTGGAATAGGCCATCATAATTGGGTTGCAGGTGCTGGCTTCGGCTTCCCAAGGATGTGTCATGTTCGTGATTGGCTGGCATCAGCTGCCTATGTAGGGGATGGCTCTGGCAGTTGAAGTGGATGAGGTGAGGTAGATAACCTGTGTAGAGTTGCGATCCCGTTGCCAGAGGAAAGACACCCAAAGGGTGTCTTGCGAGACGTAAAGATGATCGACATGGTGACGCGTCTCTGCCGGCATCCTTGGAGGATGGTTAGTTATGCGAACATCACTTTGGCCGCTTTGTCACTTGTTTGGGAATGTGTAAAGCGAAAGTGCTTCTCCCGGGAGGCCATGACTCGGCTTGGAAACCGCCAGAGGTGTATCTGGAGCAGTCTGTTGGCGGGACAGAAGTGGGGGCACTGTTTCCACGCCAGGTGCACTGACGTGGAGAGCCACTGTGCCATTTCAAGCTTCCAGGTCCCCTCGTGTGGCAAAGGTTTTCCGTTGAAAAGTCTGTCTGTGGTCCTCGTGGACAGTGCCTTTGATCACTGTGAGCTCCTCGGTAGTGTCGCTGTGGCAGTGGAGAATTGCCAGGATTCATGGGGTGCGGTGGGCATTATCAAAGCAGACAGGCTTGCGGTGTGTCTTCCCTGCTGTTCAGTGTCTCTGTGTTCGCATATTGTCTGTGGTTTCAAGTCGAGTCGAGTCACCCTGCAGGCAGGAGGAGGGCACGTAGAGCAAAGCTGTGTAGGGTTTTAGCATTTCCTCAGTAGTCAGGGCCGCTAACCCTACCAGTTGGAAGCTTGCCTATACGTGGCCGGGAAGGTGGCCTAATGTCCGCTGTCGGGTTCCAACCTGTGTCAGGGTTGCTGAAGCCAAACTCTTCCCATTGAGAGCATTCCCAAGTGGTCATGGAAAGTGACTTGGTCTAGTTGGAGAGATGAGGCACTTGGGCCGAAGTCCGTTAACCCCTTGAGAAGTGCCAGGCTTAATCTTGCCTGTCGGCAACTGCAGGTCGGTGTCAGCCTGCCCATGGGAGGTTACCTTGCTTCCGGGAGCACTGGGAGTGACCCCAAGGGCACATCAGATGTGGTGCTAGGTGGCAGGATCTCCAGGTCAACATAGGTGTGACATGCACGGCCGGGAGGGAGGTCTCGTCCAGTCTTTGTGCTTTGGTCAGAAGGCGTGGCTGTGGGAGAGTGGGAGTCTGTGTCCTATATCGACAGCCCTGGGGGTCAAAGTTTGCATGTGGCCTCATGAAACTGACAGGGGACTTTCTCCTTTCAGTTGGGGGTCCAACCAGTGTGCTGTGTATAAACTATGACGTTTACTGTTAGAGGCATCTGCAACAGGCCACAGGGATACCCAGAGACCAAGACGCGTATTTAGTGGCACCACAGGAATCCACAAACGCATCCTCCTGCACAGTCAGAGTCGCACACACCCACACGTGTGAATACACACATACAGCGTCTCACACACCGACCAACGTACGTGCGTAACTTCCTTCAGTCGTGCTGTGAGACACACGATCAGTTTTCGGTAAGGGATAGTGGTACTTGGGAAGCAGGTTCCAGGCTCACGCCCGGGTTATGTGTTCATAAGAATCATGTTCTCTGAGGAACCAGGAGCAATTCAGAAACCTGCGTGATTTCTGTCCACTTCTCAGGTGCAGTTGCAGGGTAAGGCTGACTGTCGGCAAAGAGAAGAAGACCTTCGCGTTGTCTGATGACTGGATGTGCTAAGGAGAACTGGACAAAGGGGGACGGGCGCACGTTGCCGAGCGTGGCTGTGGATATCTCTGGATGGTAGGCATTCACCCATACTAAGATGTGCCAGTGGATATTAGGTTTTCCACAGATGGGCCCAGTGGTTGCAAGAGTGGATTGATTGTTGGTCTTGCTGAGTGGCCTGAGGACTGTGGATTCCCCAGGCAGTTGGAGTACTTCCAGGTCATGGCTCCTCTGCAGAGCCACACAGCCTTCCCTTTTGTGTTCTGCAGCATCCCAGCATGTGCTTGGATCGATGATGACACCCTTGTATGCATTCCTTGGAAAATCTGAACAAAATGAGTGAGAACGCTCTACCGTCTCCTCATCGAAACTGAGGTCCAGCACCTTTCCTCTCTCGGGGGTACGGGAGAGTTAGGAGTGAGGGCCAACGTCCCCTGCTGACAGGCATGCAAACACCACTAAGGGCTCCAGCATTGGAGGGGCTCCTGTCTGAGGGTCGACCATATCTGCCCATAAGCTTGGTCATCTATGAATCCCCAGTCCCTGCTAAAAGGCCATTGAGGTAATGCAAGAGGGCAGGTTTTCCTGCTAGTCTTCAGGGTTGGAGTGTTTTCTGGTGTAGACCCAGTAAGCTTGCAGCTTGGAGAGGTGATTTTTGGAAAGGATCACGCTTTGTGCATGCCGCTTCCGAGGTTGAGTATGGAAGCCAAAATGAGCAAGCTTCCCTGGTTGGAGCCTGGATCCTCAGGCCAGGCCTGTTACCCTCTGTTTTGTTGTGTTTCACGCGGTGAGGTTCTTCACTGCCCGGTGTGGCTTGGAGCAGTTGGCGGGCGTGGGCTGGAGTTGGGCGATGGCGGATGGGGGCTGATGGTTTAGGCCGCAATGCTGCCCCTGTCAGCTCCTCTGCTGAAGTTGCCGGCACACTGTTGGCGCTAAGTGGATTTTCGTGGAGTGGGGTGTGGATCAAGTGAAGCATTTCAGCCTGGATGGTGGCTGCTGGCCTGGAGAGAAAGGTAAGGTATCATGAGTAAAGGTCCTGTGTGACGTCGTGGGATGGGCTGTCATCATTGGGTTGCAGGCGCTGGCCTCGGCTTCCCAAGAATGTGTCTTCTTCGTGATGGGCTGGCATAAGATGCCTATGGAGCGGATGGCTTTGGCAGTTCAATTGGGTGAGTTGAGGTAGGTAACCTGTGTAGAGTTGCGATCCCGTTGCCCGAGGAATGACACCCAAAGGGTGTCTTGTGGGAAGTAGAGAAGATAGACATGGTGGGGCGTCTGTGCCGGCCTCCTTGGAGGTAGTTGAGTTATGCGAATATCCCCTTTGGCCGCTTTGTTCCCTTGTTTGGCAATGTGTAAAGCGAAAGTGTTTCTCCCGTGGGGGAATGACGCGACCTTCCAGTGTAGCACGCAGGCTTTTCTAACAGCCAGAGGTTTATCTGGAGCAGTCCATTGGTGGGGCAGAGATGGGGGCCCCATTGCCATGCCTGCTGTGCTGCCGTGGACAGCCACTGTTCCCTTTCAGGCTTCCAGGTCCCCTCACATGGCAGAGATCTTCTGTTTAAAGTCTGTCTGTGGTCCTCGGGGACCATGCCTTTGATCACTGTGAGTTACTCGGAAGTGTCACTGTGGCAGTAGGAGAATTTCCAGGATGAATGGGGTGGGATCAGCATCAACGAAGGATACAGGCTTGCGTTCTGTCTTCCCTGGTAAGCAGTGTTCCCGTGTTCTGAAGATATTTGTGGTTTCCAGTAGGGTCGTGTCGCCCTGTGGGCTGGAGGAGGTCCCATAGGACGAGGCTTTCAAGGGTTTGACAGTTTCCTTACAGGTCAGGGCCACGAACATTCAAGATGGGAGCTGCCTGAGACGTGGCTGGGAATGTGGAGTAGTTTCCGCCGTGGGGATCCGACATGGGTCATGGTGGCAGAGGCCCACCACTTCCTGTGGTGGGCATTCCCACGGGTCAATGGAAAGTGATTAGGCCTAGGTGGCGAGAAGTGGCAGGTGGGCCCACGTTCGTTAGCCCCTTGAGTGGTTTCAGGCTGCATCTTGCCAGTAGACAGCTGCCGGTCGGTGTCGGCCCGACCATGGGAGTTCCCTTGCTTCCGGAAGTGCTGCGAGTGACCCCAAATGGCCATCAAATATACTGGTAGCTGACAGAGTCTCGAGGTGCATGTAGATGTCACAGCCAAGGCCAGGAGGCAGGTCTCGTCGAGGCTGTGTGTTTTTCTCAGAAGGCGTGGCTGTGGGAGTGCGTGAGTCCATGGACTATTTCAACAGCCCCTGGGGGTCAAAGTGTGCCTGCGGCCTCTTGAAGCTGCCAGGGGTCTTTCTCCTTTCAGTTGGGGGTCTAACCAGGGTGCTGTGTATAAACTATTTCTTTTATTGTTGGACTCCTCTTCACAGGGCCATAGGGACACACAGAGACCAAGACGCGTATTCAGCGGCACACAGAGAAACCCACAAGCACGTCCGCATGCGCAGTCACAGTCACACACGCCCACACACCTGAACACACACATATAGCCTCTCACACACTGGCCAACGTATGTGCCTAACTTCCTGCAGTCATACTATCAGACATGCAGTCAATTCTCGGTAAGGGATAGAGGTCCTTGGGAAGCAGTTTCAAGCTCAAGGCCAGGTAAATGTTTTTATGGACCATGCGCTCTGAGGACACCGGTCCACTTATGAAGCCTCGGTGATTTCTGTCCACTTCTAAGGTGCAGTTGCTGGGAAAAGCTGGCCGTCGGCAGAAACAAGAAGACCTTCGTGTGCTCTGATGACTGGGGGTGCTAAGAAGACCTGGAAAAAGTGAGGCGGGCCCATGTCCCCGAGCATGGTCGTGGAAAACTCAGGACGGTAGGTATTCAAGCACACCAACATGTGCCATTAGGTATTAGGTTTTCCTCAGACGGGCCCAATGGCTGCAAGAGTGGATTGATTGTTTCTCTTGCTGAGTGGCCTGAGGGCTGTGGATTCTCCAGGGTTTTGGGGTAGCCCAGGCTTATGGCTCCTGTACAGAGCCCCGTGCACACCCCGGTTGTGTTCCGCAGCATCCCAACATGTGCTTGGATCGATGATGACACCCTTGCATGCATTCCTTGGAAAATCTGAACCTAATGAGTGGGAAAACTCTACCGTCTCCTCATCGAAACTGAGGTTCAGCACGTTTCCTCTCTCAGGGGGAGAGGACAGTTAGGAATGAAGGCCAGCGTCCCCTGCCGACATGCATGCAAACACCACCAAGGACTCCAGTACTGGAGGGGCTCTTGTCTGAGTGTTGACCGTGTCTGCACATAAGCTGTGTTATCTGTGAATCCCGGGTCCCTGCTGAATGGCTGTTGAGGGAATGCGAGGGGGCAGGCTCTCCTGCTGGTCTTAAGAGTCGGAGTGTGTGCTGGTCTAGGCCCACTTAGCTTGCAGTTGGGAGGTGAGTTTTGGTCAGGATCACGCTTCGTGCATGCCATTTTTGGGGTTGATTCTTGAAGCCAAAATGAGCAAGCGTCCATGGTTGGTGCCTGGAACCTCAGGCCTGGCCTGTGGCCCTCCCTGTTCTTGCGTTTTTCACGGCGAGGTTCTTGAGTGCCTAGTGAGGCTGGAGCAATGGGCGGGGGTTAGCTCGCTTGGGCAGCGGCGGAAAGGGGCTGATGGATTAGGCCTCGCTGCTGCCCTTGTTTGCTTCTCTACTTTAACTCGCGGCACAGTGTTGATGCCAAGTTGGTCATCGTGGAGTCGGGAGAGGAACAAGTGCTGAATTTAAACCTGCGTGGATCACTGATGTCCCACACAGGAAGGTAAGGGAAGATGAGGACATGTCCTTTGTGATGTCGTGGAATAGGCTATCATAATTGGGTTGCAGGTGCTGACCTCGGCTTCCCAAGGATGTGTCATGTTCGTGATTGGCTGGCATCAGCTGCCTATGGAGGGCATGGCTTTGGCACTTGAAGTGGATGAGGTGAGGTAGGTAACCTGTGTAGAGTTGCGATCCCATTGCCAGAGGAAAGACACCCAAAGGGTGTCTTGAGAGACGTAAAGAAGATCGACATGGTGACACGTCTGTTCCGGCCTCCTTGGAGGATGTTTAGTTATGCGAACATTCCCTTTGGCCGCTTTGTTCCCTTGTTTGGGAATGTGTAAAGCGAAAGTGCTTCTCCCGGGGGGGATGACTCGGCTGTCGAACAGCTAGAGGTTTATCTGGAGCAGTCCGTTAGCGGGACAGAGTTGGGGGCACGGTTGTGACACCTGGTGCACTGACGTGGACAGCCACTGTGCCCTTTCAAGCTTCCAGGTCCCCTCGTGTGGCAAAGGTTTTCCGTTGAAAGTCTGTCTGTGGTCCTCGGGGACAGTGTCTTTGATCACTGTTAGTTCCTCGGTAGTGTCGCTGTGGCAGTGGAGAATTAGCAGGATGCATGGGGTGGAGTGGGCATCATCAAAGCAGACAGGCTTGCGTTGTGTCTTCCCTGCTGTTCAGTGTCTCCGTGTTCGCATGATGTCTGTGGCTTCAAGTCGAGTCGAGTCGCCCTGCAGGCAGGAGCAGGGCACTTAGGACAAGGCTGTGTAGCGTTTGAGCGTTTCCTCAGTGGTCAGAGCCGCAAACCCTACCAGTTGGAAGCTTGCCTATACTTGGCCGGGAAGGTGGCCTAATATCCGCTGTGGGGTTCCAACCTGTGTCATGGTTGCTGAAGCCAAACTTCCCATTGACGGCATATCCACGGGGTCATGGAAAGTGATTTGGTCTAGTTGGCGAGATGAGGCATTTGGTCAGAATTCGGTTAACCCCTTTAGAAGTGCCTGGCTGCATCTTGCCTTTCGGCAACTGCAGTTCGGTGTCAGCCCGCCCATGGGAGGTTACCTTGCTACCGGGAGAACTGGAAGTGACCCCAAGGGCACATCAGATATGGTGGTAGGTGGCAGGATCTCCAGGTCCACATAGGTTTGACACCCACGGCCGGGAGGGAGGTCCCGTCCAGTCTTTGTGCTTTGGTCAGAAGTTGTGGCTGTGGGAGAGCGGGAGTCTGTGGCCTATTTCGACAGCCCTGGGGGTCAAAGTTTGCATGCAGCCTCATGAAACTGACAGGGGTCTTTCTCCTTTCAGATGGGGTTCCAACCAGCGTGCTGTGTATAAACTATGACGTTTACTGTTAGAGGCATCTGCAAAGGGCTACAGGGACACCCAGAGACCAAGACGCGTATTTAGTGGCACCACAGGAATCCACAAACGCATCCTTGTGCACAGTCACAGTCACAGATGCCCACACGTTTGAATACACACATCCAGCGTCTCACACACCGACCAACGTACGTGCGTAACTTGTTCAGTCGTGCTGTGAGATGCACAATCAGTTTTCGGTCGGGGATAGTGGTACTTGGGAAGCAGGTTCCAGGCTCACGCCCAGGTTATGTGTTCATAAGAATCATGTTCTCTGAGGACCCTTGTGCAATTCAGAAACCTGCGTGATTTCTGTCCACTTCTCAGGTGCAGTTGCAGGGTAAGTCTGGCTGTTGGCAAAGAGAAAAAGACCTTCGCGTTGTCTTATGACTGGATGTGCTAAGGAGAACTGGAAAAAGTGGGGCGGGTGCACGTTGCCGAGCGTGGCTGTGGATATCTCAGGACGGTAGGCATTCACCCATACTAAGATGTGCCAGTGGATATTAGGTTTTCCACAGAAGGGCCCAATGGTTGCAAGAGTGGATTGATTGTTGGTCTTGCTGAGTGGCCTGAGGACTGTGGATTCCCCAGGCAGTTGGAGTACTTCCAGGTCATGTTTCCTCTGCAGAGCCACACAGCCGTCCCTTTTGTGTTCTGCAGCGTCCCAGCATGTGCTTGGATCGATGATGACACCCTTGTATGCATTCCTCGGAAAATCTGAACAAAATGAGTGAGAACGCTCTACCGTCTCCTCATCGAAACTGTGGTCCAGCACCTTTCCTCTCTCGGGGGTACGGGAGAGTTAGCAGTGAGGGCCAACGTCCCCTGCTGACAGGCATGCAAACACCACTAAGGGCTCCAGCATTGGAGGGGCTCCTGTCTGAAGGTCGACCATATCTGCCCATAAGCTGGGTCATCTATGAATCCCCAGTCCCTGCTAAAAGGCCATTGAGGGAATGCAAGAGGGCAGGCTTTCCTGCTAGTCTTCAGGGTTGGAGTGTTTTCTGGTATAGACCCAGTAAGCTTGCAGCGTGGAGAGGTGATTTTTGGACAGTATCACGCTTTGTGCATGCCGCTTCCGAGGTTGATTATTGAAGCCAAAATGAGCAAGCTTCCCTGGTTGGAGCCTGGATCCTCAGGCCAGGCCTGTGGCCTTCTCTGTTGTTGTGTTTCACGTGGTGAGGTTCTTGACTGCCCGGTGTGGCTGGAGCAGTGGGCGGGCGTGGGCTGGATTTGGGCGATGGCAGAAGGGGGCTGATGGTTTAGGCCTCAGTGCTGCCCCTGTCAGCTCCTCTGCTGAAGTTGCTGGCACACTGTTGGCGCTAAGTGGATCTTCGTGGAGTGGGGTGTGGATCGAGTGAAGCATTTCAGCCTGGGTGGTGGCTGCTGGCCTGGAGAGAAAGGTAAGGTATCATGAGGAAATGTGCTGTGTTACGTCATGGGATGGGCTGTCATCATTGGGTTGCAGGCGCTACCCTCGGCTTCCCAAGAATGTGTCTTCTTCGTGATGGGCTGGCATAAGCCGCCTATGGAGAGGATGGCTTTGCAGTTCAAGTGGGTGACTTGAGGTAGGTAACCTGTGTAGAGTTGCGATCCCGTTGCCCGAGGAATGACACCCAAGGGTGTCTTGCGGGAAGTAGAGAAGAGCGACATGGTGAGGCGTCTGTGCCGGCCTCGTTGGAGGTAGTTGAGTTATGCGAATATCCCCTTTGGCCGCTTTGTTCCCTTGTTTGGCAATGTGTAAAGCCGAAGTGTTTCTCCTGTGGGGGAATGACGTGACCGGCCAGTGTAGCACGCAGGCCTTTTGAACAGCCAGAGGTTTATCTGGAGCAGTCCATTGGTGGGGCAGAGATGGGGGCCCCATTGCCATGCCTGCTGTGCTGCCGTGGACAGCCACTGTTCCCTTTCAGGCTTCCAAATCACCTCGCATGGCACAGGTCTTCCATTGAAAGTCTGTCTGTGGTCCTCAGGGACCATGCCTTTGATCACTGTGAGTTACTCGGTAGTGTCACTGTGGCAGTGGAGAATTTCCAGGATGCATGGGGTGGGATCAGCATCAACGAAGCAGACAGGCTTGCGGTCTGTCTTCCCTGGTGTTCAGTGTTCCCGTGTTCGGAAGATGTTTGTGGTTTCCAGTAGGGCCGTGTCGCCCTGTGGGCTGGAAGAGGGCCCGTAGGATGAGGCTTTCAAGGATTTGAACGTTTCCTTAGGGCTCAGGGCCGAGAACATTCAAGATGGGAGCTGCCTGAGACGTGGCTGGGAATGTGGAGTAGTTTCCGCTGTGGGGATCCGACATGGGTCATGGTGGCTGAAGCCCACCACTTCCTGTGGTGGGCATTCCCACGAGTCAATGGAAAGTGATTAGGCCTTGTTGGTAAGAAGTGGCACGAGGGCCCACGTTCGTTAGCCCCTTGAGTGGTTTCAGGCTGCATCTTGGCAGTAGACAGCTGCCGGTCGGTGTCGGCCTGACCATGGGAGTTCCCTTGCTTCCGGAAGTGCTGCGAGTGACCCCAAATGTCCATCAGATATACTGGTAGCTGACAGAGTCTCGAGGTGCATGTCGATGTCACAGCCAAGGCCCGGAGGCAGGTCTCGTCGAGTCTTTGTGTTTTGGTAAGAAGGCGTGGCTGTGGGAGACTGGGAGTTCGTGGACCCATTCAACAGCCCCTAGGGGTCAAATTGTGCTAGCGGCCTCTTGAAGCTGACAGAGGTCTTTCTCCTTTCCGTTGGGGGTCTAACCAGGGTGCTGTGTATAAACTATTTCTTTTATTGTTGGACTCCGCTTCACAGGGCCATAGGGACACACAGAGACCAAGATGCGTATTCACCGGCACACAGAGAAACCCACAAGCACGTCCGCATGCGCACTCACAGTCACACACTCCCACACGCGAGAACGCATACATATAGCCTCTCACACACTGGCCAACGTATGTGCCTAACTTCCTGCATTCATACTATCAGACATGCAGTCAATTCTCGGTAAGGGATAGAGGTCCTTGGGAAGCAGTTTCAAGCCAAGGCCAGGTAAATATTTTTATGGATCATGTCCTCTGAGGACACCGGTCCACTTATGAAGCCTCTGTGATTTCTGTCCACTTCTCAGGTGCAGTTGCTGGGAAAGGCTGGCCGTCGGCACAAACAAGAAGACCTTCGTGTGCTCTTATGACTGGAGGTGCTAAGAAGAACTGGAAAAAGTGAGGCGGGCCCATGTCCCCGAGCATGGTCGTGGAAAACTCAGGACGGTAGGTATTCAAGCACCCAAAGATGTGCCATTAGATATTAGGTTTTCCTCAGACGGGCCCAATGGCTGCAAGAGTGGATTGATTGTTCCTCTTGCTGAGTGGCCTGAGGGCTGTGGATTCTCCAGGGTTTTGGGGTAGCCCAGGCTCATGGCTCCTGTACAGAGCCCCGTGCACACCCCGGTTGTGTTCCACAGCGTCTCAACATGTGCTTGGATCGATGATGACACCCTTGCATGCATTCCTTGGAAAATCTGAAAGAAATGAGTGAGAACACTCTACCGTCTCCTCATCGAAACTGAGGTTCAGCACGTTTCCTCTCTCAGGGGGAGAGGACAGTTAGGAATGAGGGCCAGCGTCTCCCGCAGACATGCATGCAAACACCACCAAGGACTCCAGTATTGGAGGGGCTCCTTTCTGAGGGTTGACCATGTCTGTACATAAGCTGTGTTATCTGTGAATCCCGGGTCCCTGCTGAATGGCTGTTGAGAGAATGCGAAGGGGCAGGCTCTCCTGCTGGTCTTAAGAGTCGGAGTGTGTGCTGGTCCAGGCCCAGTTAGCTTGCAGTTGGGAGGTGAGTTTTGGCCAGGATCACGCTTCGTGCATGCCATTTTGGGGGTTAATTCTGGAAGCCAAAATGAGCAAGCGTCCATGGTTGGTGCCTGGAACCTCAGGCCAGGCCTCTGGCCCTCCCTTTTTTGCGTTTTTCGCGGTGAGTTTCTTGAGTGCCTAGTGAGGCTGGAGCAATGGGCGGGGGTGAGCTCGCTTGGGCATCGGCGGAAAGGGGCTGATGGATTAGGCCTCGCTCCTGCCCTTGTTTGCTTCTCTACTTTAACTCCCGGCACAGTGTTGATGCCAAGTGGGTCATCGTGGAGTGGGGAGAGGAACAAGTGCTGAATTTAAACCTGCGTGGATCACTGATGGCCCGCACAGGAAGGTAAGGGAAGATGAGGACATGTCCTTTGTGATGTCGTGGAATAGGCCATCATAATTGGGTTGCAGGTGCTGGCTTCGGCTTCCCAAGGATGTGTCATGTTCGTGATTGGCTGGCATCAGCTGCCTATGTAGGGGATGGCTCTGGCAGTTGAAGTGGATGAGGTGAGGTAGATAACCTGTGTAGAGTTGCGATCCCGTTGCCAGAGGAAAGACAGCCAAAGGGTGTCTTGCGAGACGTAAAGATGATCGACATGGTGACGCGTCTCTGCCGGCATCCTTGGAGGATGGTTAGTTATGCGAACATCACTTTGGCCGCTTTGTCACTTGTTTGGGAATGTGTAAAGCGAAAGTGCTTCTCCCGGGAGGCCATGACTCGGCTTGGAAACCGCCAGAGGTGTATCTGGAGCAGTCTGTTGGCGGGACAGAAGTGGGGGCACTGTTTCCACGCCAGGTGCACTGACGTGGAGAGCCACTGTGCCATTTCAAGCTTCCAGGTCCCCTCGTGTGGCAAAGGTTTTCCGTTGAAAAGTCTGTCTGTGGTCCTCGTGGACAGTGCCTTTGATCACTGTGAGCTCCTCGGTAGTGTCGCTGTGGCAGTGGAGAATTGCCAGGATTCATGGGGTGCGGTGGGCATTATCAAAGCAGACAGGCTTGCGGTGTGTCTTCCCTGCTGTTCAGTGTCTCTGTGTTCGCATATTGTCTGTGGTTTCAAGTCGAGTCGAGTCACCCTGCAGGCAAGAGGAGGGCACGTAGAGCAAAGCTGTGTAGGGTTTTAGCATTTCTTCAGTAGTCAGGGCCGCTAACCCTACCAGTTGGAAGCTTGCCTATACGTGGCCGGGAAGGTGGCCTAATGTCCGCTGTCGGGTTCCAACCTGTGTCAGGGTTGCTGAAGCCAAACTCTTCCCATTGAGAGCATTCCCAAGTGGTCATGGAAAGTGACTTGGTCTAGTTGGAGAGATGAGGCACTTGGGCCGAAGTCCGTTAACCCCTTGAGAAGTGCCAGGCTTAATCTTGCCTGTCGGCAACTGCAGGTCGGTGTCAGCCTGCCCATGGGAGGTTACCTTGCTTCCGGGAGCACTGGGAGTGACCCCAAGGGCACATCAGATGTGGTGCTAGGTGGCAGGATCTCCAGGTCAACATAGGTGTGACATGCACGGCCGGGAGGGAGGTCTCGTCCAGTCTTTGTGCTTTGGTCAGAAGGCGTGGCTGTGGGAGAGTGGGAGTCTGTGTCCTATATCGACAGCCCTGGGGGTCAAAGTTTGCATGTGGCCTCATGAAACTGACAGGGGACTTTCTCCTTTCAGTTGGGGGTCCAACCAGTGTGCTGTGTATAAACTATGACGTTTACTGTTAGAGGCATCTGCAACAGGCCACAGGGATACCCAGAGACCAAGACGCGTATTTAGTGGCACCACAGGAATCCACAAACGCATCCTCCTGCACAGTCAGAGTCGCACACACCCACACGTGTGAATACACACATACAGCGTCTCACACACCGACCAACGTACGTGCGTAACTTCCTTCAGTCGTGCTGTGAGACACACGATCAGTTTTCGGTAAGGGATAGTGGTACTTGGGAAGCAGGTTCCAGGCTCACGCCCGGGTTATGTGTTCATAAGAATCATGTTCTCTGAGGAACCAGGAGCAATTCAGAAACCTGCGTGATTTCTGTCCACTTCTCAGGTGCAGTTGCAGGGTAAGGCTGACTGTCGGCAAAGAGAAGAAGACCTTCGCGTTGTCTGATGACTGGATGTGCTAAGGAGAACTGGACAAAGTGGGGCGGGTGCACGTTGCCGAGCGTGGCTGTGGATATCTCTGGATGGTAGGCATTCACCCATACTAAGATGTGCCAGTGGATATTAGGTTTTCCACAGATGGGCCCAGTGGTTGCAAGAGTGGATTGATTGTTGGTCTTGCTGAGTGGCCTGAGGACTGTGGATTCCCCAGGCAGTTGGAGTACTTCCAGGTCATGGCTCCTCTGCAGAGCCACACAGCCTTCCCTTTTGTGTTCTGCAGCATCCCAGCATGTGCTTGGATCGATGATGACACCCTTGTATGCATTCCTTGGAAAATCTGAACAAAATGAGTGAGAACGCTCTACCGTCTCCTCATCGAAACTGAGGTCCAGCACCTTTCCTCTCTCGGGGGTACGGGAGAGTTAGGAGTGAGGGCCAACATCCCCTGCTGACAGGCATGCAAACACCACTAAGGGCTCCAGCATTGGAGGGGCTCCTGTCTGAGGGTCGACCATATCTGCCCATAAGCTTGGTCATCTATGAATCCCCAGTCCCTGCTAAAAGGCCATTGAGGTAATGCAAGAGGGCAGGTTTTCCTGCTAGTCTTCAGGGTTGGAGTGTTTTCTGGTGTAGACCCAGTAAGCTTGCAGCTTGGAGAGGTGATTTTTGGAAAGGATCACGCTTTGTGCATGCCGCTTCCGAGGTTGAGTATGGAAGCCAAAATGAGCAAGCTTCCCTGGTTGGAGCCTGGATCCTCAGGCCAGGTCTGTTACCCTCTGTTTTGTTGTGTTTCACGCGGTGAGGTTCTTCACTGCCCGGTGTGGCTTGGAGCAGTTGGCGGGCGTGGGCTGGAGTTGGGCGATGGCGGATGGGGGCTGATGGTTTAGGCCGCAATGCTGCCCCTGTCAGCTCCTCTGCTGAAGTTGCCGGCACACTGTTGGCGCTAAGTGGATTTTCGTGGAGTGGGGTGTGGATCAAGTGAAGCATTTCAGCCTGGATGGTGGCTGCTGGCCTGGAGAGAAAGGTAAGGTATCATGAGTAAAGGTCCTGTGTGACGTCGTGGGATGGGCTGTCATCATTGGGTTGCAGGCGCTGGCCTCGGCTTCCCAAGAATGTGTCTTCTTCGTGATGGGCTGGCATAAGATGCCTATGGAGCGGATGGCTTTGGCAGTTCAATTGGGTGAGTTGAGGTAGGTAACCTGTGTAGAGTTGCGATCCCGTTGCCCGAGGAATGACACCCAAAGGGTGTCTTGTGGGAAGTAGAGAAGATAGACATGGTGGGGCGTCTGTGCCGGCCTCCTTGGAGGTAGTTGAGTTATGCGAATATCCCCTTTGGCCGCTTTGTTCCCTTGTTTGGCAATGTGTAAAGCGAAAGTGTTTCTCCCGTGGGGGAATGACGCGACCTTCCAGTGTAGCACGCAGGCTTTTCTAACAGCCAGAGGTTTATCTGGAGCAGTCCATTGGTGGGGCAGAGATGGGGGCCCCATTGCCATGCCTGCTGTGCTGCCGTGGACAGCCACTGTTCCCTTTCAGGCTTCCAGGTCCCCTCACATGGCAGAGATCTTCTGTTTAAAGTCTGTCTGTGGTCCTCGGGGACCATGCCTTTGATCACTGTGAGTTACTCGGAAGTGTCACTGTGGCAGTAGGAGAATTTCCAGGATGAATGGGGTGGGATCAGCATCAACGAAGGATACAGGCTTGCGTTCTGTCTTCCCTGGTAAGCAGTGTTCCCGTGTTCTGAAGATATTTGTGGTTTCCAGTAGGGTCGTGTCGCCCTGTGGGCTGGAGGAGGTCCCATAGGACGAGGCTTTCAAGGGTTTGACAGTTTCCTTACAGGTCAGGGCCACGAACATTCAAGATGGGAGCTGCCTGAGACGTGGCTGGGAATGTGGAGTAGTTTCCGCCGTGGGGATCCGACATGGGTCATGGTGGCAGAGGCCCACCACTTCCTGTGGTGGGCATTCCCACGGGTCAATGGAAAGTGATTAGGCCTAGGTGGCGAGAAGTGGCAGGTGGGCCCACGTTCGTTAGCCCCTTGAGTGGTTTCAGGCTGCATCTTGCCAGTAGACAGCTGCCGGTCGGTGTCGGCCCGACCATGGGAGTTCCCTTGCTTCCGGAAGTGCTGCGAGTGACCCCAAATGGCCATCAAATATACTGGTAGCTGACAGAGTCTCGAGGTGCATGTAGATGTCACAGCCAAGGCCCGGAGGCAGGTCTCGTCGAGGCTGTGTGTTTTTCTCAGAAGGCGTGGCTGTGGGAGTGCGTGAGTCCATGGACTATTTCAACAGCCCCTGGGGGTCAAAGTGTGCCTGCGGCCTCTTGAAGCTGCCAGGGGTCTTTCTCCTTTCAGTTGGGGGTCTAACCAGGGTGCTGTGTATAAACTATTTCTTTTATTGTTGGACTCCTCTTCACAGGGCCATAGGGACACACAGAGACCAAGACGCGTATTCAGCGGCACACAGAGAAACCCACAAGCACGTCCGCATGCGCAGTCACAGTCACACACGCCCACACACCTGAACACACACATATAGCCTCTCACACACTGGCCAACGTATGTGCCTAACTTCCTGCAGTCATACTATCAGACATGCAGTCAATTCTCGGTAAGGGATAGAGGTCCTTGGGAAGCAGTTTCAAGCTCAAGGCCAGGTAAATGTTTTTATGGACCATGCGCTCTGAGGACACCGGTCCACTTATGAAGCCTCGGTGATTTCTGTCCACTTCTAAGGTGCAGTTGCTGGGAAAAGCTGGCCGTCGGCAGAAACAAGAAGACCTTCGTGTGCTCTGATGACTGGGGGTGCTAAGAAGACCTGGAAAAAGTGAGGCGGGCCCATGTCCCCGAGCATGGTCGTGGAAAACTCAGGACGGTAGGTATTCAAGCACACCAACATGTGCCATTAGGTATTAGGTTTTCCTCAGACGGGCCCAATGGCTGCAAGAGTGGATTGATTGTTTCTCTTGCTGAGTGGCCTGAGGGCTGTGGATTCTCCAGGGTTTTGGGGTAGCCCAGGCTTATGGCTCCTGTACAGAGCCCCGTGCACACCCCGGTTGTGTTCCGCAGCATCCCAACATGTGCTTGGATCGATGATGACACCCTTGCATGCATTCCTTGGAAAATCTGAACCTAATGAGTGGGAAAACTCTACCGTCTCCTCATCGAAACTGAGGTTCAGCACGTTTCCTCTCTCAGGGGGAGAGGACAGTTAGGAATGAAGGCCAGCGTCCCCTGCCGACATGCATGCAAACACCACCAAGGACTCCAGTACTGGAGGGGCTCTTGTCTGAGTGTTGACCGTGTCTGCACATAAGCTGTGTTATCTGTGAATCCCGGGTCCCTGCTGAATGGCTGTTGAGGGAATGCGAGGGGGCAGGCTCTCCTGCTGGTCTTAAGAGTCGGAGTGTGTGCTGGTCTAGGCCCACTTAGCTTGCAGTTGGGAGGTGAGTTTTGGTCAGGATCACGCTTCGTGCATGCCATTTTTGGGGTTGATTCTTGAAGCCAAAATGAGCAAGCGTCCATGGTTGGTGCCTGGAACCTCAGGCCTGGCCTGTGGCCCTCCCTGTTCTTGCGTTTTTCACGGCGAGGTTCTTGAGTGCCTAGTGAGGCTGGAGCAATGGGCGGGGGTTAGCTCGCTTGGGCAGCGGCGGAAAGGGGCTGATGGATTAGGCCTCGCTGCTGCCCTTGTTTGCTTCTCTACTTTAACTCGCGGCACAGTGTTGATGCCAAGTTGGTCATCGTGGAGTGGGGAGAGGAACAAGTGCTGAATTTAAACCTGCGTGGATCACTGATGTCCCACACAGGAAGGTAAGGGAAGATGAGGACATGTCCTTTGTGATGTCGTGGAATAGGCTATCATAATTGGGTTGCAGGTGCTGACCTCGGCTTCCCAAGGATGTGTCATGTTCGTGATTGGCTGGCATCAGCTGCCTATGGAGGGCATGGCTTTGGCACTTGAAGTGGATGAGGTGAGGTAGGTAACCTGTGTAGAGTTGCGATCCCATTGCCAGAGGAAAGACACCCAAAGGGTGTCTTGAGAGACGTAAAGAAGATCGACATGGTGACACGTCTGTTCCGGCCTCCTTGGAGGATGTTTAGTTATGCGAACATTCCCTTTGGCCGCTTTGTTCCCTTGTTTGGGAATGTGTAAAGCGAAAGTGCTTCTCCCGGGGGGGATGACTCGGCTGTCGAACAGCTAGAGGTTTATCTGGAGCAGTCCGTTAGCGGGACAGAGTTGGGGGCACGGTTGTGACACCTGGTGCACTGACGTGGACAGCCACTGTGCCCTTTCAAGCTTCCAGGTCCCCTCGTGTGGCAAAGGTTTTCCGTTGAAAGTCTGTCTGTGGTCCTCGGGGACAGTGTCTTTGATCACTGTTAGTTCCTCGGTAGTGTCGCTGTGGCAGTGGAGAATTACCAGGATGCATGGGGTGGAGTGGGCATCATCAAAGCAGACAGGCTTGCGTTGTGTCTTCCCTGCTGTTCAGTGTCTCCGTGTTCGCATGATGTCTGTGGCTTCAAGTCGAGTCGAGTCGCCCTGCAGGCAGGAGCAGGGCACTTAGGACAAGGCTGTGTAGCGTTTGAGTGTTTCCTCAGTGGTCAGAGCCGCAAACCCTACCAGTTGGAAGCTTGCCTATACTTGGCCGGGAAGGTGGCCTAATATCCGCTGTGGGGTTCCAACCTGTGTCATGGTTGCTGAAGCCAAACTTCCCATTGACGGCATATCCACGGGGTCATGGAAAGTGATTTGGTGTAGTTGGCGAGATGAGGCATTTGGTCAGAATTCGGTTAACCCCTTTAGAAGTGCCTGGCTGCATCTTGCCTTTCGGCAACTGCAGTTCAGTGTCAGCCCGCCCATGGGAGGTTACCTTGCTACCGGGAGAACTGGAAGTGACCCCAAGGGCACATCAGATATGGTGGTAGGTGGCAGGATCTCCAGGTCCACATAGGTTTGACACCCACGGCCGGGAGGGAGGTCCCGTCCAGTCTTTGTGCTTTGGTCAGAAGTTGTGGCTGTGGGAGAGCGGGAGTCTGTGGCCTATTTCGACAGCCCTGGGGGTCAAAGTTTGCATGCAGCCTCATGAAACTGACAGGGGTCTTTCTCCTTTCAGTTGGGGTTCCAACCAGCGTGCTGTGTATAAACTATGACGTTTACTGTTAGAGGCATCTGCAAAGGGCTACAGGGACACCCAGAGACCAAGACGCGTATTTAGTGGCACCACAGGAATCCACAAACGCATCCTTGTGCACAGTCACAGTCACAGATGCCCACACGTTTGAATACACACATCCAGCGTCTCACACACCGACCAACGTACGTGCGTAACTTGTTCAGTCGTGCTGTGAGATGCACAATCAGTTTTCGGTCGGGGATAGTGGTACTTGGGAAGCAGGTTCCAGGCTCACGCCCAGGTTATGTGTTCATAAGAATCATGTTCTCTGAGGACCCTTGTGCAATTCAGAAACCTGCGTGATTTCTGTCCACTTCTCAGGTGCAGTTGCAGGGTAAGTCTGGCTGTTGGCAAAGAGAAAAAGACCTTCGCGTTGTCTTATGACTGGATGTGCTAAGGAGAACTGGAAAAAGTGGGGCGGGTGCACGTTGCCGAGCGTGGCTGTGGATATCTCAGGACGGTAGGCATTCACCCATACTAAGATGTGCCAGTGGATATTAGGTTTTCCACAGAAGGGCCCAATGGTTGCAAGAGTGGATTGATTGTTGGTCTTGCTGAGTGGCCTGAGGACTGTGGATTCCCCAGGCAGTTGGAGTACTTCCAGGTCATGTTTCCTCTGCAGAGCCACACAGCCGTCCCTTTTGTGTTCTGCAGCGTCCCAGCATGTGCTTGGATCGATGATGACACCCTTGTATGCATTCCTCGGAAAATCTGAACAAAATGAGTGAGAACGCTCTACCGTCTCCTCATCGAAACTGTGGTCCAGCACCTTTCCTCTCTCGGGGGTACGGGAGAGTTAGGAGTGAGGGCCAACGTCCCCTGCTGACAGGCATGCAAACACCACTAAGGGCTCCAGCATTGGAGGGTCTCCTGTCTGAAGGTCGACCATATCTGCCCATAAGCTGGGTCATCTATGAATCCCCAGTCCCTGCTAAAAGGCCATTGAGGGAATGCAAGAGGGCAGGCTTTCCTGCTAGTCTTCAGGGTTGGAGTGTTTTCTGGTATAGACCCAGTAAGCTTGCAGCGTGGAGAGGTGATTTTTGGACAGTATCACGCTTTGTGCATGCCGCTTCCGAGGTTGATTATTGAAGCCAAAATGAGCAAGCTTCCCTGGTTGGAGCCTGGATCCTCAGGCCAGGCCTGTGGCCTTCTCTGTTGTTGTGTTTCACGTGGTGAGGTTCTTGACTGCCCGGTGTGGCTGGAGCAGTGGGCGGGCGTGGGCTGGATTTGGGCGATGGCAGAAGGGGGCTGATGGTTTAGGCCTCAGTGCTGCCCCTGTCAGCTCCTCTGCTGAAGTTGCTGGCACACTGTTGGCGCTAAGTGGATCTTCGTGGAGTGGGGTGTGGATCGAGTGAAGCATTTCAGCCTGGGTGGTGGCTGCTGGCCTGGAGAGAAAGGTAAGGTATCATGAGGAAATGTGCTGTGTTACGTCATGGGATGGGCTGTCATCATTGGGTTGCAGGCGTTACCCTCGGCTTCCCAAGAATGTGTCTTCTTCGTGATGGGCTGGCATAAGCCGCCTATGGAGAGGATGGCTTTGCAGTTCAAGTGGGTGACTTGAGGTAGGTAACCTGTGTAGAGTTGCGATCCCGTTGCCCGAGGAATGACACCCAAGGGTGTCTTGCGGGAAGTAGAGAAGAGCGACATGGTGAGGCGTCTGTGCCGGCCTCGTTGGAGGTAGTTGAGTTATGCGAATATCCCCTTTGGCCGCTTTGTTCCCTTGTTTGGCAATGTGTAAAGCCGAAGTGTTTCTCCTGTGGGGGAATGACGTGACCGGCCAGTGTAGCACGCAGGCCTTTTGAACAGCCAGAGGTTTATCTGGAGCAGTCCATTGGTGGGGCAGAGATGGGGGCCCCATTGCCATGCCTGCTGTGCTGCCGTGGACAGCCACTGTTCCCTTTCAGGCTTCCAAATCACCTCGCATGGCACAGGTCTTCCATTGAAAGTCTGTCTGTGGTCCTCAGGGACCATGCCTTTGATCACTGTGAGTTACTCGGTAGTGTCACTGTGGCAGTGGAGAATTTCCAGGATGCATGGGGTGGGATCAGCATCAACGAAGCAGACAGGCTTGCGGTCTGTCTTCCCTGGTGTTCAGTGTTCCCGTGTTCGGAAGATGTTTGTGGTTTCCAGTAGGGCCGTGTCGCCCTGTGGGCTGTAAGAGGGCCCGTAGGATGAGGCTTTCAAGGATTTGAACGTTTCCTTAGGGCTCAGGGCCGAGAACATTCAAGATGGGAGCTGCCTGAGACGTGGCTGCGAATGTGGAGTAGTTTCCGCTGTGGGGATCCGACATGGGTCATGGTGGCTGAAGCCCACCACTTCCTGTGGTGGGCATTCCCACGAGTCAATGGAAAGTGATTAGGCCTTGTTGGTAAGAAGTGGCACGAGGGCCCACGTTCGTTAGCCCCTTGAGTGGTTTCAGGCTGCATCTTGGCAGTAGACAGCTGCCGGTCGGTGTCGGCCTGACCATGGGAGTTCCCTTGCTTCCGGAAGTGCTGCGAGTGACCCCAAATGTCCATCAGATATACTGGTAGCTGACAGAGTCTCGAGGTGCATGTCGATGTCACAGCCAAGGCCCGGAGGCAGGTCTCGTCGAGTCTTTGTGTTTTGGTAAGAAGGCGTGGCTGTGGGAGACTGGGAGTTCGTGGACCCATTCAACAGCCCCTAGGGGTCAAATTGTGCTAGCGGCCTCTTGAAGCTGACAGAGGTCTTTCTCCTTTCCGTTGGGGGTCTAACCAGGGTGCTGTGTATAAACTATTTCTTTTATTGTTGGACTCCGCTTCACAGGGCCATAGGGACACACAGAGACCAAGATGCGTATTCACCGGCACACAGAGAAACCCACAAGCACGTCCGCATGCGCACTCACAGTCACACACTCCCACACGCGAGAACGCATACATATAGCCTCTCACACACTGGCCAACGTATGTGCCTAACTTCCTGCATTCATACTATCAGACATGCAGTCAATTCTCGGTAAGGGATAGAGGTCCTTGGGAAGCAGTTTCAAGCCAAGGCCAGGTAAATATTTTTATGGATCATGTCCTCTGAGGACACCGGTCCACTTATGAAGCCTCTGTGATTTCTGTCCACTTCTCAGGTGCAGTTGCTGGGAAAGGCTGGCCGTCGGCACAAACAAGAAGACCTTCGTGTGCTCTTATGACTGGAGGTGCTAAGAAGAACTGGAAAAAGTGAGGCGGGCCCATGTCCCCGAGCATGGTCGTGGAAAACTCAGGACGGTAGGTATTCAAGCACCCAAAGATGTGCCATTAGATATTAGGTTTTCCTCAGACGGGCCCAATGGCTGCAAGAGTGGATTGATTGTTCCTCTTGCTGAGTGGCCTGAGGGCTGTGGATTCTCCAGGGTTTTGGGGTAGCCCAGGCTCATGGCTCCTGTACAGAGCCCCGTGCACACCCCGGTTGTGTTCCACAGCGTCTCAACATGTGCTTGGATCGATGATGACACCCTTGCATGCATTCCTTGGAAAATCTGAAAGAAATGAGTGAGAACACTCTACCGTCTCCTCATCGAAACTGAGGTTCAGCACGTTTCCTCTCTCAGGGGGAGAGGACAGTTAGGAATGAGGGCCAGCGTCTCCCGCCGACATGCATGCAAACACCACCAAGGACTCCAGTATTGGAGGGGCTCCTTTCTGAGGGTTGACCATGTCTGTACATAAGCTGTGTTATCTGTGAATCCCGGGTCCCTGCTGAATGGCTGTTGAGAGAATGCGAAGGGGCAGGCTCTCTTGCTGGTCTTAAGAGTCGGAGTGTGTGCTGGTCCAGGCCCAGTTAGCTTGCAGTTGGGAGGTGAGTTTTGGCCAGGATCACGCTTCGTGCATGCCATTTTGGGGGTTAATTCTGGAAGCCAAAATGAGCAAGCGTCCATGGTTGGTGCCTGGAACCTCAGGCCAGGCCTCTGGCCCTCCCTTTTTTGCGTTTTTCGCGGTGAGTTTCTTGAGTGCCTAGTGAGGCTGGAGCAATGGGCGGGGGTGAGCTCGCTTGGGCATCGGCGGAAAGGGGCTGATGGATTAGGCCTCGCTCCTGCCCTTGTTTGCTTCTCTACTTTAACTCCTGGCACAGTGTTGATGCCAAGTGGGTCATCGTGGAGTGGGGAGAGGAACAAGTGCTGAATTTAAACCTGCGTGGATCACTGATGGCCCGCACAGGAAGGTAAGGGAAGATGAGGACATGTCCTTTGTGATGTCGTGGAATAGGCCATCATAATTGGGTTGCAGGTGCTGGCTTCGGCTTCCCAAGGATGTGTCATGTTCGTGATTGGCTGGCATCAGCTGCCTATGTAGGGGATGGCTCTGGCAGTTGAAGTGGATGAGGTGAGGTAGATAACCTGTGTAGAGTTGCGATCCCGTTGCCAGAGGAAAGACACCCAAAGGGTGTCTTGCGAGACGTAAAGATGATCGACATGGTGACGCGTCTCTGCCGGCATCCTTGGAGGATGGTTAGTTATGCGAACATCACTTTGGCCGCTTTGTCACTTGTTTGGGAATGTGTAAAGCGAAAGTGCTTCTCCCGGGAGGCCATGACTCGGCTTGGAAACCGCCAGAGGTGTATCTGGAGCAGTCTGTTGGCGGGACAGAAGTGGGGGCACTGTTTCCACGCCAGGTGCACTGACGTGGAGAGCCACTGTGCCATTTCAAGCTTCCAGGTCCCCTCGTGTGGCAAAGGTTTTCCGTTGAAAAATCTGTCTGTGGTCCTCGTGGACAGTGCCTTTGATCACTGTGAGCTCCTCGGTAGTGTCGCTGTGGCAGTGGAGAATTGCCAGGATTCATGGGGTGCGGTGGGCATTATCAAAGCAGACAGGCTTGCGGTGTGTCTTCCCTGCTGTTCAGTGTCTCTGTGTTCGCATATTGTCTGTGGTTTCAAGTCGAGTCGAGTCACCCTGCAGGCAGGAGGAGGGCACGTAGAGCAAAGCTGTGTAGGGTTTTAGCATTTCCTCAGTAGTCAGGGCCGCTAACCCTACCAGTTGGAAGCTTGCCTATACGTGGCCGGGAAGGTGGCCTAATGTCCGCTGTCGGGTTCCAACCTGTGTCAGGGTTGCTGAAGCCAAACTCTTCGCATTGAGAGCATTCCCAAGTGGTCATGGAAAGTGACTTGGTCTAGTTGGCGAGATGAGGCACTTGGGCCGAAGTCCGTTAACCCCTTGAGAAGTGCCAGGCTTAATCTTGCCTGTCGGCAACTGCAGGTCGGTGTCAGCCTGCCCATGGGAGGTTACCTTGCTTCCGGGAGCACTGGGAGTGACCCCAAGGGCACATCAGATGTGGTGCTAGGTGGCAGGATCTCCAGGTCAACATAGGTGTGACATGCACGGCCGGGAGGGAGGTCTCGTCCAGTCTTTGTGCTTTAGTCAGAAGGCGTGGCTGTGGGAGAGTGGGAGTCTGTGTCCTATATCGACAGCCCTGGGGGTCAAAGTTTGCATGTGGCCTCATGAAACTGACAGGGGACTTTCTCCTTTCAGTTGGGGGTCCAACCAGTGTGCCGTGTATAAACTATGACGTTTACTGTTAGAGGCATCTGCAACAGGCCACAGGGATACCCAGAGACCAAGACGCGTATTTAGTGGCACCACAGGAATCCACAAACGCATCCTCCTGCACAGTCAGAGTCGCACACACCCACACGTGTGAATACACACATACAGCGTCTCACACACCGACCAACGTACGTGCGTAACTTCCTTCAGTCGTGCTGTGAGACACACGATCAGTTTTCGGTAAGGGATAGTGGTACTTGGGAAGCAGGTTCCAGGCTCACGCCCGGGTTATGTGTTCATAAGAATCATGTTCTCTGAGGAACCAGGAGCAATTCAGAAACCTGCGTGATTTCTGTCCACTTCTCAGGTGCAGTTGCAGGGTAAGGCTGACTGTCGGCAAAGAGAAGAAGACCTTCGCGTTGTCTGATGACTGGATGTGCTAAGGAGAACTGGACAAAGGGGGACGGGCGCACGTTGCCGAGCGTGGCTGTGGATATCTCTGGATGGTAGGCATTCACCCATACTAAGATGTGCCAGTGGATATTAGGTTTTCCACAGATGGGCCCAGTGGTTGCAAGAGTGGATTGATTGTTGGTCTTGCTGAGTGGCCTGAGGACTGTGGATTCCCCAGGCAGTTGGAGTACTTCCAGGTCATGGCTCCTCTGCAGAGCCACACAGCCTTCCCTTTTGTGTTCTACAGCATCCCAGCATGTGCTTGGATCGATGATGACACCCTTGTATGCATTCCTTGGAAAATCTGAACAAAATGAGTGAGAACGCTCTACCGTCTCCTCATCGAAACTGAGGTCCAGCACCTTTCCTCTCTCGGGGGTACGGGAGAGTTAGGAGTGAGGGCCAACGTCCCCTGCTGACAGGCATGCAAACACCACTAAGGGCTCCAGCATTGGAGGGGCTCCTGTCTGAGGGTCGACCATATCTGCCCATAAGCTTGGTCATCTATGAATCCCCAGTCCCTGCTAAAAGGCCATTGAGGTAATGCAAGAGGGCAGGTTTTCCTGCTAGTCTTCAGGGTTGGAGTGTTTTCTGGTGTAGACCCAGTAAGCTTGCAGCTTGGAGAGGTGATTTTTGGAAAGGATCACGCTTTGTGCATGCCGCTTCCGAGGTTGAGTATGGAAGCCAAAATGAGCAAGCTTCCCTGGTTGGAGCCTGGATCCTCAGGCCAGGCCTGTTACCCTCTGTTTTGTTGTGTTTCGCGCGGTGAGGTTCTTCACTGCCCGGTGTGGCTTGGAGCAGTTGGCGGGCGTGGGCTGGAGTTGGGCGATGGCGGATGGGGGCTGATGGTTTAGGCCGCAATGCTGCCCCTGTCAGCTCCTCTGCTGAAGTTGCCGGCACACTGTTGGCGCTAAGTGGATTTTCGTGGAGTGGGGTGTGGATCAAGTGAAGCATTTCAGCCTGGATGGTGGCTGCTGGCCTGGAGAGAAAGGTAAGGTATCATGAGTAAAGGTCCTGTGTGACGTCGTGGGATGGGCTGTCATCATTGGGTTGCAGGCGCTGGCCTCGGCTTCCCAAGAATGTGTCTTCTTCGTGATGGGCTGGCATAAGATGCCTATGGAGCGGATGGCTTTGGCAGTTCAATTGGGTGAGTTGAGGTAGGTAACCTGTGTAGAGTTGCGATCCCGTTGCCCGAGGAATGACACCCAAAGGGTGTCTTGTGGGAAGTAGAGAAGATAGACATGGTGGGGCGTCTGTGCCGGCCTCCTTGGAGGTAGTTGAGTTATGCGAATATCCCCTTTGGCCGCTTTGTTCCCTTGTTTGGCAATGTGTAAAGCGAAAGTGTTTCTCCCGTGGGGGAATGACGCGACCTTCCAGTGTAGCACGCAGGCTTTTCTAACAGCCAGAGGTTTATCTGGAGCAGTCCATTGGTGGGGCAGAGATGGGGGCCCCATTGCCATGCCTGCTGTGCTGCCGTGGACAGCCACTGTTCCCTTTCAGGCTTCCAGGTCCCCTCACATGGCAGAGATCTTCTGTTTAAAGTCTGTCTGTGGTCCTCGGGGACCATGCCTTTGATCACTGTGAGTTACTCGGAAGTGTCACTGTGGCAGTAGGAGAATTTCCAGGATGAATGGGGTGGGATCAGCATCAACGAAGGATACAGGCTTGCGTTCTGTCTTCCCTGGTAAGCAGTGTTCCCGTGTTCTGAAGATATTTGTGGTTTCCAGTAGGGTCGTGTCGCCCTGTGGGCTGGAGGAGGTCCCATAGGACGAGGCTTTCAAGGGTTTGACAGTTTCCTTACAGGTCAGGGCCACGAACATTCAAGATGGGAGCTGCCTGAGACGTGGCTGGGAATGTGGAGTAGTTTCCGCCGTGGGGATCCGACATGGGTCATGGTGGCAGAGGCCCACCACTTCCTGTGGTGGGCATTCCCACGGGTCAATGGAAAGTGATTAGGCCTAGGTGGCGAGAAGTGGCAGGTGGGCCCACGTTCGTTAGCCCCTTGAGTGGTTTCAGGCTGCATCTTGCCAGTAGACAGCTGCCGGTCGGTGTCGGCCCGACCATGGGAGTTCCCTTGCTTCCGGAAGTGCTGCGAGTGACCCCAAATGGCCATCAAATATACTGGTAGCTGACAGAGTCTCGAGGTGCATGTAGATGTCACAGCCAAGGCCAGGAGGCAGGTCTCGTCGAGGCTGTGTGTTTTTCTCAGAAGGCGTGGCTGTGGGAGTGCGTGAGTCCATGGACTATTTCAACAGCCCCTGGGGGTCAAAGTGTGCCTGCGGCCTCTTGAAGCTGCCAGGGGTCTTTCTCCTTTCAGTTGGGGGTCTAACCAGGGTGCTGTGTATAAACTATTTCTTTTATTGTTGGACTCCTCTTCACAGGGCCATAGGGACACACAGAGACCAAGACGCGTATTCAGCGGCACACAGAGAAACCCACAAGCACGTCCGCATGCGCAGTCACAGTCACACACGCCCACACACCTGAACACACACATATAGCCTCTCACACACTGGCCAACGTATGTGCCTAACTTCCTGCAGTCATACTATCAGACATGCAGTCAATTCTCGGTAAGGGATAGAGGTCCTTGGGAAGCAGTTTCAAGCTCAAGGCCAGGTAAATGTTTTTATGGACCATGCGCTCTGAGGACACCGGTCCACTTATGAAGCCTCGGTGATTTCTGTCCACTTCTAAGGTGCAGTTGCTGGGAAAAGCTGGCCGTCGGCAGAAACAAGACCTTCGTGTGCTCTGATGACTGGGGGTGCTAAGAAGACCTGGAAAAAGTGAGGCGGGCCCATGTCCCCGAGCATGGTCGTGGAAAACTCAGGACGGTAGGTATTCAAGCACACCAACATGTGCCATTAGGTATTAGGTTTTCCTCAGACGGGCCCAATGGCTGCAAGAGTGGATTGATTGTTTCTCTTGCTGAGTGGCCTGAGGGCTGTGGATTCTCCAGGGTTTTGGGGTAGCCCAGGCTTATGGCTCCTGTACAGAGCCCCGTGCACACCCCGGTTGTGTTCCGCAGCATCCCAACATGTGCTTGGATCGATGATGACACCCTTGCATGCATTCCTTGGAAAATCTGAACCTAATGAGTGGGAAAACTCTACCGTCTCCTCATCGAAACTGAGGTTCAGCACGTTTCCTCTCTCAGGGGGAGAGGACAGTTAGGAATGAAGGCCAGCGTCCCCTGCCGACATGCATGCAAACACCACCAAGGACTCCAGTACTGGAGGGGCTCTTGTCTGAGTGTTGACCGTGTCTGCACATAAGCTGTGTTATCTGTGAATCCCGGGTCCCTGCTGAATGGCTGTTGAGGGAATGCGAGGGGGCAGGCTCTCCTGCTGGTCTTAAGAGTCGGAGTGTGTGCTGGTCTAGGCCCACTTAGCTTGCAGTTGGGAGGTGAGTTTTGGTCAGGATCACGCTTCGTGCATGCCATTTTTGGGGTTGATTCTTGAAGCCAAAATGAGCAAGCGTCCATGGTTGGTGCCTGGAACCTCAGGCCTGGCCTGTGGCCCTCCCTGTTCTTGCGTTTTTCATGGCGAGGTTCTTGAGTGCCTAGTGAGGCTGGAGCAATGGGCGGGGGTTAGCTCGCTTGGGCAGCGGCGGAAAGGGGCTGATGGATTAGGCCTCGCTGCTGCCCTTGTTTGCTTCTCTACTTTAACTCGCGGCACAGTGTTGATGCCAAGTTGGTCATCGTGGAGTGGGGAGAGGAACAAGTGCTGAATTTAAACCTGCGTGGATCACTGATGTCCCACACAGGAAGGTAAGGGAAGATGAGGACATGTCCTTTGTGATGTCGTGGAATAGGCTATCATAATTGGGTTGCAGGTGCTGACCTCGGCTTCCCAAGGATGTGTCATGTTCGTGATTGGCTGGCATCAGCTGCCTATGGAGGGCATGGCTTTGGCACTTGAAGTGGATGAGGTGAGGTAGGTAACCTGTGTAGAGTTGCGATCCCATTGCCAGAGGAAAGACACCCAAAGGGTGTCTTGAGAGACGTAAAGAAGATCGACATGGTGACACGTCTGTTCCGGCCTCCTTGGAGGATGTTTAGTTATGCGAACATTCCCTTTGGCCGCTTTGTTCCCTTGTTTGGGAATGTGTAAAGCGAAAGTGCTTCTCCCGGGGGGGATGACTCGGCTGTCGAACAGCTAGAGGTTTATCTGGAGCAGTCCGTTAGCGGGACAGAGTTGGGGGCACGGTTGTGACACCTGGTGCACTGACGTGGACAGCCACTGTGCCCTTTCAAGCTTCCAGGTCCCCTCGTGTGGCAAAGGTTTTCCGTTGAAAGTCTGTCTGTGGTCCTCGGGGACAGTGTCTTTGATCACTGTTAGTTCCTCGGTAGTGTCGCTGTGGCAGTGGAGAATTACCAGGATGCATGGGGTGGAGTGGGCATCATCAAAGCAGACAGGCTTGCGTTGTGTCTTCCCTGCTGTTCAGTGTCTCCGTGTTCGCATGATGTCTGTGGCTTCAAGTCGAGTCGAGTCGCCCTGCAGGCAGGAGCAGGGCACTTAGGACAAGGCTGTGTAGCGTTTGAGCGTTTCCTCAGTGGTCAGAGCCGCAAACCCTACCAGTTGGAAGCTTGCCTATACTTGGCCGGGAAGGTGGCCTAATATCCGCTGTGGGGTTCCAACCTGTGTCATGGTTGCTGAAGCCAAACTTCCCATTGACGGCATATCCACGGGGTCATGGAAAGTGATTTGGTCTAGTTGGCGAGATGAGGCATTTGGTCAGAATTCGGTTAACCCCTTTAGAAGTGCCTGGCTGCATCTTGCCTTTCGGCAACTGCAGTTCGGTGTCAGCCCGCCCATGGGAGGTTACCTTGCTACCGGGAGAACTGGAAGTGACCCCAAGGGCACATCAGATATGGTGGTAGGTGGCAGGATCTCCAGGTCCACATAGATTTGACACCCACGGCCGGGAGGGAGGTCCCGTCCAGTCTTTGTGCTTTGGTCAGAAGGCGTGGCTGTGGGAGAGTGGGAGTCTGTGTCCTATATCGACAGCCCTGGGGGTCAAAGTTTGCATGTGGCCTCATGAAACTGACAGGGGACTTTCTCCTTTCAGTTGGGGGTCCAACCAGTGTGCTGTGTATAAACTATGACGTTTACTGTTAGAGGCATCTGCAACAGGCCACAGGGATACCCAGAGACCAAGACGCGTATTTAGTGGCACCACAGGAATCCACAAACGCATCCTCCTGCACAGTCAGAGTCGCACACACCCACACGTGTGAATACACACATCCAGCGTCTCACACACCGACCAACGTACGTGCGTAACTTCCTTCAGTCGTGCTGTGAGACACACGATCAGTTTTCGGTAAGGGATAGTGGTACTTGGGAAGCAGGTTCCAGGCTCACGCCCGGGTTATGTGTTCATAAGAATCATGTTCTCTGAGGAACCAGGAGCAATTCAGAAACCTGCGTGATTTCTGTCCACTTCTCAGGTGCAGTTGCAGGGTAAGGCTGACTGTCGGCAAAGAGAAGAAGACCTTCGCGTTGTCTGATGACTGGATGTGCTAAGGAGAACTGGACAAAGGGGGACGGGCGCACGTTGCCGAGCGTGGCTGTGGATATCTCTGGATGGTAGGCATTCACCCATACTAAGATGTGCCAGTGGATATTAGGTTTTCCACAGATGGGCCCAGTGGTTGCAAGAGTGGATTGATTGTTGGTCTTGCTGAGTGGCCTGAGGACTGTGGATTCCCCAGGCAGTTGGAGTACTTCCAGGTCATGGCTCCTCTGCAGAGCCACACAGCCTTCCCTTTTGTGTTCTGCAGCATCCCAGCATGTGCTTGGATCGATGATGACACCCTTGTATGCATTCCTTGGAAAATCTGAACAAAATGAGTGAGAACGCTCTACCGTCTCCTCATCGAAACTGAGGTCCAGCACCTTTCCTCTCTCGGGGGTACGGGAGAGTTAGGAGTGAGGGCCAACGTCCCCTGCTGACAGGCATGCAAACACCACTAAGGGCTCCAGCATTGGAGGGGCTCCTGTCTGAGGGTCGACCATATCTGCCCATAAGCTTGGTCATCTATGAATCCCCAGTCCCTGCTAAAAGGCCATTGAGGTAATGCAAGAGGGCAGGTTTTCCTGCTAGTCTTCAGGGTTGGAGTGTTTTCTGGTGTAGACCCAGTAAGCTTGCAGCTTGGAGAGGTGATTTTTGGAAAGGATCACGCTTTGTGCATGCCGCTTCCGAGGTTGAGTATGGAAGCCAAAATGAGCAAGCTTCCCTGGTTGGAGCCTGGATCCTCAGGCCAGGCCTGTTACCCTCTGTTTTGTTGTGTTTCGCGCGGTGAGGTTCTTCACTGCCCGGTGTGGCTTGGAGCAGTTGGCGGGCGTGGGCTGGAGTTGGGCGATGGCGGATGGGGGCTGATGGTTTAGGCCGCAATGCTGCCCCTGTCAGCTCCTCTGCTGAAGTTGCCGGCACACTGTTGGCACTAAGTGGATTTTCGTGGAGTGGGGTGTGGATCAAGTGAAGCATTTCAGCCTGGATGGTGGCTGCTGGCCTGGAGAGAAAGGTAAGGTATCATGAGTAAAGGTCCTGTGTGACGTCGTGGGATGGGCTGTCATCATTGGGTTGCAGGCGCTGGCCTCGGCTTCCCAAGAATGTGTCTTCTTCGTGATGGGCTGGCATAAGATGCCTATGGAGCGGATGGCTTTGGCAGTTCAATTGGGTGAGTTGAGGTAGGTAACCTGTGTAGAGTTGCGATCCCGTTGCCCGAGGAATGACACCCAAAGGGTGTCTTGTGGGAAGTAGAGAAGATAGACATGGTGGGGCGTCTGTGCCGGCCTCCTTGGAGGTAGTTGAGTTATGCGAATATCCCCTTTGGCCGCTTTGTTCCCTTGTTTGGCAATGTGTAAAGCGAAAGTGTTTCTCCCGTGGGGGAATGACGCGACCTTCCAGTGTAGCACGCAGGCTTTTCTAACAGCCAGAGGTTTATCTGGAGCAGTCCATTGGTGGGGCAGAGATGGGGGCCCCATTGCCATGCCTGCTGTGCTGCCGTGGACAGCCACTGTTCCCTTTCAGGCTTCCAGGTCCCCTCACATGGCAGAGATCTTCTGTTTAAAGTCTGTCTGTGGTCCTCGGGGACCATGCCTTTGATCACTGTGAGTTACTCGGAAGTGTCACTGTGGCAGTAGGAGAATTTCCAGGATGAATGGGGTGGGATCAGCATCAACGAAGGATACAGGCTTGCGTTCTGTCTTCCCTGGTAAGCAGTGTTCCCGTGTTCTGAAGATATTTGTGGTTTCCAGTAGGGTCGTGTCGCCCTGTGGGCTGGAGGAGGTCCCATAGGACGAGGCTTTCAAGGGTTTGACAGTTTCCTTACAGGTCAGGGCCACGAACATTCAAGATGGGAGCTGCCTGAGACGTGGCTGGGAATGTGGAGTAGTTTCCGCCGTGGGGATCCGACATGGGTCATGGTGGCAGAGGCCCACCACTTCCTGTGGTGGGCATTCCCACGGGTCAATGGAAAGTGATTAGGCCTAGGTGGCGAGAAGTGGCAGGTGGGCCCACGTTCGTTAGCCCCTTGAGTGGTTTCAGGCTGCATCTTGCCAGTAGACAGCTGCCGGTCGGTGTCGGCCCGACCATGGGAGTTCCCTTGCTTCCGGAAGTGCTGCGAGTGACCCCAAATGGCCATCAAATATACTGGTAGCTGACAGAGTCTCGAGGTGCATGTAGATGTCACAGCCAAGGCCAGGAGGCAGGTCTCGTCGAGGCTGTGTGTTTTTCTCAGAAGGCGTGGCTGTGGGAGTGCGTGAGTCCATGGACTATTTCAACAGCCCCTGGGGGTCAAAGTGTGCCTGCGGCCTCTTGAAGCTGCCAGGGGTCTTTCTCCTTTCAGTTGGGGGTCTAACCAGGGTGCTGTGTATAAACTATTTCTTTTATTGTTGGACTCCTCTTCACAGGGCCATAGGGACACACAGAGACCAAGACGCGTATTCAGCGGCACACAGAGAAACCCACAAGCACGTCCGCATGCGCAGTCACAGTCACACACGCCCACACACCTGAACACACACATATAGCCTCTCACACACTGGCCAACGTATGTGCCTAACTTCCTGCAGTCATACTATCAGACATGCAGTCAATTCTCGGTAAGGGATAGAGGTCCTTGGGAAGCAGTTTCAAGCTCAAGGCCAGGTAAATGTTTTTATGGACCATGCGCTCTGAGGACACCGGTCCACTTATGAAGCCTCGGTGATTTCTGTCCACTTCTAAGGTGCAGTTGCTGGGAAAAGCTGGCCGTCGGCAGAAACAAGACCTTCGTGTGCTCTGATGACTGGGGGTGCTAAGAAGACCTGGAAAAAGTGAGGCGGGCCCATGTCCCCGAGCATGGTCGTGGAAAACTCAGGACGGTAGGTATTCAAGCACACCAACATGTGCCATTAGGTATTAGGTTTTCCTCAGACGGGCCCAATGGCTGCAAGAGTGGATTGATTGTTTCTCTTGCTGAGTGGCCTGAGGGCTGTGGATTCTCCAGGGTTTTGGGGTAGCCCAGGCTTATGGCTCCTGTACAGAGCCCCGTGCACACCCCGGTTGTGTTCCGCAGCATCCCAACATGTGCTTGGATCGATGATGACACCCTTGCATGCATTCCTTGGAAAATCTGAACCTAATGAGTGGGAAAACTCTACCGTCTCCTCATCGAAACTGAGGTTCAGCACGTTTCCTCTCTCAGGGGGAGAGGACAGTTAGGAATGAAGGCCAGCGTCCCCTGCCGACATGCATGCAAACACCACCAAGGACTCCAGTACTGGAGGGGCTCTTGTCTGAGTGTTGACCGTGTCTGCACATAAGCTGTGTTATCTGTGAATCCCGGGTCCCTGCTGAATGGCTGTTGAGGGAATGCGAGGGGGCAGGCTCTCCTGCTGGTCTTAAGAGTCGGAGTGTGTGCTGGTCTAGGCCCACTTAGCTTGCAGTTGGGAGGTGAGTTTTGGTCAGGATCACGCTTCGTGCATGCCATTTTTGGGGTTGATTCTTGAAGCCAAAATGAGCAAGCGTCCATGGTTGGTGCCTGGAACCTCAGGCCTGGCCTGTGGCCCTCCCTGTTCTTGCGTTTTTCATGGCGAGGTTCTTGAGTGCCTAGTGAGGCTGGAGCAATGGGCGGGGGTTAGCTCGCTTGGGCAGCGGCGGAAAGGGGCTGATGGATTAGGCCTCGCTGCTGCCCTTGTTTGCTTCTCTACTTTAACTCGCGGCACAGTGTTGATGCCAAGTTGGTCATCGTGGAGTGGGGAGAGGAACAAGTGCTGAATTTAAACCTGCGTGGATCACTGATGTCCCACACAGGAAGGTAAGGGAAGATGAGGACATGTCCTTTGTGATGTCGTGGAATAGGCTATCATAATTGGGTTGCAGGTGCTGACCTCGGCTTCCCAAGGATGTGTCATGTTCGTGATTGGCTGGCATCAGCTGCCTATGGAGGGCATGGCTTTGGCACTTGAAGTGGATGAGGTGAGGTAGGTAACCTGTGTAGAGTTGCGATCCCATTGCCAGAGGAAAGACACCCAAAGGGTGTCTTGAGAGACGTAAAGAAGATCGACATGGTGACACGTCTGTTCCGGCCTCCTTGGAGGATGTTTAGTTATGCGAACATTCCCTTTGGCCGCTTTGTTCCCTTGTTTGGGAATGTGTAAAGCGAAAGTGCTTCTCCCGGGGGGGATGACTCGGCTGTCGAACAGCTAGAGGTTTATCTGGAGCAGTCCGTTAGCGGGACAGAGTTGGGGGCACGGTTGTGACACCTGGTGCACTGACGTGGACAGCCACTGTGCCCTTTCAAGCTTCCAGGTCCCCTCGTGTGGCAAAGGTTTTCCGTTGAAAGTCTGTCTGTGGTCCTCGGGGACAGTGTCTTTGATCACTGTTAGTTCCTCGGTAGTGTCGCTGTGGCAGTGGAGAATTACCAGGATGCATGGGGTGGAGTGGGCATCATCAAAGCAGACAGGCTTGCGTTGTGTCTTCCCTGCTGTTCAGTGTCTCCGTGTTCGCATGATGTCTGTGGCTTCAAGTCGAGTCGAGTCGCCCTGCAGGCAGGAGCAGGGCACTTAGGACAAGGCTGTGTAGCGTTTGAGCGTTTCCTCAGTGGTCAGAGCCGCAAACCCTACCAGTTGGAAGCTTGCCTATACTTGGCCGGGAAGGTGGCCTAATATCCGCTGTGGGGTTCCAACCTGTGTCATGGTTGCTGAAGCCAAACTTCCCATTGACGGCATATCCACGGGGTCATGGAAAGTGATTTGGTCTAGTTGGCGAGATGAGGCATTTGGTCAGAATTCGGTTAACCCCTTTAGAAGTGCCTGGCTGCATCTTGCCTTTCGGCAACTGCAGTTCGGTGTCAGCCCGCCCATGGGAGGTTACCTTGCTACCGGGAGAACTGGAAGTGACCCCAAGGGCACATCAGATATGGTGGTAGGTGGCAGGATCTCCAGGTCCACATAGATTTGACACCCACGGCCGGGAGGGAGGTCCCGTCCAGTCTTTGTGCTTTGGTCAGAAGGCGTGGCTGTGGGAGAGTGGGAGTCTGTGTCCTATATCGACAGCCCTGGGGGTCAAAGTTTGCATGTGGCCTCATGAAACTGACAGGGGACTTTCTCCTTTCAGTTGGGGGTCCAACCAGTGTGCTGTGTATAAACTATGACGTTTACTGTTAGAGGCATCTGCAACAGGCCACAGGGATACCCAGAGACCAAGACGCGTATTTAGTGGCACCACAGGAATCCACAAACGCATCCTCCTGCACAGTCAGAGTCGCACACACCCACACGTGTGAATACACACATCCAGCGTCTCACACACCGACCAACGTACGTGCGTAACTTCCTTCAGTCGTGCTGTGAGACACACGATCAGTTTTCGGTAAGGGATAGTGGTACTTGGGAAGCAGGTTCCAGGCTCACGCCCGGGTTATGTGTTCATAAGAATCATGTTCTCTGAGGAACCAGGAGCAATTCAGAAACCTGCGTGATTTCTGTCCACTTCTCAGGTGCAGTTGCAGGGTAAGGCTGACTGTCGGCAAAGAGAAGAAGACCTTCGCGTTGTCTGATGACTGGATGTGCTAAGGAGAACTGGACAAAGGGGGACGGGCGCACGTTGCCGAGCGTGGCTGTGGATATCTCTGGATGGTAGGCATTCACCCATACTAAGATGTGCCAGTGGATATTAGGTTTTCCACAGATGGGCCCAGTGGTTGCAAGAGTGGATTGATTGTTGGTCTTGCTGAGTGGCCTGAGGACTGTGGATTCCCCAGGCAGTTGGAGTACTTCCAGGTCATGGCTCCTCTGCAGAGCCACACAGCCTTCCCTTTTGTGTTCTGCAGCATCCCAGCATGTGCTTGGATCGATGATGACACCCTTGTATGCATTCCTTGGAAAATCTGAACAAAATGAGTGAGAACGCTCTACCGTCTCCTCATCGAAACTGAGGTCCAGCACCTTTCCTCTCTCGGGGGTACGGGAGAGTTAGGAGTGAGGGCCAACGTCCCCTGCTGACAGGCATGCAAACACCACTAAGGGCTCCAGCATTGGAGGGGCTCCTGTCTGAGGGTCGACCATATCTGCCCATAAGCTTGGTCATCTATGAATCCCCAGTCCCTGCTAAAAGGCCATTGAGGTAATGCAAGAGGGCAGGTTTTCCTGCTAGTCTTCAGGGTTGGAGTGTTTTCTGGTGTAGACCCAGTAAGCTTGCAGCTTGGAGAGGTGATTTTTGGAAAGGATCACGCTTTGTGCATGCCGCTTCCGAGGTTGAGTATGGAAGCCAAAATGAGCAAGCTTCCCTGGTTGGAGCCTGGATCCTCAGGCCAGGCCTGTTACCCTCTGTTTTGTTGTGTTTCGCGCGGTGAGGTTCTTCACTGCCCGGTGTGGCTTGGAGCAGTTGGCGGGCGTGGGCTGGAGTTGGGCGATGGCGGATGGGGGCTGATGGTTTAGGCCGCAATGCTGCCCCTGTCAGCTCCTCTGCTGAAGTTGCCGGCACACTGTTGGCACTAAGTGGATTTTCGTGGAGTGGGGTGTGGATCAAGTGAAGCATTTCAGCCTGGATGGTGGCTGCTGGCCTGGAGAGAAAGGTAAGGTATCATGAGTAAAGGTCCTGTGTGACGTCGTGGGATGGGCTGTCATCATTGGGTTGCAGGCGCTGGCCTCGGCTTCCCAAGAATGTGTCTTCTTCGTGATGGGCTGGCATAAGATGCCTATGGAGCGGATGGCTTTGGCAGTTCAATTGGGTGAGTTGAGGTAGGTAACCTGTGTAGAGTTGCGATCCCGTTGCCCGAGGAATGACACCCAAAGGGTGTCTTGTGGGAAGTAGAGAAGATAGACATGGTGGGGCGTCTGTGCCGGCCTCCTTGGAGGTAGTTGAGTTATGCGAATATCCCCTTTGGCCGCTTTGTTCCCTTGTTTGGCAATGTGTAAAGCGAAAGTGTTTCTCCCGTGGGGGAATGACGCGACCTTCCAGTGTAGCACGCAGGCTTTTCTAACAGCCAGAGGTTTATCTGGAGCAGTCCATTGGTGGGGCAGAGATGGGGGCCCCATTGCCATGCCTGCTGTGCTGCCGTGGACAGCCACTGTTCCCTTTCAGGCTTCCAGGTCCCCTCACATGGCAGAGATCTTCTGTTTAAAGTCTGTCTGTGGTCCTCGGGGACCATGCCTTTGATCACTGTGAGTTACTCGGAAGTGTCACTGTGGCAGTAGGAGAATTTCCAGGATGAATGGGGTGGGATCAGCATCAACGAAGGATACAGGCTTGCGTTCTGTCTTCCCTGGTAAGCAGTGTTCCCGTGTTCTGAAGATATTTGTGGTTTCCAGTAGGGTCGTGTCGCCCTGTGGGCTGGAGGAGGTCCCATAGGACGAGGCTTTCAAGGGTTTGACAGTTTCCTTACAGGTCAGGGCCACGAACATTCAAGATGGGAGCTGCCTGAGACGTGGCTGGGAATGTGGAGTAGTTTCCGCCGTGGGGATCCGACATGGGTCATGGTGGCAGAGGCCCACCACTTCCTGTGGTGGGCATTCCCACGGGTCAATGGAAAGTGATTAGGCCTAGGTGGCGAGAAGTGGCAGGTGGGCCCACGTTCGTTAGCCCCTTGAGTGGTTTCAGGCTGCATCTTGCCAGTAGACAGCTGCCGGTCGGTGTCGGCCCGACCATGGGAGTTCCCTTGCTTCCGGAAGTGCTGCGAGTGACCCCAAATGGCCATCAAATATACTGGTAGCTGACAGAGTCTCGAGGTGCATGTAGATGTCACAGCCAAGGCCAGGAGGCAGGTCTCGTCGAGGCTGTGTGTTTTTCTCAGAAGGCGTGGCTGTGGGAGTGCGTGAGTCCATGGACTATTTCAACAGCCCCTGGGGGTCAAAGTGTGCCTGCGGCCTCTTGAAGCTGCCAGGGGTCTTTCTCCTTTCAGTTGGGGGTCTAACCAGGGTGCTGTGTATAAACTATTTCTTTTATTGTTGGACTCCTCTTCACAGGGCCATAGGGACACACAGAGACCAAGACGCGTATTCAGCGGCACACAGAGAAACCCACAAGCACGTCCGCATGCGCAGTCACAGTCACACACGCCCACACACCTGAACACACACATATAGCCTCTCACACACTGGCCAACGTATGTGCCTAACTTCCTGCAGTCATACTATCAGACATGCAGTCAATTCTCGGTAAGGGATAGAGGTCCTTGGGAAGCAGTTTCAAGCTCAAGGCCAGGTAAATGTTTTTATGGACCATGCGCTCTGAGGACACCGGTCCACTTATGAAGCCTCGGTGATTTCTGTCCACTTCTAAGGTGCAGTTGCTGGGAAAAGCTGGCCGTCGGCAGAAACAAGAAGACCTTCGTGTGCTCTGATGACTGGGGGTGCTAAGAAGACCTGGAAAAAGTGAGGCGGGCCCATGTCCCCGAGCATGGTCGTGGAAAACTCAGGACGGTAGGTATTCAAGCACACCAACATGTGCCATTAGGTATTAGGTTTTCCTCAGACGGGCCCAATGGCTGCAAGAGTGGATTGATTGTTTCTCTTGCTGAGTGGCCTGAGGGCTGTGGATTCTCCAGGGTTTTGGGGTAGCCCAGGCTTATGGCTCCTGTACAGAGCCCCGTGCACACCCCGGTTGTGTTCCGCAGCATCCCAACATGTGCTTGGATCGATGATGACACCCTTGCATGCATTCCTTGGAAAATCTGAACCTAATGAGTGGGAAAACTCTACCGTCTCCTCATCGAAACTGAGGTTCAGCACGTTTCCTCTCTCAGGGGGAGAGGACAGTTAGGAATGAAGGCCAGCGTCCCCTGCCGACATGCATGCAAACACCACCAAGGACTCCAGTACTGGAGGGGCTCTTGTCTGAGTGTTGACCGTGTCTGCACATAAGCTGTGTTATCTGTGAATCCCGGGTCCCTGCTGAATGGCTGTTGAGGGAATGCGAGGGGGCAGGCTCTCCTGCTGGTCTTAAGAGTCGGAGTGTGTGCTGGTCTAGGCCCACTTAGCTTGCAGTTGGGAGGTGAGTTTTGGTCAGGATCACGCTTCGTGCATGCCATTTTTGGGGTTGATTCTTGAAGCCAAAATGAGCAAGCGTCCATGGTTGGTGCCTGGAACCTCAGGCCTGGCCTGTGGCCCTCCCTGTTCTTGCGTTTTTCATGGCGAGGTTCTTGAGTGCCTAGTGAGGCTGGAGCAATGGGCGGGGGTTAGCTCGCTTGGGCAGCGGCGGAAAGGGGCTGATGGATTAGGCCTCGCTGCTGCCCTTGTTTGCTTCTCTACTTTAACTCGCGGCACAGTGTTGATGCCAAGTTGGTCATCGTGGAGTGGGGAGAGGAACAAGTGCTGAATTTAAACCTGCGTGGATCACTGATGTCCCACACAGGAAGGTAAGGGAAGATGAGGACATGTCCTTTGTGATGTCGTGGAATAGGCTATCATAATTGGGTTGCAGGTGCTGACCTCGGCTTCCCAAGGATGTGTCATGTTCGTGATTGGCTGGCATCAGCTGCCTATGGAGGGCATGGCTTTGGCACTTGAAGTGGATGAGGTGAGGTAGGTAACCTGTGTAGAGTTGCGATCCCATTGCCAGAGGAAAGACACCCAAAGGGTGTCTTGAGAGACGTAAAGAAGATCGACATGGTGACACGTCTGTTCCGGCCTCCTTGGAGGATGTTTAGTTATGCGAACATTCCCTTTGGCCGCTTTGTTCCCTTGTTTGGGAATGTGTAAAGCGAAAGTGCTTCTCCCGGGGGGGATGACTCGGCTGTCGAACAGCTAGAGGTTTATCTGGAGCAGTCCGTTAGCGGGACAGAGTTGGGGGCACGGTTGTGACACCTGGTGCACTGACGTGGACAGCCACTGTGCCCTTTCAAGCTTCCAGGTCCCCTCGTGTGGCAAAGGTTTTCCGTTGAAAGTCTGTCTGTGGTCCTCGGGGACAGTGTCTTTGATCACTGTTAGTTCCTCGGTAGTGTCGCTGTGGCAGTGGAGAATTAGCAGGATGCATGGGGTGGAGTGGGCATCATCAAAGCAGACAGGCTTGCGTTGTGTCTTCCCTGCTGTTCAGTGTCTCCGTGTTCGCATGATGTCTGTGGCTTCAAGTCGAGTCGAGTCGCCCTGCAGGCAGGAGCAGGGCACTTAGGACAAGGCTGTGTAGCGTTTGAGCGTTTCCTCAGTGGTCAGAGCCGCAAACCCTACCAGTTGGAAGCTTGCCTATACTTGGCCGGGAAGGTGGCCTAATATCCGCTGTGGGGTTCCAACCTGTGTCATGGTTGCTGAAGCCAAACTTCCCATTGACGGCATATCCACGGGGTCATGGAAAGTGATTTGGTCTAGTTGGCGAGATGAGGCATTTGGTCAGAATTCGGTTAACCCCTTTAGAAGTGCCTGGCTGCATCTTGCCTTTCGGCAACTGCAGTTCGGTGTCAGCCCGCCCATGGGAGGTTACCTTGCTACCGGGAGAACTGGAAGTGACCCCAAGGGCACATCAGATATGGTGGTAGGTGGCAGGATCTCCAGGTCCACATAGGTTTGACACCCACGGCCGGGAGGGAGGTCCCGTCCAGTCTTTGTGCTTTGGTCAGAAGGCGTGGCTGTGGGAGAGTGGGAGTCTGTGTCCTATATCGACAGCCCTGGGGGTCAAAGTTTGCATGTGGCCTCATGAAACTGACAGGGGACTTTCTCCTTTCAGTTGGGGGTCCAACCAGTGTGCTGTGTATAAACTATGACGTTTACTGTTAGAGGCATCTGCAACAGGCCACAGGGATACCCAGAGACCAAGACGCGTATTTAGTGGCACCACAGGAATCCACAAACGCATCCTCCTGCACAGTCAGAGTCGCACACACCCACACGTGTGAATACACACATACAGCGTCTCACACACCGACCAACGTACGTGCGTAACTTCCTTCAGTCGTGCTGTGAGACACACGATCAGTTTTCGGTAAGGGATAGTGGTACTTGGGAAGCAGGTTCCAGGCTCACGCCCGGGTTATGTGTTCATAAGAATCATGTTCTCTGAGGAACCAGGAGCAATTCAGAAACCTGCGTGATTTCTGTCCACTTCTCAGGTGCAGTTGCAGGGTAAGGCTGACTGTCGGCAAAGAGAAGAAGACCTTCGCGTTGTCTGATGACTGGATGTGCTAAGGAGAACTGGACAAAGGGGGACGGGCGCACGTTGCCGAGCGTGGCTGTGGATATCTCTGGATGGTAGGCATTCACCCATACTAAGATGTGCCAGTGGATATTAGGTTTTCCACAGATGGGCCCAGTGGTTGCAAGAGTGGATTGATTGTTGGTCTTGCTGAGTGGCCTGAGGACTGTGGATTCCCCAGGCAGTTGGAGTACTTCCAGGTCATGGCTCCTCTGCAGAGCCACACAGCCTTCCCTTTTGTGTTCTGCAGCATCCCAGCATGTGCTTGGATCGATGATGACACCCTTGTATGCATTCCTTGGAAAATCTGAACAAAATGAGTGAGAACGCTCTACCGTCTCCTCATCGAAACTGAGGTCCAGCACCTTTCCTCTCTCGGGGGTACGGGAGAGTTAGGAGTGAGGGCCAACGTCCCCTGCTGACAGGCATGCAAACACCACTAAGGGCTCCAGCATTGGAGGGGCTCCTGTCTGAGGGTCGACCATATCTGCCCATAAGCTTGGTCATCTATGAATCCCCAGTCCCTGCTAAAAGGCCATTGAGGTAATGCAAGAGGGCAGGTTTTCCTGCTAGTCTTCAGGGTTGGAGTGTTTTCTGGTGTAGACCCAGTAAGCTTGCAGCTTGGAGAGGTGATTTTTGGAAAGGATCACGCTTTGTGCATGCCGCTTCCGAGGTTGAGTATGGAAGCCAAAATGAGCAAGCTTCCCTGGTTGGAGCCTGGATCCTCAGGCCAGGCCTGTTACCCTCTGTTTTGTTGTGTTTCGCGCGGTGAGGTTCTTCACTGCCCGGTGTGGCTTGGAGCAGTTGGCGGGCGTGGGCTGGAGTTGGGCGATGGCGGATGGGGGCTGATGGTTTAGGCCGCAATGCTGCCCCTGTCAGCTCCTCTGCTGAAGTTGCCGGCACACTGTTGGCGCTAAGTGGATTTTCGTGGAGTGGGGTGTGGATCAAGTGAAGCATTTCAGCCTGGATGGTGGCTGCTGGCCTGGAGAGAAAGGTAAGGTATCATGAGTAAAGGTCCTGTGTGACGTCGTGGGATGGGCTGTCATCATTGGGTTGCAGGCGCTGGCCTCGGCTTCCCAAGAATGTGTCTTCTTCGTGATGGGCTGGCATAAGATGCCTATGGAGCGGATGGCTTTGGCAGTTCAATTGGGTGAGTTGAGGTAGGTAACCTGTGTAGAGTTGCGATCCCGTTGCCCGAGGAATGACACCCAAAGGGTGTCTTGTGGGAAGTAGAGAAGATAGACATGGTGGGGCGTCTGTGCCGGCCTCCTTGGAGGTAGTTGAGTTATGCGAATATCCCCTTTGGCCGCTTTGTTCCCTTGTTTGGCAATGTGTAAAGCGAAAGTGTTTCTCCCGTGGGGGAATGACGCGACCTTCCAGTGTAGCACGCAGGCTTTTCTAACAGCCAGAGGTTTATCTGGAGCAGTCCATTGGTGGGGCAGAGATGGGGGCCCCATTGCCATGCCTGCTGTGCTGCCGTGGACAGCCACTGTTCCCTTTCAGGCTTCCAGGTCCCCTCACATGGCAGAGATCTTCTGTTTAAAGTCTGTCTGTGGTCCTTGGGGACCATGCCTTTGATCACTGTGAGTTACTCGGAAGTGTCACTGTGGCAGTAGGAGAATTTCCAGGATGAATGGGGTGGGATCAGCATCAACGAAGGATACAGGCTTGCGTTCTGTCTTCCCTGGTAAGCAGTGTTCCCGTGTTCTGAAGATATTTGTGGTTTCCAGTAGGGTCGTGTCGCCCTGTGGGCTGGAGGAGGTCCCATAGGACGAGGCTTTCAAGGGTTTGACAGTTTCCTTACAGGTCAGGGCCACGAACATTCAAGATGGGAGCTGCCTGAGACGTGGCTGGGAATGTGGAGTAGTTTCCGCCGTGGGGATCCGACATGGGTCATGGTGGCAGAGGCCCACCACTTCCTGTGGTGGGCATTCCCACGGGTCAATGGAAAGTGATTAGGCCTAGGTGGCGAGAAGTGGCAGGTGGGCCCACGTTCGTTAGCCCCTTGAGTGGTTTCAGGCTGCATCTTGCCAGTAGACAGCTGCCGGTCGGTGTCGGCCCGACCATGGGAGTTCCCTTGCTTCCGGAAGTGCTGCGAGTGACCCCAAATGGCCATCAAATATACTGGTAGCTGACAGAGTCTCGAGGTGCATGTAGATGTCACAGCCAAGGCCAGGAGGCAGGTCTCGTCGAGGCTGTGTGTTTTTCTCAGAAGGCGTGGCTGTGGGAGTGCGTGAGTCCATGGACTATTTCAACAGCCCCTGGGGGTCAAAGTGTGCCTGCGGCCTCTTGAAGCTGCCAGGGGTCTTTCTCCTTTCAGTTGGGGGTCTAACCAGGGTGCTGTGTATAAACTATTTCTTTTATTGTTGGACTCCTCTTCACAGGGCCATAGGGACACACAGAGACCAAGACGCGTATTCAGCGGCACACAGAGAAACCCACAAGCACGTCCGCATGCGCAGTCACAGTCACACACGCCCACACACCTGAACACACACATATAGCCTCTCACACACTGGCCAACGTATGTGCCTAACTTCCTGCAGTCATACTATCAGACATGCAGTCAATTCTCGGTAAGGGATAGAGGTCCTTGGGAAGCAGTTTCAAGCTCAAGGCCAGGTAAATGTTTTTATGGACCATGCGCTCTGAGGACACCGGTCCACTTATGAAGCCTCGGTGATTTCTGTCCACTTCTAAGGTGCAGTTGCTGGGAAAAGCTGGCCGTCGGCAGAAACAAGAAGACCTTCGTGTGCTCTGATGACTGGGGGTGCTAAGAAGACCTGGAAAAAGTGAGGCGGGCCCATGTCCCCGAGCATGGTCGTGGAAAACTCAGGACGGTAGGTATTCAAGCACACCAACATGTGCCATTAGGTATTAGGTTTTCCTCAGACGGGCCCAATGGCTGCAAGAGTGGATTGATTGTTTCTCTTGCTGAGTGGCCTGAGGGCTGTGGATTCTCCAGGGTTTTGGGGTAGCCCAGGCTTATGGCTCCTGTACAGAGCCCCGTGCACACCCCGGTTGTGTTCCGCAGCATCCCAACATGTGCTTGGATCGATGATGACACCCTTGCATGCATTCCTTGGAAAATCTGAACCTAATGAGTGGGAAAACTCTACCGTCTCCTCATCGAAACTGAGGTTCAGCACGTTTCCTCTCTCAGGGGGAGAGGACAGTTAGGAATGAAGGCCAGCGTCCCCTGCCGACATGCATGCAAACACCACCAAGGACTCCAGTACTGGAGGGGCTCTTGTCTGAGTGTTGACCGTGTCTGCACATAAGCTGTGTTATCTGTGAATCCCGGGTCCCTGCTGAATGGCTGTTGAGGGAATGCGAGGGGGCAGGCTCTCCTGCTGGTCTTAAGAGTCGGAGTGTGTGCTGGTCTAGGCCCACTTAGCTTGCAGTTGGGAGGTGAGTTTTGGTCAGGATCACGCTTCGTGCATGCCATTTTTGGGGTTGATTCTTGAAGCCAAAATGAGCAAGCGTCCATGGTTGGTGCCTGGAACCTCAGGCCTGGCCTGTGGCCCTCCCTGTTCTTGCGTTTTTCACGGCGAGGTTCTTGAGTGCCTAGTGAGGCTGGAGCAATGGGCGGGGGTTAGCTCGCTTGGGCAGCGGCGGAAAGGGGCTGATGGATTAGGCCTCGCTGCTGCCCTTGTTTGCTTCTCTACTTTAACTCGTGGCACAGTGTTGATGCCAAGTTGGTCATCGTGGAGTGGGGAGAGGAACAAGTGCTGAATTTAAACCTGCGTGGATCACTGATGTCCCACACAGGAAGGTAAGGGAAGATGAGGACATGTCCTTTGTGATGTCGTGGAATAGGCTATCATAATTGGGTTGCAGGTGCTGACCTCGGCTTCCCAAGGATGTGTCATGTTCGTGATTGGCTGGCATCAGCTGCCTATGGAGGGCATGGCTTTGGCACTTGAAGTGGATGAGGTGAGGTAGGTAACCTGTGTAGAGTTGCGATCCCATTGCCAGAGGAAAGACACCCAAAGGGTGTCTTGAGAGACGTAAAGAAGATCGACATGGTGACACGTCTGTTCCGGCCTCCTTGGAGGATGTTTAGTTATGCGAACATTCCCTTTGGCCGCTTTGTTCCCTTGTTTGGGAATGTGTAAAGCGAAAGTGCTTCTCCCGGGGGGGATGACTCGGCTGTCGAACAGCTAGAGGTTTATCTGGAGCAGTCCGTTAGCGGGACAGAGTTGGGGGCACGGTTGTGACACCTGGTGCACTGACGTGGACAGCCACTGTGCCCTTTCAAGCTTCCAGGTCCCCTCGTGTGGCAAAGGTTTTCCGTTGAAAGTCTGTCTGTGGTCCTCGGGGACAGTGTCTTTGATCACTGTTAGTTCCTCGGTAGTGTCGCTGTGGCAGTGGAGAATTAGCAGGATGCATGGGGTGGAGTGGGCATCATCAAAGCAGACAGGCTTGCGTTGTGTCTTCCCTGCTGTTCAGTGTCTCCGTGTTCGCATGATGTCTGTGGCTTCAAGTCGAGTCGAGTCGCCCTGCAGGCAGGAGCAGGGCACTTAGGACAAGGCTGTGTAGCGTTTGAGCGTTTCCTCAGTGGTCAGAGCCGCAAACCCTACCAGTTGGAAGCTTGCCTATACTTGGCCGGGAAGGTGGCCTAATATCCGCTGTGGGGTTCCAACCTGTGTCATGGTTGCTGAAGCCAAACTTCCCATTGACGGCATATCCACGGGGTCATGGAAAGTGATTTGGTCTAGTTGGCGAGATGAGGCATTTGGTCAGAATTCGGTTAACCCCTTTAGAAGTGCCTGGCTGCATCTTGCCTTTCGGCAACTGCAGTTCGGTGTCAGCCCGCCCATGGGAGGTTACCTTGCTACCGGGAGAACTGGAAGTGACCCCAAGGGCACATCAGATATGGTGGTAGGTGGCAGGATCTCCAGGTCCACATAGGTTTGACACCCACGGCCGGGAGGGAGGTCCCGTCCAGTCTTTGTGCTTTGGTCAGAAGTTGTGGCTGTGGGAGAGCGGGAGTCTGTGGCCTATTTCGACAGCCCTGGGGGTCAAAGTTTGCATGCAGCCTCATGAAACTGACAGGGGTCTTTCTCCTTTCAGTTGGGGTTCCAACCAGCGTGCTGTGTATAAACTATGACGTTTAATGTTAGAGGCATCTGCAAAGGGCTACAGGGACACCCAGAGACCAAGACGCGTATTTAGTGGCACCACAGGAATCCACAAACGCATCCTTGTGCACAGTCACAGTCACAGATGCCCACACGTTTGAATACACACATCCAGCGTCTCACACACCGACCAACGTACGTGCGTAACTTGTTCAGTCGTGCTGTGAGATGCACAATCAGTTTTCGGTCGGGGATAGTGGTACTTGGGAAGCAGGTTCCAGGCTCACGCCCAGGTTATGTGTTCATAAGAATCATGTTCTCTGAGGACCCTTGTGCAATTCAGAAACCTGCGTGATTTCTGTCCACTTCTCAGGTGCAGTTGCAGGGTAAGTCTGGCTGTTGGCAAAGAGAAAAAGACCTTCGCGTTGTCTTATGACTGGATGTGCTAAGGAGAACTGGAAAAAGTGGGGCGGGTGCACGTTGCCGAGCGTGGCTGTGGATATCTCAGGACGGTAGGCATTCACCCATACTAAGATGTGCCAGTGGATATTAGGTTTTCCACAGAAGGGCCCAATGGTTGCAAGAGTGGATTGATTGTTGGTCTTGCTGAGTGGCCTGAGGACTGTGGATTCCCCAGGCAGTTGGAGTACTTCCAGGTCATGTTTCCTCTGCAGAGCCACACAGCCGTCCCTTTTGTGTTCTGCAGCGTCCCAGCATGTGCTTGGATCGATGATGACACCCTTGTATGCATTCCTCGGAAAATCTGAACAAAATGAGTGAGAACGCTCTACCGTCTCCTCATCGAAACTGTGGTCCAGCACCTTTCCTCTCTCGGGGGTACGGGAGAGTTAGGAGTGAGGGCCAACGTCCCCTGCTGACAGGCATGCAAACACCACTAAGGGCTCCAGCATTGGAGGGGCTCCTGTCTGAAGGTCGACCATATCTGCCCATAAGCTGGGTCATCTATGAATCCCCAGTCCCTGCTAAAAGGCCATTGAGGGAATGCAAGAGGGCAGGCTTTCCTGCTAGTCTTCAGGGTTGGAGTGTTTTCTGGTATAGACCCAGTAAGCTTGCAGCGTGGAGAGGTGATTTTTGGACAGTATCACGCTTTGTGCATGCCGCTTCCGAGGTTGATTATTGAAGCCAAAATGAGCAAGCTTCCCTGGTTGGAGCCTGGATCCTCAGGCCAGGCCTGTGGCCTTCTCTGTTGTTGTGTTTCACGTGGTGAGGTTCTTGACTGCCCGGTGTGGCTGGAGCAGTGGGCGGGCGTGGGCTGGATTTGGGCGATGGCAGAAGGGGGCTGATGGTTTAGGCCTCAGTGCTGCCCCTGTCAGCTCCTCTGCTGAAGTTGCTGGCACACTGTTGGCGCTAAGTGGATCTTCGTGGAGTGGGGTGTGGATCGAGTGAAGCATTTCAGCCTGGGTGGTGGCTGCTGGCCTGGAGAGAAAGGTAAGGTATCATGAGGAAATGTGCTGTGTTACGTCATGGGATGGGCTGTCATCATTGGGTTGCAGGCGCTACCCTCGGCTTCCCAAGAATGTGTCTTCTTCGTGATGGGCTGGCATAAGCCGCCTATGGAGAGGATGGCTTTGCAGTTCAAGTGGGTGACTTGAGGTAGGTAACCTGTGTAGAGTTGCGATCCCGTTGCCCGAGGAATGACACCCAAGGGTGTCTTGCGGGAAGTAGAGAAGAGCGACATGGTGAGGCGTCTGTGCCGGCCTCGTTGGAGGTAGTTGAGTTATGCGAATATCCCCTTTGGCCGCTTTGTTCCCTTGTTTGGCAATGTGTAAATCCGAAGTGTTTCTCCTGTGGGGGAATGACGTGACCGGCCAGTGTAGCACGCAGGCCTTTTGAACAGCCAGAGGTTTATCTGGAGCAGTCCATTGGTGGGGCAGAGATGGGGGCCCCATTGCCATGCCTGCTGTGCTGCCGTGGACAGCCACTGTTCCCTTTCAGGCTTCCAAATCACCTCGCATGGCACAGGTCTTCCATTGAAAGTCTGTCTGTGGTCCTCAGGGACCATGCCTTTGATCACTGTGAGTTACTCGGTAGTGTCACTGTGGCAGTGGAGAATTTCCAGGATGCATGGGGTGGGATCAGCATCAACGAAGCAGACAGGCTTGCGGTCTGTCTTCCCTGGTGTTCAGTGTTCCCGTGTTCGGAAGATGTTTGTGGTTTCCAGTAGGGCCGTGTCGCCCTGTGGGCTGGAAGAGGGCCCGTAGGATGAGGCTTTCAAGGATTTGAACGTTTCCTTAGGGCTCAGGGCCGAGAACATTCAAGATGGGAGCTGCCTGAGACGTGGCTGGGAATGTGGAGTAGTTTCCGCTGTGGGGATCCGACATGGGTCATGGTGGCTGAAGCCCACCACTTCCTGTGGTGGGCATTCCCACGAGTCAATGGAAAGTGATTAGGCCTTGTTGGTAAGAAGTGGCACGAGGGCCCACGTTCGTTAGCCCCTTGAGTGGTTTCAGGCTGCATCTTGGCAGTAGACAGCTGCCGGTCGGTGTCGGCCTGACCATGGGAGTTCCCTTGCTTCCGGAAGTGCTGCGAGTGATCCCAAATGTCCATCAGATATACTGGTAGCTGACAGAGTCTCGAGGTGCATGTCGATGTCACAGCCAAGGCCCGGAGGCAGGTCTCGTCGAGTCTTTGTGTTTTGGTAAGAAGGCGTGGCTGTGGGAGACTGGGAGTTCGTGGACCCATTCAACAGCCCCTAGGGGTCAAATTGTGCTAGCGGCCTCTTGAAGCTGACAGAGGTCTTTCTCCTTTCCGTTGGGGGTCTAACCAGGGTGCTGTGTATAAACTATTTCTTTTATTGTTGGACTCCGCTTCACAGGGCCATAGGGACACACAGAGACCAAGATGCGTATTCACCGGCACACAGAGAAACCCACAAGCATGTCCGCATGCGCACTCACAGTCACACACTCCCACACGCGAGAACGCATACATATAGCCTCTCACACACTGGCCAACGTATGTGCGTAACTTCCTGCATTCATACTATCAGACATGCAGTCAATTCTCGGTAAGGGATAGAGGTCCTTGGGAAGCAGTTTCAAGCCAAGGCCAGGTAAATATTTTTATGGATCATGTCCTCTGAGGACACCGGTCCACTTATGAAGCCTCTGTGATTTCTGTCCACTTCTCAGGTGCAGTTGCTGGGAAAGGCTGGCCGTCGGCACAAACAAGAAGACCTTCGTGTGCTCTTATGACTGGAGGTGCTAAGAAGAACTGGAAAAAGTGAGGCGGGCCCATGTCCCCGAGCATGGTCGTGGAAAACTCAGGACGGTAGGTATTCAAGCACCCAAAGATGTGCCATTAGATATTAGGTTTTCCTCAGACAGGCCCAATGGCTGCAAGAGTGGATTGATTGTTCCTCTTGCTGAGTGGCCTGAGGGCTGTGGATTCTCCAGGGTTTTGGGGTAGCCCAGGCTCATGGCTCCTGTACAGAGCCCCGTGCACACCCCGGTTGTGTTCCACAGCGTCTCAACATGTGCTTGGATCGATGATGACACCCTTGCATGCATTCCTTGGAAAATCTGAAAGAAATGAGTGAGAACACTCTACCGTCTCCTCATCGAAACTGAGGTTCAGCACGTTTCCTCTCTCAGGGGGAGAGGACAGTTAGGAATGAGGGCCAGCGTCTCCCGCCGACATGCATGCAAACACCACCAAGGACTCCAGTATTGGAGGGGCTCCTTTCTGAGGGTTGACCATGTCTGTACATAAGCTGTGTTATCTGTGAATCCCGGGTCCCTGCTGAATGGCTGTTGAGAGAATGCGAAGGGGCAGGCTCTCCTGCTGGTCTTAAGAGTCGGAGTGTGTGCTGGTCCAGGCCCAGTTAGCTTGCAGTTGGGAGGTGAGTTTTGGCCAGGATCACGCTTCGTGCATGCCATTTTGGGGGTTAATTCTGGAAGCCAAAATGAGCAAGCGTCCATGGTTGGTGCCTGGAACCTCAGGCCAGGCCTCTGGCCCTCCCTTTTTTGCGTTTTTCGCGGTGAGTTTCTTGAGTGCCTAGTGAGGCTGGAGCAATGGGCGGGGGTGAGCTCGCTTGGGCATCGGCGGAAAGGGGCTGATGGATTAGGCCTCGCTCCTGCCCTTGTTTGCTTCTCTACTTTAACTCCCGGCACAGTGTTGATGCCAAGTGGGTCATCGTGGAGTGGGGAGAGGAACAAGTGCTGAATTTAAACCTGCGTGGATCACTGATGGCCCGCACAGGAAGGTAAGGGAAGATGAGGACATGTCCTTTGTGATGTCGTGGAATAGGCCATCATAATTGGGTTGCAGATGCTGGCTTCGGCTTCCCAAGGATGTGTCATGTTCGTGATTGGCTGGCATCAGCTGCCTATGTAGGGGATGGCTCTGGCAGTTGAAGTGGATGAGGTGAGGTAGATAACCTGTGTAGAGTTGCGATCCCGTTGCCAGAGGAAAGACACCCAAAGGGTGTCTTGCGAGACGTAAAGATGATCGACATGGTGACGCGTCTCTGCCGGCATCCTTGGAGGATGGTTAGTCATGCGAACATCACTTTGGCCGCTTTGTCACTTGTTTGGGAATGTGTAATGCGAAAGTGCTTCTCCCGGGAGGCCATGACTCGGCTTGGAAACCGCCAGAGGTGTATCTGGAGCAGTCTGTTGGCGGGACAGAAGTGGGGGCACTGTTTCCACGCCAGGTGCACTGACGTGGAGAGCCACTGTGCCATTTCAAGCTTCCAGGTCCCCTCGTGTGGCAAAGGTTTTCCGTTGAAAAGTCTGTCTGTGGTCCTCGTGGACAGTGCCTTTGATCACTGTGAGCTCCTCGGTAGTGTCGCTGTGGCAGTGGAGAATTGCCAGGATTCATGGGGTGCGGTGGGCATTATCAAAGCAGACAGGCTTGCGGTGTGTCTTCCCTGCTGTTCAGTGTCTCTGTGTTCGCATATTGTCTGTGGCTTCAAGTCGAGTCGAGTCACCCTGCAGGCAGGAGGAGGGCACGTAGAGCAAAGCTGTGTAGGGTTTTAGCATTTCCTCAGTAGTCAGGGCCGCTAACCCTACCAGTTGGAAGCTTGCCTATACGTGGCCGGGAAGGTGGCCTAATGTCCGCTGTCGGGTTCCAACCTGTGTCAGGGTTGCTGAAGCCAAACTCTTCCCATTGAGAGCATTCCCAAGTGGTCATGGAAAGTGACTTGGTCTAGTTGGAGAGATGAGGCACTTGGGCCGAAGTCCGTTAACCCCTTGAGAAGTGCCAGGCTTAATCTTGCCTGTCGGCAACTGCAGGTCGGTGTCAGCCTGCCCATGGGAGGTTACCTTGCTTCCGGGAGCACTGGGAGTGACCCCAAGGGCACATCAGATGTGGTGCTAGGTGGCAGGATCTCCAGGTCAACATAGGTGTGACATGCACGGCCGGGAGGGAGGTCTCGTCCAGTCTTTGTGCTTTAGTCAGAAGGCGTGGCTGTGGGAGAGTGGGAGTCTGTGTCCTATATCGACAGCCCTGGGGGTCAAAGTTTGCATGTGGCCTCATGAAACTGACAGGGGACTTTCTCCTTTCAGTTGGGGGTCCAACCAGTGTGCCGTGTATAAACTATGACGTTTACTGTTAGAGGCATCTGCAACAGGCCACAGGGATACCCAGAGACCAAGACGCGTATTTAGTGGCACCACAGGAATCCACAAACGCATCCTCCTGCACAGTCAGAGTCGCACACACCCACACGTGTGAATACACACATCCAGCGTCTCACACACCGACCAACGTACGTGCGTAACTTCCTTCAGTCGTGCTGTGAGACACACGATCAGTTTTCGGTAAGGGATAGTGGTACTTGGGAAGCAGGTTCCAGGCTCACGCCCGGGTTATGTGTTCATAAGAATCATGTTCTCTGAGGAACCAGGAGCAATTCAGAAACCTGCGTGATTTCTGTCCACTTCTCAGGTGCAGTTGCAGGGTAAGGCTGACTGTCGGCAAAGAGAAGAAGACCTTCGCGTTGTCTGATGACTGGATGTGCTAAGGAGAACTGGACAAAGGGGGACGGGCGCACGTTGCCGAGCGTGGCTGTGGATATCTCTGGATGGTAGGCATTCACCCATACTAAGATGTGCCAGTGGATATTAGGTTTTCCACAGATGGGCCCAGTGGTTGCAAGAGTGGATTGATTGTTGGTCTTGCTGAGTGGCCTGAGGACTGTGGATTCCCCAGGCAGTTGGAGTACTTCCAGGTCATGGCTCCTCTGCAGAGCCACACAGCCTTCCCTTTTGTGTTCTGCAGCATCCCAGCATGTGCTTGGATCGATGATGACACCCTTGTATGCATTCCTTGGAAAATCTGAACAAAATGAGTGAGAACGCTCTACCGTCTCCTCATCGAAACTGAGGTCCAGCACCTTTCCTCTCTCGGGGGTACGGGAGAGTTAGGAGTGAGGGCCAACGTCCCCTGCTGACAGGCATGCAAACACCACTAAGGGCTCCAGCATTGGAGGGGCTCCTGTCTGAGGGTCGACCATATCTGCCCATAAGCTTGGTCATCTATGAATCCCCAGTCCCTGCTAAAAGGCCATTGAGGTAATGCAAGAGGGCAGGTTTTCCTGCTAGTCTTCAGGGTTGGAGTGTTTTCTGGTGTAGACCCAGTAAGCTTGCAGCTTGGAGAGGTGATTTTTGGAAAGGATCACGCTTTGTGCATGCCGCTTCCGAGGTTGAGTATGGAAGCCAAAATGAGCAAGCTTCCCTGGTTGGAGCCTGGATCCTCAGGCCAGGCCTGTTACCCTCTGTTTTGTTGTGTTTCGCGCGGTGAGGTTCTTCACTGCCCGGTGTGGCTTGGAGCAGTTGGCGGGCGTGGGCTGGAGTTGGGCGATGGCGGATGGGGGCTGATGGTTTAGGCCGCAATGCTGCCCCTGTCAGCTCCTCTGCTGAAGTTGCCGGCACACTGTTGGCGCTAAGTGGATTTTCGTGGAGTGGGGTGTGGATCAAGTGAAGCATTTCAGCCTGGATGGTGGCTGCTGGCCTGGAGAGAAAGGTAAGGTATCATGAGTAAAGGTCCTGTGTGACGTCGTGGGATGGGCTGTCATCATTGGGTTGCAGGCGCTGGCCTCGGCTTCCCAAGAATGTGTCTTCTTCGTGATGGGCTGGCATAAGATGCCTATGGAGCGGATGGCTTTGGCAGTTCAATTGGGTGAGTTGAGGTAGGTAACCTGTGTAGAGTTGCGATCCCGTTGCCCGAGGAATGACACCCAAAGGGTGTCTTGTGGGAAGTAGAGAAGATAGACATGGTGGGGCGTCTGTGCCGGCCTCCTTGGAGGTAGTTGAGTTATGCGAATATCCCCTTTGGCCGCTTTGTTCCCTTGTTTGGCAATGTGTAAAGCGAAAGTGTTTCTCCCGTGGGGGAATGACGCGACCTTCCAGTGTAGCACGCAGGCTTTTCTAACAGCCAGAGGTTTATCTGGAGCAGTCCATTGGTGGGGCAGAGATGGGGGCCCCATTGCCATGCCTGCTGTGCTGCCGTGGACAGCCACTGTTCCCTTTCAGGCTTCCAGGTCCCCTCACATGGCAGAGATCTTCTGTTTAAAGTCTGTCTGTGGTCCTCGGGGACCATGCCTTTGATCACTGTGAGTTACTCGGAAGTGTCACTGTGGCAGTAGGAGAATTTCCAGGATGAATGGGGTGGGATCAGCATCAACGAAGGATACAGGCTTGCGTTCTGTCTTCCCTGGTAAGCAGTGTTCCCGTGTTCTGAAGATATTTGTGGTTTCCAGTAGGGTCGTGTCGCCCTGTGGGCTGGAGGAGGTCCCATAGGACGAGGCTTTCAAGGGTTTGACAGTTTCCTTACAGGTCAGGGCCACGAACATTCAAGATGGGAGCTGCCTGAGACGTGGCTGGGAATGTGGAGTAGTTTCCGCCGTGGGGATCCGACATGGGTCATGGTGGCAGAGGCCCACCACTTCCTGTGGTGGGCATTCCCACGGGTCAATGGAAAGTGATTAGGCCTAGGTGGCGAGAAGTGGCAGGTGGGCCCACGTTCGTTAGCCCCTTGAGTGGTTTCAGGCTGCATCTTGCCAGTAGACAGCTGCCGGTCGGTGTCGGCCCGACCATGGGAGTTCCCTTGCTTCCGGAAGTGCTGCGAGTGACCCCAAATGGCCATCAAATATACTGGTAGCTGACAGAGTCTCGAGGTGCATGTAGATGTCACAGCCAAGGCCAGGAGGCAGGTCTCGTCGAGGCTGTGTGTTTTTCTCAGAAGGCGTGGCTGTGGGAGTGCGTGAGTCCATGGACTATTTCAACAGCCCCTGGGGGTCAAAGTGTGCCTGCGGCCTCTTGAAGCTGCCAGGGGTCTTTCTCCTTTCAGTTGGGGGTCTAACCAGGGTGCTGTGTATAAACTATTTCTTTTATTGTTGGACTCCTCTTCACAGGGCCATAGGGACACACAGAGACCAAGACGCGTATTCAGCGGCACACAGAGAAACCCACAAGCACGTCCGCATGCGCAGTCACAGTCACACACGCCCACACACCTGAACACACACATATAGCCTCTCACACACTGGCCAACGTATGTGCCTAACTTCCTGCAGTCATACTATCAGACATGCAGTCAATTCTCGGTAAGGGATAGAGGTCCTTGGGAAGCAGTTTCAAGCTCAAGGCCAGGTAAATGTTTTTATGGACCATGCGCTCTGAGGACACCGGTCCACTTATGAAGCCTCGGTGATTTCTGTCCACTTCTAAGGTGCAGTTGCTGGGAAAAGCTGGCCGTCGGCAGAAACAAGAAGACCTTCGTGTGCTCTGATGACTGGGGGTGCTAAGAAGACCTGGAAAAAGTGAGGCGGGCCCATGTCCCCGAGCATGGTCGTGGAAAACTCAGGACGGTAGGTATTCAAGCACACCAACATGTGCCATTAGGTATTAGGTTTTCCTCAGACGGGCCCAATGGCTGCAAGAGTGGATTGATTGTTTCTCTTGCTGAGTGGCCTGAGGGCTGTGGATTCTCCAGGGTTTTGGGGTAGCCCAGGCTTATGGCTCCTGTACAGAGCCCCGTGCACACCCCGGTTGTGTTCCGCAGCATCCCAACATGTGCTTGGATCGATGATGACACCCTTGCATGCATTCCTTGGAAAATCTGAACCTAATGAGTGGGAAAACTCTACCGTCTCCTCATCGAAACTGAGGTTCAGCACGTTTCCTCTCTCAGGGGGAGAGGACAGTTAGGAATGAAGGCCAGCGTCCCCTGCCGACATGCATGCAAACACCACCAAGGACTCCAGTACTGGAGGGGCTCTTGTCTGAGTGTTGACCGTGTCTGCACATAAGCTGTGTTATCTATGAATCCCGGGTCCCTGCTGAATGGCTGTTGAGGGAATGCGAGGGGGCAGGCTCTCCTGCTGGTCTTAAGAGTCGGAGTGTGTGCTGGTCTAGGCCCACTTAGCTTGCAGTTGGGAGGTGAGTTTTGGTCAGGATCACGCTTCGTGCATGCCATTTTTGGGGTTGATTCTTGAAGCCAAAATGAGCAAGCGTCCATGGTTGGTGCCTGGAACCTCAGGCCTGGCCTGTGGCCCTCCCTGTTCTTGCGTTTTTCACGGCGAGGTTCTTGAGTGCCTAGTGAGGCTGGAGCAATGGGCGGGGGTTAGCTCGCTTGGGCAGCGGCGGAAAGGGGCTGATGGATTAGGCCTCGCTGCTGCCCTTGTTTGCTTCTCTACTTTAACTCGCGGCACAGTGTTGATGCCAAGTTGGTCATCGTGGAGTGGGGAGAGGAACAAGTGCTGAATTTAAACCTGCGTGGATCACTGATGTCCCACACAGGAAGGTAAGGGAAGATGAGGACATGTCCTTTGTGATGTCGTGGAATAGGCTATCATAATTGGGTTGCAGGTGCTGACCTCGGCTTCCCAAGGATGTGTCATGTTCGTGATTGGCTGGCATCAGCTGCCTATGGAGGGCATGGCTTTGGCACTTGAAGTGGATGAGGTGAGGTAGGTAACCTGTGTAGAGTTGCGATCCCATTGCCAGAGGAAAGACACCCAAAGGGTGTCTTGAGAGACGTAAAGAAGATCGACATGGTGACACGTCTGTTCCGGCCTCCTTGGAGGATGTTTAGTTATGCGAACATTCCCTTTGGCCGCTTTGTTCCCTTGTTTGGAAATGTGTAAAGCGAAAGTGCTTCTCCCGGGGGGGATGACTCGGCTGTCGAACAGCTAGAGGTTTATCTGGAGCAGTCCGTTAGCGGGACAGAGTTGGGGGCACGGTTGTGACACCTGGTGCACTGACGTGGACAGCCACTGTGCCCTTTCAAGCTTCCAGGTCCCCTCGTGTGGCAAAGGTTTTCCGTTGAAAGTCTGTCTGTGGTCCTCGGGGACAGTGTCTTTGATCACTGTTAGTTCCTCGGTAGTGTCGCTGTGGCAGTGGAGAATTAGCAGGATGCATGGGGTGGAGTGGGCATCATCAAAGCAGACAGGCTTGCGTTGTGTCTTCCCTGCTGTTCAGTGTCTCCGTGTTCGCATGATGTCTGTGGCTTCAAGTCGAGTCGAGTCGCCCTGCAGGCAGGAGCAGGGCACTTAGGACAAGGCTGTGTAGCGTTTGAGCGTTTCCTCAGTGGTCAGAGCCGCAAACCCTACCAGTTGGAAGCTTGCCTATACTTGGCCGGGAAGGTGGCCTAATATCCGCTGTGGGGTTCCAACCTGTGTCATGGTTGCTGAAGCCAAACTTCCCATTGACGGCATATCCACGGGGTCATGGAAAGTGATTTGGTCTAGTTGGCGAGATGAGGCATTTGGTCAGAATTCGGTTAACCCCTTTAGAAGTGCCTGGCTGCATCTTGCCTTTCGGCAACTGCAGTTCGGTGTCAGCCCGCCCATGGGAGGTTACCTTGCTACCGGGAGAACTGGAAGTGACCCCAAGGGCACATCAGATATGGTGGTAGGTGGCAGGATCTCCAGGTCCACATAGGTTTGACACCCACGGCCGGGAGGGAGGTCCCGTCCAGTCTTTGTGCTTTGGTCAGAAGTTGTGGCTGTGGGAGAGCGGGAGTCTGTGGCCTATTTCGACAGCCCTGGGGGTCAAAGTTTGCATGCAGCCTCATGAAACTGACAGGGGTCTTTCTCCTTTCAGTTGGGGTTCCAACCAGCGTGCTGTGTATAAACTATGACGTTTAATGTTAGAGGCATCTGCAAAGGGCTACAGGGACACCCAGAGACCAAGACGCGTATTTAGTGGCACCACAGGAATCCACAAACGCATCCTTGTGCACAGTCACAGTCACAGATGCCCACACGTTTGAATACACACATCCAGCGTCTCACACACCGACCAACGTACGTGCGTAACTTGTTCAGTCGTGCTGTGAGATGCACAATCAGTTTTCGGTCGGGGATAGTGGTACTTGGGAAGCAGGTTCCAGGCTCACGCCCAGGTTATGTGTTCATAAGAATCATGTTCTCTGAGGACCCTTGTGCAATTCAGAAACCTGCGTGATTTCTGTCCACTTCTCAGGTGCAGTTGCAGGGTAAGTCTGGCTGTTGGCAAAGAGAAAAAGACCTTCGCGTTGTCTTATGACTGGATGTGCTAAGGAGAACTGGAAAAAGTGGGGCGGGTGCACGTTGCCGAGCGTGGCTGTGGATATCTCAGGACGGTAGGCATTCACCCATACTAAGATGTGCCAGTGGATATTAGGTTTTCCACAGAAGGGCCCAATGGTTGCAAGAGTGGATTGATTGTTGGTCTTGCTGAGTGGCCTGAGGACTGTGGATTCCCCAGGCAGTTGGAGTACTTCCAGGTCATGTTTCCTCTGCAGAGCCACACAGCCGTCCCTTTTGTGTTCTGCAGCGTCCCAGCATGTGCTTGGATCGATGATGACACCCTTGTATGCATTCCTCGGAAAATCTGAACAAAATGAGTGAGAACGCTCTACCGTCTCCTCATCGAAACTGTGGTCCAGCACCTTTCCTCTCTCGGGGGTACGGGAGAGTTAGGAGTGAGGGCCAACGTCCCCTGCTGACAGGCATGCAAACACCACTAAGGGCTCCAGCATTGGAGGGGCTCCTGTCTGAAGGTCGACCATATCTGCCCATAAGCTGGGTCATCTATGAATCCCCAGTCCCTGCTAAAAGGCCATTGAGGGAATGCAAGAGGGCAGGCTTTCCTGCTAGTCTTCAGGGTTGGAGTGTTTTCTGGTATAGACCCAGTAAGCTTGCAGCGTGGAGAGGTGATTTTTGGACAGTATCACGCTTTGTGCATGCCGCTTCCGAGGTTGATTATTGAAGCCAAAATGAGCAAGCTTCCCTGGTTGGAGCCTGGATCCTCAGGCCAGGCCTGTGGCCTTCTCTGTTGTTGTGTTTCACGTGGTGAGGTTCTTGACTGCCCGGTGTGGCTGGAGCAGTGGGCGGGCGTGGGCTGGATTTGGGCGATGGCAGAAGGGGGCTGATGGTTTAGGCCTCAGTGCTGCCCCTGTCAGCTCCTCTGCTGAAGTTGCTGGCACACTGTTGGCGCTAAGTGGATCTTCGTGGAGTGGGGTGTGGATCGAGTGAAGCATTTCAGCCTGGGTGGTGGCTGCTGGCCTGGAGAGAAAGGTAAGGTATCATGAGGAAATGTGCTGTGTTACGTCATGGGATGGGCTGTCATCATTGGGTTGCAGGCGCTACCCTCGGCTTCCCAAGAATGTGTCTTCTTCGTGATGGGCTGGCATAAGCCGCCTATGGAGAGGATGGCTTTGCAGTTCAAGTGGGTGACTTGAGGTAGGTAACCTGTGTAGAGTTGCGATCCCGTTGCCCGAGGAATGACACCCAAGGGTGTCTTGCGGGAAGTAGAGAAGAGCGACATGGTGAGGCGTCTGTGCCGGCCTCGTTGGAGGTAGTTGAGTTATGCGAATATCCCCTTTGGCCGCTTTGTTCCCTTGTTTGGCAATGTGTAAATCCGAAGTGTTTCTCCTGTGGGGGAATGACGTGACCGGCCAGTGTAGCACGCAGGCCTTTTGAACAGCCAGAGGTTTATCTGGAGCAGTCCATTGGTGGGGCAGAGATGGGGGCCCCATTGCCATGCCTGCTGTGCTGCCGTGGACAGCCACTGTTCCCTTTCAGGCTTCCAAATCACCTCGCATGGCACAGGTCTTCCATTGAAAGTCTGTCTGTGGTCCTCAGGGACCATGCCTTTGATCACTGTGAGTTACTCGGTAGTGTCACTGTGGCAGTGGAGAATTTCCAGGATGCATGGGGTGGGATCAGCATCAACGAAGCAGACAGGCTTGCGGTCTGTCTTCCCTGGTGTTCAGTGTTCCCGTGTTCGGAAGATGTTTGTGGTTTCCAGTAGGGCCGTGTCGCCCTGTGGGCTGGAAGAGGGCCCGTAGGATGAGGCTTTCAAGGATTTGAACGTTTCCTTAGGGCTCAGGGCCGAGAACATTCAAGATGGGAGCTGCCTGAGACGTGGCTGGGAATGTGGAGTAGTTTCCGCTGTGGGGATCCGACATGGGTCATGGTGGCTGAAGCCCACCACTTCCTGTGGTGGGCATTCCCACGAGTCAATGGAAAGTGATTAGGCCTTGTTGGTAAGAAGTGGCACGAGGGCCCACGTTCGTTAGCCCCTTGAGTGGTTTCAGGCTGCATCTTGGCAGTAGACAGCTGCCGGTCGGTGTCGGCCTGACCATGGGAGTTCCCTTGCTTCCGGAAGTGCTGCGAGTGATCCCAAATGTCCATCAGATATACTGGTAGCTGACAGAGTCTCGAGGTGCATGTCGATGTCACAGCCAAGGCCCGGAGGCAGGTCTCGTCGAGTCTTTGTGTTTTGGTAAGAAGGCGTGGCTGTGGGAGACTGGGAGTTCGTGGACCCATTCAACAGCCCCTAGGGGTCAAATTGTGCTAGCGGCCTCTTGAAGCTGACAGAGGTCTTTCTCCTTTCCGTTGGGGGTCTAACCAGGGTGCTGTGTATAAACTATTTCTTTTATTGTTGGACTCCGCTTCACAGGGCCATAGGGACACACAGAGACCAAGATGCGTATTCACCGGCACACAGAGAAACCCACAAGCATGTCCGCATGCGCACTCACAGTCACACACTCCCACACGCGAGAACGCATACATATAGCCTCTCACACACTGGCCAACGTATGTGCGTAACTTCCTGCATTCATACTATCAGACATGCAGTCAATTCTCGGTAAGGGATAGAGGTCCTTGGGAAGCAGTTTCAAGCCAAGGCCAGGTAAATATTTTTATGGATCATGTCCTCTGAGGACACCGGTCCACTTATGAAGCCTCTGTGATTTCTGTCCACTTCTCAGGTGCAGTTGCTGGGAAAGGCTGGCCGTCGGCACAAACAAGAAGACCTTCGTGTGCTCTTATGACTGGAGGTGCTAAGAAGAACTGGAAAAAGTGAGGCGGGCCCATGTCCCCGAGCATGGTCGTGGAAAACTCAGGACGGTAGGTATTCAAGCACCCAAAGATGTGCCATTAGATATTAGGTTTTCCTCAGACAGGCCCAATGGCTGCAAGAGTGGATTGATTGTTCCTCTTGCTGAGTGGCCTGAGGGCTGTGGATTCTCCAGGGTTTTGGGGTAGCCCAGGCTCATGGCTCCTGTACAGAGCCCCGTGCACACCCCGGTTGTGTTCCACAGCGTCTCAACATGTGCTTGGATCGATGATGACACCCTTGCATGCATTCCTTGGAAAATCTGAAAGAAATGAGTGAGAACACTCTACCGTCTCCTCATCGAAACTGAGGTTCAGCACGTTTCCTCTCTCAGGGGGAGAGGACAGTTAGGAATGAGGGCCAGCGTCTCCCGCCGACATGCATGCAAACACCACCAAGGACTCCAGTATTGGAGGGGCTCCTTTCTGAGGGTTGACCATGTCTGTACATAAGCTGTGTTATCTGTGAATCCCGGGTCCCTGCTGAATGGCTGTTGAGAGAATGCGAAGGGGCAGGCTCTCCTGCTGGTCTTAAGAGTCGGAGTGTGTGCTGGTCCAGGCCCAGTTAGCTTGCAGTTGGGAGGTGAGTTTTGGCCAGGATCACGCTTCGTGCATGCCATTTTGGGGGTTAATTCTGGAAGCCAAAATGAGCAAGCGTCCATGGTTGGTGCCTGGAACCTCAGGCCAGGCCTCTGGCCCTCCCTTTTTTGCGTTTTTCGCGGTGAGTTTCTTGAGTGCCTAGTGAGGCTGGAGCAATGGGCGGGGGTGAGCTCGCTTGGGCATCGGCGGAAAGGGGCTGATGGATTAGGCCTCGCTCCTGCCCTTGTTTGCTTCTCTACTTTAACTCCCGGCACAGTGTTGATGCCAAGTGGGTCATCGTGGAGTGGGGAGAGGAACAAGTGCTGAATTTAAACCTGCGTGGATCACTGATGGCCCGCACAGGAAGGTAAGGGAAGATGAGGACATGTCCTTTGTGATGTCGTGGAATAGGCCATCATAATTGGGTTGCAGATGCTGGCTTCGGCTTCCCAAGGATGTGTCATGTTCGTGATTGGCTGGCATCAGCTGCCTATGTAGGGGATGGCTCTGGCAGTTGAAGTGGATGAGGTGAGGTAGATAACCTGTGTAGAGTTGCGATCCCGTTGCCAGAGGAAAGACACCCAAAGGGTGTCTTGCGAGACGTAAAGATGATCGACATGGTGACGCGTCTCTGCCGGCATCCTTGGAGGATGGTTAGTCATGCGAACATCACTTTGGCCGCTTTGTCACTTGTTTGGGAATGTGTAATGCGAAAGTGCTTCTCCCGGGAGGCCATGACTCGGCTTGGAAACCGCCAGAGGTGTATCTGGAGCAGTCTGTTGGCGGGACAGAAGTGGGGGCACTGTTTCCACGCCAGGTGCACTGACGTGGAGAGCCACTGTGCCATTTCAAGCTTCCAGGTCCCCTCGTGTGGCAAAGGTTTTCCGTTGAAAAGTCTGTCTGTGGTCCTCGTGGACAGTGCCTTTGATCACTGTGAGCTCCTCGGTAGTGTCGCTGTGGCAGTGGAGAATTGCCAGGATTCATGGGGTGCGGTGGGCATTATCAAAGCAGACAGGCTTGCGGTGTGTCTTCCCTGCTGTTCAGTGTCTCTGTGTTCGCATATTGTCTGTGGCTTCAAGTCGAGTCGAGTCACCCTGCAGGCAGGAGGAGGGCACGTAGAGCAAAGCTGTGTAGGGTTTTAGCATTTCCTCAGTAGTCAGGGCCGCTAACCCTACCAGTTGGAAGCTTGCCTATACGTGGCCGGGAAGGTGGCCTAATGTCCGCTGTCGGGTTCCAACCTGTGTCAGGGTTGCTGAAGCCAAACTCTTCCCATTGAGAGCATTCCCAAGTGGTCATGGAAAGTGACTTGGTCTAGTTGGAGAGATGAGGCACTTGGGCCGAAGTCCGTTAACCCCTTGAGAAGTGCCAGGCTTAATCTTGCCTGTCGGCAACTGCAGGTCGGTGTCAGCCTGCCCATGGGAGGTTACCTTGCTTCCGGGAGCACTGGGAGTGACCCCAAGGGCACATCAGATGTGGTGCTAGGTGGCAGGATCTCCAGGTCAACATAGGTGTGACATGCACGGCCGGGAGGGAGGTCTCGTCCAGTCTTTGTGCTTTAGTCAGAAGGCGTGGCTGTGGGAGAGTGGGAGTCTGTGTCCTATATCGACAGCCCTGGGGGTCAAAGTTTGCATGTGGCCTCATGAAACTGACAGGGGACTTTCTCCTTTCAGTTGGGGGTCCAACCAGTGTGCCGTGTATAAACTATGACGTTTACTGTTAGAGGCATCTGCAACAGGCCACAGGGATACCCAGAGACCAAGACGCGTATTTAGTGGCACCACAGGAATCCACAAACGCATCCTCCTGCACAGTCAGAGTCGCACACACCCACACGTGTGAATACACACATCCAGCGTCTCACACACCGACCAACGTACGTGCGTAACTTCCTTCAGTCGTGCTGTGAGACACACGATCAGTTTTCGGTAAGGGATAGTGGTACTTGGGAAGCAGGTTCCAGGCTCACGCCCGGGTTATGTGTTCATAAGAATCATGTTCTCTGAGGAACCAGGAGCAATTCAGAAACCTGCGTGATTTCTGTCCACTTCTCAGGTGCAGTTGCAGGGTAAGGCTGACTGTCGGCAAAGAGAAGAAGACCTTCGCGTTGTCTGATGACTGGATGTGCTAAGGAGAACTGGACAAAGGGGGACGGGCGCACGTTGCCGAGCGTGGCTGTGGATATCTCTGGATGGTAGGCATTCACCCATACTAAGATGTGCCAGTGGATATTAGGTTTTCCACAGATGGGCCCAGTGGTTGCAAGAGTGGATTGATTGTTGGTCTTGCTGAGTGGCCTGAGGACTGTGGATTCCCCAGGCAGTTGGAGTACTTCCAGGTCATGGCTCCTCTGCAGAGCCACACAGCCTTCCCTTTTGTGTTCTGCAGCATCCCAGCATGTGCTTGGATCGATGATGACACCCTTGTATGCATTCCTTGGAAAATCTGAACAAAATGAGTGAGAACGCTCTACCGTCTCCTCATCGAAACTGAGGTCCAGCACCTTTCCTCTCTCGGGGGTACGGGAGAGTTAGGAGTGAGGGCCAACGTCCCCTGCTGACAGGCATGCAAACACCACTAAGGGCTCCAGCATTGGAGGGGCTCCTGTCTGAGGGTCGACCATATCTGCCCATAAGCTTGGTCATCTATGAATCCCCAGTCCCTGCTAAAAGGCCATTGAGGTAATGCAAGAGGGCAGGTTTTCCTGCTAGTCTTCAGGGTTGGAGTGTTTTCTGGTGTAGACCCAGTAAGCTTGCAGCTTGGAGAGGTGATTTTTGGAAAGGATCACGCTTTGTGCATGCCGCTTCCGAGGTTGAGTATGGAAGCCAAAATGAGCAAGCTTCCCTGGTTGGAGCCTGGATCCTCAGGCCAGGCCTGTTACCCTCTGTTTTGTTGTGTTTCGCGCGGTGAGGTTCTTCACTGCCCGGTGTGGCTTGGAGCAGTTGGCGGGCGTGGGCTGGAGTTGGGCGATGGCGGATGGGGGCTGATGGTTTAGGCCGCAATGCTGCCCCTGTCAGCTCCTCTGCTGAAGTTGCCGGCACACTGTTGGCGCTAAGTGGATTTTCGTGGAGTGGGGTGTGGATCAAGTGAAGCATTTCAGCCTGGATGGTGGCTGCTGGCCTGGAGAGAAAGGTAAGGTATCATGAGTAAAGGTCCTGTGTGACGTCGTGGGATGGGCTGTCATCATTGGGTTGCAGGCGCTGGCCTCGGCTTCCCAAGAATGTGTCTTCTTCGTGATGGGCTGGCATAAGATGCCTATGGAGCGGATGGCTTTGGCAGTTCAATTGGGTGAGTTGAGGTAGGTAACCTGTGTAGAGTTGCGATCCCGTTGCCCGAGGAATGACACCCAAAGGGTGTCTTGTGGGAAGTAGAGAAGATAGACATGGTGGGGCGTCTGTGCCGGCCTCCTTGGAGGTAGTTGAGTTATGCGAATATCCCCTTTGGCCGCTTTGTTCCCTTGTTTGGCAATGTGTAAAGCGAAAGTGTTTCTCCCGTGGGGGAATGACGCGACCTTCCAGTGTAGCACGCAGGCTTTTCTAACAGCCAGAGGTTTATCTGGAGCAGTCCATTGGTGGGGCAGAGATGGGGGCCCCATTGCCATGCCTGCTGTGCTGCCGTGGACAGCCACTGTTCCCTTTCAGGCTTCCAGGTCCCCTCACATGGCAGAGATCTTCTGTTTAAAGTCTGTCTGTGGTCCTCGGGGACCATGCCTTTGATCACTGTGAGTTACTCGGAAGTGTCACTGTGGCAGTAGGAGAATTTCCAGGATGAATGGGGTGGGATCAGCATCAACGAAGGATACAGGCTTGCGTTCTGTCTTCCCTGGTAAGCAGTGTTCCCGTGTTCTGAAGATATTTGTGGTTTCCAGTAGGGTCGTGTCGCCCTGTGGGCTGGAGGAGGTCCCATAGGACGAGGCTTTCAAGGGTTTGACAGTTTCCTTACAGGTCAGGGCCACGAACATTCAAGATGGGAGCTGCCTGAGACGTGGCTGGGAATGTGGAGTAGTTTCCGCCGTGGGGATCCGACATGGGTCATGGTGGCAGAGGCCCACCACTTCCTGTGGTGGGCATTCCCACGGGTCAATGGAAAGTGATTAGGCCTAGGTGGCGAGAAGTGGCAGGTGGGCCCACGTTCGTTAGCCCCTTGAGTGGTTTCAGGCTGCATCTTGCCAGTAGACAGCTGCCGGTCGGTGTCGGCCCGACCATGGGAGTTCCCTTGCTTCCGGAAGTGCTGCGAGTGACCCCAAATGGCCATCAAATATACTGGTAGCTGACAGAGTCTCGAGGTGCATGTAGATGTCACAGCCAAGGCCAGGAGGCAGGTCTCGTCGAGGCTGTGTGTTTTTCTCAGAAGGCGTGGCTGTGGGAGTGCGTGAGTCCATGGACTATTTCAACAGCCCCTGGGGGTCAAAGTGTGCCTGCGGCCTCTTGAAGCTGCCAGGGGTCTTTCTCCTTTCAGTTGGGGGTCTAACCAGGGTGCTGTGTATAAACTATTTCTTTTATTGTTGGACTCCTCTTCACAGGGCCATAGGGACACACAGAGACCAAGACGCGTATTCAGCGGCACACAGAGAAACCCACAAGCACGTCCGCATGCGCAGTCACAGTCACACACGCCCACACACCTGAACACACACATATAGCCTCTCACACACTGGCCAACGTATGTGCCTAACTTCCTGCAGTCATACTATCAGACATGCAGTCAATTCTCGGTAAGGGATAGAGGTCCTTGGGAAGCAGTTTCAAGCTCAAGGCCAGGTAAATGTTTTTATGGACCATGCGCTCTGAGGACACCGGTCCACTTATGAAGCCTCGGTGATTTCTGTCCACTTCTAAGGTGCAGTTGCTGGGAAAAGCTGGCCGTCGGCAGAAACAAGAAGACCTTCGTGTGCTCTGATGACTGGGGGTGCTAAGAAGACCTGGAAAAAGTGAGGCGGGCCCATGTCCCCGAGCATGGTCGTGGAAAACTCAGGACGGTAGGTATTCAAGCACACCAACATGTGCCATTAGGTATTAGGTTTTCCTCAGACGGGCCCAATGGCTGCAAGAGTGGATTGATTGTTTCTCTTGCTGAGTGGCCTGAGGGCTGTGGATTCTCCAGGGTTTTGGGGTAGCCCAGGCTTATGGCTCCTGTACAGAGCCCCGTGCACACCCCGGTTGTGTTCCGCAGCATCCCAACATGTGCTTGGATCGATGATGACACCCTTGCATGCATTCCTTGGAAAATCTGAACCTAATGAGTGGGAAAACTCTACCGTCTCCTCATCGAAACTGAGGTTCAGCACGTTTCCTCTCTCAGGGGGAGAGGACAGTTAGGAATGAAGGCCAGCGTCCCCTGCCGACATGCATGCAAACACCACCAAGGACTCCAGTACTGGAGGGGCTCTTGTCTGAGTGTTGACCGTGTCTGCACATAAGCTGTGTTATCTATGAATCCCGGGTCCCTGCTGAATGGCTGTTGAGGGAATGCGAGGGGGCAGGCTCTCCTGCTGGTCTTAAGAGTCGGAGTGTGTGCTGGTCTAGGCCCACTTAGCTTGCAGTTGGGAGGTGAGTTTTGGTCAGGATCACGCTTCGTGCATGCCATTTTTGGGGTTGATTCTTGAAGCCAAAATGAGCAAGCGTCCATGGTTGGTGCCTGGAACCTCAGGCCTGGCCTGTGGCCCTCCCTGTTCTTGCGTTTTTCACGGCGAGGTTCTTGAGTGCCTAGTGAGGCTGGAGCAATGGGCGGGGGTTAGCTCGCTTGGGCAGCGGCGGAAAGGGGCTGATGGATTAGGCCTCGCTGCTGCCCTTGTTTGCTTCTCTACTTTAACTCGCGGCACAGTGTTGATGCCAAGTTGGTCATCGTGGAGTGGGGAGAGGAACAAGTGCTGAATTTAAACCTGCGTGGATCACTGATGTCCCACACAGGAAGGTAAGGGAAGATGAGGACATGTCCTTTGTGATGTCGTGGAATAGGCTATCATAATTGGGTTGCAGGTGCTGACCTCGGCTTCCCAAGGATGTGTCATGTTCGTGATTGGCTGGCATCAGCTGCCTATGGAGGGCATGGCTTTGGCACTTGAAGTGGATGAGGTGAGGTAGGTAACCTGTGTAGAGTTGCGATCCCATTGCCAGAGGAAAGACACCCAAAGGGTGTCTTGAGAGACGTAAAGAAGATCGACATGGTGACACGTCTGTTCCGGCCTCCTTGGAGGATGTTTAGTTATGCGAACATTCCCTTTGGCCGCTTTGTTCCCTTGTTTGGAAATGTGTAAAGCGAAAGTGCTTCTCCCGGGGGGGATGACTCGGCTGTCGAACAGCTAGAGGTTTATCTGGAGCAGTCCGTTAGCGGGACAGAGTTGGGGGCACGGTTGTGACACCTGGTGCACTGACGTGGACAGCCACTGTGCCCTTTCAAGCTTCCAGGTCCCCTCGTGTGGCAAAGGTTTTCCGTTGAAAGTCTGTCTGTGGTCCTCGGGGACAGTGTCTTTGATCACTGTTAGTTCCTCGGTAGTGTCGCTGTGGCAGTGGAGAATTAGCAGGATGCATGGGGTGGAGTGGGCATCATCAAAGCAGACAGGCTTGCGTTGTGTCTTCCCTGCTGTTCAGTGTCTCCGTGTTCGCATGATGTCTGTGGCTTCAAGTCGAGTCGAGTCGCCCTGCAGGCAGGAGCAGGGCACTTAGGACAAGGCTGTGTAGCGTTTGAGCGTTTCCTCAGTGGTCAGAGCCGCAAACCCTACCAGTTGGAAGCTTGCCTATACTTGGCCGGGAAGGTGGCCTAATATCCGCTGTGGGGTTCCAACCTGTGTCATGGTTGCTGAAGCCAAACTTCCCATTGACGGCATATCCACGGGGTCATGGAAAGTGATTTGGTCTAGTTGGCGAGATGAGGCATTTGGTCAGAATTCGGTTAACCCCTTTAGAAGTGCCTGGCTGCATCTTGCCTTTCGGCAACTGCAGTTCGGTGTCAGCCCGCCCATGGGAGGTTACCTTGCTACCGGGAGAACTGGAAGTGACCCCAAGGGCACATCAGATATGGTGGTAGGTGGCAGGATCTCCAGGTCCACATAGGTTTGACACCCACGGCCGGGAGGGAGGTCCCGTCCAGTCTTTGTGCTTTGGTCAGAAGTTGTGGCTGTGGGAGAGCGGGAGTCTGTGGCCTATTTCGACAGCCCTGGGGGTCAAAGTTTGCATGCAGCCTCATGAAACTGACAGGGGTCTTTCTCCTTTCAGTTGGGGTTCCAACCAGCGTGCTGTGTATAAACTATGACGTTTAATGTTAGAGGCATCTGCAAAGGGCTACAGGGACACCCAGAGACCAAGACGCGTATTTAGTGGCACCACAGGAATCCACAAACGCATCCTTGTGCACAGTCACAGTCACAGATGCCCACACGTTTGAATACACACATCCAGCGTCTCACACACCGACCAACGTACGTGCGTAACTTGTTCAGTCGTGCTGTGAGATGCACAATCAGTTTTCGGTCGGGGATAGTGGTACTTGGGAAGCAGGTTCCAGGCTCACGCCCAGGTTATGTGTTCATAAGAATCATGTTCTCTGAGGACCCTTGTGCAATTCAGAAACCTGCGTGATTTCTGTCCACTTCTCAGGTGCAGTTGCAGGGTAAGTCTGGCTGTTGGCAAAGAGAAAAAGACCTTCGCGTTGTCTTATGACTGGATGTGCTAAGGAGAACTGGAAAAAGTGGGGCGGGTGCACGTTGCCGAGCGTGGCTGTGGATATCTCAGGACGGTAGGCATTCACCCATACTAAGATGTGCCAGTGGATATTAGGTTTTCCACAGAAGGGCCCAATGGTTGCAAGAGTGGATTGATTGTTGGTCTTGCTGAGTGGCCTGAGGACTGTGGATTCCCCAGGCAGTTGGAGTACTTCCAGGTCATGTTTCCTCTGCAGAGCCACACAGCCGTCCCTTTTGTGTTCTGCAGCGTCCCAGCATGTGCTTGGATCGATGATGACACCCTTGTATGCATTCCTCGGAAAATCTGAACAAAATGAGTGAGAACGCTCTACCGTCTCCTCATCGAAACTGTGGTCCAGCACCTTTCCTCTCTCGGGGGTACGGGAGAGTTAGGAGTGAGGGCCAACGTCCCCTGCTGACAGGCATGCAAACACCACTAAGGGCTCCAGCATTGGAGGGGCTCCTGTCTGAAGGTCGACCATATCTGCCCATAAGCTGGGTCATCTATGAATCCCCAGTCCCTGCTAAAAGGCCATTGAGGGAATGCAAGAGGGCAGGCTTTCCTGCTAGTCTTCAGGGTTGGAGTGTTTTCTGGTATAGACCCAGTAAGCTTGCAGCGTGGAGAGGTGATTTTTGGACAGTATCACGCTTTGTGCATGCCGCTTCCGAGGTTGATTATTGAAGCCAAAATGAGCAAGCTTCCCTGGTTGGAGCCTGGATCCTCAGGCCAGGCCTGTGGCCTTCTCTGTTGTTGTGTTTCACGTGGTGAGGTTCTTGACTGCCCGGTGTGGCTGGAGCAGTGGGCGGGCGTGGGCTGGATTTGGGCGATGGCAGAAGGGGGCTGATGGTTTAGGCCTCAGTGCTGCCCCTGTCAGCTCCTCTGCTGAAGTTGCTGGCACACTGTTGGCGCTAAGTGGATCTTCGTGGAGTGGGGTGTGGATCGAGTGAAGCATTTCAGCCTGGGTGGTGGCTGCTGGCCTGGAGAGAAAGGTAAGGTATCATGAGGAAATGTGCTGTGTTACGTCATGGGATGGGCTGTCATCATTGGGTTGCAGGCGCTACCCTCGGCTTCCCAAGAATGTGTCTTCTTCGTGATGGGCTGGCATAAGCCGCCTATGGAGAGGATGGCTTTGCAGTTCAAGTGGGTGACTTGAGGTAGGTAACCTGTGTAGAGTTGCGATCCCGTTGCCCGAGGAATGACACCCAAGGGTGTCTTGCGGGAAGTAGAGAAGAGCGACATGGTGAGGCGTCTGTGCCGGCCTCGTTGGAGGTAGTTGAGTTATGCGAATATCCCCTTTGGCCGCTTTGTTCCCTTGTTTGGCAATGTGTAAATCCGAAGTGTTTCTCCTGTGGGGGAATGACGTGACCGGCCAGTGTAGCACGCAGGCCTTTTGAACAGCCAGAGGTTTATCTGGAGCAGTCCATTGGTGGGGCAGAGATGGGGGCCCCATTGCCATGCCTGCTGTGCTGCCGTGGACAGCCACTGTTCCCTTTCAGGCTTCCAAATCACCTCGCATGGCACAGGTCTTCCATTGAAAGTCTGTCTGTGGTCCTCAGGGACCATGCCTTTGATCACTGTGAGTTACTCGGTAGTGTCACTGTGGCAGTGGAGAATTTCCAGGATGCATGGGGTGGGATCAGCATCAACGAAGCAGACAGGCTTGCGGTCTGTCTTCCCTGGTGTTCAGTGTTCCCGTGTTCGGAAGATGTTTGTGGTTTCCAGTAGGGCCGTGTCGCCCTGTGGGCTGGAAGAGGGCCCGTAGGATGAGGCTTTCAAGGATTTGAACGTTTCCTTAGGGCTCAGGGCCGAGAACATTCAAGATGGGAGCTGCCTGAGACGTGGCTGGGAATGTGGAGTAGTTTCCGCTGTGGGGATCCGACATGGGTCATGGTGGCTGAAGCCCACCACTTCCTGTGGTGGGCATTCCCACGAGTCAATGGAAAGTGATTAGGCCTTGTTGGTAAGAAGTGGCACGAGGGCCCACGTTCGTTAGCCCCTTGAGTGGTTTCAGGCTGCATCTTGGCAGTAGACAGCTGCCGGTCGGTGTCGGCCTGACCATGGGAGTTCCCTTGCTTCCGGAAGTGCTGCGAGTGACCCCAAATGTCCATCAGATATACTGGTAGCTGACAGAGTCTCGAGGTGCATGTCGATGTCACAGCCAAGGCCCGGAGGCAGGTCTCGTCGAGTCTTTGTGTTTTGGTAAGAAGGCGTGGCTGTGGGAGACTGGGAGTTCGTGGACCCATTCAACAGCCCCTAGGGGTCAAATTGTGCTAGCGGCCTCTTGAAGCTGACAGAGGTCTTTCTCCTTTCCGTTGGGGGTCTAACCAGGGTGCTGTGTATAAACTATTTCTTTTATTGTTGGACTCCGCTTCACAGGGCCATAGGGACACACAGAGACCAAGATGCGTATTCACCGGCACACAGAGAAACCCACAAGCATGTCCGCATGCGCACTCACAGTCACACACTCCCACACGCGAGAACGCATACATATAGCCTCTCACACACTGGCCAACGTATGTGCGTAACTTCCTGCATTCATACTATCAGACATGCAGTCAATTCTCGGTAAGGGATAGAGGTCCTTGGGAAGCAGTTTCAAGCCAAGGCCAGGTAAATATTTTTATGGATCATGTCCTCTGAGGACACCGGTCCACTTATGAAGCCTCTGTGATTTCTGTCCACTTCTCAGGTGCAGTTGCTGGGAAAGGCTGGCCGTCGGCACAAACAAGAAGACCTTCGTGTGCTCTTATGACTGGAGGTGCTAAGAAGAACTGGAAAAAGTGAGGCGGGCCCATGTCCCCGAGCATGGTCGTGGAAAACTCAGGACGGTAGGTATTCAAGCACCCAAAGATGTGCCATTAGATATTAGGTTTTCCTCAGACAGGCCCAATGGCTGCAAGAGTGGATTGATTGTTCCTCTTGCTGAGTGGCCTGAGGGCTGTGGATTCTCCAGGGTTTTGGGGTAGCCCAGGCTCATGGCTCCTGTACAGAGCCCCGTGCACACCCCGGTTGTGTTCCACAGCGTCTCAACATGTGCTTGGATCGATGATGACACCCTTGCATGCATTCCTTGGAAAATCTGAAAGAAATGAGTGAGAACACTCTACCGTCTCCTCATCGAAACTGAGGTTCAGCACGTTTCCTCTCTCAGGGGGAGAGGACAGTTAGGAATGAGGGCCAGCGTCTCCCGCCGACATGCATGCAAACACCACCAAGGACTCCAGTATTGGAGGGGCTCCTTTCTGAGGGTTGACCATGTCTGTACATAAGCTGTGTTATCTGTGAATCCCGGGTCCCTGCTGAATGGCTGTTGAGAGAATGCGAAGGGGCAGGCTCTCCTGCTGGTCTTAAGAGTCGGAGTGTGTGCTGGTCCAGGCCCAGTTAGCTTGCAGTTGGGAGGTGAGTTTTGGCCAGGATCACGCTTCGTGCATGCCATTTTGGGGGTTAATTCTGGAAGCCAAAATGAGCAAGCGTCCATGGTTGGTGCCTGGAACCTCAGGCCAGGCCTCTGGCCCTCCCTTTTTTGCGTTTTTCGCGGTGAGTTTCTTGAGTGCCTAGTGAGGCTGGAGCAATGGGCGGGGGTGAGCTCGCTTGGGCATCGGCGGAAAGGGGCTGATGGATTAGGCCTCGCTCCTGCCCTTGTTTGCTTCTCTACTTTAACTCCCGGCACAGTGTTGATGCCAAGTGGGTCATCGTGGAGTGGGGAGAGGAACAAGTGCTGAATTTAAACCTGCGTGGATCACTGATGGCCCGCACAGGAAGGTAAGGGAAGATGAGGACATGTCCTTTGTGATGTCGTGGAATAGGCCATCATAATTGGGTTGCAGATGCTGGCTTCGGCTTCCCAAGGATGTGTCATGTTCGTGATTGGCTGGCATCAGCTGCCTATGTAGGGGATGGCTCTGGCAGTTGAAGTGGATGAGGTGAGGTAGATAACCTGTGTAGAGTTGCGATCCCGTTGCCAGAGGAAAGACCCCCAAAGGGTGTCTTGCGAGACGTAAAGATGATCGACATGGTGACGCGTCTCTGCCGGCATCCTTGGAGGATGGTTAGTCATGCGAACATCACTTTGGCCGCTTTGTCACTTGTTTGGGAATGTGTAATGCGAAAGTGCTTCTCCCGGGAGGCCATGACTCGGCTTGGAAACCGCCAGAGGTGTATCTGGAGCAGTCTGTTGGCGGGACAGAAGTGGGGGCACTGTTTCCACGCCAGGTGCACTGACGTGGAGAGCCACTGTGCCATTTCAAGCTTCCAGGTCCCCTCGTGTGGCAAAGGTTTTCCGTTGAAAAGTCTGTCTGTGGTCCTCGTGGACAGTGCCTTTGATCACTGTGAGCTCCTCGGTAGTGTCGCTGTGGCAGTGGAGAATTGCCAGGATTCATGGGGTGCGGTGGGCATTATCAAAGCAGACAGGCTTGCGGTGTGTCTTCCCTGCTGTTCAGTGTCTCTGTGTTCGCATATTGTCTGTGGCTTCAAGTCGAGTCGAGTCACCCTGCAGGCAGGAGGAGGGCACGTAGAGCAAAGCTGTGTAGGGTTTTAGCATTTCCTCAGTAGTCAGGGCCGCTAACCCTACCAGTTGGAAGCTTGCCTATACGTGGCCGGGAAGGTGGCCTAATGTCCGCTGTCGGGTTCCAACCTGTGTCAGGGTTGCTGAAGCCAAACTCTTCCCATTGAGAGCATTCCCAAGTGGTCATGGAAAGTGACTTGGTCTAGTTGGAGAGATGAGGCACTTGGGCCGAAGTCCGTTAACCCCTTGAGAAGTGCCAGGCTTAATCTTGCCTGTCGGCAACTGCAGGTCGGTGTCAGCCTGCCCATGGGAGGTTACCTTGCTTCCGGGAGCACTGGGAGTGACCCCAAGGGCACATCAGATGTGGTGCTAGGTGGCAGGATCTCCAGGTCAACATAGGTGTGACATGCACGGCCGGGAGGGAGGTCTCGTCCAGTCTTTGTGCTTTAGTCAGAAGGCGTGGCTGTGGGAGAGTGGGAGTCTGTGTCCTATATCGACAGCCCTGGGGGTCAAAGTTTGCATGTGGCCTCATGAAACTGACAGGGGACTTTCTCCTTTCAGTTGGGGGTCCAACCAGTGTGCCGTGTATAAACTATGACGTTTACTGTTAGAGGCATCTGCAACAGGCCACAGGGATACCCAGAGACCAAGACGCGTATTTAGTGGCACCACAGGAATCCACAAACGCATCCTCCTGCACAGTCAGAGTCGCACACACCCACACGTGTGAATACACACATCCAGCGTCTCACACACCGACCAACGTACGTGCGTAACTTCCTTCAGTCGTGCTGTGAGACACACGATCAGTTTTCGGTAAGGGATAGTGGTACTTGGGAAGCAGGTTCCAGGCTCACGCCCGGGTTATGTGTTCATAAGAATCATGTTCTCTGAGGAACCAGGAGCAATTCAGAAACCTGCGTGATTTCTGTCCACTTCTCAGGTGCAGTTGCAGGGTAAGGCTGACTGTCGGCAAAGAGAAGAAGACCTTCGCGTTGTCTGATGACTGGATGTGCTAAGGAGAACTGGACAAAGGGGGACGGGCGCACGTTGCCGAGCGTGGCTGTGGATATCTCTGGATGGTAGGCATTCACCCATACTAAGATGTGCCAGTGGATATTAGGTTTTCCACAGATGGGCCCAGTGGTTGCAAGAGTGGATTGATTGTTGGTCTTGCTGAGTGGCCTGAGGACTGTGGATTCCCCAGGCAGTTGGAGTACTTCCAGGTCATGGCTCCTCTGCAGAGCCACACAGCCTTCCCTTTTGTGTTCTGCAGCATCCCAGCATGTGCTTGGATCGATGATGACACCCTTGTATGCATTCCTTGGAAAATCTGAACAAAATGAGTGAGAACGCTCTACCGTCTCCTCATCGAAACTGAGGTCCAGCACCTTTCCTCTCTCGGGGGTACGGGAGAGTTAGGAGTGAGGGCCAACGTCCCCTGCTGACAGGCATGCAAACACCACTAAGGGCTCCAGCATTGGAGGGGCTCCTGTCTGAGGGTCGACCATATCTGCCCATAAGCTTGGTCATCTATGAATCCCCAGTCCCTGCTAAAAGGCCATTGAGGTAATGCAAGAGGGCAGGTTTTCCTGCTAGTCTTCAGGGTTGGAGTGTTTTCTGGTGTAGACCCAGTAAGCTTGCAGCTTGGAGAGGTGATTTTTGGAAAGGATCACGCTTTGTGCATGCCGCTTCCGAGGTTGAGTATGGAAGCCAAAATGAGCAAGCTTCCCTGGTTGGAGCCTGGATCCTCAGGCCAGGCCTGTTACCCTCTGTTTTGTTGTGTTTCGCGCGGTGAGGTTCTTCACTGCCCGGTGTGGCTTGGAGCAGTTGGCGGGCGTGGGCTGGAGTTGGGCGATGGCGGATGGGGGCTGATGGTTTAGGCCGCAATGCTGCCCCTGTCAGCTCCTCTGCTGAAGTTGCCGGCACACTGTTGGCGCTAAGTGGATTTTCGTGGAGTGGGGTGTGGATCAAGTGAAGCATTTCAGCCTGGATGGTGGCTGCTGGCCTGGAGAGAAAGGTAAGGTATCATGAGTAAAGGTCCTGTGTGACGTCGTGGGATGGGCTGTCATCATTGGGTTGCAGGCGCTGGCCTCGGCTTCCCAAGAATGTGTCTTCTTCGTGATGGGCTGGCATAAGATGCCTATGGAGCGGATGGCTTTGGCAGTTCAATTGGGTGAGTTGAGGTAGGTAACCTGTGTAGAGTTGCGATCCCGTTGCCCGAGGAATGACACCCAAAGGGTGTCTTGTGGGAAGTAGAGAAGATAGACATGGTGGGGCGTCTGTGCCGGCCTCCTTGGAGGTAGTTGAGTTATGCGAATATCCCCTTTGGCCGCTTTGTTCCCTTGTTTGGCAATGTGTAAAGCGAAAGTGTTTCTCCCGTGGGGGAATGACGCGACCTTCCAGTGTAGCACGCAGGCTTTTCTAACAGCCAGAGGTTTATCTGGAGCAGTCCATTGGTGGGGCAGAGATGGGGGCCCCATTGCCATGCCTGCTGTGCTGCCGTGGACAGCCACTGTTCCCTTTCAGGCTTCCAGGTCCCCTCACATGGCAGAGATCTTCTGTTTAAAGTCTGTCTGTGGTCCTCGGGGACCATGCCTTTGATCACTGTGAGTTACTCGGAAGTGTCACTGTGGCAGTAGGAGAATTTCCAGGATGAATGGGGTGGGATCAGCATCAACGAAGGATACAGGCTTGCGTTCTGTCTTCCCTGGTAAGCAGTGTTCCCGTGTTCTGAAGATATTTGTGGTTTCCAGTAGGGTCGTGTCGCCCTGTGGGCTGGAGGAGGTCCCATAGGACGAGGCTTTCAAGGGTTTGACAGTTTCCTTACAGGTCAGGGCCACGAACATTCAAGATGGGAGCTGCCTGAGACGTGGCTGGGAATGTGGAGTAGTTTCCGCCGTGGGGATCCGACATGGGTCATGGTGGCAGAGGCCCACCACTTCCTGTGGTGGGCATTCCCACGGGTCAATGGAAAGTGATTAGGCCTAGGTGGCGAGAAGTGGCAGGTGGGCCCACGTTCGTTAGCCCCTTGAGTGGTTTCAGGCTGCATCTTGCCAGTAGACAGCTGCCGGTCGGTGTCGGCCCGACCATGGGAGTTCCCTTGCTTCCGGAAGTGCTGCGAGTGACCCCAAATGGCCATCAAATATACTGGTAGCTGACAGAGTCTCGAGGTGCATGTAGATGTCACAGCCAAGGCCAGGAGGCAGGTCTCGTCGAGGCTGTGTGTTTTTCTCAGAAGGCGTGGCTGTGGGAGTGCGTGAGTCCATGGACTATTTCAACAGCCCCTGGGGGTCAAAGTGTGCCTGCGGCCTCTTGAAGCTGCCAGGGGTCTTTCTCCTTTCAGTTGGGGGTCTAACCAGGGTGCTGTGTATAAACTATTTCTTTTATTGTTGGACTCCTCTTCACAGGGCCATAGGGACACACAGAGACCAAGACGCGTATTCAGCGGCACACAGAGAAACCCACAAGCACGTCCGCATGCGCAGTCACAGTCACACACGCCCACACACCTGAACACACACATATAGCCTCTCACACACTGGCCAACGTATGTGCCTAACTTCCTGCAGTCATACTATCAGACATGCAGTCAATTCTCGGTAAGGGATAGAGGTCCTTGGGAAGCAGTTTCAAGCTCAAGGCCAGGTAAATGTTTTTATGGACCATGCGCTCTGAGGACACCGGTCCACTTATGAAGCCTCGGTGATTTCTGTCCACTTCTAAGGTGCAGTTGCTGGGAAAAGCTGGCCGTCGGCAGAAACAAGAAGACCTTCGTGTGCTCTGATGACTGGGGGTGCTAAGAAGACCTGGAAAAAGTGAGGCGGGCCCATGTCCCCGAGCATGGTCGTGGAAAACTCAGGACGGTAGGTATTCAAGCACACCAACATGTGCCATTAGGTATTAGGTTTTCCTCAGACGGGCCCAATGGCTGCAAGAGTGGATTGATTGTTTCTCTTGCTGAGTGGCCTGAGGGCTGTGGATTCTCCAGGGTTTTGGGGTAGCCCAGGCTTATGGCTCCTGTACAGAGCCCCGTGCACACCCCGGTTGTGTTCCGCAGCATCCCAACATGTGCTTGGATCGATGATGACACCCTTGCATGCATTCCTTGGAAAATCTGAACCTAATGAGTGGGAAAACTCTACCGTCTCCTCATCGAAACTGAGGTTCAGCACGTTTCCTCTCTCAGGGGGAGAGGACAGTTAGGAATGAAGGCCAGCGTCCCCTGCCGACATGCATGCAAACACCACCAAGGACTCCAGTACTGGAGGGGCTCTTGTCTGAGTGTTGACCGTGTCTGCACATAAGCTGTGTTATCTGTGAATCCCGGGTCCCTGCTGAATGGCTGTTGAGGGAATGCGAGGGGGCAGGCTCTCCTGCTGGTCTTAAGAGTCGGAGTGTGTGCTGGTCTAGGCCCACTTAGCTTGCAGTTGGGAGGTGAGTTTTGGTCAGGATCACGCTTCGTGCATGCCATTTTTGGGGTTGATTCTTGAAGCCAAAATGAGCAAGCGTCCATGGTTGGTGCCTGGAACCTCAGGCCTGGCCTGTGGCCCTCCCTGTTCTTGCGTTTTTCACGGCGAGGTTCTTGAGTGCCTAGTGAGGCTGGAGCAATGGGCGGGGGTTAGCTCGCTTGGGCAGCGGCGGAAAGGGGCTGATGGATTAGGCCTCGCTGCTGCCCTTGTTTGCTTCTCTACTTTAACTCGCGGCACAGTGTTGATGCCAAGTTGGTCATCGTGGAGTGGGGAGAGGAACAAGTGCTGAATTTAAACCTGCGTGGATCACTGATGTCCCACACAGGAAGGTAAGGGAAGATGAGGACATGTCCTTTGTGATGTCGTGGAATAGGCTATCATAATTGGGTTGCAGGTGCTGACCTCGGCTTCCCAAGGATGTGTCATGTTCGTGATTGGCTGGCATCAGCTGCCTATGGAGGGCATGGCTTTGGCACTTGAAGTGGATGAGGTGAGGTAGGTAACCTGTGTAGAGTTGCGATCCCATTGCCAGAGGAAAGACACCCAAAGGGTGTCTTGAGAGACGTAAAGAAGATCGACATGGTGACACGTCTGTTCCGGCCTCCTTGGAGGATGTTTAGTTATGCGAACATTCCCTTTGGCCGCTTTGTTCCCTTGTTTGGGAATGTGTAAAGCGAAAGTGCTTCTCCCGGGGGGGATGACTCGGCTGTCGAACAGCTAGAGGTTTATCTGGAGCAGTCCGTTAGCGGGACAGAGTTGGGGGCACGGTTGTGACACCTGGTGCACTGACGTGGACAGCCACTGTGCCCTTTCAAGCTTCCAGGTCCCCTCGTGTGGCAAAGGTTTTCCGTTGAAAGTCTGTCTGTGGTCCTCGGGGACAGTGTCTTTGATCACTGTTAGTTCCTCGGTAGTGTCGCTGTGGCAGTGGAGAATTACCAGGATGCATGGGGTGGAGTGGGCATCATCAAAGCAGACAGGCTTGCGTTGTGTCTTCCCTGCTGTTCAGTGTCTCCGTGTTCGCATGATGTCTGTGGCTTCAAGTCGAGTCGAGTCGCCCTGCAGGCAGGAGCAGGGCACTTAGGACAAGGCTGTGTAGCGTTTGAGCGTTTCCTCAGTGGTCAGAGCCGCAAACCCTACCAGTTGGAAGCTTGCCTATACTTGGCCGGGAAGGTGGCCTAATATCCGCTGTGGGGTTCCAACCTGTGTCATGGTTGCTGAAGCCAAACTTCCCATTGACGGCATATCCACGGGGTCATGGAAAGTGATTTGGTCTAGTTGGCGAGATGAGGCATTTGGTCAGAATTCGGTTAACCCCTTTAGAAGTGCCTGGCTGCATCTTGCCTTTCGGCAACTGCAGTTCGGTGTCAGCCCGCCCATGGGAGGTTACCTTGCTACCGGGAGAACTGGAAGTGACCCCAAGGGCACATCAGATATGGTGGTAGGTGGCAGGATCTCCAGGTCCACATAGGTTTGACACCCACGGCCGGGAGGGAGGTCCCGTCCAGTCTTTGTGCTTTGGTCAGAAGGCGTGGCTGTGGGAGAGTGGGAGTCTGTGTCCTATATCGACAGCCCTGGGGGTCAAAGTTTGCATGTGGCCTCATGAAACTGACAGGGGACTTTCTCCTTTCAGTTGGGGGTCCAACCAGTGTGCTGTGTATAAACTATGACGTTTACTGTTAGAGGCATCTGCAACAGGCCACAGGGATACCCAGAGACCAAGACGCGTATTTAGTGGCACCACAGGAATCCACAAACGCATCCTCCTGCACAGTCAGAGTCGCACACACCCACACGTGTGAATACACACATACAGCGTCTCACACACCGACCAACGTACGTGCGTAACTTCCTTCAGTCGTGCTGTGAGACACACGATCAGTTTTCGGTAAGGGATAGTGGTACTTGGGAAGCAGGTTCCAGGCTCACGCCCGGGTTATGTGTTCATAAGAATCATGTTCTCTGAGGAACCAGGAGCAATTCAGAAACCTGCGTGATTTCTGTCCACTTCTCAGGTGCAGTTGCAGGGTAAGGCTGACTGTCGGCAAAGAGAAGAAGACCTTCGCGTTGTCTGATGACTGGATGTGCTAAGGAGAACTGGACAAAGGGGGACGGGCGCACGTTGCCGAGCGTGGCTGTGGATATCTCTGGATGGTAGGCATTCACCCATACTAAGATGTGCCAGTGGATATTAGGTTTTCCACAGATGGGCCCAGTGGTTGCAAGAGTGGATTGATTGTTGGTCTTGCTGAGTGGCCTGAGGACTGTGGATTCCCCAGGCAGTTGGAGTACTTCCAGGTCATGGCTCCTCTGCAGAGCCACACAGCCTTCCCTTTTGTGTTCTGCAGCATCCCAGCATGTGCTTGGATCGATGATGACACCCTTGTATGCATTCCTTGGAAAATCTGAACAAAATGAGTGAGAACGCTCTACCGTCTCCTCATCGAAACTGAGGTCCAGCACCTTTCCTCTCTCGGGGGTACGGGAGAGTTAGGAGTGAGGGCCAACGTCCCCTGCTGACAGGCATGCAAACACCACTAAGGGCTCCAGCATTGGAGGGGCTCCTGTCTGAGGGTCGACCATATCTGCCCATAAGCTTGGTCATCTATGAATCCCCAGTCCCTGCTAAAAGGCCATTGAGGTAATGCAAGAGGGCAGGTTTTCCTGCTAGTCTTCAGGGTTGGAGTGTTTTCTGGTGTAGACCCAGTAAGCTTGCAGCTTGGAGAGGTGATTTTTGGAAAGGATCACGCTTTGTGCATGCCGCTTCCGAGGTTGAGTATGGAAGCCAAAATGAGCAAGCTTCCCTGGTTGGAGCCTGGATCCTCAGGCCAGGCCTGTTACCCTCTGTTTTGTTGTGTTTCGCGCGGTGAGGTTCTTCACTGCCCGGTGTGGCTTGGAGCAGTTGGCGGGCGTGGGCTGGAGTTGGGCGATGGCGGATGGGGGCTGATGGTTTAGGCCGCAATGCTGCCCCTGTCAGCTCCTCTGCTGAAGTTGCCGGCACACTGTTGGCGCTAAGTGGATTTTCGTGGAGTGGGGTGTGGATCAAGTGAAGCATTTCAGCCTGGATGGTGGCTGCTGGCCTGGAGAGAAAGGTAAGGTATCATGAGTAAAGGTCCTGTGTGACGTCGTGGGATGGGCTGTCATCATTGGGTTGCAGGCGCTGGCCTCGGCTTCCCAAGAATGTGTCTTCTTCGTGATGGGCTGGCATAAGATGCCTATGGAGCGGATGGCTTTGGCAGTTCAATTGGGTGAGTTGAGGTAGGTAACCTGTGTAGAGTTGCGATCCCGTTGCCCGAGGAATGACACCCAAAGGGTGTCTTGTGGGAAGTAGAGAAGATAGACATGGTGGGGCGTCTGTGCCGGCCTCCTTGGAGGTAGTTGAGTTATGCGAATGTCCCCTTTGGCCGCTTTGTTCCCTTGTTTGGCAATGTGTAAAGCGAAAGTGTTTCTCCCGTGGGGGAATGACGCGACCTTCCAGTGTAGCACGCAGGCTTTTCTAACAGCCAGAGGTTTATCTGGAGCAGTCCATTGGTGGGGCAGAGATGGGGGCCCCATTGCCATGCCTGCTGTGCTGCCGTGGACAGCCACTGTTCCCTTTCAGGCTTCCAGGTCCCCTCACATGGCAGAGATCTTCTGTTTAAAGTCTGTCTGTGGTCCTCGGGGACCATGCCTTTGATCACTGTGAGTTACTCGGAAGTGTCACTGTGGCAGTAGGAGAATTTCCAGGATGAATGGGGTGGGATCAGCATCAACGAAGGATACAGGCTTGCGTTCTGTCTTCCCTGGTAAGCAGTGTTCCCGTGTTCTGAAGATATTTGTGGTTTCCAGTAGGGTCGTGTCGCCCTGTGGGCTGGAGGAGGTCCCATAGGACGAGGCTTTCAAGGGTTTGACAGTTTCCTTACAGGTCAGGGCCACGAACATTCAAGATGGGAGCTGCCTGAGACGTGGCTGGGAATGTGGAGTAGTTTCCGCCGTGGGGATCCGACATGGGTCATGGTGGCAGAGGCCCACCACTTCCTGTGGTGGGCATTCCCACGGGTCAATGGAAAGTGATTAGGCCTAGGTGGCGAGAAGTGGCAGGTGGGCCCACGTTCGTTAGCCCCTTGAGTGGTTTCAGGCTGCATCTTGCCAGTAGACAGCTGCCGGTCGGTGTCGGCCCGACCATGGGAGTTCCCTTGCTTCCGGAAGTGCTGCGAGTGACCCCAAATGGCCATCAAATATACTGGTAGCTGACAGAGTCTCGAGGTGCATGTAGATGTCACAGCCAAGGCCAGGAGGCAGGTCTCGTCGAGGCTGTGTGTTTTTCTCAGAAGGCGTGGCTGTGGGAGTGCGTGAGTCCATGGACTATTTCAACAGCCCCTGGGGGTCAAAGTGTGCCTGCGGCCTCTTGAAGCTGCCAGGGGTCTTTCTCCTTTCAGTTGGGGGTCTAACCAGGGTGCTGTGTATAAACTATTTCTTTTATTGTTGGACTCCTCTTCACAGGGCCATAGGGACACACAGAGACCAAGACGCGTATTCAGCGGCACACAGAGAAACCCACAAGCACGTCCGCATGCGCAGTCACAGTCACACACGCCCACACACCTGAACACACACATATAGCCTCTCACACACTGGCCAACGTATGTGCCTAACTTCCTGCAGTCATACTATCAGACATGCAGTCAATTCTCGGTAAGGGATAGAGGTCCTTGGGAAGCAGTTTCAAGCTCAAGGCCAGGTAAATGTTTTTATGGACCATGCGCTCTGAGGACACCGGTCCACTTATGAAGCCTCGGTGATTTCTGTCCACTTCTAAGGTGCAGTTGCTGGGAAAAGCTGGCCGTCGGCAGAAACAAGAAGACCTTCGTGTGCTCTGATGACTGGGGGTGCTAAGAAGACCTGGAAAAAGTGAGGCGGGCCCATGTCCCCGAGCATGGTCGTGGAAAACTCAGGACGGTAGGTATTCAAGCACACCAACATGTGCCATTAGGTATTAGGTTTTCCTCAGACGGGCCCAATGGCTGCAAGAGTGGATTGATTGTTTCTCTTGCTGAGTGGCCTGAGGGCTGTGGATTCTCCAGGGTTTTGGGGTAGCCCAGGCTTATGGCTCCTGTACAGAGCCCCGTGCACACCCCGGTTGTGTTCCGCAGCATCCCAACATGTGCTTGGATCGATGATGACACCCTTGCATGCATTCCTTGGAAAATCTGAACCTAATGAGTGGGAAAACTCTACCGTCTCCTCATCGAAACTGAGGTTCAGCACGTTTCCTCTCTCAGGGGGAGAGGACAGTTAGGAATGAAGGCCAGCGTCCCCTGCCGACATGCATGCAAACACCACCAAGGACTCCAGTACTGGAGGGGCTCTTGTCTGAGTGTTGACCGTGTCTGCACATAAGCTGTGTTATCTGTGAATCCCGGGTCCCTGCTGAATGGCTGTTGAGGGAATGTGAGGGGGCAGGCTCTCCTGCTGGTCTTAAGAGTCGGAGTGTGTGCTGGTCTAGGCCCACTTAGCTTGCAGTTGGGAGGTGAGTTTTGGTCAGGATCACGCTTCGTGCATGCCATTTTTGGGGTTGATTCTTGAAGCCAAAATGAGCAAGCGTCCATGGTTGGTGCCTGGAACCTCAGGCCTGGCCTGTGGCCCTCCCTGTTCTTGCGTTTTTCACGGCGAGGTTCTTGAGTGCCTAGTGAGGCTGGAGCAATGGGCGGGGGTTAGCTCGCTTGGGCAGCGGCGGAAAGGGGCTGATGGATTAGGCCTCGCTGCTGCCCTTGTTTGCTTCTCTACTTTAACTCGCGGCACAGTGTTGATGCCAAGTTGGTCATCGTGGAGTGGGGAGAGGAACAAGTGCTGAATTTAAACCTGCGTGGATCACTGATGTCCCACACAGGAAGGTAAGGGAAGATGAGGACATGTCCTTTGTGATGTCGTGGAATAGGCTATCATAATTGGGTTGCAGGTGCTGACCTCGGCTTCCCAAGGATGTGTCATGTTCGTGATTGGCTGGCATCAGCTGCCTATGGAGGGCATGGCTTTGGCACTTGAAGTGGATGAGGTGAGGTAGGTAACCTGTGTAGAGTTGCGATCCCATTGCCAGAGGAAAGACACCCAAAGGGTGTCTTGAGAGACGTAAAGAAGATCGACATGGTGACACGTCTGTTCCGGCCTCCTTGGAGGATGTTTAGTTATGCGAACATTCCCTTTGGCCGCTTTGTTCCCTTGTTTGGGAATGTGTAAAGCGAAAGTGCTTCTCCCGGGGGGGATGACTCGGCTGTCGAACAGCTAGAGGTTTATCTGGAGCAGTCCGTTAGCGGGACAGAGTTGGGGGCACGGTTGTGACACCTGGTGCACTGACGTGGACAGCCACTGTGCCCTTTCAAGCTTCCAGGTCCCCTCGTGTGGCAAAGGTTTTCCGTTGAAAGTCTGTCTGTGGTCCTCGGGGACAGTGTCTTTGATCACTGTTAGTTCCTCGGTAGTGTCGCTGTGGCAGTGGAGAATTACCAGGATGCATGGGGTGGAGTGGGCATCATCAAAGCAGACAGGCTTGCGTTGTGTCTTCCCTGCTGTTCAGTGTCTCCGTGTTCGCATGATGTCTGTGGCTTCAAGTCGAGTCGAGTCGCCCTGCAGGCAGGAGCAGGGCACTTAGGACAAGGCTGTGTAGCGTTTGAGCGTTTCCTCAGTGGTCAGAGCCGCAAACCCTACCAGTTGGAAGCTTGCCTATACTTGGCCGGGAAGGTGGCCTAATATCCGCTGTGGGGTTCCAACCTGTGTCATGGTTGCTGAAGCCAAACTTCCCATTGATGGCATATCCACGGGGTCATGGAAAGTGATTTGGTCTAGTTGGCGAGATGAGGCATTTGGTCAGAATTCGGTTAACCCCTTTAGAAGTGCCTGGCTGCATCTTGCCTTTCGGCAACTGCAGTTCGGTGTCAGCCCGCCCATGGGAGGTTACCTTGCTACCGGGAGAACTGGAAGTGACCCCAAGGGCACATCAGATATGGTGGTAGGTGGCAGGATCTCCAGGTCCACATAGGTTTGACACCCACGGCCGGGAGGGAGGTCCCGTCCAGTCTTTGTGCTTTGGTCAGAAGTTGTGGCTGTGGGAGAGCGGGAGTCTGTGGCCTATTTCGACAGCCCTGGGGGTCAAAGTTTGCATGCAGCCTCATGAAACTGACAGGGGTCTTTCTCCTTTCAGTTGGGGTTCCAACCAGCGTGCTGTGTATAAACTATGACGTTTACTGTTAGAGGCATCTGCAAAGGGCTACAGGGACACCCAGAGACCAAGACGCGTATTTAGTGGCACCACAGGAATCCACAAACGCATCCTTGTGCACAGTCACAGTCACAGATGCCCACACGTTTGAATACACACATCCAGCGTCTCACACACCGACCAACGTACGTGCGTAACTTGTTCAGTCGTGCTGTGAGATGCACAATCAGTTTTCGGTCGGGGATAGTGGTACTTGGGAAGCAGGTTCCAGGCTCACGCCCAGGTTATGTGTTCATAAGAATCATGTTCTCTGAGGACCCTTGTGCAATTCAGAAACCTGCGTGATTTCTGTCCACTTCTCAGGTGCAGTTGCAGGGTAAGTCTGGCTGTTGGCAAAGAGAAAAAGACCTTCGCGTTGTCTTATGACTGGATGTGCTAAGGAGAACTGGAAAAAGTGGGGCGGGTGCACGTTGCCGAGCGTGGCTGTGGATATCTCAGGACGGTAGGCATTCACCCATACTAAGATGTGCCAGTGGATATTAGGTTTTCCACAGAAGGGCCCAATGGTTGCAAGAGTGGATTGATTGTTGGTCTTGCTGAGTGGCCTGAGGACTGTGGATTCCCCAGGCAGTTGGAGTACTTCCAGGTCATGTTTCCTCTGCAGAGCCACACAGCCGTCCCTTTTGTGTTCTGCAGCGTCCCAGCATGTGCTTGGATCGATGATGACACCCTTGTATGCATTCCTCGGAAAATCTGAACAAAATGAGTGAGAACGCTCTACCGTCTCCTCATCGAAACTGTGGTCCAGCACCTTTCCTCTCTCGGGGGTACGGGAGAGTTAGGAGTGAGGGCCAACGTCCCCTGCTGACAGGCATGCAAACACCACTAAGGGCTCCAGCATTGGAGGGGCTCCTGTCTGAAGGTCGACCATATCTGCCCATAAGCTGGGTCATCTATGAATCCCCAGTCCCTGCTAAAAGGCCATTGAGGGAATGCAAGAGGGCAGGCTTTCCTGCTAGTCTTCAGGGTTGGAGTGTTTTCTGGTATAGACCCAGTAAGCTTGCAGCGTGGAGAGGTGATTTTTGGACAGTATCACGCTTTGTGCATGCCGCTTCCGAGGTTGATTATTGAAGCCAAAATGAGCAAGCTTCCCTGGTTGGAGCCTGGATCCTCAGGCCAGGCCTGTGGCCTTCTCTGTTGTTGTGTTTCACGTGGTGAGGTTCTTGAATGCCCGGTGTGGCTGGAGCAGTGGGCGGGCGTGGGCTGGATTTGGGCGATGGCAGAAGGGGGCTGATGGTTTAGGCCTCAGTGCTGCCCCTGTCAGCTCCTCTGCTGAAGTTGCTGGCACACTGTTGGCGCTAAGTGGATCTTCGTGGAGTGGGGTGTGGATCGAGTGAAGCATTTCAGCCTGGGTGGTGGCTGCTGGCCTGGAGAGAAAGGTAAGGTATCATGAGGAAATGTGCTGTGTTACGTCATGGGATGGGCTGTCATCATTGGGTTGCAGGCGCTACCCTCGGCTTCCCAAGAATGTGTCTTCTTCGTGATGGGCTGGCATAAGCCGCCTATGGAGAGGATGGCTTTGCAGTTCAAGTGGGTGACTTGAGGTAGGTAACCTGTGTAGAGTTGCGATCCCGTTGCCCGAGGAATGACACCCAAGGGTGTCTTGCGGGAAGTAGAGAAGAGCGACATGGTGAGGCGTCTGTGCCGGCCTCGTTGGAGGTAGTTGAGTTATGCGAATATCCCCTTTGGCCGCTTTGTTCCCTTGTTTGGCAATGTGTAAATCCGAAGTGTTTCTCCTGTGGGGGAATGACGTGACCGGCCAGTGTAGCACGCAGGCCTTTTGAACAGCCAGAGGTTTATCTGGAGCAGTCCATTGGTGGGGCAGAGATGGGGGCCCCATTGCCATGCCTGCTGTGCTGCCGTGGACAGCCACTGTTCCCTTTCAGGCTTCCAAATCACCTCGCATGGCACAGGTCTTCCATTGAAAGTCTGTCTGTGGTCCTCAGGGACCATGCCTTTGATCACTGTGAGTTACTCGGTAGTGTCACTGTGGCAGTGGAGAATTTCCAGGATGCATGGGGTGGGATCAGCATCAACGAAGCAGACAGGCTTGCGGTCTGTCTTCCCTGGTGTTCAGTGTTCCCGTGTTCGGAAGATGTTTGTGGTTTCCAGTAGGGCCGTGTCGCCCTGTGGGCTGGAAGAGGGCCCGTAGGATGAGGCTTTCAAGGATTTGAACGTTTCCTTAGGGCTCAGGGCCGAGAACATTCAAGATGGGAGCTGCCTGAGACGTGGCTGGGAATGTGGAGTAGTTTCCGCTGTGGGGATCCGACATGGGTCATGGTGGCTGAAGCCCACCACTTCCTGTGGTGGGCATTCCCACGAGTCAATGGAAAGTGATTAGGCCTTGTTGGTAAGAAGTGGCACGAGGGCCCACGTTCGTTAGCCCCTTGAGTGGTTTCAGGCTGCATCTTGGCAGTAGACAGCTGCCGGTCGGTGTCGGCCTGACCATGGGAGTTCCCTTGCTTCCGGAAGTGCTGCGAGTGACCCCAAATGTCCATCAGATATACTGGTAGCTGACAGAGTCTCGAGGTGCATGTCGATGTCACAGCCAAGGCCCGGAGGCAGGTCTCGTCGAGTCTTTGTGTTTTGGTAAGAAGGCGTGGCTGTGGGAGACTGGGAGTTCGTGGACCCATTCAACAGCCCCTAGGGGTCAAATTGTGCTAGCGGCCTCTTGAAGCTGACAGAGGTCTTTCTCCTTTCCGTTGGGGGTCTAACCAGGGTGCTGTGTATAAACTATTTCTTTTATTGTTGGACTCCGCTTCACAGGGCCATAGGGACACACAGAGACCAAGATGCGTATTCACCGGCACACAGAGAAACCCACAAGCATGTCCGCATGCGCACTCACAGTCACACACTCCCACACGCGAGAACGCATACATATAGCCTCTCACACACTGGCCAACGTATGTGCGTAACTTCCTGCATTCATACTATCAGACATGCAGTCAATTCTCGGTAAGGGATAGAGGTCCTTGGGAAGCAGTTTCAAGCCAAGGCCAGGTAAATATTTTTATGGATCATGTCCTCTGAGGACACCGGTCCACTTATGAAGCCTCTGTGATTTCTGTCCACTTCTCAGGTGCAGTTGCTGGGAAAGGCTGGCCGTCGGCACAAACAAGAAGACCTTCGTGTGCTCTTATGACTGGAGGTGCTAAGAAGAACTGGAAAAAGTGAGGCGGGCCCATGTCCCCGAGCATGGTCGTGGAAAACTCAGGACGGTAGGTATTCAAGCACCCAAAGATGTGCCATTAGATATTAGGTTTTCCTCAGACAGGCCCAATGGCTGCAAGAGTGGATTGATTGTTCCTCTTGCTGAGTGGCCTGAGGGCTGTGGATTCTCCAGGGTTTTGGGGTAGCCCAGGCTCATGGCTCCTGTACAGAGCCCCGTGCACACCCCGGTTGTGTTCCACAGCGTCTCAACATGTGCTTGGATCGATGATGACACCCTTGCATGCATTCCTTGGAAAATCTGAAAGAAATGAGTGAGAACACTCTACCGTCTCCTCATCGAAACTGAGGTTCAGCACGTTTCCTCTCTCAGGGGGAGAGGACAGTTAGGAATGAGGGCCAGCGTCTCCCGCCGACATGCATGCAAACACCACCAAGGACTCCAGTATTGGAGGGGCTCCTTTCTGAGGGTTGACCATGTCTGTACATAAGCTGTGTTATCTGTGAATCCCGGGTCCCTGCTGAATGGCTGTTGAGAGAATGCGAAGGGGCAGGCTCTCCTGCTGGTCTTAAGAGTCGGAGTGTGTGCTGGTCCAGGCCCAGTTAGCTTGCAGTTGGGAGGTGAGTTTTGGCCAGGATCACGCTTCGTGCATGCCATTTTGGGGGTTAATTCTGGAAGCCAAAATGAGCAAGCGTCCATGGTTGGTGCCTGGAACCTCAGGCCAGGCCTCTGGCCCTCCCTTTTTTGCGTTTTTCGCGGTGAGTTTCTTGAGTGCCTAGTGAGGCTGGAGCAATGGGCGGGGGTGAGCTCGCTTGGGCATCGGCGGAAAGGGGCTGATGGATTAGGCCTCGCTCCTGCCCTTGTTTGCTTCTCTACTTTAACTCCCGGCACAGTGTTGATGCCAAGTGGGTCATCGTGGAGTGGGGAGAGGAACAAGTGCTGAATTTAAACCTGCGTGGATCACTGATGGCCCGCACAGGAAGGTAAGGGAAGATGAGGACATGTCCTTTGTGATGTCGTGGAATAGGCCATCATAATTGGGTTGCAGATGCTGGCTTCGGCTTCCCAAGGATGTGTCATGTTCGTGATTGGCTGGCATCAGCTGCCTATGTAGGGGATGGCTCTGGCAGTTGAAGTGGATGAGGTGAGGTAGATAACCTGTGTAGAGTTGCGATCCCGTTGCCAGAGGAAAGACACCCAAAGGGTGTCTTGCGAGACGTAAAGATGATCGACATGGTGACGCGTCTCTGCCGGCATCCTTGGAGGATGGTTAGTTATGCGAACATCACTTTGGCCGCTTTGTCACTTGTTTGGGAATGTGTAAAGCGAAAGTGCTTCTCCCGGGAGGCCATGACTCGGCTTGGAAACCGCCAGAGGTGTATCTGGAGCAGTCTGTTGGCGGGACAGAAGTGGGGGCACTGTTTCCACGCCAGGTGCACTGACGTGGAGAGCCACTGTGCCATTTCAAGCTTCCAGGTCCCCTCGTGTGGCAAAGGTTTTCCGTTGAAAAGTCTGTCTGTGGTCCTCGTGGACAGTGCCTTTGATCACTGTGAGCTCCTCGGTAGTGTCGCTGTGGCAGTGGAGAATTGCCAGGATTCATGGGGTGCGGTGGGCATTATCAAAGCAGACAGGCTTGCGGTGTGTCTTCCCTGCTGTTCAGTGTCTCTGTGTTCGCATATTGTCTGTGGCTTCAAGTCGAGTCGAGTCACCCTGCAGGCAGGAGGAGGGCACGTAGAGCAAAGCTGTGTAGGGTTTTAGCATTTCCTCAGTAGTCAGGGCCGCTAACCCTACCAGTTGGAAGCTTGCCTATACGTGGCCGGGAAGGTGGCCTAATGTCCGCTGTCGGGTTCCAACCTGTGTCAGGGTTGCTGAAGCCAAACTCTTCCCATTGAGAGCATTCCCAAGTGGTCATGGAAAGTGACTTGGTCTAGTTGGAGAGATGAGGCACTTGGGCCGAAGTCCGTTAACCCCTTGAGAAGTGCCAGGCTTAATCTTGCCTGTCGGCAACTGCAGGTCGGTGTCAGCCTGCCCATGGGAGGTTACCTTGCTTCCGGGAGCACTGGGAGTGACCCCAAGGGCACATCAGATGTGGTGCTAGGTGGCAGGATCTCCAGGTCAACATAGGTGTGACATGCACGGCCGGGAGGGAGGTCTCGTCCAGTCTTTGTGCTTTGGTCAGAAGGCGTGGCTGTGGGAGAGTGGGAGTCTGTGTCCTATATCGACAGCCCTGGGGGTCAAAGTTTGCATGTGGCCTCATGAAACTTACAGGGGACTTTCTCCTTTCAGTTGGGGGTCCAACCAGTGTGCTGTGTATAAACTATGACGTTTACTGTTAGAGGCATCTGCAACAGGCCACAGGGATACCCAGAGACCAAGACGCGTATTTAGTGGCACCACAGGAATCCACAAACGCATCCTCCTGCACAGTCAGAGTCGCACACACCCACACGTGTGAATACACACATACAGCGTCTCACACACCGACCAACGTACGTGCGTAACTTCCTTCAGTCGTGCTGTGAGACACACGATCAGTTTTCGGTAAGGGATAGTGGTACTTGGGAAGCAGGTTCCAGGCTCACGCCCGGGTTATGTGTTCATAAGAATCATGTTCTCTGAGGAACCAGGAGCAATTCAGAAACCTGCGTGATTTCTGTCCACTTCTCAGGTGCAGTTGCAGGGTAAGGCTGACTGTCGGCAAAGAGAAGAAGACCTTCGCGTTGTCTGATGACTGGATGTGCTAAGGAGAACTGGACAAAGGGGGACGGGCGCACGTTGCCGAGCGTGGCTGTGGATATCTCTGGATGGTAGGCATTCACCCATACTAAGATGTGCCAGTGGATATTAGGTTTTCCACAGATGGGCCCAGTGGTTGCAAGAGTGGATTGATTGTTGGTCTTGCTGAGTGGCCTGAGGACTGTGGATTCCCCAGGCAGTTGGAGTACTTCCAGGTCATGGCTCCTCTGCAGAGCCACACAGCCTTCCCTTTTGTGTTCTGCAGCATCCCAGCATGTGCTTGGATCGATGATGACACCCTTGTATGCATTCCTTGGAAAATCTGAACAAAATGAGTGAGAACGCTCTACCGTCTCCTCATCGAAACTGAGGTCCAGCACCTTTCCTCTCTCGGGGGTACGGGAGAGTTAGGAGTGAGGGCCAACGTCCCCTGCTGACAGGCATGCAAACACCACTAAGGGCTCCAGCATTGGAGGGGCTCCTGTCTGAGGGTCGACCATATCTGCCCATAAGCTTGGTCATCTATGAATCCCCAGTCCCTGCTAAAAGGCCATTGAGGTAATGCAAGAGGGCAGGTTTTCCTGCTAGTCTTCAGGGTTGGAGTGTTTTCTGGTGTAGACCCAGTAAGCTTGCAGCTTGGAGAGGTGATTTTTGGAAAGGATCACGCTTTGTGCATGCCGCTTCCGAGGTTGAGTATGGAAGCCAAAATGAGCAAGCTTCCCTGGTTGGAGCCTGGATCCTCAGGCCAGGCCTGTTACCCTCTGTTTTGTTGTGTTTCGCGCGGTGAGGTTCTTCACTGCCCGGTGTGGCTTGGAGCAGGTGGCGGGCGTGGGCTGGAGTTGGGCGATGGCGGATGGGGGCTGATGGTTTAGGCCGCAATGCTGCCCCTGTCAGCTCCTCTGCTGAAGTTGCCGGCACACTGTTGGCGCTAAGTGGATTTTCGTGGAGTGGGGTGTGGATCAAGTGAAGCATTTCAGCCTGGATGGTGGCTGCTGGCCTGGAGAGAAAGGTAAGGTATCATGAGTAAAGGTCCTGTGTGACGTCGTGGGATGGGCTGTCATCATTGGGTTGCAGGCGCTGGCCTCGGCTTCCCAAGAATGTGTCTTCTTCGTGATGGGCTGGCATAAGATGCCTATGGAGCGGATGGCTTTGGCAGTTCAATTGGGTGAGTTGAGGTAGGTAACCTGTGTAGAGTTGCGATCCCGTTGCCCGAGGAATGACACCCAAAGGGTGTCTTGTGGGAAGTAGAGAAGATAGACATGGTGGGGCGTCTGTGCCGGCCTCCTTGGAGGTAGTTGAGTTATGCGAATATCCCCTTTGGCCGCTTTGTTCCCTTGTTTGGCAATGTGTAAAGCGAAAGTGTTTCTCCCGTGGGGGAATGACGCGACCGGCCAGTGTAGCTCGCAGGCTTTTCGAACAGCCAGAGGTTTATCTGGAGCAGTCCATTGGTGGGGCAGAGATGGGGGCCCCATTGCCATGCCTGCTGTGCTGCCGTGGACAGCCACTGTTCCCTTTCAGGCTTCCAGGTCCCCTCACATGGCAGAGATCTTCTGTTTAAAGTCTGTCTGTGGTCCTCGGGGACCATGCCTTTGATCACTGTGAGTTACTCGGAAGTGTCACTGTGGCAGTAGGAGAATTTCCAGGATGAATGGGGTGGGATCAGCATCAACGAAGGATACAGGCTTGCGTTCTGTCTTCCCTGGTAAGCAGTGTTCCCGTGTTCTGAAGATATTTGTGGTTTCCAGTAGGGTCGTGTCGCCCTGTGGGCTGGAGGAGGTCCCATAGGACGAGGCTTTCAAGGGTTTGACAGTTTCCTTACAGGTCAGGGCCACGAACATTCAAGATGGGAGCTGCCTGAGACGTGGCTGGGAATGTGGAGTAGTTTCCGCCGTGGGGATCCGACATGGGTCATGGTGGCAGAGGCCCACCACTTCCTGTGGTGGGCATTCCCACGGGTCAATGGAAAGTGATTAGGCCTAGGTGGCGAGAAGTGGCAGGTGGGCCCACGTTCGTTAGCCCCTTGAGTGGTTTCAGGCTGCATCTTGCCAGTAGACAGCTGCCGGTCGGTGTCGGCCCGACCATGGGAGTTCCCTTGCTTCCGGAAGTGCTGCGAGTGACCCCAAATGGCCATCAAATATACTGGTAGCTGACAGAGTCTCGAGGTGCATGTAGATGTCACAGCCAAGGCCAGGAGGCAGGTCTCGTCGAGGCTGTGTGTTTTTCTCAGAAGGCGTGGCTGTGGGAGTGCGTGAGTCCATGGACTATTTCAACAGCCCCTGGGGGTCAAAGTGTGCCTGCGGCCTCTTGAAGCTGCCAGGGGTCTTTCTCCTTTCAGTTGGGGGTCTAACCAGGGTGCTGTGTATAAACTATTTCTTTTATTGTTGGACTCCTCTTCACAGGGCCATAGGGACACACAGAGACCAAGACGCGTATTCAGCGGCACACAGAGAAACCCACAAGCACGTCCGCATGCGCAGTCACAGTCACACACGCCCACACACCTGAACACACACATATAGCCTCTCACACACTGGCCAACGTATGTGCCTAACTTCCTGCAGTCATACTATCAGACATGCAGTCAATTCTCGGTAAGGGATAGAGGTCCTTGGGAAGCAGTTTCAAGCTCAAGGCCAGGTAAATGTTTTTATGGACCATGCGCTCTGAGGACACCGGTCCACTTATGAAGCCTCGGTGATTTCTGTCCACTTCTAAGGTGCAGTTGCTGGGAAAAGCTGGCCGTCGGCAGAAACAAGAAGACCTTCGTGTGCTCTGATGACTGGGGGTGCTAAGAAGACCTGGAAAAAGTGAGGCGGGCCCATGTCCCCGAGCATGGTCGTGGAAAACTCAGGACGGTAGGTATTCAAGCACACCAACATGTGCCATTAGGTATTAGGTTTTCCTCAGACGGGCCCAATGGCTGCAAGAGTGGATTGATTGTTTCTCTTGCTGAGTGGCCTGAGGGCTGTGGATTCTCCAGGGTTTTGGGGTAGCCCAGGCTTATGGCTCCTGTACAGAGCCCCGTGCACACCCCGGTTGTGTTCCGCAGCATCCCAACATGTGCTTGGATCGATGATGACACCCTTGCATGCATTCCTTGGAAAATCTGAACCTAATGAGTGGGAAAACTCTACCGTCTCCTCATCGAAACTGAGGTTCAGCACGTTTCCTCTCTCAGGGGGAGAGGACAGTTAGGAATGAAGGCCAGCGTCCCCTGCCGACATGCATGCAAACACCACCAAGGACTCCAGTACTGGAGGGGCTCTTGTCTGAGTGTTGACCGTGTCTGCACATAAGCTGTGTTATCTGTGAATCCCGGGTCCCTGCTGAATGGCTGTTGAGGGAATGCGAGGGGGCAGGCTCTCCTGCTGGTCTTAAGAGTCGGAGTGTGTGCTGGTCTAGGCCCACTTAGCTTGCAGTTGGGAGGTGAGTTTTGGTCAGGATCACGCTTCGTGCATGCCATTTTTGGGGTTGATTCTTGAAGCCAAAATGAGCAAGCGTCCATGGTTGGTGCCTGGAACCTCAGGCCTGGCCTGTGGCCCTCCCTGTTCTTGCGTTTTTCACGGCGAGGTTCTTGAGTGCCTAGTGAGGCTGGAGCAATGGGCGGGGGTTAGCTCGCTTGGGCAGCGGCGGAAAGGGGCTGATGGATTAGGCCTCGCTGCTGCCCTTGTTTGCTTCTCTACTTTAACTCGCGGCACAGTGTTGATGCCAAGTTGGTCATCGTGGAGTGGGGAGAGGAACAAGTGCTGAATTTAAACCTGCGTGGATCACTGATGTCCCACACAGGAAGGTAAGGGAAGATGAGGACATGTCCTTTGTGATGTCGTGGAATAGGCTATCATAATTGGGTTGCAGGTGCTGACCTCGGCTTCCCAAGGATGTGTCATGTTCGTGATTGGCTGGCATCAGCTGCCTATGGAGGGCATGGCTTTGGCACTTGAAGTGGATGAGGTGAGGTAGGTAACCTGTGTAGAGTTGCGATCCCATTGCCAGAGGAAAGACACCCAAAGGGTGTCTTGAGAGACGTAAAGAAGATCGACATGGTGACACGTCTGTTCCGGCCTCCTTGGAGGATGTTTAGTTATGCGAACATTCCCTTTGGCCGCTTTGTTCCCTTGTTTGGGAATGTGTAAAGCGAAAGTGCTTCTCCCGGGGAGGATGACTCGGCTGTCGAACAGCTAGAGGTTTATCTGGAGCAGTCCGTTAGCGGGACAGAGTTGGGGGCACGGTTGTGACACCTGGTGCACTGACGTGGACAGCCACTGTGCCCTTTCAAGCTTCCAGGTCCCCTCGTGTGGCAAAGGTTTTCCGTTGAAAGTCTGTCTGTGGTCCTCGGGGACAGTGTCTTTGATCACTGTTAGTTCCTCGGTAGTGTCGCTGTGGCAGTGGAGAATTACCAGGATGCATGGGGTGGAGTGGGCATCATCAAAGCAGACAGGCTTGCGTTGTGTCTTCCCTGCTGTTCAGTGTCTCCGTGTTCGCATGATGTCTGTGGCTTCAAGTCGAGTCGAGTCGCCCTGCAGGCAGGAGCAGGGCACTTAGGACAAGGCTGTGTAGCGTTTGAGCGTTTCCTCAGTGGTCAGAGCCGCAAACCCTACCAGTTGGAAGCTTGCCTATACTTGGCCGGGAAGGTGGCCTAATATCCGCTGTGGGGTTCCAACCTGTGTCATGGTTGCTGAAGCCAAACTTCCCATTGACGGCATATCCACGGGGTCATGGAAAGTGATTTGGTCTAGTTGGCGAGATGAGGCATTTGGTCAGAATTCGGTTAACCCCTTTAGAAGTGCCTGGCTGCATCTTGCCTTTCGGCAACTGCAGTTCGGTGTCAGCCCGCCCATGGGAGGTTACCTTGCTACCGGGAGAACTGGAAGTGACCCCAAGGGCACATCAGATATGGTGGTAGGTGGCAGGATCTCCAGGTCCACATAGGTTTGACACCCACGGCCGGGAGGGAGGTCCCGTCCAGTCTTTGTGCTTTGGTCAGAAGTTGTGGCTGTGGGAGAGCGGGAGTCTGTGGCCTATTTCGACAGCCCTGGGGGTCAAAGTTTGCATGCAGCCTCATGAAACTGACAGGGGTCTTTCTCCTTTCAGTTGGGGTTCCAACCAGCGTGCTGTGTATAAACTATGACGTTTACTGTTAGAGGCATCTGCAAAGGGCTACAGGGACACCCAGAGACCAAGACGCGTATTTAGTGGCACCACAGGAATCCACAAACGCATCCTTGTGCACAGTCACAGTCACAGATGCCCACACGTTTGAATACACACATCCAGCGTCTCACACACCGACCAACGTACGTGCGTAACTTGTTCACTCGTGCTGTGAGATGCACAATCAGTTTTCGGTCGGGGATAGTGGTACTTGGGAAGCAGGTTCCAGGCTCACGCCCAGGTTATGTGTTCATAAGAATCATGTTCTCTGAGGACCCTTGTGCAATTCAGAAACCTGCGTGATTTCTGTCCACTTCTCAGGTGCAGTTGCAGGGTAAGTCTGGCTGTTGGCAAAGAGAAAAAGACCTTCGCGTTGTCTTATGACTGGATGTGCTAAGGAGAACAGGAAAAAGTGGAGCGGGTGCACGTTGCCGAGCGTGGCTGTGGATATCTCAGGACGGTAGGCATTCACCCATACTAAGATGTGCCAGTGGATATTAGGTTTTCCACAGAAGGGCCCAATGGTTGCAAGAGTGGATTGATTGTTGGTCTTGCTGAGTGGCCTGAGGACTGTGGATTCCCCAGGCAGTTGGAGTACTTCCAGGTCATGTTTCCTCTGCAGAGCCACACAGCCGTCCCTTTTGTGTTCTGCAGCGTCCCAGCATGTGCTTGGATCGATGATGACACCCTTGTATGCATTCCTCGGAAAATCTGAACAAAATGAGTGAGAACGCTCTACCGTCTCCTCATCGAAACTGAGGTCCAGCACCTTTCCTCTCTCGGGGGTACGGGAGAGTTAGGAGTGAGGGCCAACGTCCCCTGCTGACAGGCATGCAAACACCACTAAGGGCTCCAGCATTGGAGGGGCTCCTGTCTGAAGGTCGACCATATCTGCCCATAAGCTGGGTCATCTATGAATCCCCAGTCCCTGCTAAAAGGCCATTGAGGGAATGCAAGAGGGCAGGCTTTCCTGCTAGTCTTCAGGGTTGGAGTGTTTTCTGGTATAGACCCAGTAAGCTTGCAGCGTGGAGAGGTGATTTTTGGACAGTATCACGCTTTGTGCATGCCGCTTCCGAGGTTGATTATTGAAGCCAAAATGAGCAAGCTTCCCTGGTTGGAGCCTGGATCCTCAGGCCAGGCCTGTGGCCTTCTCTGTTGTTGTGTTTCACGTGGTGAGGTTCTTGACTGCCCGGTGTGGCTGGAGCAGTGGGCGGGCGTGGGCTGGATTTTGGCGATGGCAGAAGGGGGCTGATGGTTTAGGCCTCAGTGCTGCCCCTGTCAGCTCCTCTGCTGAAGTTGCTGGCACACTGTTGGCGCTAAGTGGATCTTCGTGGAGTGGGGTGTGGATCGAGTGAAGCATTTCAGCCTGGGTGGTGGCTGCTGGCCTGGAGAGAAAGGTAAGGTATCATGAGGAAATGTGCTGTGTTACGTCATGGGATGGGCTGTCATCATTGGGTTGCAGGCGCTACCCTCGGCTTCCCAAGAATGTGTCTTCTTCGTGATGGGCTGGCATAAGCCGCCTATGGAGAGGATGGCTTTGCAGTTCAAGTGGGTGACTTGAGGTAGGTAACCTGTGTAGAGTTGCGATCCCGTTGCCCGAGGAATGACACCCAAGGGTGTCTTGCGGGAAGTAGAGAAGAGCGACATGGTGAGGCGTCTGTGCCGGCCTCGTTTGAGGTAGTTGAGTTATGCGAATATCCCCTTTGGCCGCTTTGTTCCCTTGTTTGGCAATGTGTAAAGCCGAAGTGTTTCTCCTGTGGGGGAATGACGTGACCGGCCAGTGTAGCACGCAGGCCTTTTGAACAGCCAGAGGTTTATCTGGAGCAGTCCATTGGTGGGGCAGAGATGGGGGCCCCATTGCCATGCCTGCTGTGCTGCCGTGGACAGCCACTGTTCCCTTTCAGGCTTCCAAATCACCTCGCATGGCACAGGTCTTCCATTGAAAGTCTGTCTGTGGTCCTCAGGGACCATGCCTTTGATCACTGTGAGTTACTCGGTAGTGTCACTGTGGCAGTGGAGAATTTCCAGGATGCATGGGGTGGGATCAGCATCAACGAAGCAGACAGGCTTGCGGTCTGTCTTCCCTGGTGTTCAGTGTTCCCGTGTTCGGAAGATGTTTGTGGTTTCCAGTAGGGCCGTGTCGCCCTGTGGGCTGGAAGAGGGCCCGTAGGATGAGGCTTTCAAGGATTTGAACGTTTCCTTAGGGCTCAGGGCCGAGAACATTCAAGATGGGAGCTGCCTGAGACGTGGCTGGGAATGTGGAGTAGTTTCCGCTGTGGGGATCCGACATGGGTCATGGTGGCTGAAGCCCACCACTTCCTGTGGTGGGCATTCCCACGAGTCAATGGAAAGTGATTAGGCCTTGTTGGTAAGAAGTGGCACGAGGGCCCACGTTCGTTAGCCCCTTGAGTGGTTTCAGGCTGCATCTTGGCAGTAGACAGCTGCCGGTCGGTGTCGGCCTGACCATGGGAGTTCCCTTGCTTCCGGAAGTGCTGCGAGTGACCCCAAATGTCCATCAGATATACTGGTAGCTGACAGAGTCTCGAGGTGCATGTCGATGTCACAGCCAAGGCCCGGAGGCAGGTCTCGTCGAGTCTTTGTGTTTTGGTAAGAAGGCGTGGCTGTGGGAGACTGGGAGTTCGTGGACCCATTCAACAGCCCCTAGGGGTCAAATTGTGCTAGCGGCCTCTTGAAGCTGACAGAGGTCTTTCTCCTTTCCGTTGGGGGTCTAACCAGGGTGCTGTGTATAAACTATTTCTTTTATTGTTGGACTCCGCTTCACAGGGCCATAGGGACACACAGAGACCAAGATGCGTATTCACCGGCACACAGAGAAACCCACAAGCACGTCCGCATGCGCACTCACAGTCACACACTCCCACACGCGAGAACGCATACATATAGCCTCTCACACACTGGCCAACGTATGTGCCTAACTTCCTGCATTCATACTATCAGACATGCAGTCAATTCTCGGTAAGGGATAGAGGTCCTTGGGAAGCAGTTTCAAGCCAAGGCCAGGTAAATATTTTTATGGATCATGTCCTCTGAGGACACCGGTCCACTTATGAAGCCTCTGTGATTTCTGTCCACTTCTCAGGTGCAGTTGCTGGGAAAGGCTGGCCGTCGGCACAAACAAGAAGACCTTCGTGTGCTCTTATGACTGGAGGTGCTAAGAAGAACTGGAAAAAGTGAGGCGGGCCCATGTCCCCGAGCATGGTCGTGGAAAACTCAGGACGGTAGGTATTCAAGCACCCAAAGATGTGCCATTAGATATTAGGTTTTCCTCAGACGGGCCCAATGGCTGCAAGAGTGGATTGATTATTCCTCTTGCTGAGTGGCCTGAGGGCTGTGGATTCTCCAGGGTTTTGGGGTAGCCCAGGCTCATGGCTCCTGTACAGAGCCCCGTGCACACCCCGGTTGTGTTCCACAGCGTCTCAACATGTGCTTGGATCGATGATGACACCCTTGCATGCATTCCTTGGAAAATCTGAAAGAAATGAGTGAGAACACTCTACCGTCTCCTCATCGAAACTGAGGTTCAGCACGTTTCCTCTCTCAGGGGGAGAGGACAGTTAGGAATGAGGGCCAGCGTCTCCCGCCGACATGCATGCAAACACCACCAAGGACTCCAGTATTGGAGGGGCTCCTTTCTGAGGGTTGACCATGTCTGTACATAAGCTGTGTTATCTGTGAATCCCGGGTCCCTGCTGAATGGCTGTTGAGAGAATGCGAAGGGGCAGGCTCTCCTGCTGGTCTTAAGAGTCGGAGTGTGTGCTGGTCCAGGCCCAGTTAGCTTGCAGTTGGGAGGTGAGTTTTGGCCAGGATCACGCTTCGTGCATGCCATTTTGGGGGTTAATTCTGGAAGCCAAAATGAGCAAGCGTCCATGGTTGGTGCCTGGAACCTCAGGCCAGGCCTCTGGCCCTCCCTTTTTTGCGTTTTTCGCGGTGAGTTTCTTGAGTGCCTAGTGAGGCTGGAGCAATGGGCGGGGGTGAGCTCGCTTGGGCATCGGCGGAAAGGGGCTGATGGATTAGGCCTCGCTCCTGCCCTTGTTTGCTTCTCTACTTTAACTCCCGGCACAATGTTGATGCCAAGTGGGTCATCGTGGAGTGGGGAGAGGAACAAGTGCTGAATTTAAACCTGCGTGGATCACTGATGGCCCGCACAGGAAGGTAAGGGAAGATGAGGACATGTCCTTTGTGATGTCGTGGAATAGGCCATCATAATTGGGTTGCAGGTGCTGGCTTCGGCTTCCCAAGGATGTGTCATGTTCGTGATTGGCTGGCATCAGCTGCCTATGTAGGGGATGGCTCTGGCAGTTGAAGTGGATGAGGTGAGGTAGATAACCTGTGTAGAGTTGCGATCCCGTTGCCAGAGGAAAGACACCCAAAGGGTGTCTTGCGAGACGTAAAGATGATCGACATGGTGACGCGTCTCTGCCGGCATCCTTGGAGGATGGTTAGTTATGCGAACATCACTTTGGCCGCTTTGTCACTTGTTTGGGAATGTGTAAAGCGAAAGTGCTTCTCCCGGGAGGCCATGACTCGGCTTGGAAACCGCCAGAGGTGTATCTGGAGCAGTCTGTTGGCGGGACAGAAGTGGGGGCACTGTTTCCACGCCAGGTGCACTGACGTGGAGAGCCACTGTGCCATTTCAAGCTTCCAGGTCCCCTCGTGTGGCAAAGGTTTTCCGTTGAAATGTCTGTCTGTGGTCCTCGTGGACAGTGCCTTTGATCACTGTGAGCTCCTCGGTAGTGTCGCTGTGGCAGTGGAGAATTGCCAGGATTCATGGGGTGCGGTGGGCATTATCAAAGCAGACAGGCTTGCGGTGTGTCTTCCCTGCTGTTCAGTGTCTCTGTGTTCGCATATTGTCTGTGGCTTCAAGTCGAGTCGAGTCACCCTGCAGGCAGGAGGAGGGCACGTAGAGCAAAGCTGTGTAGGGTTTTAGCATTTCCTCAGTAGTCAGGGCCGCTAACCCTACCAGTTGGAAGCTTGCCTATACGTGGCCGGGAAGGTGGCCTAATGTCCGCTGTCGGGTTCCAACCTGTGTCAGGGTTGCTGAAGCCAAACTCTTCCCATTGAGAGCATTCCCAAGTGGTCATGGAAAGTGACTTGGTCTAGTTGGAGAGATGAGGCACTTGGGCCGAAGTCCGTTAACCCCTTGAGAAGTGCCAGGCTTAATCTTGCCTGTCGGCAACTGCAGGTCGGTGTCAGCCTGCCCATGGGAGGTTACCTTGCTTCCGGGAGCACTGGGAGTGACCCCAAGGGCACATCAGATGTGGTGCTAGGTGGCAGGATCTCCAGGTCAACATAGGTGTGACATGCACGGCCGGGAGGGAGGTCTCGTCCAGTCTTTGTGCTTTGGTCAGAAGGCGTGGCTGTGGGAGAGTGGGAGTCTGTGTCCTATATCGACAGCCCTGGGGGTCAAAGTTTGCATGTGGCCTCATGAAACTGACAGGGGACTTTCTCCTTTCAGTTGGGGGTCCAACCAGTGTGCTGTGTATAAACTATGACGTTTACTGTTAGAGGCATCTGCAACAGGCCACAGGGATACCCAGAGACCAAGACGCGTATTTAGTGGCACCACAGGAATCCACAAACGCATCCTCCTGCACAGTCAGAGTCGCACACACCCACACGTGTGAATACACACATACAGCGTCTCACACACCGACCAACGTACGTGCGTAACTTCCTTCAGTCGTGCTGTGAGACACACGATCAGTTTTCGGTAAGGGATAGTGGTACTTGGGAAGCAGGTTCCAGGCTCACGCCCGGGTTATGTGTTCATAAGAATCATGTTCTCTGAGGAACCAGGAGCAATTCAGAAACCTGCGTGATTTCTGTCCACTTCTCAGGTGCAGTTGCAGGGTAAGGCTGACTGTCGGCAAAGAGAAGAAGACCTTCGCGTTGTCTGATGACTGGATGTGCTAAGGAGAACTGGACAAAGGGGGACGGGCGCACGTTGCCGAGCGTGGCTGTGGATATCTCTGGATGGTAGGCATTCACCCATACTAAGATGTGCCAGTGGATATTAGGTTTTCCACAGATGGGCCCAGTGGTTGCAAGAGTGGATTGATTGTTGGTCTTGCTGAGTGGCCTGAGGACTGTGGATTCCCCAGGCAGTTGGAGTACTTCCAGGTCATGGCTCCTCTGCAGAGCCACACAGCCTTCCCTTTTGTGTTCTGCAGCATCCCAGCATGTGCTTGGATCGATGATGACACCCTTGTATGCATTCCTTGGAAAATCTGAACAAAATGAGTGAGAACGCTCTACCGTCTCCTCATCGAAACTGAGGTCCAGCACCTTTCCTCTCTCGGGGGTACGGGAGAGTTAGGAGTGAGGGCCAACGTCCCCTGCTGACAGGCATGCAAACACCACTAAGGGCTCCAGCATTGGAGGGGCTCCTGTCTGAGGGTCGACCATATCTGCCCATAAGCTTGGTCATCTATGAATCCCCAGTCCCTGCTAAAAGGCCATTGAGGTAATGCAAGAGGGCAGGTTTTCCTGCTAGTCTTCAGGGTTGGAGTGTTTTCTGGTGTAGACCCAGTAAGCTTGCAGCTTGGAGAGGTGATTTTTGGAAAGGATCACGCTTTGTGCATGCCGCTTCCGAGGTTGAGTATGGAAGCCAAAATGAGCAAGCTTCCCTGGTTGGAGCCTGGATCCTCAGGCCAGGCCTGTTACCCTCTGTTTTGTTGTGTTTCGCGCGGTGAGGTTCTTCACTGCCCGGTGTGGCTTGGAGCAGTTGGCGGGCGTGGGCTGGAGTTGGGCGATGGCGGATGGGGGCTGATGGTTTAGGCCGCAATGCTGCCCCTGTCAGCTCCTCTGCTGAAGTTGCCGGCACACTGTTGGCGCTAAGTGGATTTTCGTGGAGTGGGGTGTGGATCAAGTGAAGCATTTCAGCCTGGATGGTGGCTGCTGGCCTGGAGAGAAAGGTAAGGTATCATGAGTAAAGGTCCTGTGTGACGTCGTGGGATGGGCTGTCATCATTGGGTTGCAGGCGCTGGCCTCGGCTTCCCAAGAATGTGTCTTCTACGTGATGGACTGGCATAAGATGCCTATGGAGCGGATGGCTTTGGCAGTTCAATTGGGTGAGTTGAGGTAGGTAACCTGTGTAGAGTTGCGATCCCGTTGCCCGAGGAATGACACCCAAAGGGTGTCTTGTGGGAAGTAGAGAAGATAGACATGGTGGGGCGTCTGTGCCGGCCTCCTTGGAGGTAGTTGAGTTATGCGAATATCCCCTTTGGCCGCTTTGTTCCCTTGTTTGGCAATGTGTAAAGCGAAAGTGTTTCTCCCGTGGGGGAATGACGCGACCTTCCAGTGTAGCACGCAGGCTTTTCTAACAGCCAGAGGTTTATCTGGAGCAGTCCATTGGTGGGGCAGAGATGGGGGCCCCATTGCCATGCCTGCTGTGCTGCCGTGGACAGCCACTGTTCCCTTTCAGGCTTCCAGGTCCCCTCACATGGCAGAGATCTTCTGTTTAAAGTCTGTCTGTGGTCCTCGGGGACCATGCCTTTGATCACTGTGAGTTACTCGGAAGTGTCACTGTGGCAGTAGGAGAATTTCCAGGATGAATGGGGTGGGATCAGCATCAACGAAGGATACAGGCTTGCGTTCTGTCTTCCCTGGTAAGCAGTGTTCCCGTGTTCTGAAGATATTTGTGGTTTCCAGTAGGGTCGTGTCGCCCTGTGGGCTGGAGGAGGTCCCATAGGACGAGGCTTTCAAGGGTTTGACAGTTTCCTTACAGGTCAGGGCCACGAACATTCAAGATGGGAGCTGCCTGAGACGTGGCTGGGAATGTGGAGTAGTTTCCGCCGTGGGGATCCGACATGGGTCATGGTGGCAGAGGCCCACCACTTCCTGTGGTGGGCATTCCCACGGGTCAATGGAAAGTGATTAGGCCTAGGTGGCGAGAAGTGGCAGGTGGGCCCACGTTCGTTAGCCCCTTGAGTGGTTTCAGGCTGCATCTTGCCAGTAGACAGCTGCCGGTCGGTGTCGGCCCGACCATGGGAGTTCCCTTGCTTCCGGAAGTGCTGCGAGTGACCCCAAATGGCCATCAAATATACTGGTAGCTGACAGAGTCTCGAGGTGCATGTAGATGTCACAGCCAAGGCCAGGAGGCAGGTCTCGTCGAGGCTGTGTGTTTTTCTCAGAAGGCGTGGCTGTGGGAGTGCGTGAGTCCATGGACTATTTCAACAGCCCCTGGGGGTCAAAGTGTGCCTGCGGCCTCTTGAAGCTGCCAGGGGTCTTTCTCCTTTCAGTTGGGGGTCTAACCAGGGTGCTGTGTATAAACTATTTCTTTTATTGTTGGACTCCTCTTCACAGGGCCATAGGGACACACAGAGACCAAGACGCGTATTCAGCGGCACACAGAGAAACCCACAAGCACGTCCGCATGCGCAGTCACAGTCACACACGCCCACACACCTGAACACACACATATAGCCTCTCACACACTGGCCAACGTATGTGCCTAACTTCCTGCAGTCATACTATCAGACATGCAGTCAATTCTCGGTAAGGGATAGAGGTCCTTGGGAAGCAGTTTCAAGCTCAAGGCCAGGTAAATGTTTTTATGGACCATGCGCTCTGAGGACACCGGTCCACTTATGAAGCCTCGGTGATTTCTGTCCACTTCTAAGGTGCAGTTGCTGGGAAAAGCTGGCCGTCGGCACAAACAAGAAGACCTTCGTGTGCTCTGATGACTGGGGGTGCTAAGAAGACCTGGAAAAAGTGAGGCGGGCCCATGCCCCCGAGCATGGTCGTGGAAAACTCAGGACGGTAGGTATTCAAGCACACCAACATGTGCCATTAGGTATTAGGTTTTCCTCAGACGGGCCCAATGGCTGCAAGAGTGGATTGATTGTTTCTCTTGCTGAGTGGCCTGAGGGCTGTGGATTCTCCAGGGTTTTGGGGTAGCCCAGGCTTATGGCTCCTGTACAGAGCCCCGTGCACACCCCGGTTGTGTTCCGCAGCATCCCAACATGTGCTTGGATCGATGATGACACCCTTGCATGCATTCCTTGGAAAATCTGAACCTAATGAGTGGGAAAACTCTACCGTCTCCTCATCGAAACTGAGGTTCAGCACGTTTCCTCTCTCAGGGGGAGAGGACAGTTAGGAATGAAGGCCAGCGTCCCCTGCCGACATGCATGCAAACACCACCAAGGACTCCAGTACTGGAGGGGCTCTTGTCTGAGTGTTGACCGTGTCTGCACATAAGCTGTGTTATCTGTGAATCCCGGGTCCCTGCTGAATGGCTGTTGAGGGAATGCGAGGGGGCAGGCTCTCCTGCTGGTCTTAAGAGTCGGAGTGTGTGCTGGTCTAGGCCCACTTAGCTTGCAGTTGGGAGGTGAGTTTTGGTCAGGATCACGCTTCGTGCATGCCATTTTTGGGGTTGATTCTTGAAGCCAAAATGAGCAAGCGTCCATGGTTGGTGCCTGGAACCTCAGGCCTGGCCTGTGGCCCTCCCTGTTCTTGCGTTTTTCACGGCGAGGTTCTTGAGTGCCTAGTGAGGCTGGAGCAATGGGCGGGGGTTAGCTCGCTTGGGCAGCGGCGGAAAGGGGCTGATGGATTAGGCCTCGCTGCTGCCCTTGTTTGCTTCTCTACTTTAACTCGCGGCACAGTGTTGATGCCAAGTTGGTCATCGTGGAGTGGGGAGAGGAACAAGTGCTGAATTTAAACCTGCGTGGATCACTGATGTCCCACACAGGAAGGTAAGGGAAGATGAGGACATGTCCTTTGTGATGTCGTGGAATAGGCTATCATAATTGGGTTGCAGGTGCTGACCTCGGCTTCCCAAGGATGTGTCATGTTCGTGATTGGCTGGCATCAGCTGCCTATGGAGGGCATGGCTTTGGCACTTGAAGTGGATGAGGTGAGGTAGGTAACCTGTGTAGAGTTGCGATCCCATTGCCAGAGGAAAGACACCCAAAGGGTGTCTTGAGAGACGTAAAGAAGATCGACATGGTGACACGTCTGTTCCGGCCTCCTTGGAGGATGTTTAGTTATGCGAACATTCCCTTTGGCCGCTTTGTTCCCTTGTTTGGGAATGTGTAAAGCGAAAGTGCTTCTCCCGGGGGGGATGACTCGGCTGTCGAACAGCTAGAGGTTTATCTGGAGCAGTCCGTTAGCGGGACAGAGTTGGGGGCACGGTTGTGACACCTGGTGCACTGACGTGGACAGCCACTGTGCCCTTTCAAGCTTCCAGGTCCCCTCGTGTGGCAAAGGTTTTCCGTTGAAAGTCTGTCTGTGGTCCTCGGGGACAGTGTCTTTGATCACTGTTAGTTCCTCGGTAGTGTCGCTGTGGCAGTGGAGAATTACCAGGATGCATGGGGTGGAGTGGGCATCATCAAAGCAGACAGGCTTGCGTTGTGTCTTCCCTGCTGTTCAGTGTCTCCGTGTTCGCATGATGTCTGTGGCTTCAAGTCGAGTCGAGTCGCCCTGCAGGCAGGAGCAGGGCACTTAGGACAAGGCTGTGTAGCGTTTGAGCGTTTCCTCAGTGGTCAGAGCCGCAAACCCTACCAGTTGGAAGCTTGCCTATACTTGGCCGGGAAGGTGGCCTAATATCCGCTGTGGGGTTCCAACCTGTGTCATGGTTGCTGAAGCCAAACTTCCCATTGACGGCATATCCACGGGGTCATGGAAAGTGATTTGGTCTAGTTGGCGAGATGAGGCATTTGGTCAGAATTCGGTTAACCCCTTTAGAAGTGCCTGGCTGCATCTTGCCTTTCGGCAACTGCAGTTCGGTGTCAGCCCGCCCATGGGAGGTTACCTTGCTACCGGGAGAACTGGAAGTGACCCCAAGGGCACATCAGATATGGTGGTAGGTGGCAGGATCTCCAGGTCCACATAGGTTTGACACCCACGGCCGGGAGGGAGGTCCCGTCCAGTCTTTGTGCTTTGGTCAGAAGTTGTGGCTGTGGGAGAGCGGGAGTCTGTGGCCTATTTCGACAGCCCTGGGGGTCAAAGTTTGCATGCAGCCTCATGAAACTGACAGGGGTCTTTCTCCTTTCAGTTGGGGTTCCAACCAGCGTGCTGTGTATAAACTATGACGTTTACTGTTAGAGGCATCTGCAAAGGGCTACAGGGACACCCAGAGACCAAGACGCGTATTTAGTGGCACCACAGGAATCCACAAACGCATCCTTGTGCACAGTCACAGTCACAGATGCCCACACGTTTGAATACACACATCCAGCGTCTCACACACCGACCAACGTACGTGCGTAACTTGTTCAGTCGTGCTGTGAGATGCACAATCAGTTTTCGGTCGGGGATAGTGGTACTTGGGAAGCAGGTTCCAGGCTCACGCCCAGGTTATGTGTTCATAAGAATCATGTTCTCTGAGGACCCTTGTGCAATTCAGAAACCTGCGTGATTTCTGTCCACTTCTCAGGTGCAGTTGCAGGGTAAGTCTGGCTGTTGGCAAAGAGAAAAAGACCTTCGCGTTGTCTTATGACTGGATGTGCTAAGGAGAACTGGAAAAAGTGGGGCGGGTGCACGTTGCCGAGCATGGCTGTGGATATCTCAGGACGGTAGGCATTCACCCATACTAAGATGTGCCAGTGGATATTAGGTTTTCCACAGAAGGGCCCAATGGTTGCAAGAGTGGATTGATTGTTGGTCTTGCTGAGTGGCCTGAGGACTGTGGATTCCCCAGGCAGTTGGAGTACTTCCAGGTCATGTTTCCTCTGCAGAGCCACACAGCCGTCCCTTTTGTGTTCTGCAGCGTCCCAGCATGTGCTTGGATCGATGATGACACCCTTGTATGCATTCCTCGGAAAATCTGAACAAAATGAGTGAGAACGCTCTACCGTCTCCTCATCGAAACTGTGGTCCAGCACCTTTCCTCTCTCGGGGGTACGGGAGAGTTAGGAGTGAGGGCCAACGTCCCCTGCTGACAGGCATGCAAACACCACTAAGGGCTCCAGCATTGGAGGGGCTCCTGTCTGAAGGTCGACCATATCTGCCCATAAGCTGGGTCATCTATGAATCCCCAGTCCCTGCTAAAAGGCCATTGAGGGAATGCAAGAGGGCAGGCTTTCCTGCTAGTCTTCAGGGTTGGAGTGTTTTCTGGTATAGACCCAGTAAGCTTGCAGCGTGGAGAGGTGATTTTTGGACAGTATCACGCTTTGTGCATGCCGCTTCCGAGGTTGATTATTGAAGCCAAAATGAGCAAGCTTCCCTGGTTGGAGCCTGGATCCTCAGGCCAGGCCTGTGGCCTTCTCTGTTGTTGTGTTTCACGTGGTGAGGTTCTTGACTGCCCGGTGTGGCTGGAGCAGTGGGCGGGCGTGGGCTGGATTTGGGCGATGGCAGAAGGGGGCTGATGGTTTAGGCCTCAGTGCTGCCCCTGTCAGCTCCTCTGCTGAAGTTGCTGGCACACTGTTGGCGCTAAGTGGATCTTCGTGGAGTGGGGTGTGGATCGAGTGAAGCATTTCAGCCTGGGTGGTGGCTGCTGGCCTGGAGAGAAAGGTAAGGTATCATGAGGAAATGTGCTGTGTTACGTCATGGGATGGGCTGTCATCATTGGGTTGCAGGCGCTACCCTCGGCTTCCCAAGAATGTGTCTTCTTCGTGATGGGCTGGCATAAGCCGCCTATGGAGAGGATGGCTTTGCAGTTCAAGTGGGTGACTTGAGGTAGGTAACCTGTGTAGAGTTGCGATCCCGTTGCCCGAGGAATGACACCCAAGGGTGTCTTGCGGGAAGTAGAGAAGAGCGACATGGTGAGGCGTCTGTGCCGGCCTCGTTAGAGGTAGTTGAGTTATGCGAATATCCCCTTTGGCCGCTTTGTTCCCTTGTTTGGCAATGTGTAAAGCCGAAGTGTTTCTCCTGTGGGGGAATGACGTGACCGGCCAGTGTAGCACGCAGGCCTTTTGAACAGCCAGAGGTTTATCTGGAGCAGTCCATTGGTGGGGCAGAGATGGGGGCCCCATTGCCATGCCTGCTGTGCTGCCGTGGACAGCCACTGTTCCCTTTCAGGCTTCCAAATCACCTCGCATGGCACAGGTCTTCCATTGAAAGTCTGTCTGTGGTCCTCAGGGACCATGCCTTTGATCACTGTGAGTTACTCGGTAGTGTCACTGTGGCAGTGGAGAATTTCCAGGATGCATGGGGTGGGATCAGCATCAACGAAGCAGACAGGCTTGCGGTCTGTCTTCCCTGGTGTTCAGTGTTCCCGTGTTCGGAAGATGTTTGTGGTTTCCAGTAGGGCCGTGTCGCCCTGTGGGCTGTAAGAGGGCCCGTAGGATGAGGCTTTCAAGGATTTGAACGTTTCCTTAGGGCTCAGGGCCGAGAACATTCAAGATGGGAGCTGCCTGAGACGTGGCTGGGAATGTGGAGTAGTTTCCGCTGTGGGGATCCGACATGGGTCATGGTGGCTGAAGCCCACCACTTCCTGTGGTGGGCATTCCCACGAGTCAATGGAAAGTGATTAGGCCTTGTTGGTAAGAAGTGGCACGAGGGCCCACGTTCGTTAGCCCCTTGAGTGGTTTCAGGCTGCATCTTGGCAGTAGACAGCTGCCGGTCGGTGTCGGCCTGACCATGGGAGTTCCCTTGCTTCCGGAAGTGCTGCGAGTGACCCCAAATGTCCATCAGATATACTGGTAGCTGACAGAGTCTCGAGGTGCATGTCGATGTCACAGCCAAGGCCCGGAGGCAGGTCTCGTCGAGTCTTTGTGTTTTGGTAAGAAGGCGTGGCTGTGGGAGACTGGGAGTTCGTGGACCCATTCAACAGCCCCTAGGGGTCAAATTGTGCTAGCGGCCTCTTGAAGCTGACAGAGGTCTTTCTCCTTTCCGTTGGGGGTCTAACCAGGGTGCTGTGTATAAACTATTTCTTTTATTGTTGGACTCCGCTTCACAGGGCCATAGGGACACACAGAGACCAAGATGCGTATTCACCGGCACACAGAGAAACCCACAAGCACGTCCGCATGCGCACTCACAGTCACACACTCCCACACGCGAGAACGCATACATATAGCCTCTCACACACTGGCCAACGTATGTGCCTAACTTCCTGCATTCATACTATCAGACATGCAGTCAATTCTCGGTAAGGGATAGAGGTCCTTGGGAAGCAGTTTCAAGCCAAGGCCAGGTAAATATTTTTATGGATCATGTCCTCTGAGGACACCGGTCCACTTATGAAGCCTCTGTGATTTCTGTCCACTTCTCAGGTGCAGTTGCTGGGAAAGGCTGGCCGTCGGCACAAACAAGAAGACCTTCGTGTGCTCTTATGACTGGAGGTGCTAAGAAGAACTGGAAAAAGTGAGGCGGGCCCATGTCCCCGAGCATGGTCGTGGAAAACTCAGGATGGTAGTTATTCAAGCACCCAAAGATGTGCCATTAGATATTAGGTTTTCCTCAGACGGGCCCAATGGCTGCAAGAGTGGATTGATTGTTCCTCTTGCTGAGTGGCCTGAGGGCTGTGGATTCTCCAGGGTTTTGGGGTAGCCCAGGCTCATGGCTCCTGTACAGAGCCCCGTGCACACCCCGGTTGTGTTCCACAGCGTCTCAACATGTGCTTGGATCGATGATGACACCCTTGCATGCATTCCTTGGAAAATCTGAAAGAAATGAGTGAGAACACTCTACCGTCTCCTCATCGAAACTGAGGTTCAGCACGTTTCCTCTCTCAGGGGGAGAGGACAGTTAGGAATGAGGGCCAGCGTCTCCCGCCGACATGCATGCAAACACCACCAAGGACTCCAGTATTGGAGGGGCTCCTTTCTGAGGGTTGACCATGTCTGTACATAAGCTGTGTTATCTGTGAATCCCGGGTCCCTGCTGAATGGCTGTTGAGAGAATGCGAAGGGGCAGGCTCTCCTGCTGGTCTTAAGAGTCGGAGTGTGTGCTGGTCCAGGCCCAGTTAGCTTGCAGTTGGGAGGTGAGTTTTGGCCAGGATCAAGCTTCGTGCATGCCATTTTGGGGGTTAATTCTGGAAGCCAAAATGAGCAAGCGTCCATGGTTGGTGCCTGGAACCTCAGGCCAGGCCTCTGGCCCTCCCTTTTTTGCGTTTTTCGCGGTGAGTTTCTTGAGTGCCTAGTGAGGCTGGAGCAATGGGCGGGGGTGAGCTCGCTTGGGCATCGGCGGAAAGGGGCTGATGGATTAGGCCTCGCTCCTGCCCTTGTTTGCTTCTCTACTTTAACTCCCGGCACAGTGTTGATGCCAAGTGGGTCATCGTGGAGTGGGGAGAGGAACAAGTGCTGAATTTAAACCTGCGTGGATCACTGATGGCCCGCACAGGAAGGTAAGGGAAGATGAGGACATGTCCTTTGTGATGTCGTGGAATAGGCCATCATAATTGGGTTGCAGGTGCTGGCTTCGGCTTCCCAAGGATGTGTCATGTTCGTGATTGGCTGGCATCAGCTGCCTATGTAGGGGATGGCTCTGGCAGTTGAAGTGGATGAGGTGAGGTAGATAACCTGTGTAGAGTTGCGATCCCGTTGCCAGAGGAAAGACACCCAAAGGGTGTCTTGCGAGACGTAAAGATGATCGACATGGTGACGCGTCTCTGCCGGCATCCTTGGAGGATGGTTAGTTATGCGAACATCACTTTGGCCGCTTTGTCACTTGTTTGGGAATGTGTAAAGCGAAAGTGCTTCTCCCGGGAGGCCATGACTCGGCTTGGAAACCGCCAGAGGTGTATCTGGAGCAGTCTGTTGGCGGGACAGAAGTGGGGGCACTGTTTCCACGCCAGGTGCACTGACGTGGAGAGCCACTGTGCCATTTCAAGCTTCCAGGTCCCCTCGTGTGGCAAAGGTTTTCCGTTGAAATGTCTGTCTGTGGTCCTCGTGGACAGTGCCTTTGATCACTGTGAGCTCCTCGGTAGTGTCGCTGTGGCAGTGGAGAATTGCCAGGATTCATGGGGTGCGGTGGGCATTATCAAAGCAGACAGGCTTGCGGTGTGTCTTCCCTGCTGTTCAGTGTCTCTGTGTTCGCATATTGTCTGTGGCTTCAAGTCGAGTCGAGTCACCCTGCAGGCAGGAGGAGGGCACGTAGAGCAAAGCTGTGTAGGGTTTTAGCATTTCCTCAGTAGTCAGGGCCGCTAACCCTACCAGTTGGAAGCTTGCCTATACGTGGCCGGGAAGGTGGCCTAATGTCCGCTGTCGGGTTCCAACCTGTGTCAGGGTTGCTGAAGCCAAACTCTTCCCATTGAGAGCATTCCCAAGTGGTCATGGAAAGTGACTTGGTCTAGTTGGAGAGATGAGGCACTTGGGCCGAAGTCCGTTAACCCCTTGAGAAGTGCCAGGCTTAATCTTGCCTGTCGGCAACTGCAGGTCGGTGTCAGCCTGCCCATGGGAGGTTACCTTGCTTCCGGGAGCACTGGGAGTGACCCCAAGGGCACATCAGATGTGGTGCTAGGTGGCAGGATCTCCAGGTCAACATAGGTGTGACATGCACGGCCGGGAGGGAGGTCTCGTCCAGTCTTTGTGCTTTGGTCAGAAGGCGTGGCTGTGGGAGAGTGGGAGTCTGTGTCCTATATCGACAGCCCTGGGGGTCAAAGTTTGCATGTGGCCTCATGAAACTGACAGGGGACTTTCTCCTTTCAGTTGGGGGTCCAACCAGTGTGCTGTGTATAAACTATGACGTTTACTGTTAGAGGCATCTGCAACAGGCCACAGGGATACCCAGAGACCAAGACGCGTATTTAGTGGCACCACAGGAATCCACAAACGCATCCTCCTGCACAGTCAGAGTCGCACACACCCACACGTGTGAATACACACATACAGCGTCTCACACACCGACCAACGTACGTGCGTAACTTCCTTCAGTCGTGCTGTGAGACACACGATCAGTTTTCGGTAAGGGATAGTGGTACTTGGGAAGCAGGTTCCAGGCTCACGCCCGGGTTATGTGTTCATAAGAATCATGTTCTCTGAGGAACCAGGAGCAATTCAGAAACCTGCGTGATTTCTGTCCACTTCTCAGGTGCAGTTGCAGGGTAAGGCTGACTGTCGGCAAAGAGAAGAAGACCTTCGCGTTGTCTGATGACTGGATGTGCTAAGGAGAACTGGACAAAGGGGGACGGGCGCACGTTGCCGAGCGTGGCTGTGGATATCTCTGGATGGTAGGCATTCACCCATACTAAGATGTGCCAGTGGATATTAGGTTTTCCACAGATGGGCCCAGTGGTTGCAAGAGTGGATTGATTGTTGGTCTTGCTGAGTGGCCTGAGGACTGTGGATTCCCCAGGCAGTTGGAGTACTTCCAGGTCATGGCTCCTCTGCAGAGCCACACAGCCTTCCCTTTTGTGTTCTGCAGCATCCCAGCATGTGCTTGGATCGATGATGACACCCTTGTATGCATTCCTTGGAAAATCTGAACAAAATGAGTGAGAACGCTCTACCGTCTCCTCATCGAAACTGAGGTCCAGCACCTTTCCTCTCTCGGGGGTACGGGAGAGTTAGGAGTGAGGGCCAACGTCCCCTGCTGACAGGCATGCAAACACCACTAAGGGCTCCAGCATTGGAGGGGCTCCTGTCTGAGGGTCGACCATATCTGCCCATAAGCTTGGTCATCTATGAATCCCCAGTCCCTGCTAAAAGGCCATTGAGGTAATGCAAGAGGGCAGGTTTTCCTGCTAGTCTTCAGGGTTGGAGTGTTTTCTGGTGTAGACCCAGTAAGCTTGCAGCTTGGAGAGGTGATTTTTGGAAAGGATCACGCTTTGTGCATGCCGCTTCCGAGGTTGAGTATGGAAGCCAAAATGAGCAAGCTTCCCTGGTTGGAGCCTGGATCCTCAGGCCAGGCCTGTTACCCTCTGTTTTGTTGTGTTTCGCGCGGTGAGGTTCTTCACTGCCCGGTGTGGCTTGGAGCAGTTGGCGGGCGTGGGCTGGAGTTGGGCGATGGCGGATGGGGGCTGATGGTTTAGGCCGCAATGCTGCCCCTGTCAGCTCCTCTGCTGAAGTTGCCGGCACACTGTTGGCGCTAAGTGGATTTTCGTGGAGTGGGGTGTGGATCAAGTGAAGCATTTCAGCCTGGATGGTGGCTGCTGGCCTGGAGAGAAAGGTAAGGTATCATGAGTAAAGGTCCTGTGTGACGTCGTGGGATGGGCTGTCATCATTGGGTTGCAGGCGCTGGCCTCGGCTTCCCAAGAATGTGTCTTCTTCGTGATGGGCTGGCATAAGATGCCTATGGAGCGGATGGCTTTGGCAGTTCAATTGGGTGAGTTGAGGTAGGTAACCTGTGTAGAGTTGCGATCCCGTTGCCCGAGGAATGACACCCAAAGGGTGTCTTGTGGGAAGTAGAGAAGATAGACATGGTGGGGCGTCTGTGCCGGCCTCCTTGGAGGTAGTTGAGTTATGCGAATATCCCCTTTGGCCGCTTTGTTCCCTTGTTTGGCAATGTGTAAAGCGAAAGTGTTTCTCCCGTGGGGGAATGACGCGACCTTCCAGTGTAGCACGCAGGCTTTTCTAACAGCCAGAGGTTTATCTGGAGCAGTCCATTGGTGGGGCAGAGATGGGGGCCCCATTGCCATGCCTGCTGTGCTGCCGTGGACAGCCACTGTTCCCTTTCAGGCTTCCAGGTCCCCTCACATGGCAGAGATCTTCTGTTTAAAGTCTGTCTGTGGTCCTCGGGGACCATGTCTTTGATCACTGTGAGTTACTCGGAAGTGTCACTGTGGCAGTAGGAGAATTTCCAGGATGAATGGGGTGGGATCAGCATCAACGAAGGATACAGGCTTGCGTTCTGTCTTCCCTGGTAAGCAGTGTTCCCGTGTTCTGAAGATATTTGTGGTTTCCAGTAGGGTCGTGTCGCCCTGTGGGCTGGAGGAGGTCCCATAGGACGAGGCTTTCAAGGGTTTGACAGTTTCCTTACAGGTCAGGGCCACGAACATTCAAGATGGGAGCTGCCTGAGACGTGGCTGGGAATGTGGAGTAGTTTCCGCCGTGGGGATCCGACATGGGTCATGGTGGCAGAGGCCCACCACTTCCTGTGGTGGGCATTCCCACGGGTCAATGGAAAGTGATTAGGCCTAGGTGGCGAGAAGTGGCAGGTGGGCCCACGTTCGTTAGCCCCTTGAGTGGTTTCAGGCTGCATCTTGCCAGTAGACAGCTGCCGGTCGGTGTCGGCCCGACCATGGGAGTTCCCTTGCTTCCGGAAGTGCTGCGAGTGACCCCAAATGCCCATCAGATATACTGGTAGCTGACAGAGTCTCGAGGTGCATGTAGATGTCACAGCCAAGGCCAGGAGGCAGGTCTCGTCGAGGCTGTGTGTTTTTCTCAGAAGGCGTGGCTGTGGGAATGCGTGAGTCCATGGACTATTTCAACAGCCCCTGGGGGTCAAAGTGTGCCTGCGGCCTCTTGAAGCTGCCAGGGGTCTTTCTCCTTTCAGTTGGGGGTCTAACCAGGGTGCTGTGTATAAACTATTTCTTTTATTGTTGGACTCCTCTTCACAGGGCCATAGGGACACACAGAGACCAAGACGCGTATTCAGCGGCACACAGAGAAACCCACAAGCACGTCCGCATGCGCAGTCACAGTCACACACGCCCACACACCTGAACACACACATATAGCCTCTCACACACTGGCCAACGTATGTGCCTAACTTCCTGCAGTCATACTATCAGACATGCAGTCAATTCTCGGTAAGGGATAGAGGTCCTTGGGAAGCAGTTTCAAGCTCAAGGCCAGGTAAATGTTTTTATGGACCATGCGCTCTGAGGACACCGGTCCACTTATGAAGCCTCGGTGATTTCTGTCCACTTCTAAGGTGCAGTTGCTGGGAAAAGCTGGCCGTCGGCAGAAACAAGAAGACCTTCGTGTGCTCTGATGACTGGGGGTGCTAAGAAGACCTGGAAAAAGTGAGGCGGGCCCATGCCCCCGAGCATGGTCGTGGAAAACTCAGGACGGTAGGTATTCAAGCACACCAACATGTGCCATTAGGTATTAGGTTTTCCTCAGACGGGCCCAATGGCTGCAAGAGTGGATTGATTGTTTCTCTTGCTGAGTGGCCTGAGGGCTGTGGATTCTCCAGGGTTTTGGGGTAGCCCAGGCTTATGGCTCCTGTACAGAGCCCCGTGCACACCCCGGTTGTGTTCCGCAGCATCCCAACATGTGCTTGGATCGATGATGACACCCTTGCATGCATTCCTTGGAAAATCTGAACCTAATGAGTGGGAAAACTCTACCGTCTCCTCATCGAAACTGAGGTTCAGCACGTTTCCTCTCTCAGGGGGAGAGGACAGTTAGGAATGAAGGCCAGCGTCCCCTGCCGACATGCATGCAAACACCACCAAGGACTCCAGTACTGGAGGGGCTCTTGTCTGAGTGTTGACCGTGTCTGCACATAAGCTGTGTTATCTGTGAATCCCGGGTCCCTGCTGAATGGCTGTTGAGGGAATGCGAGGGGGCAGGCTCTCCTGCTGGTCTTAAGAGTCGGAGTGTGTGCTGGTCTAGGCCCACTTAGCTTGCAGTTGGGAGGTGAGTTTTGGTCAGGATCACGCTTCGTGCATGCCATTTTTGGGGTTGATTCTTGAAGCCAAAATGAGCAAGCGTCCATGGTTGGTGCCTGGAACCTCAGGCCTGGCCTGTGGCCCTCCCTGTTCTTGCGTTTTTCACGGCGAGGTTCTTGAGTGCCTAGTGAGGCTGGAGCAATGGGCGGGGGTTAGCTCGCTTGGGCAGCGGCGGAAAGGGGCTGATGGATTAGGCCTCGCTGCTGCCCTTGTTTGCTTCTCTACTTTAACTCGCGGCACAGTGTTGATGCCAAGTTGGTCATCGTGGAGTGGGGAGAGGAACAAGTGCTGAATTTAAACCTGCGTGGATCACTGATGTCCCACACAGGAAGGTAAGGGAAGATGAGGACATGTCCTTTGTGATGTCGTGGAATAGGCTATCATAATTGGGTTGCAGGTGCTGACCTCGGCTTCCCAAGGATGTGTCATGTTCGTGATTGGCTGGCATCAGCTGCCTATGGAGGGCATGGCTTTGGCACTTGAAGTGGATGAGGTGAGGTAGGTAACCTGTGTAGAGTTGCGATCCCATTGCCAGAGGAAAGACACCCAAAGGGTGTCTTGAGAGACGTAAAGAAGATCGACATGGTGACACGTCTGTTCCGGCCTCCTTGGAGGATGTTTAGTTATGCGAACATTCCCTTTGGCCGCTTTGTTCCCTTGTTTGGGAATGTGTAAAGCGAAAGTGCTTCTCCCGGGGGGGATGACTCGGCTGTCGAACAGCTAGAGGTTTATCTGGAGCAGTCCGTTAGCGGGACAGAGTTGGGGGCACGGTTGTGACACCTGGTGCACTGACGTGGACAGCCACTGTGCCCTTTCAAGCTTCCAGGTCCCCTCGTGTGGCAAAGGTTTTCCGTTGAAAGTCTGTCTGTGGTCCTCGGGGACAGTGTCTTTGATCACTGTTAGTTCCTCGGTAGTGTCGCTGTGGCAGTGGAGAATTACCAGGATGCATGGGGTGGAGTGGGCATCATCAAAGCAGACAGGCTTGCGTTGTGTCTTCCCTGCTGTTCAGTGTCTCCGTGTTCGCATGATGTCTGTGGCTTCAAGTCGAGTCGAGTCGCCCTGCAGGCAGGAGCAGGGCACTTAGGACAAGGCTGTGTAGCGTTTGAGCGTTTCCTCAGTGGTCAGAGCCGCAAACCCTACCAGTTGGAAGCTTGCCTATACTTGGCCGGGAAGGTGGCCTAATATCCGCTGTGGGGTTCCAACCTGTGTCATGGTTGCTGAAGCCAAACTTCCCATTGACGGCATATCCACGGGGTCATGGAAAGTGATTTGGTCTAGTTGGCGAGATGAGGCATTTGGTCAGAATTCGGTTAACCCCTTTAGAAGTGCCTGGCTGCATCTTGCCTTTCGGCAACTGCAGTTCGGTGTCAGCCCGCCCATGGGAGGTTACCTTGCTACCGGGAGAACTGGAAGTGACCCCAAGGGCACATCAGATATGGTGGTAGGTGGCAGGATCTCCAGGTCCACATAGGTTTGACACCCACGGCCGGGAGGGAGGTCCCGTCCAGTCTTTGTGCTTTGGTCAGAAGTTGTGGCTGTGGGAGAGCGGGAGTCTGTGGCCTATTTCGACAGCCCTGGGGGTCAAAGTTTGCATGCAGCCTCATGAAACTGACAGGGGTCTTTCTCCTTTCAGTTGGGGTTCCAACCAGCGTGCTGTGTATAAACTATGACGTTTACTGTTAGAGGCATCTGCAAAGGGCTACAGGGACACCCAGAGACCAAGACGCGTATTTAGTGGCACACACAGGAATCCACAAACGCATCCTTGTGCACAGTCACAGTCACAGATGCCCACACGTTTGAATACACACATCCAGCGTCTCACACACCGACCAACGTACGTGCGTAACTTGTTCAGTCGTGCTGTGAGATGCACAATCAGTTTTCGGTCGGGGATAGTGGTACTTGGGAAGCAGGTTCCAGGCTCACGCCCAGGTTATGTGTTCATAAGAATCATGTTCTCTGAGGACCCTTGTGCAATTCAGAAACCTGCGTGATTTCTGTCCACTTCTCAGGTGCAGTTGCAGGGTAAGTCTGGCTGTTGGCAAAGAGAAAAAGACCTTCGCGTTGTCTTATGACTGGATGTGCTAAGGAGAACTGGAAAAAGTGGGGCGGGTGCACGTTGCCGAGCATGGCTGTGGATATCTCAGGACGGTAGGCATTCACCCATACTAAGATGTGCCAGTGGATATTAGGTTTTCCACAGAAGGGCCCAATGGTTGCAAGAGTGGATTGATTGTTGGTCTTGCTGAGTGGCCTGAGGACTGTGGATTCCCCAGGCAGTTGGAGTACTTCCAGGTCATGTTTCCTCTGCAGAGCCACACAGCCGTCCCTTTTGTGTTCTGCAGCGTCCCAGCATGTGCTTGGATCGATGATGACACCCTTGTATGCATTCCTCGGAAAATCTGAACAAAATGAGTGAGAACGCTCTACCGTCTCCTCATCGAAACTGTGGTCCAGCACCTTTCCTCTCTCGGGGGTACGGGAGAGTTAGGAGTGAGGGCCAACGTCCCCTGCTGACAGGCATGCAAACACCACTAAGGGCTCCAGCACTGGAGGGGCTCCTGTCTGAAGGTCGACCATATCTGCCCATAAGCTGGGTCATCTATGAATCCCCAGTCCCTGCTAAAAGGCCATTGAGGGAATGCAAGAGGGCAGGCTTTCCTGCTAGTCTTCAGGGTTGGAGTGTTTTCTGGTATAGACCCAGTAAGCTTGCAGCGTGGAGAGGTGATTTTTGGACAGTATCACGCTTTGTGCATGCCGCTTCCGAGGTTGATTATTGAAGCCAAAATGAGCAAGCTTCCCTGGTTGGAGCCTGGATCCTCAGGCCAGGCCTGTGGCCTTCTCTGTTGTTGTGTTTCACGTGGTGAGGTTCTTGACTGCCCGGTGTGGCTGGAGCAGTGGGCGGGCGTGGGCTGGATTTGGGCGATGGCAGAAGGGGGCTGATGGTTTAGGCCTCAGTGCTGCCCCTGTCAGCTCCTCTGCTGAAGTTGCTGGCACACTGTTGGCGCTAAGTGGATCTTCGTGGAGTGGGGTGTGGATCGAGTGAAGCATTTCAGCCTGGGTGGTGGCTGCTGGCCTGGAGAGAAAGGTAAGGTATCATGAGGAAATGTGCTGTGTTACGTCATGGGATGGGCTGTCATCATTGGGTTGCAGGCGCTACCCTCGGCTTCCCAAGAATGTGTCTTCTTCGTGATGGGCTGGCATAAGCCGCCTATGGAGAGGATGGCTTTGCAGTTCAAGTGGGTGACTTGAGGTAGGTAACCTGTGTAGAGTTGCGATCCCGTTGCCCGAGGAATGACACCCAAGGGTGTCTTGCGGGAAGTAGAGAAGAGCGACATGGTGAGGCGTCTGTGCCGGCCTCGTTAGAGGTAGTTGAGTTATGCGAATATCCCCTTTGGCCGCTTTGTTCCCTTGTTTGGCAATGTGTAAAGCCGAAGTGTTTCTCCTGTGGGGGAATGACGTGACCGGCCAGTGTAGCACGCAGGCCTTTTGAACAGCCAGAGGTTTATCTGGAGCAGTCCATTGGTGGGGCAGAGATGGGGGCCCCATTGCCATGCCTGCTGTGCTGCCGTGGACAGCCACTGTTCCCTTTCAGGCTTCCAAATCACCTCGCATGGCACAGGTCTTCCATTGAAAGTCTGTCTGTGGTCCTCAGGGACCATGCCTTTGATCACTGTGAGTTACTCGGTAGTGTCACTGTGGCAGTGGAGAATTTCCAGGATGCATGGGGTGGGATCAGCATCAACGAAGCAGACAGGCTTGCGGTCTGTCTTCCCTGGTGTTCAGTGTTCCCGTGTTCGGAAGATGTTTGTGGTTTCCAGTAGGGCCGTGTCGCCCTGTGGGCTGTAAGAGGGCCCGTAGGATGAGGCTTTCAAGGATTTGAACGTTTCCTTAGGGCTCAGGGCCGAGAACATTCAAGATGGGAGCTGCCTGAGACGTGGCTGGGAATGTGGAGTAGTTTCCGCTGTGGGGATCCGACATGGGTCATGGTGGCTGAAGCCCACCACTTCCTGTGGTGGGCATTCCCACGAGTCAATGGAAAGTGATTAGGCCTTGTTGGTAAGAAGTGGCACGAGGGCCCACGTTCGTTAGCCCCTTGAGTGGTTTCAGGCTGCATCTTGGCAGTAGACAGCTGCCGGTCGGTGTCGGCCTGACCATGGGAGTTCCCTTGCTTCCGGAAGTGCTGCGAGTGACCCCAAATGTCCATCAGATATACTGGTAGCTGACAGAGTCTCGAGGTGCATGTCGATGTCACAGCCAAGGCCCGGAGGCAGGTCTCGTCGAGTCTTTGTGTTTTGGTAAGAAGGCGTGGCTGTGGGAGACTGGGAGTTCGTGGACCCATTCAACAGCCCCTAGGGGTCAAATTGTGCTAGCGGCCTCTTGAAGCTGACAGAGGTCTTTCTCCTTTCCGTTGGGGGTCTAACCAGGGTGCTGTGTATAAACTATTTCTTTTATTGTTGGACTCCGCTTCACAGGGCCATAGGGACACACAGAGACCAAGATGCGTATTCACCGGCACACAGAGAAACCCACAAGCACGTCCGCATGCGCACTCACAGTCACACACTCCCACACGCGAGAACGCATACATATAGCCTCTCACACACTGGCCAACGTATGTGCCTAACTTCCTGCATTCATACTATCAGACATGCAGTCAATTCTCGGTAAGGGATAGAGGTCCTTGGGAAGCAGTTTCAAGCCAAGGCCAGGTAAATATTTTTATGGATCATGTCCTCTGAGGACACCGGTCCACTTATGAAGCCTCTGTGATTTCTGTCCACTTCTCAGGTGCAGTTGCTGGGAAAGGCTGGCCGTCGGCACAAACAAGAAGACCTTCGTGTGCTCTTATGACTGGAGGTGCTAAGAAGAACTGGAAAAAGTGAGGCGGGCCCATGTCCCCGAGCATGGTCGTGGAAAACTCAGGATGGTAGGTATTCAAGCACCCAAAGATGTGCCATTAGATATTAGGTTTTCCTCAGACGGGCCCAATGGCTGCAAGAGTGGATTGATTGTTCCTCTTGCTGAGTGGCCTGAGGGCTGTGGATTCTCCAGGGTTTTGGGGTAGCCCAGGCTCATGGCTCCTGTACAGAGCCCCGTGCACACCCCGGTTGTGTTCCACAGCGTCTCAACATGTGCTTGGATCGATGATGACACCCTTGCATGCATTCCTTGGAAAATCTGAAAGAAATGAGTGAGAACACTCTACCGTCTCCTCATCGAAACTGAGGTTCAGCACGTTTCCTCTCTCAGGGGGAGAGGACAGTTAGGAATGAGGGCCAGCGTCTCCCGCCGACATGCATGCAAACACCACCAAGGACTCCAGTATTGGAGGGGCTCCTTTCTGAGGGTTGACCATGTCTGTACATAAGCTGTGTTATCTGTGAATCCCGGGTCCCTGCTGAATGGCTGTTGAGAGAATGCGAAGGGGCAGGCTCTCCTGCTGGTCTTAAGAGTCGGAGTGTGTGCTGGTCCAGGCCCAGTTAGCTTGCAGTTGGGAGGTGAGTTTTGGCCAGGATCACGCTTCGTGCATGCCATTTTGGGGGTTAATTCTGGAAGCCAAAATGAGCAAGCGTCCATGGTTGGTGCCTGGAACCTCAGGCCAGGCCTCTGGCCCTCCCTTTTTTGCGTTTTTCGCGGTGAGTTTCTTGAGTGCCTAGTGAGGCTGGAGCAATGGGCGGGGGTGAGCTCGCTTGGGCATCGGCGGAAAGGGGCTGATGGATTAGGCCTCGCTCCTGCCCTTGTTTGCTTCTCTACTTTAACTCCCGGCACAGTGTTGATGCCAAGTGGGTCATCGTGGAGTGGGGAGAGGAACAAGTGCTGAATTTAAACCTGCGTGGATCACTGATGGCCCGCACAGGAAGGTAAGGGAAGATGAGGACATGTCCTTTGTGATGTCGTGGAATAGGCCATCATAATTGGGTTGCAGGTGCTGGCTTCGGCTTCCCAAGGATGTGTCATGTTCGTGATTGGCTGGCATCAGCTGCCTATGTAGGGGATGGCTCTGGCAGTTGAAGTGGATGAGGTGAGGTAGATAACCTGTGTAGAGTTGCGATCCCGTTGCCAGAGGAAAGACACCCAAAGGGTGTCTTGCGAGACGTAAAGATGATCGACATGGTGACGCGTCTCTGCCGGCATCCTTGGAGGATGGTTAGTTATGCGAACATCACTTTGGCCGCTTTGTCACTTGTTTGGGAATGTGTAAAGCGAAAGTGCTTCTCCCGGGAGGCCATGACTCGGCTTGGAAACCGCCAGAGGTGTATCTGGAGCAGTCTGTTGGCGGGACAGAAGTGGGGGCACTGTTTCCACGCCAGGTGCACTGACGTGGAGAGCCACTGTGCCATTTCAAGCTTCCAGGTCCCCTCGTGTGGCAAAGGTTTTCCGTTGAAAAGTCTGTCTGTGGTCCTCGTGGACAGTGCCTTTGATCACTGTGAGCTCCTCGGTAGTGTCGCTGTGGCAGTGGAGAATTGCCAGGATTCATGGGGTGCGGTGGGCATTATCAAAGCAGACAGGCTTGCGGTGTGTCTTCCCTGCTGTTCAGTGTCTCTGTGTTCGCATATTGTCTGTGGCTTCAAGTCGAGTCGAGTCACCCTGCAGGCAGGAGGAGGGCACGTAGAGCAAAGCTGTGTAGGGTTTTAGCATTTCCTCAGTAGTCAGGGCCGCTAACCCTACCAGTTGGAAGCTTGCCTATACGTGGCCGGGAAGGTGGCCTAATGTCCGCTGTCGGGTTCCAACCTGTGTCAGGGTTGCTGAAGCCAAACTCTTCCCATTGAGAGCATTCCCAAGTGGTCATGGAATGTGACTTGGTCTAGTTGGAGAGATGAGGCACTTGGGCCGAAGTCCGTTAACCCCTTGAGAAGTGCCAGGCTTAATCTTGCCTGTCGGCAACTGCAGGTCGGTGTCAGCCTGCCCATGGGAGGTTACCTTGCTTCCGGGAGCACTGGGAGTGACCCCAAGGGCACATCAGATGTGGTGCTAGGTGGCAGGATCTCCAGGTCAACATAGGTGTGACATGCACGGCCGGGAGGGAGGTCTCGTCCAGTCTTTGTGCTTTGGTCAGAAGGCGTGGCTGTGGGAGAGTGGGAGTCTGTGTCCTATATCGACAGCCCTGGGGGTCAAAGTTTGCATGTGGCCTCATGAAACTGACAGGGGACTTTCTCCTTTCAGTTGGGGGTCCAACCAGTGTGCTGTGTATAAACTATGACGTTTACTGTTAGAGGCATCTGCAACAGGCCACAGGGATACCCAGAGACCAAGACGCGTATTTAGTGGCACCACAGGAATCCACAAACGCATCCTCCTGCACAGTCAGAGTCGCACACACCCACACGTGTGAATACACACATACAGCGTCTCACACACCGACCAACGTACGTGCGTAACTTCCTTCAGTCGTGCTGTGAGACACACGATCAGTTTTCGGTAAGGGATAGTGGTACTTGGGAAGCAGGTTCCAGGCTCACGCCCGGGTTATGTGTTCATAAGAATCATGTTCTCTGAGGAACCAGGAGCAATTCAGAAACCTGCGTGATTTCTGTCCACTTCTCAGGTGCAGTTGCAGGGTAAGGCTGACTGTCGGCAAAGAGAAGAAGACCTTCGCGTTGTCTGATGACTGGATGTGCTAAGGAGAACTGGACAAAGGGGGACGGGCGCACGTTGCCGAGCGTGGCTGTGGATATCTCTGGATGGTAGGCATTCACCCATACTAAGATGTGCCAGTGGATATTAGGTTTTCCACAGATGGGCCCAGTGGTTGCAAGAGTGGATTGATTGTTGGTCTTGCTGAGTGGCCTGAGGACTGTGGATTCCCCAGGCAGTTGGAGTACTTCCAGGTCATGGCTCCTCTGCAGAGCCACACAGCCTTCCCTTTTGTGTTCTGCAGCATCCCAGCATGTGCTTGGATCGATGATGACACCCTTGTATGCATTCCTTGGAAAATCTGAACAAAATGAGTGAGAACGCTCTACCGTCTCCTCATCGAAACTGAGGTCCAGCACCTTTCCTCTCTCGGGGGTACGGGAGAGTTAGGAGTGAGGGCCAACGTCCCCTGCTGACAGGCATGCAAACACCACTAAGGGCTCCAGCATTGGAGGGGCTCCTGTCTGAGGGTCGACCATATCTGCCCATAAGCTTGGTCATCTATGAATCCCCAGTCCCTGCTAAAAGGCCATTGAGGTAATGCAAGAGGGCAGGTTTTCCTGCTAGTCTTCAGGGTTGGAGTGTTTTCTGGTGTAGACCCAGTAAGCTTGCAGCTTGGAGAGGTGATTTTTGGAAAGGATCACGCTTTGTGCATGCCGCTTCCGAGGTTGAGTATGGAAGCCAAAATGAGCAAGCTTCCCTGGTTGGAGCCTGGATCCTCAGGCCAGGCCTGTTACCCTCTGTTTTGTTGTGTTTCGCGCGGTGAGGTTCTTCACTGCCCGGTGTGGCTTGGAGCAGTTGGCGGGCGTGGGCTGGAGTTGGGCGATGGCGGATGGGGGCTGATGGTTTAGGCCGCAATGCTGCCCCTGTCAGCTCCTCTGCTGAAGTTGCCGGCACACTGTTGGCGCTAAGTGGATTTTCGTGGAGTGGGGTGTGGATCAAGTGAAGCATTTCAGCCTGGATGGTGGCTGCTGGCCTGGAGAGAAAGGTAAGGTATCATGAGTAAAGGTCCTGTGTGACGTCGTGGGATGGGCTGTCATCATTGGGTTGCAGGCGCTGGCCTCGGCTTCCCAAGAATGTGTCTTCTTCGTGATGGGCTGGCATAAGATGCCTATGGAGCGGATGGCTTTGGCAGTTCAATTGGGTGAGTTGAGGTAGGTAACCTGTGTAGAGTTGCGATCCCGTTGCCCGAGGAATGACACCCAAAGGGTGTCTTGTGGGAAGTAGAGAAGATAGACATGGTGGGGCGTCTGTGCCGGCCTCCTTGGAGGTAGTTGAGTTATGCGAATATCCCCTTTGGCCGCTTTGTTCCCTTGTTTGGCAATGTGTAAAGCGAAAGTGTTTCTCCCGTGGGGGAATGACGCGACCTTCCAGTGTAGCACGCAGGCTTTTCGAACAGCCAGAGGTTTATCTGGAGCAGTCCATTGGTGGGGCAGAGATGGGGGCCCCATTGCCATGCCTGCTGTGCTGCCGTGGACAGCCACTGTTCCCTTTCAGGCTTCCAGGTCCCCTCACATGGCAGAGATCTTCTGTTTAAAGTCTGTCTGTGGTCCTCGGGGACCATGCCTTTGATCACTGTGAGTTACTCGGAAGTGTCACTGTGGCAGTAGGAGAATTTCCAGGATGAATGGGGTGGGATCAGCATCAACGAAGGATACAGGCTTGCGTTCTGTCTTCCCTGGTAAGCAGTGTTCCCGTGTTCTGAAGATATTTGTGGTTTCCAGTAGGGTCGTGTCGCCCTGTGGGCTGGAGGAGGTCCCATAGGACGAGGCTTTCAAGGGTTTGACAGTTTCCTTACAGGTCAGGGCCACGAACATTCAAGATGGGAGCTGCCTGAGACGTGGCTGGGAATGTGGAGTAGTTTCCGCCGTGGGGATCCGACATGGGTCATGGTGGCAGAGGCCCACCACTTCCTGTGGTGGGCATTCCCACGGGTCAATGGAAAGTGATTAGGCCTAGGTGGCGAGAAGTGGCAGGTGGGCCCACGTTCGTTAGCCCCTTGAGTGGTTTCAGGCTGCATCTTGCCAGTAGACAGCTGCCGGTCGGTGTCGGCCCGACCATGGGAGTTCCCTTGCTTCCGGAAGTGCTGCGAGTGACCCCAAATGGCCATCAAATATACTGGTAGCTGACAGAGTCTCGAGGTGCATGTAGATGTCACAGCCAAGGCCAGGAGGCAGGTCTCGTCGAGGCTGTGTGTTTTTCTCAGAAGGCGTGGCTGTGGGAGTGCGTGAGTCCATGGACTATTTCAACAGCCCCTGGGGGTCAAAGTGTGCCTGCGGCCTCTTGAAGCTGCCAGGGGTCTTTCTCCTTTCAGTTGGGGGTCTAACCAGGGTGCTGTGTATAAACTATTTCTTTTATTGTTGGACTCCTCTTCACAGGGCCATAGGGACACACAGAGACCAAGACGCGTATTCAGCGGCACACAGAGAAACCCACAAGCACGTCCGCATGCGCAGTCACAGTCACACACGCCCACACACCTGAACACACACATATAGCCTCTCACACACTGGCCAACGTATGTGCCTAACTTCCTGCAGTCATACTATCAGACATGCAGTCAATTCTCGGTAAGGGATAGAGGTCCTTGGGAAGCAGTTTCAAGCTCAAGGCCAGGTAAATGTTTTTATGGACCATGCGCTCTGAGGACACCGGTCCACTTATGAAGCCTCGGTGATTTCTGTCCACTTCTAAGGTGCAGTTGCTGGGAAAAGCTGGCCGTCGGCAGAAACAAGAAGACCTTCGTGTGCTCTGATGACTGGGGGTGCTAAGAAGACCTGGAAAAAGTGAGGCGGGCCCATGCCCCCGAGCATGGTCGTGGAAAACTCAGGACGGTAGGTATTCAAGCACACCAACATGTGCCATTAGGTATTAGGTTTTCCTCAGACGGGCCCAATGGCTGCAAGAGTGGATTGATTGTTTCTCTTGCTGAGTGGCCTGAGGGCTGTGGATTCTCCAGGGTTTTGGGGTAGCCCAGGCTTATGGCTCCTGTACAGAGCCCCGTGCACACCCCGGTTGTGTTCCGCAGCATCCCAACATGTGCTTGGATCGATGATGACACCCTTGCATGCATTCCTTGGAAAATCTGAACCTAATGAGTGGGAAAACTCTACCGTCTCCTCATCGAAACTGAGGTTCAGCACGTTTCCTCTCTCAGGGGGAGAGGACAGTTAGGAATGAAGGCCAGCGTCCCCTGCCGACATGCATGCAAACACCACCAAGGACTCCAGTACTGGAGGGGCTCTTGTCTGAGTGTTGACCGTGTCTGCACATAAGCTGTGTTATCTGTGAATCCCGGGTCCCTGCTGAATGGCTGTTGAGGGAATGCGAGGGGGCAGGCTCTCCTGCTGGTCTTAAGAGTCGGAGTGTGTGCTGGTCTAGGCCCACTTAGCTTGCAGTTGGGAGGTGAGTTTTGGTCAGGATCACGCTTCGTGCATGCCATTTTTGGGGTTGATTCTTGAAGCCAAAATGAGCAAGCGTCCATGGTTGGTGCCTGGAACCTCAGGCCTGGCCTGTGTCCCTCCCTGTTCTTGCGTTTTTCACGGCGAGGTTCTTGAGTGCCTAGTGAGGCTGGAGCAATGGGCGGGGGTTAGCTCGCTTGGGCAGCGGCGGAAAGGGGCTGATGGATTAGGCCTCGCTGCTGCCCTTGTTTGCTTCTCTACTTTAACTCGCGGTACAGTGTTGATGCCAAGTTGGTCATCGAGGAGTGGGGAGAGGAACAAGTGCTGAATTTAAACCTGCGTGGATCACTGATGTCCCACACAGGAAGGTAAGGGAAGATGAGGACATGTCCTTTGTGATGTCGTGGAATAGGCTATCATAATTGGGTTGCAGGTGCTGACCTCGGCTTCCCAAGGATGTGTCATGTTCGTGATTGGCTGGCATCAGCTGCCTATGGAGGGCATGGCTTTGGCACTTGAAGTGGATGAGGTGAGGTAGGTAACCTGTGTAGAGTTGCGATCCCATTGCCAGAGGAAAGACACCCAAAGGGTGTCTTGAGAGACGTAAAGAAGATCGACATGGTGACACGTCTGTTCCGGCCTCCTTGGAGGATGTTTAGTTATGCGAACATTCCCTTTGGCCGCTTTGTTCCCTTGTTTGGGAATGTGTAAAGCGAAAGTGCTTCTCCCGGGGGGGATGACTCGGCTGTCGAACAGCTAGAGGTTTATCTGGAGCAGTCCGTTAGCGGGACAGAGTTGGGGGCACGGTTGTGACACCTGGTGCACTGACGTGGACAGCCACTGTGCCCTTTCAAGCTTCCAGGTCCCCTCGTGTGGCAAAGGTTTTCCGTTGAAAGTCTGTCTGTGGTCCTCGGGGACAGTGTCTTTGATCACTGTCAGTTCCTCGGTAGTGTCGCTGTGGCAGTGGAGAATTAGCAGGATGCATGGGGTGGAGTGGGCATCATCAAAGCAGACAGGCTTGCGTTGTGTCTTCCCTGCTGTTCAGTGTCTCCGTGTTCGCATGATGTCTGTGGCTTCAAGTCGAGTCGAGTCGCCCTGCAGGCAGGAGCAGGGCACTTAGGACAAGGCTGTGTAGCGTTTGAGCGTTTCCTCAGTGGTCAGAGCCGCAAACCCTACCAGTTGGAAGCTTGCCTATACTTGGCCGGGAAGGTGGCCTAATATCCGCTGTGGGGTTCCAACCTGTGTCATGGTTGCTGAAGCCAAACTTCCCATTGACTGCATATCCACGGGGTCATGGAAAGTGATTTGGTCTAGTTGGCGAGATGAGGCATTTGGTCAGAATTCGGTTAACCCCTTTAGAAGTGCCTGGCTGCATCTTGCCTTTCGGCAACTGCAGTTCGGTGTCAGCCCGCCCATGGGAGGTTACCTTGCTACCGGGAGAACTGGAAGTGACCCCAAGGGCACATCAGATATGGTGGTAGGTGGCAGGATCTCCAGGTCCACATAGGTTTGACACCCACGGCCGGGAGGGAGGTCCCGTCCAGTCTTTGTGCTTTGGTCAGAAGTTGTGGCTGTGGGAGAGCGGGAGTCTGTGGCCTATTTCGACAGCCCTGGGGGTCAAAGTTTGCATGCAGCCTCATGAAACTGACAGGGGTCTTTCTCCTTTCAGTTGGGGTTCCAACCAGCGTGCTGTGTATAAACTATGACGTTTACTGTTAGAGGCATCTGCAAAGGGCTACAGGGACACCCAGAGACCAAGACGCGTATTTAGTGGCACCACAGGAATCCACAAACGCATCCTTGTGCACAGTCACAGTCACAGATGCCCACACGTTTGAATACACACATCCAGCGTCTCACACACCGACCAACGTACGTGCGTAACTTGTTCAGTCGTGCTGTGAGATGCACAATCAGTTTTCGGTCGGGGATAGTGGTACTTGGGAAGCAGGTTCCAGGCTCACGCCCAGGTTATGTGTTCATAAGAATCATGTTCTCTGAGGACCCTTGTGCAATTCAGAAACCTGCGTGATTTCTGTCCACTTCTCAGGTGCAGTTGCAGGGTAAGTCTGGCTGTTGGCAAAGAGAAAAAGACCTTCGCGTTGTCTTATGACTGGATGTGCTAAGGAGAACTGGAAAAAGTGGGGCGGGTGCACGTTGCCGAGCGTGGCTGTGGATATCTCAGGACGGTAGGCATTCACCCATACTAAGATGTGCCAGTGGATATTAGGTTTTCCACAGAAGGGCCCAATGGTTGCAAGAGTGGATTGATTGTTGGTCTTGCTGAGTGGCCTGAGGACTGTGGATTCCCCAGGCAGTTGGAGTACTTCCAGGTCATGTTTCCTCTGCAGAGCCACACAGCCGTCCCTTTTGTGTTCTGCAGCGTCCCAGCATGTGCTTGGATCGATGATGACACCCTTGTATGCATTCCTCGGAAAATCTGAACAAAATGAGTGAGAACGCTCTACCGTCTCCTCATCGAAACTGTGGTCCAGCACCTTTCCTCTCTCGGGGGTACGGGAGAGTTAGGAGTGAGGGCCAACGTCCCCTGCTGACAGGCATGCAAACACCACTAAGGGCTCCAGCATTGGAGGGGCTCCTGTCTGAAGGTCGACCATATCTGCCCATAAGCTGGGTCATCTATGAATCCCCAGTCCCTGCTAAAAGGCCATTGAGGGAATGCAAGAGGGCAGGCTTTCCTGCTAGTCTTCAGGGTTGGAGTGTTTTCTGGTATAGACCCAGTAAGCTTGCAGCGTGGAGAGGTGATTTTTGGACAGTATCACGCTTTGTGCATGCCGCTTCCGAGGTTGATTATTGAAGCCAAAATGAGCAAGCTTCCCTGGTTGGAGCCTGGATCCTCAGGCCAGGCCTGTGGCCTTCTCTGTTGTTGTGTTTCACGTGGTGAGGTTCTTGACTGCCCGGTGTGGCTGGAGCAGTGGGCGGGCGTGGGCTGGATTTGGGCGATGGCAGAAGGGGGCTGATGGTTTAGGCCTCAGTGCTGCCCCTGTCAGCTCCTCTGCTGAAGTTGCTGGCACACTGTTGGCGCTAAGTGGATCTTCGTGGAGTGGGGTGTGGATCGAGTGAAGCATTTCAGCCTGGGTGGTGGCTGCTGGCCTGGAGAGAAAGGTAAGGTATCATGAGGAAATGTGCTCTGTTACGTCATGGGATGGGCTGTCATCATTGGGTTGCAGGCGCTACCCTCGGCTTCCCAAGAATGTGTCTTCTTCGTGATGGGCTGGCATAAGCCGCCTATGGAGAGGATGGCTTTGCAGTTCAAGTGGGTGACTTGAAGTAGGTAACCTGTGTAGAGTTGCGATCCCGTTGCCCGAAGAATGACACCCAAAGGGTGTCTTGCGGGAAGTAGAGAAGATAGACATGGTGGGGCGTCTGTGCCGGCCTCGTTGGAGGTAGTTGAGTTATGCGAATATCCCCTTTGGACGCTTTGTTCCCTTGTTTGGCAATGTGAAAAGCCGAAGTGTTTCTCCTGTGGGGGAATGACGTGACCGGCCAGTGTAGCACGCAGGCCTTTTGAACAGCCAGAGGTTTATCTGGAGCAGTCCATTGGTGGGGCAGAGATGGGGGCCCCATTGCCATGCCTGCTGTGCTGCCGTGGACAGCCACTGTTCCCTTTCAGGCTTCCAAATCACCTCGCATGGCACAGGTCTTCCATTGAAAGTCTGTCTGTGGTCCTCAGGGACCATGCCTTTGATCACTGTGAGTTACTCGGTAGTGTCACTGTGGCAGTGGAGAATTTCCAGGATGCATGGGGTGGGATCAGCATCAACGAAGCAGACAGGCTTGCGGTCTGTCTTCCCTGGTGTTCAGTGTTCCCGTGTTCGGAAGATGTTTGTGGTTTCCAGTAGGGCCGTGTCGCCCTGTGGGCTGTAAGAGGGCCCGTAGGACGAGGCTTTCAAGGATTTGAACGTTTCCTTAGGGCTCAGGGCCGAGAACATTCAAGATGGGAGCTGCCTGAGACGTGGCTGGGAATGAGGAGTACTTTCCGCTGTGGGGATCCGACATGGGTCATGGTGGCTGAAGCCCACCACTTCCTGTGGTGGGCATTCCCACGAGTCAATGGAAAGTGATTAGGCCTTGTTGGTAAGAAGTGGCACGAGGGCCCACGTTCGTTAGCCCCTTGAGTGGTTTCAGGCTGCATCTTAGCAGTAGACAGCTGCCGGTCGGTGTCGGCCTGACCATGGGAGTTCCCTTGCTTCCGGAAGTGCTGCGAGTGACCCCAAATGTCCATCAGATATACTGGTAGCTGACAGAGTCTCGAGGTGCATGTCGATGTCACAGCCAAGGCCCGGAGGCAGGTCTCGTCGAGTCTTTGTGTTTTGGTAAGAAGGCGTGGCTGTGGGAGACTGGGAGTTCGTGGACCCATTCAACAGCCCCTAGGGGTCAAATTGTGCTAGCGGCCTCTTGAAGCTGACAGAGGTCTTTCTCCTTTCCGTTGGGGGTCTAACCAGGGTGCTGTGTATAAACTATTTCTTTTATTGTTGGACTCGTCTTCACAGGGCCATAGGGACACACAGAGACCAAGATGCGTATTCAGCGGCACACAGAGAAACCCACAAGCACGTCCGCATGCGCACTCACAGTCACACACTCCCACACGCGAGAACGCATACATATAGCCTCTCACACACTGGCCAACGTATGTGCCTAACTTCCTGCATTCATACTATCAGACATGCAGTCAATTCTCGGTAAGGGATAGAGGTCCTTGGGAAGCAGTTTCAAGCCAAGGCCAGGTAAATATTTTCATGGATCATGTCCTCTGAGGACACCGGTCCACTTATGAAGCCTCTGTGATTTCTGTCCACTTCTCAGGTGCAGTTGCTGGGAAAGGCTGGCCGTCGGCACAAACAAGAAGACCTTCGTGTGGTCTTATGACTGGAGGTGCTAAGAAGAACTGGAAAAAGTGAGGCGGGCCCATGTCCCCGAGCATGGTCGTGGAAAACTCAGGACGGTAGGTATTCAAGCACCCAAAGATGTGCCATTAGATATTAGGTTTTCCTCAGACGGGCCCAATGGCTGCAAGAGTGGATTGATTGTTCCTCTTGCTGAGTGGCCTGAGGGCTGTGGATTCTCCAGGGTTTTGGGGTAGCCCAGGCTCATGGCTCCTGTACAGAGCCCCGTGCACACCCCGGTTGTGTTCCACAGCGTCTCAACATGTGCTTGGATCGATGATGACACCCTTGCATGCATTCCTTGGAAAATCTGAAAGAAATGAGTGAGAACACTCTACCGTCTCCTCATCGAAACTGAGGTTCAGCACGTTTCCTCTCTCAGGGGGAGAGGACAGTTAGGAATGAGGGCCAGCGTCTCCCGCCGACATGCATGCAAACAACACCAAGGACTCCAGTATTGGAGGGGCTCCTTTCTGAGGGTTGACCATGTCTGCACATAAGCTGTGTTATCTGTGAATCCCGGGTCCCTGCTGAATGGCTGTTGAGAGAATGCGAAGGGGCAGGCTCTCCTGCTGGTCTTAAGAGTCGGAGTGTGTGCTGGTCTAGGCCCAGTTAGCTTGCAGTTGGGAGGTGAGTTTTGGCCAGGATCACGCTTCGTGCATGCCATTTTGGGGGTTAATTCTGGAAGCCAAAATGAGCAAGCGTCCATGGTTGGTGCCTGGAACCTCAGGCCAGGCCTCTGGCCCTCCCTTTTTTGCGTTTTTCGCGGTGAGTTTCTTGAGTGCCTAGTGAGGCTGGAGCAATGGGCGGGGGTGAGCTCGCTTGGGCATCGGCGGAAAGGGGCTGATGGATTAGGCCTCGCTCCTGCCCTTGTTTGCTTCTCTACTTTAACTCGCGGCACAATGTTGATGCCAAGTGGGTCATCGTGGAGTGGGGAGAGGAACAAGTGCTGAATTTAAACCTGCGTGGATCACTGATGGCCCGCACAGGAAGGTAAGGGAAGATGAGGACATGTCCTTTGTGATGTCGTGGAATAGGCCATCATAATTGGGTTGCAGGTGCTGGCTTCGGCTTCCCAAGGATGTGTCATGTTCGTGATTGGCTGGCATCAGCTGCCTATGTAGGGGATGGCTCTGGCAGTTGAAGTGGATGAGGTGAGGTAGATAACCTGTGTAGAGTTGCGATCCCGTTGCCAGAGGAAAGACACCCAAAGGGTGTCTTGCGAGACGTAAAGATGATCGACATGGTGACGCGTCTCTGCCGGCATCCTTGGAGGATGGTTAGTTATGCGAACATCACTTTGGCCGCTTTGTCACTTGTTTGGGAATGTGTAAAGCGAAAGTGCTTCTCCCGGGAGGCCATGACTCGGCTTGGAAACCGCCAGAGGTGTATCTGGAGCAGTCTGTTGGCGGGACAGAAGTGGGGGCACTGTTTCCACGCCAGGTGCACTGACGTGGAGAGCCACTGTGCCATTTCAAGCTTCCAGGTCCCCTCGTGTGGCAAAGGTTTTCCGTTGAAAAGTCTGTCTGTGGTCCTCGTGGACAGTGCCTTTGATCACTGTGAGCTCCTCGGTAGTGTCGCTGTGGCAGTGGAGAATTGCCAGGATTCATGGGGTGCGGTGGGCATTATCAAAGCAGACAGGCTTGCGGTGTGTCTTCCCTGCTGTTCAGTGTCTCTGTGTTCGCATATTGTCTGTGGCTTCAAGTCGAGTCGAGTCACCCTGCAGGCAGGAGGAGGGCACGTAGAGCAAAGCTGTGTAGGGTTTTAGCATTTCCTCAGTAGTCAGGGCCGCTAACCCTACCAGTTGGAAGCTTGCCTATACGTGGCCGGGAAGGTGGCCTAATGTCCGCTGTCGGGTTCCAACCTGTGTCAGGGTTGCTGAAGCCAAACTCTTCCCATTGAGAGCATTCCCAAGTGGTCATGGAAAGTGACTTGGTCTAGTTGGAGAGATGAGGCACTTGGGCCGAAGTCCGTTAACCCCTTGAGAAGTGCCAGGCTTAATCTTGCCTGTCGGCAACTGCAGGTCGGTGTCAGCCTGCCCATGGGAGGTTACCTTGCTTCCGGGAGCACTGGGAGTGACCCCAAGGGCACATCAGATGTGGTGCTAGGTGGCAGGATCTCCAGGTCAACATAGGTGTGACATGCACGGCCGGGAGGGAGGTCTCGTCCAGTCTTTGTGCTTTGGTCAGAAGGCGTGGCTGTGGGAGAGTGGGAGTCTGTGTCCTATATCGACAGCCCTGGGGGTCAAAGTTTGCATGTGGCCTCATGAAACTGACAGGGGACTTTCTCCTTTCAGTTGGGGGTCCAACCAGGGTGCTGTGTATAAACTATGACGTTTACTGTTAGAGGCATCTGCAACAGGCCACAGGGATACCCAGAGACCAAGACGCGTATTTAGTGGCACCACAGGAATCCACAAACGCATCCTCCTGCACAGTCAGAGTCGCACACACCCACACGTGTGAATACACACATACAGCGTCTCACACACCGACCAACGTACGTGCGTAACTTCCTTCAGTCGTGCTGTGAGACACACGATCAGTTTTCGGTAAGGGATAGTGGTACTTGGGAAGCAGGTTCCAGGCTCACGCCCGGGTTATGTGTTCATAAGAATCATGTTCTCTGAGGAACCAGGAGCAATTCAGAAACCTGCGTGATTTCTGTCCACTTCTCAGGTGCAGTTGCAGGGTAAGGCTGGCTGTCGGCAAAGAGAAGAAGACCTTCGCGTTGTCTGATGACTGGATGTGCTAAGGAGAACTGGACAAAGGGGGAGGGGCGCACGTTGCCGAGCGTGGCTGTGGATATCTCTGGATGGTAGGCATTCACCCATACTAAGATGTGCCAGTGGATATTAGGTTTTCCACAGATGGGCCCAGTGGTTGCAAGAGTGGATTGATTGTTGGTCTTGCTGAGTGGCCTGAGGACTGTGGATTCCCCAGGCAGTTGGAGTACTTCCAGGTCATGGCTCCTCTGCAGAGCCACACAGCCTTCCCTTTTGTGTTCTGCAGCATCCCAGCATGTGCTTGGATCGATGATGACACCCTTGTATGCATTCCTTGGAAAATCTGAACAAAATGAGTGAGAACGCTCTACCGTCTCCTCATCGAAACTGAGGTCCAGCACCTTTCCTCTCTCGGGGGTACGGGAGAGTTAGGAGTGAGGGCCAACGTCCCCTGCTGACAGGCATGCAAACACCACTAAGGGCTCCAGCATTGGAGGGGCTCCTGTCTGAGGGTCGACCATATCTGCCTATAAGCTTGGTCATCTATGAATCCCCAGTCCCTGCTAAAAGGCCATTGAGGTAATGCAAGAGGGCAGGTTTTCCAGCTAGTCTTCAGGGTTGGAGTGTTTTCTGGTGTAGACCCAGTAAGCTTGCAGCTTGGAGAGGTGATTTTTGGACAGGATCAAGCTTTGTGCATGCCGCTTCCGAGGTTGAGTATGGAAGCCAAAATGAGCAAGCTTCCCTGGTTGGAGCCTGGATCCTCAGGCCAGGCCTGTTACCCTCTGTTTTGTTGTGTTTCGCGCGGTGAGGTTCTTCACTGCCCGGTGTGGCTTGGAGCAGTTGGCGGGCGTGGGCTGGAGTTGGGCGATGGCGGATGGGGGCTGATGGTTTAGGCCGCAATGCTGCCCCTGTCAGCTCCTCTGCTGAAGTTGCCGGCACACTGTTGGCGCTAAGTGGATTTTCGTGGAGTGGGGTGTGGATCAAGTGAAGCATTTCAGCCTGGATGGTGGCTGCTGGCCTGGAGAGAAAGGTAAGGTATCATGAGTAAAGGTCCTGTGTGACGTCGTGGGATGGGCTGTCATCATTGGGTTGCAGGCGCTGGCCTCGGCTTCCCAAGAATGTGTCTTCTTCGTGATGGGCTGGCATAAGATGCCTATGGAGCGGATGGCTTTGGCAGTTCAATTGGGTGAGTTGAGGTAGGTAACCTGTGTAGAGTTGCGATCCCGTTGCCCGAGGAATGACACCCAAAGGGTGTCTTGTGGGAAGTAGAGAAGATAGACATGGTGGGGCGTCTGTGCCGGCCTCCTTGGAGGTAGTTGAGTTATGCGAATATCCCCTTTGGCCGCTTTGTTCCCTTGTTTGGCAATGTGTAAAGCGAAAGTGTTTCTCCCGTGGGGGAATGACGCGACCTTCCAGTGTAGCACGCAGGCTTTTCTAACAGCCAGAGGTTTATCTGGAGCAGTCCATTGGTGGGGCAGAGATGGGGGCCCCATTGCCATGCCTGCTGTGCTGCCGTGGACAGCCACTGTTCCCTTTCAGGCTTCCAGGTCCCCTCACATGGCAGAGATCTTCTGTTTAAAGTCTGTCTGTGGTCCTCGGGGACCATGCCTTTGATCACTGTGAGTTACTCGGAAGTGTCACTGTGGCAGTAGGAGAATTTCCAGGATGAATAGGGTGGGATCAGCATCAACGAAGGATACAGGCTTGCGTTCTGTCTTCCCTGGTAAGCAGTGTTCCCGTGTTCTGAAGATATTTGTGGTTTCCAGTAGGGTCGTGTCGCCCTGTGGGCTGGAGGAGGTCCCATAGGACGAGGCTTTCAAGGGTTTGACAGTTTCCTTACAGGTCAGGGCCACGAACATTCAAGATGGGAGCTGCCTGAGACGTGGCTGGGAATGTGGAGTAGTTTCCGCCGTGGGGATCCGACATGGGTCATGGTGGCAGAGGCCCACCACTTCCTGTGGTGGGCATTCCCACGGGTCAATGGAAAGTGATTAGGCCTAGGTGGCGAGAAGTGGCAGGTGGGCCCACGTTCGTTAGCCCCTTGAGTGGTTTCAGGCTGCATCTTGCCAGTAGACAGCTGCCGGTCGGTGTCGGCCCGACCATGGGAGTTCCCCTGCTTCCGGAAGTGCTGCGAGTGACCCCAAATGGCCATCAAATATACTGGTAGCTGACAGAGTCTCGAGGTGCATGTAGATGTCACAGCCAAGGCCAGGAGGCAGGTCTCGTCGAGGCTGTGTGTTTTTCTCAGAAGGCGTGGCTGTGGGAGTGCGTGAGTCCATGGACTATTTCAACAGCCCCTGGGGGTCAAAGTGTGCCTGCGGCCTCTTGAAGCTGCCAGGGGTCTTTCTCCTTTCAGTTGGGGGTCTAACCAGGGTGCTGTGTATAAACTATTTCTTTTATTGTTGGACTCCTCTTCACAGGGCCATAGGGACACACAGAGACCAAGACGCGTATTCAGCGGCACACAGAGAAACCCACAAGCACGTCCGCATGTGCAGTCACAGTCACACACGCCCACACACCTGAACACACACATATAGCCTCTCACACACTGGCCAACGTATGTGCCTAACTTCCTGCAGTCATACTATCAGACATGCAGTCAATTCTCGGTAAGGGATAGAGGTCCTTGGGAAGCAGTTTCAAGCTCAAGGCCAGGTAAATGTATTTATGGACCATGCGCTCTGAGGACACCGGTCCACTTATGAAGCCTCAGTGATTTCTGTCCACTTCTAAGGTGCAGTTGCTGGGAAAAGCTGGCCGTCGGCAGAAACAAGAAGACCTTCGTGTGCTCTGATGACTGGGGGTGCTAAGAAGACCTGGAAAAAGTGAGGCGGGCCCATGTCCCCGAGCATGGTCGTGGAAAACTCAGGACGGTAGGTATTCAAGCACACCAACATGTGCCATTAGGTATTAGATTTTCCTCAGACGGGCCCAATGGCTGCAAGAGTGGATTGATTGTTTCTCTTGCTGAGTGGCCTGAGGGCTGTGGATTCTCCAGGGTTTTGGGGTAGCCCAGGCTTATGGCTCCTGTACAGAGCCCCGTGCACAGCCCGGTTGTATTCCGCAGCATCCCAACATGTGCTTGGATCGATGATGACACCCTTGCATGCATTCCTTGGAAAATCTGAACCTAATGAGTGGGAAAACTCTACCATCTCCTCATCGAAACTGAGGTTCAGCACGTTTCCTCTCTCAGGGGGAGAGGACAGTTAGGAATGAAGGCCAGCGTCCCCTGCCGACATGCATGCAAACACCACCAAGGACTCCAGTACTGGAGGGGCTCTTGTCTCAGTGTTGACCGTGTCTGCACATAAGCTGTGTTATCTGTGAATCCCGGGTCCCTGCTGAATGGCTGTTGAGGGAATGCGAGGGGGCAGGCTCTCCTGCTGGTCTTAAGAGTCGGAGTGTGTGCTGGTCTAGGCCCACTTAGCTTGCAGTTGGGAGGTGAGTTTTGGTCAGGATCACGCTTCGTGCATGCCATTTTTGGGGTTGATTCTTGAAGCCAAAATGAGCAAGCATCCATGGTTGGTGCCTGGAACCTCAGGCCTGGTCTGTGGCCCTCCCTGTTCTTGCGTTTTTCACGGCGAGGTTCTTGAGTGCCTAGTGAGGCTGGAGCAATGGGCGGGGGTTAGCTCGCTTGGGCAGCGGCGGAAAGGGGCTGATGGATTAGGCCTCGCTGCTGCCCTTGTTTGCTTCTCTACTTTAACTCGCGGCACAGTGTTGATGCCAAGTTGGTCATCGTGGAGTGGGGAGAGGAACAAGTGCTGAATTTAAACCTGCGTGGATCACTGATGTCCCACACAGGAAGGTAAGGGAAGATGAGGACATGTCCTTTGTGATGTCGTGGAATAGGCTATCATAATTGGGTTGCAGGTGCTGACCTCGGCTTCCCAAGGATGTGTCATGTTCGTGATTGGCTGGCATCAGCTGCCTATGGAGGGCATGGCTTTGGCACTTGAAGTGGATGAGGTGAGGTAGGTAACCTGTGTAGAGTTGCGATCCCATTGCCAGAGGAAAGACACCCAAAGGGTGTCTTGAGAGACGTAAAGAAGATCGACATGGTGACACGTCTGTTCCGGCCTCCTTGGAGGATGTTTAGTTATGCGAACATTCCCTTTGGCCGCTTTGTTCCCTTGTTTGGGAATGTGTAAAGCGAAAGTGCTTCTCCCGGGGGGGATGACTCGGCTGTCGAACAGCTAGAGGTTTATCTGGAGCAGTCCGTTAGCGGGACAGAGTTGGGGGCACGGTTGTGACACCTGGTGCACTGACGTGGACAGCCACTGTGCCCTTTCAAGCTTCCAGGTCCCCTCGTGTGGCAAAGGTTTTCCGTTGAAAGTCTGTCTGTGGTCCTCGGGGACAGTGTCTTTGATCACTGTTAGTTCCTCGGTAGTGTCGCTGTGGCAGTGGAGAATTACCAGGATGCATGGGGTGGAGTGGGCATCATCAAAGCAGACAGGCTTGCGTTGTGTCTTCCCTGCTGTTCAGTGTCACCGTGTTCGCATGATGTCTGTGGCTTCAAGTCGAGTCGAGTCGCCCTGCAGGCAGGAGCAGGGCACTTAGGACAAGGCTGTGTAGCGTTTGAGCGTTTCCTCAGTGGTCAGAGCCGCAAACCCTACCAGTTGGAAGCTTGCCTATACTTGGCCGGGAAGGTGGCCTAATATCCGCTGTGGGGTTCCAACCTGTGTCATGGTTGCTGAAGCCAAACTTCCCATTGACGGCATATCCACGGGGTCATGGAAAGTGATTTGGTCTAGTTGGCGAGATGAGGCATTTGGTCAGAATTCGGTTAACCCCTTTAGAAGTGCCTGGCTGCATCTTGCCTTTCGGCAACTGCAGTTCGGTGTCAGCCCGCCCATGGGAGGTTACCTTGCTACCGGGAGAACTGGAAGTGACCCCAAGGGCACATCAGATATGGTGGTAGGTGGCAGGATCTCCAGGTCCACATAGGTTTGACACCCACGGCCGGGAGGGAGGTCCCGTCCAGTCTTTGTGCTTTGGTCAGAAGTTGTGGCTGTGGGAGAGCGGGAGTCTGTGGCCTATTTCGACAGCCCTGGGGGTCAAAGTTTGCATGCAGCCTCATGAAACTGACAGGGGTCTTTCTCCTTTCAGTTGGGGTTCCAACCAGCGTGCTGTGTATAAACTATGACGTTTACTGTTAGAGGCATCTGCAAAGGGCTACAGGGACACCCAGAAACCAAGACGCGTATTTAGTGGCACCACAGGAATCCACAAACGCATCCTTGTGCACAGTCACAGTCACAGATGCCCACACGTTTGAATACACACATCCAGCGTCTCACACACCGACCAACGTACGTGCGTAACTTGTTCAGTCGTGCTGTGAGATGCACAATCAGTTTTCGGTCGGGGATAGTGGTACTTGGGAAGCAGGTTCCAGGCTCACGACCAGGTTATGTGTTCATAAGAATCATGTTCTCTGAGGACCCTTGTGCAATTCAGAAACCTGCGTGATTTCTGTCCACTTCTCAGGTGCAGTTGCAGGGTAAGTCTGGCTGTTGGCAAAGAGAAAAAGACCTTCGCGTTGTCTTATGACTGGATGTGCTAAGGAGAACTGGAAAAAGTGGGGCGGGTGCACGTTGCCGAGCGTGGCTGTGGATATCTCAGGACGGTAGGCATTCACCCATACTAAGATGTGCCAGTGGATATTAAGTTTTCCACAGAAGGGCCCAATGGTTGCAAGAGTGGATTGATTGTTGGTCTTGCTGAGTGGCCTGAGGACTGTGGATTCCCCAGGCAGTTGGAGTACTTCCAGGTCATGTTTCCTCTGCAGAGCCACACAGCCGTCCCTTTTGTGTTCTGCAGCGTCCCAGCATGTGCTTGGATCGATGATGACACCCTTGTATGCATTCCTCGGAAAATCTGAACAAAATGAGTGAGAACGCTCTACCGTCTCCTCATCGAAACTGTGGTCCAGCACCTTTCCTCTCTCGGGGGTACGGGAGAGTTAGGAGTGAGGGCCAACGTCCCCTGCTGACAGGCATGCAAACACCACTAAGGGCTCCAGCATTGGAGGGGCTCCTGTCTGAAGGTCGACCATATCTGCCCATAAGCTGGGTAATCTATGAATCCCCAGTCCCTGCTAAAAGGCCATTGAGGGAATGCAAGAGGGCAGGCTTTCCTGCTAGTCTTCAGGGTTGGAGTGTTTTCTGGTATAGACCCAGTAAGCTTGCAGCGTGGAGAGGTGATTTTTGGACAGTATCACGCTTTGTGCATGCCGCTTCCAAGGTTGATTATTGAATCCAAAATGAGCAAGCTTCCCTGGTTGGAGCCTGGATCCTCAGGCCAGGCCTGTGGCCTGCTCTGTTGTTGTGTTTCACGTGGTGAGGTTCTTGACTGCCCGGTGTGGCTGGAGCAGTGGGCGGGCGTGGGCTGGAGTTGGGCGATGGCAGAAGGGGGCTGATGGTTTAGGCCACAGTGCTGCCCCTGTCAGCTCCTCTGCTGAAGTTGCTGGCACACTGTTGGCGCTAAGTGGATCTTCGTGGAGTGGGGTGTGGATCGAGTGAAGCATTTCAGCCTGGGTGGTGGCTGCTGGCCTGGAGAGAAAGGTAAGGTATCATGAGGAAATGTGCTCTGTTACGTCATGGGATGGGCTGTCATCATTGGGTTGCAGGCGCTACCCTCGGCTTCCCAAGAATGTGTCTTCTTCGTGATGGGCTGGCATAAGCCGCCTATGGAGAGGATGGCTTTGCAGTTCAAGTGGGTGACTTGAAGTAGGTAACCTGTGTAGAGTTGCGATCCCGTTGCCCGAAGAATGACACCCAAAGGGTGTCTTGCGGGAAGTAGAGAAGATAGACATGGTGGGGCGTCTGTGCCGGCCTCGTTGGAGGTAGTTGAGTTATGCGAATATCCCCTTTGGACGCTTTGTTCCCTTGTTTGGCAATGTGAAAAGCCGAAGTGATTCTCCTGTGGGGGAATGACGTGACCGGCCAGTGTAGCACGCAGGCCTTTTGAACAGCCAGAGGTTTATCTGGAGCAGTCCATTGGTGGGGCAGAGATGGGGGCCCCATTGCCATGCCTGCTGTGCTGCCGTGGACAGCCACTGTTCCCTTTCAGGCTTCCAAATCACCTCGCATGGCACAGGTCTTCCATTGAAAGTCTGTCTGTGGTCCTCAGGGACCATGCCTTTGATCACTGTGAGTTACTCGGTAGTGTCACTGTGGCAGTGGAGAATTTCCAGGATGCATGGGGTGGGATCAGCATCAGCGAAGCAGACAGGCTTGCGGTCTGTCTTCCCTGGTGTTCAGTGTTCCAGTGTTCGGAAGATGTTTGTGGTTTCCAGTAGGGTCGTGTCGCCCTGTGGGCTGGAAGAGGGCCCGTAGGACGAGGCTTTCAAGACTTTGAACGTTTCCTTAGGGCTCAGGGCCGAGAACATTCAAGATAGGAGCTGCCTGAGACGTGGCAGGAAATGTGGAGTAGTTTCCGCTGTGGGGATCCGACATGGGTCATGGTGGCTGAAGCCCACCACTTCCTGTGGTGGGCATTCCCACGAGTCAATGGAAAGTGATTAGGCCTTGTTGGTAAGAAGTGGCACGAGGGCCCACGTTCGTTAGCCCCTTGAGTGGTTTCAGGCTGCATCTTGGCAGAAGACAGCTGCCGGTCGGTGTCGGCCTGACCATGGGAGTTCCCTTGCTTCCGGAAGTGCTGCGAGTGACCCCAAATGTCCATCAGATATACTGGTAGCTGACAGAGTCTCGAGATGCATGTCGATGTCACAGCCAAGGCCCGGAGGCAGGTGTCGTCGAGTCTTTGTGTTTTGGTAAGAAGGCGTGGCTGTGGGAGACTGGGAGGTCGTGGACCCATTCAACAGCCCCTAGGGGTCAAATTGTGCTAGCGGCCTCTTGAAGCTGACAGGGGTCTTTCTCCTCTCAGTTGGGGGTCTAAACAGGGTGCTGTGCATAAACTATTTCTTTTATTGTTGGACTCGTCTTCACAGGGCCATAGGGACACACAGAGACCAAGATGCGTATTCAGCGGCAGACAGAGAAACCCACAAGCACGTCCGCATGCGCACTCACAGTCACACACTCCCACACGCGAGAACGCATACATATAGCCTCTCACACACTGGCCAACGTATATGCCTAACTTCCTGCATTCATACTATCAGACATGCAGTCAATTCTCGGTAATGGATAGAGGTCCTTGGGAAGCAGTTTCAAGCTCAAGGCCAGGTAAATATTTTTATGGATCATGTCCTCTGAGGACACCGGTCCACTTATGAAGCCTCTGTGATTTCTGTCCACTTCTCAGGTGCAGTTGCTGGGAAAGGCTGGCCGTCGGCACAAACAAGAAGACCTTCGTGTGCTCTGATGACTGGAGGTGCTAAGAAGAACTGGAAGAAGTGAGGCGGGCCCATGTCCCCGAGCATGGTCGTGGAAAACTCAGGACGGTAGGTATTCAAGCACCCAAAGATGTGCCATTAGATATTAGGTTTTCCTCAGACGGGCCCAATGGCTGTAAGAGTGGATTGATTGTTCCTCTTGCTGAGTGGCCTGAGGGTTGTGGATTCTCCAGGCTTTTGGGGTAGCCCAGGCTCATGGCTCCTGTACAGAGCCCCGTGCACACCCCGGTTGTGTTCCACAGCGTCTCAACATGTGCTTGGATCGATGATGACACCCTTGCATGCATTCCTTGGAAAATCTGAAACAAATGAGTGAGAACACTCTACCGTCTCCTCATCGAAACTGCGGTTCAGCACGTTTCCTCTCTTAGGGGGAGAGGACAGTTAGGAATGAGGGCCAGCGTCTCCCGCCGACATGCATGCAAACACCACCAAGGACTCCAGTATTGGAGGGGCTCCTTTCTGCGGGTTGACCATGTCTGCACATAAGCTGTGTTATCTGTGAATCCCGGGTCCCTGCTGAATGGCTGTTGAGAGAATGCGAGGGGGCAGGCTCTCCTGCTGGTCTTAAGAGTCGGAGTGTGTGCTGGTCTAGGCCCAGTTAGCTTGCAGTTGGGAGGTGAGTTTTGGCCAGGATCACGCTTCGTGCATGCCCTTTTGGGGGTTAATTCTGGAAGCCAAAATGAGCAAGCGTCCATGGTTGGTGCCTGGAACCTCAGGCCAGGCCTCTGGCCCTCCCTGTTCTTGCGTTTTTCGCGGTGAGGTTGCTGAGTGCCTAGTGAGGCTGGAGCAATGGGCGGGGGTGAGCTCGCTTGGGCATCGGCGGAAAGGGGCTGATGGATTAGGCCTCGCTCCTACCCTTGTTTGCTTCTCTACTTTAACTCCCGGCACAGTGTTGATGCCAAGTTTGTCATCGTGGAGTGGGGAGAGGAACGAGTGCTGAATTTAAACCTGCGTGGATCACTGATGGCCCGCACAGGAAGGTAAGGGAAGATGAGGACATGTCCTTTGTGATGTCTTGGAATAGGCTATCATAATTGGGTTGCAGGTGCTGGCTTCGGCTTCCCAAGGATGTGTCATGTTCGTGATTGGCTGGCATCAGCTGCCTATGGAGGGGATGGCTTTGGCAGTTCAAGTGGATGAGGTGAGGTAGATAACCTGTGTAGAGTTGCGATCCCGTTGCCAGAGGAAAGACACCCAAAGGGTGTCTTGCGAGATGTAAAGATGATTGACATGGTGACGCGTCTCTGCCGGCATCCTTGGAGGATGGTTAGTTATGTGAACATCACTTTGGCCGCTTTGTCACTTGTTTGGGAATGTGTAAAGCGAAAGTGCTTCTCCCGGGAGGCCATGACTCGGCTTGGAAACCGCCAGAGGTGTATCTGGAGCAGTCTGTTGGCGGGACAGAAGTGGGGGCACTGTTTCCACGCCAGGTGCACTGACGTGGAGAGCCACTGTGCCATTTCAAGCTTCCAGGTCCCCTCGTGTGGCAAAGGTTTTCCGTTGAAAAGTCTGTCTGTGGTCCTCGTGGACAGTGCCTTTGATCACTGTGAGCTCCTCGGTAGTGTCGCTGTGGCAGTGGAGAATTGCCAGGATTCATGGGGTGCGGTGGGCATTATCAAAGCAGACAGGCTTGCGGTGTGTCTTCCCTGCTGTTCAGTGTCTCTGTGTTCGCATGATGTCTGTGGCTTCAAGTCGAGTCGAGTCACCCTGCAGGCAGGAGGAGGGCACGTAGAGCGAAGCTGTGTAGGGTTTTAGCATTTCCTCAGTAGTCAGGGCCGCAAACCCTACCAGTTGGAAGCTTGCCTATACGTGGCCGGGAAGGTGGCCTAATGTCCGCTGTCGGGTTCCAACCTGTGTCAGGGTTGCTGAAGCCAAACTCTTCCCATTGAGAGCATTCCCAAGTGGTCATGGAAAGTGACTTGGTCTAGTTGGCGAGATGAGGCACTTGGGCCGAAGTCCGTTAACCCCTTGAGAAGTGCCAGGCTTAATCTTGCCTGTCGGCAACTGCAGGTCGGTGTCAGCCTGCCCATGGGAGGTTACCTTGCTTCCAGGAGCACTGGGAGTGACCCCAAGGGCACATCAGATGTGGTGCTAGGTGGCAGGATCTCCAGGTCAACATAGGTGTGACACGCACGGCCGGGAGGGAGGTCTCGTCCAGTCTTTGTGCTTTGGTCAGAAGGCGTGGCTGTGGGAGAGTGGGAGTCTGTGTCCGATATCGACAGCCCTGGGGGTCAAAGTTTGCATGTGGCCTCATGAAACTGACAGGGGACTTTCTCCTTTCAGTTGGGGGTCCAACCAGGGTGCTGTGTATAAACTATGACGTTTACTGTTAGAGGCATCTGCAAAGGGCCACAGGGACACCCAGAGACCAAGACGCGTATTTAGTGGCACACACAGGAATCCACAAACGCATCCTCCTGCACATTCAGAGTCGCACACACCCACACGTGTGAATACACACATCCAGCGTCTCACACACCGACCAACGTACGTGCGTAACTTCCTTCAGTCGTGCTGTGAGACACACAATCAGTTTTCGGTAAGGGATAGTGGTACTTGGGAAGCAGGTTCCAGGCTCACGCCCGGGTTATGTGTTCATAAGAATCATGTTCTCTGAGGAACCTGGTGCAATTCAGAAACCTGCGTGATTTCTGTCCACTTCTCAGGTGCAGTTGCAGGGTAAGGCTGTCTGTCGGCAAAGAGAAGAAGACCTTCGCGTTGTCTGATGACTGGATGTGCTAAGGAGAAGTGGACAAAGTGGGACGGTTGCACGTTGCCGAGCGTGGCTGTGGATATCTCAGGACGGTAGGCATTCACCCATACTAAGATGTGCCAGTGGATATTAGGTTTTCCACAGATGGGCCCAATGGTTGCAAGAGTGGATTGATTGTTGATCTTGCTGAGTGGCCTGAGGACTGTGGATTCCCCAGGCAGTTGGAGTGCTTCCAGGTCATGTTTCCTCTGCAGAGCCACACAGCCTTCCCTTTTGTGTTCTGCAGCGTCCCAGCATGTGCTTGCATCGATGATGACACCCTTGTATGCATTCCTTGGAAAATCTGAACAAAATGAGTGAGAACGCTCTACCGTCTCCTCATCGAAACTGAGGTCCAGCACCTTTCCACTCTCGGGGGTACGGGAGAGTTAGGAGTGAGGGCCAACGTCCCCTGCTGACAGGCATGCAAACACCACTAAGGGCTCCAGCATTGGAGGGGCTCCTGTCTGAGGGTCGACCATATCTGCCCATAAGCTGGGTCATCTATGAATCCCCAGTCCCTGCTAAAAGGCCATTGAGGGAATGCGAGAGGGCAGGCTTTCCTGCTAGTCTTCAGGGTTGGAGTGTTTTCTGGTATAGACCCAGTAAGCTTGCAGCTTGGAGAGGTGATTTTTGGACAGGATCACGCTTTGTGCATGCCGCTTCCGAGGTTGATTATGGAATCCAAAATGAGCAAGCTTCCCTGGTTGGAGCCTGGATCCTCAGGCCAGGCCTGTGGCCTTCTCTGTTGTTGTGTTTCACGTGGTGAGGTTCTTGACTGCCCGGTGTGGCTGGAGCAGTGGGCGGGCGTGGGCTGGAGTTGGGCGATGGCGGAAGGGGGCTGATGGTTTAGGCCACAGTGCTGCCCCTGTCAGCTCCTCTGCTGAAGTTGTTGGCACACTGTTGGCGCTAAGTGGATCTTCGTGGAGTGGGGTGTGGATCGAGTGAAGCATTTCAGCCTGGGTGGTGGCTGCTGGCCTGGAGAGAAAGGTAAGGTATCATGAGGAAAAGTGCTGTGTTACGTCATGGAATGGGCTGTCATCATTGGGTTGCAGGCGCTACCCTCGGCTTCCCAAGAATGTGTCTTCTTCATGATGGGCTGGCATAAGCCGCCTATGGAGAGGATGGCTTTGCAGTTCAAGTGGGTGAGTTGAGGTAGGTAAACTGTGTAGAGTTGCGATCCCGTTGCCCGAGGAGTGACACCCAAAGGGTGTCTTTCGGGAAGTAGAGAAGAGCGACATGGTGAGGCGTCTGTGCCGGCCTCGTTAGAGGTAGTTGAGTTATGCGAATATCCCCTTTGGCCGCTTCGTTCCCTTGCTTGGCAATGTGTAAAGCCGAAGTGTTTCTCCTGTGGGGGAATGACGTGACCGGCCAGTGTAGCACGCAGGCCTTTCGAACAGCCAGAGGTTTATCTGGAGCAGTCCATTGGTGGGGCAGAGATGGGGGCCCCATTGCCATGCCTGCTGTGCTGCCGTGGACAGCCACTGTTCCCTTTCAGGCTTCCAAATCACCTCGCATGGCACAGGTCTTCCATTGAAAGTCTGTCTGTGGTCCTCAGGGACCATGCCTTTGATTAGTGTGAGTTTCTCGGTAGTGTCACTGTGGCAGTGGAGAATTTCCAGGATGCATCGGGTGGGATCAGCATCAACGAAGCAGACAGGCTTGCGGTCTGTCTTCCCTGGTGTTCAGTGTTCCCGTGTTCGGAAGATGTTTGTGGTTTCCAGTAGGGCCGTGTCGCCCTGTGGGCTGGAAGAGGGCCCGTAGGACGAGGCTTTCAAGGGTTTGAACGTTTCCTTAGGGCTCAGGGCCGTGAACATTCAAGATGGGAGCTGCCTGAGACGTGGCTGCGAATGTGGAGTAGTTTCCGCTGTGGGGATCCGACATGGGTCATGGTGGCTGAAGCCCACCACTTCCTGTGGTGGGAATTCCCACGAGTCAATGGAAAGTGATTAGGCCTTGTTGGTAAGAAGTGGCACGAGGGCCCACGTTCGTTAGCCCCTTGAGTGGTTTCAGGCTGCATCTTGGCAGTAGACAGCTGCCGGTCGGTGTCGGCCTGACCATGGGAGTTCCCTTGCTTCCGGAAGTGCTGCGAGTGACCCCAAATGTCCATCAGATATACTGGTAGCTGACAGAGTCTCGAGGTGCATGTCGATGTCACAGCCAAGGCCCGGAGGCAGGTCTCGTCGAGCCTTTGTGTTTTGGTAAGAAGGCGTGGCTGTGGGAGACTGGGAGTTCGTGGACCCATTCAACAGCCCCTAGGGGTCAAATTGTGCCTGTGGCCTCTTGAAGCTGACAGGGGTCTTTATCCTTTCCGTTGGGGGTCTAACCAGGGTGATGTGTATAAACTATTTCTTTTATTGTTGGACTCCTCTTCACAGGGCCATAGGGACACACAGAGACCAAGATGCGTATTCAGCGGCACACAGAGAAACCCACAAGCACGTCCGCATGCGCACTCACAGTCACACACTCCCACACGCGAGAACGCATACATATAGCCTCTCACACACTGGCCAACGTATATGCCTAACTTCCTGCATTCATACTATCAGACATGCAGTCAATTCTCGGTAATGGATAGAGGTCCTTGGGAAGCAGTTTCAAGCTCAAGGCCAGGTAAATATTTTTATGGATCATGTCCTCTGAGGACACCGGTCCACTTATGAAGCCTCTGTGATTTCTGTCCACTTCTCAGGTGCAGTTGCTGGGAAAGGCTGGCCGTCGGCACAAACAAGAAGACCTTCGTGTGCTCTGATGACTGGAGGTGCTAAGAAGAACTGGAAAAAGTGAGGCGGGCCCATGTCCCCGAGCATGGTCGTGGAAAACTCAGGACGGTAGGTATTCAAGCACCCAAAGATGTGCCATTAGATATTAGGTTTTCCTCAGACGGGCCCAATGGCTGTAAGAGTGGATTGATTGTTCCTCTTGCTGAGTGGCCTGAGGGTTGTGGATTCTCCAGGCTTTTGGGGTAGCCCAGGCTCATGGCTCCTGTACAGAGCCCCGTGCACACCCCGGTTGTGTTCCACAGCGTCTCAACATGTGCTTGGATCGATGATGACACCCTTGCATGCATTCCTTGGAAAATCTGAAACAAATGAGTGAGAACACTCTACGGTCTCCTCATCGAAACTGCGGTTCAGCACGTTTCCTCTCTTAGGGGGAGAGGACAGTTAGGAATGAGGGCCAGTGTCTCCCGCCGACATGCATGCAAACACCACCAAGGACTCCAGTATTGGAGGGGCTCCTTTCTGAGGGTTGACCATGTCTGCACATAAGCTGTGTTATCTGTGAATCCCGGGTCCCTGCTGAATGGCTGTTGAGAGAATGCGAGGGGGCAGGCTCTCCTGCTGGTCTTAAGAGTCGGAGTGTGTGCTGGTCTAGGCCCAGTTAGCTTGCAGTTGGGAGGTGAGTTTTGGCCAGGATCACGCTTCGTGCATGCCCTTTTGGGGGTTAATTCTGGAAGCCAAAATGAGCAAGCGTCCATGGTTGGTGCCTGGAACCTCAGGCCAGGCCTCTGGCCCTCCCTGTTCTTGCGTTTTTCGCGGTGAGGTTGCTGAGTGCCTAGTGAGGCTGGAGCAATGGGCGGGGGTGAGCTCGCTTGGGCATCGGCGGAAAGGGGCTGATGGATTAGGCCTCGCTCCTACCCTTGTTTGCTTCTCTACTTTAACTCCCGGCACAGTGTTGATGCCAAGTTTGTCATCGTGGAGTGGGGAGAGGAACGAGTGCTGAATTTAAACCTGCGTGGATCACTGATGGCCCGCACAGGAAGGTAAGGGAAGATGAGGACATGTCCTTTGTGATGTCTTGGAATAGGCTATCATAATTGGGTTGCAGGTGCTGGCTTCGGCTTCCCAAGGATGTGTCATGTTCGTGATTGGCTGGCATCAGCTGCCTATGGAGGGGATGGCTTTGGCAGTTCAAGTGGATGAGGTGAGGTAGATAACCTGTGTAGAGTTGCGATCCCGTTGCCAGAGGAAAGACACCCAAAGGGTGTCTTGCGAGATGTAAAGATGATCGACATGGTGACGCGTCTCTGCCGGCATCCTTGGAGGATGGTTAGTTATGCGAACATCACTTTGGCCGCTTTGTCACTTGTTTGGGAATGTGTAAAGCGAAAGTGCTTCTCCCGGGAGGCCATGACTCGGCTTGGAAACTGCCAGAGGTGTATCTAGAGCAGTCTGTTGGCGGGACAGAAGTGGGGGCACTGTTTCCACGCCAGGTGCACTGACGTGGAGAGCCACTGTGCCATTTCAAGCTTCCAGGTCCCCTCGTGTGGCAAAGGTTTTCCGTTGAAAAGTCTGTCTGTGGTCCTCGTGGACAGTGCCTTTGATCACTGTGAGCTCCTCGGTAGTGTCGCTGTGGCAGTGGAGAATTGCCAGGATTCATGGGGTGCGGTGGGCATTATCAAAGCAGACAGGCTTGCGGTGTGTCTTCCCTGCTGTTCAGTGTCTCTGTGTTCGCATGATGTCTGTGGCTTCAAGTCGAGTCGAGTCACCCTGCAGGCAGGAGGAGGGCACGTAGAGCGAAGCTGTGTAGGGTTTTAGCATTTCCTCAGTAGTCAGGGCCGCAAACCCTACCAGTTGGAAGCTTGCCTATACGTGGCCGGGAAGGTGGCCTAATGTCCGCTGTCGGGTTCCAACCTGTGTCAGGGTTGCTGAAGCCAAACTCTTCCCATTGAGAGCATTCCCAAGTGGTCATGGAAAGTGACTTGGTCTAGTTGGCGAGATGAGGCACTTGGGCCGAAGTCCGTTAACCCCTTGAGAAGTGCCAGGCTTAATCTTGCCTGTCGGCAACTGCAGGTCGGTGTCAGCCTGCCCATGGGAGGTTACCTTGCTTCCAGGAGCACTGTGAGTGACCCCAAGGGCACATCAGATGTGGTGCTAGGTGGCAGGATCTCCAGGTCAACATAGGTGTGACACGCACGGCCGGGAGGGAGGTCTCGTCCAGTCTTTGTGCTTTGGTCAGAAGGCGTGGCTGTGGGAGAGTGGGAGTCTGTGTCCGATATCGACAGCCCTGGGGGTCAAAGTTTGCATGTGGCCTCATGAAACTGACAGGGGACTTTCTCCTTTCAGTTGGGGGTCCAACCAGGGTGCTGTGTATAAACTATGACGTTTACTGTTAGAGGCATCTGCAAAGGGCCACAGGGACACCCAGAGACCAAGACGCGTATTTAGTGGCACACACAGGAATCCACAAACGCATCCTCCTGCACAGTCAGAGTCGCACACACCCACACGTGTGAATACACACATCCAGCGTCTCACACACCGACCAACGTACGTGCGTAACTTCCTTCAGTCGTGCTGTGAGACACACAATCAGTTTTCGGTAAGGGATAGTGGTACTTGGGAAGCAGGTTCCAGGCTCACGCCCGGGTTATGTGTTCATAAGAATCATGTTCTCTGAGGAACCTGGTGCAATTCAGAAACCTGCGTGATTTCTGTCCACTTCTCAGGTGCAGTTGCAGGGTAAGGCTGTCTGTCGGCAAAGAGAAGAAGACCTTCGCGTTGTCTGATGACTGGATGTGCTAAGGAGAAGTGGACAAAGTGGGACGGTTGCACGTTGCCGAGCGTGGCTGTGGATATCTCAGGACGGTAGGCATTCACCCATACTAAGATGTGCCAGTGGATATTAGGTTTTCCACAGATGGGCCCAATGGTTGCAAGAGTGGATTGATTGTTGATCTTGCTGAGTGGCCTGAGGACTGTGGATTCCCCAGGCAGTTGGAGTGCTTCCAGGTCATGTTTCCTCTGCAGAGCCACACAGCCTTCCCTTTTGTGTTCTGCAGCGTCCCAGCATGTGCTTGGATCGATGATGACACCCTTGTATGCATTCCTTGGAAAATCTGAACAAAATGAGTGAGAACGCTCTACCGTCTCCTCATCGAAACTGAGGTCCAGCACCTTTCCACTCTCGGGGGTACGGGAGTGTTAGGAGTGAGGGCCAACGTCCCCTGCTGACAGGCATGCAAACACCACTAAGGGCTCCAGCATTGGAGGGCCTCCTGTCTGAGGGTCGACCATATCTGCCCATAAGCTGGGTCATCTATGAATCCCCAGTCCCTGCTAAAAGGCCATTGAGGGAATGCAAGAGGGCAGGCTTTCCTGCTAGTCTTCAGGGTTGGAGTGTTTTCTGGTATAGACCCAGTAAGCTTGCAGCTTGGAGAGGTGATTTTTGGACAGGATCACGCTTTGTGCATGCCGCTTCCGAGGTTGATTATGGAATCCAAAATGAGCAAGCTTCCCTGGTTGGAGCCTGGATCCTCAGGCCAGGCCTGTGGCCTTCTCTGTTGTTGTGTTTCACGTGGTGAGGTTCTTGACTGCCCGGTGTGGCTGGAGCAGTGGGCGGGCGTGGGCTGGAGTTGGGCGATGGCGGAAGGGGGCTGATGGTTTAGGCCACAGTGCTGCCCCTGTCAGCTCCTCTGCTGAAGTTGTTGGCACACTGTTGGCGCTAAGTGGATCTTCGTGGAGTGGGGTGTGGATCGAGTGAAGCATTTCAGCCTGGGTGGTGGCTGCTGGCCTGGAGAGAAAGGTAAGGTATCATGAGGAAAAGTGCTGTGTTACGTCATGGAATGGGCTGTCATCATTGGGTTGCAGGTGCTACCCTCGGCTTCCCAAGAATGTGTCTTCTTCATGATGGGCTGGCATAAGCCGCCTATGGAGAGGATGGCTTTGCAGTTCAAGTGGGTGAGTTGAGGTAGGTAAACTGTATAGAGTTGCAATCCCGTTGCCCGAGGAATGACACCCAAAGGGTGTCTTTCGGGAAGTAGAGAAGAGCGACATGGTGAGGCGTCTGTGCCGGCCTCGATAGAGGTAGTTGAGTTATGCGAATATCCCCTTTGGCCGCTTCGTTCCCTTGCTTGGCAATGTGTAAAGCCGAAGTGTTTCTCCTGTGGGGGAATGACGTGACCGGCCAGTGTAGAACGCAGGTCTTTCGAACAGCCAGAGGTTTATCTGGAGCAGTCCATTGGTGGGGCAGAGATGGGGGCCCCATTGCCATGCCTGCTGTGCTGCCGTGGACAGCCACTGTTCCCTTTCAGGCTTCCAAATCACCTCGCATGGCACAGGTCTTCCATTGAAAGTCTGTCTGTGGTCCTCAGGGACCATGCCTTTGATCAGTGTGAGTTTCTCGGTAGTGTCACTGTGGCAGTGGAGAATTTCCAGGATGCATCGGGTGGGATCAGCATCAACGAAGCAGACAGGCTTGCGGTCTGTCTTCCCTGGTGTTCAGTGTTCCCGTGTTCGGAAGATGTTTGTGGTTTCCAGTAGGGCCGTGTCGCCCTGTGGGCTGGAAGAGGGCCCGTAGGACGAGGCTTTCAAGGGTTTGAACGTTTCCTTAGGGCTCAGGGCCGTGAACATTCAAGATGGGAGCTGCCTGAGACGTGGCTGCGAATGTGGAGTAGTTTCCGCTGTGGGGATCCGACATGGGTCATGGTGGCTGAAGCCCACCACTTCCTGTGGTGGGCATTCCCACGAGTCAATGGAAAGTGATTAGGCCTTGTTGGTAAGAAGTGGCACGAGGGCCCACGTTCGTTAGCACCTTGAGTGGTTTCAGGCTGCATCTTGGCAGTAGACAGCTGCCGGTCGGTGTTGGCCTGACCATGGGAGTTCCCTTGCTTCTGGAAGTGCTGCGAGTGACCCCAAATGTCCATCAGATATACTGGTAGCTGACAGAGTCTCGAGGTGCATGTCGATGTCACAACCAAGGCCCGGAGGCAGGTCTCGTCGAGTCTTTGTGTTTTGGTAAGAAGGCGTGGCTGTGGGAGACTGGGAGTTCGTGGACCCATTCAACAGCCCCTAGGGGTCAAATTGTGCCTGTGGCCTCTTGAAGCTGACAGGGGTCTTTATCCTTTCCGTTGGGGGTCTAACCAGGGTGATGTGTATAAACTATTTCTTTTATTGTTGGACTCCTCTTCACAGGGCCATAGGGACACACAGAGACCAAGATGCCTATTCAGCGGCACACAGAGAAACCCACAAGCACGTCCGCATGCGCACTCACAGTCACACACTCCCACACGCGAGAACGCATACATATAGCCTCTCACACACTGGCCAACGTATATGCCTAACTTCCTGCATTCATACTATCAGACATGCAGTCAATTCTCGGTAATGGATAGAGGTCCTTGGGAAGCAGTTTCAAGCTCAAGGCCAGGTAAATATTTTTATGGATCATGTCCTCTGAGGACACCGGTCCACTTATGAAGCCTCTGTGATTTCTGTCCACTTCTCAGGTGCAGTTGCTGGGAAAGGCTGGCCGTCGGCACAAACAAGAAGACCTTCGTGTGCTCTGATGACTGGAGGTGCTAAGAAGAACTGGAAAAAGTGAGGCGGGCCCATGTCCCCGAGCATGGTCGTGGAAAACTCAGGACGGTAGGTATTCAAGCACCCAAAGATGTGCCATTAGATATTAGGTTTTCCTCAGACGGGCCCAATGGCTGTAAGAGTGGATTGATTGTTCCTCTTGCTGAGTGGCCTGAGGGTTGTGGATTCTCCAGGCTTTTGGGGTAGCCCAGGCTCATGGCTCCTGTACAGAGCCCCGTGCACACCCCGGTTGTGTTCCACAGCGTCTCAACATGTGCTTGGATCGATGATGACACCCTTGCATGCATTCCTTGGAAAATCTGAAACAAATGAGTGAGAACACTCTACCGTCTCCTCATCGAAACTGCGGTTCAGCACGTTTCCTCTCTTAGGGGGAGAGGACAGTTAGGAATGAGGGCCAGCGTCTCCCGCCGACATGCATGCAAACACCACCAAGGACTCCAGTATTGGAGGGGCTCCTTTCTGAGGGTTGACCATGTCTGCACATAAGCTGTGTTATCTGTGAATCCCGGGTCCCTGCTGAATGGCTGTTGAGAGAATGCGAGGGGGCAGGCTCTCCTGCTGGTCTTAAGAGTCGGAGTGTGTGCTGGTCTAGGCCCAGTTAGCTTGCAGTTGGGAGGTGAGTTTTGGCCAGGATCACGCTTCGTGCATGCCCTTTTGGGGGTTAATTCTGGAAGCCAAAATGAGCAAGCGTCCATGGTTGGTGCCTGGAACCTCAGGCCAGGCCTCTGGCCCTCCCTGTTCTTGCGTTTTTCGCGGTGAGGTTGCTGAGTGCCTAGTGAGGCTGGAGCAATGGGCGGGGGTGAGCTCGCTTGGGCATCGGCGGAAAGGGGCTGATGGATTAGGCCTCGCTCCTACCCTTGTTTGCTTCTCTACTTTAACTCCCGGCACAGTGTTGATGCCAAGTTTGTCATCGTGGAGTGGGGAGAGGAACGAGTGCTGAATTTAAACCTGCGTGGATCACTGATGGCCCGCACAGGAAGGTAAGGGAAGATGAGGACATGTCCTTTGTGATGTCTTGGAATAGGCTATCATAATTGGGTTGCAGGTGCTGGCTTCGGCTTCCCAAGGATGTGTCATGTTCGTGATTGGCTGGCATCAGCTGCCTATGGAGGGGATGGCTTTGGCAGTTCAAGTGGATGAGGTGAGGTAGATAACCTGTGTAGAGTTGCGATCCCGTTGCCAGAGGAAAGACACCCAAAGGGTGTCTTGCGAGATGTAAAGATGATCGACATGGTGACGCGTCTCTGCCGGCATCCTTGGAGGATGGTTAGTTATGCGAACATCACTTTGGCCGCTTTGTCACTTGTTTGGGAATGTGTAAAGCGAAAGTGCTTCTCCCGGGAGGCCATGACTCGGCTTGGAAAGTGCCAGAGGTGTATCTAGAGCAGTCTGTTGGCGGGACAGAAGTGGGGGCACTGTTTCCACGCCAGGTGCACTGACGTGGAGAGCCACTGTGCCATTTCAAGCTTCCAGGTCCCCTCGTGTGGCAAAGGTTTTCCGTTGAAAAGTCTGTCTGTGGTCCTCGTGGACAGTGCCTTTGATCACTGTGAGCTCCTCGGTAGTGTCGCTGTGGCAGTGGAGAATTGCCAGGATTCATGGGGTGCGGTGGGCATTATCAAAGCAGACAGGCTTGCGGTGTGTCTTCCCTGCTGTTCAGTGTCTCTGTGTTCGCATGATGTCTGTGGCTTCAAGTCGAGTCGAGTCACCCTGCAGGCAGGAGGAGGGCACGTAGAGCGAAGCTGTGTAGGGTTTTAGCATTTCCTCAGTAGTCAGGGCCGCAAACCCTACCAGTTGGAAGCTTGCCTATACGTGGCCGGGAAGGTGGCCTAATGTCCGCTGTCGGGTTCCAACCTGTGTCAGGGTTGCTGAAGCCAAACTCTTCCCATTGAGAGCATTCCCAAGTGGTCATGGAAAGTGACTTGGTCTAGTTGGCGAGATGAGGCACTTGGGCCGAAGTCCGTTAACCCCTTGAGAAGTGCCAGGCTTAATCTTGCCTGTCGGCAACTGCAGGTCGGTGTCAGCCTGCCCATGGGAGGTTACCTTGCTTCCAGGAGCACTGGGAGTGACCCCAAGGGCACATCAGATGTGGTGCTAGGTGGCAGGATCTCCAGGTCAACATAGGTGTGACACGCACGGCCGGGAGGGAGGTCTCGTCCAGTCTTTGTGCTTTGGTCAGAAGGCGTGGCTGTGGGAGAGTGGGAGTCTGTGTCCGATATCGACAGCCCTGGGGGTCAAAGTTTGCATGTGGCCTCATGAAACTGACAGGGGACTTTCTCCTTTCAGTTGGGGGTCCAACCAGGGTGCTGTGTATAAACTATGACGTTTACTGTTAGAGGCATCTGCAAAGGGCCACAGGGACACCCAGAGACCAAGACGCGTATTTAGTGGCACACACAGGAATCCACAAACGCATCCTCCTGCACATTCAGAGTCGCACACACCCACACGTGTGAATACACACATCCAGCGTCTCACACACCGACCAACGTACGTGCGTAACTTCCTTCAGTCGTGCTGTGAGACACACAATCAGTTTTCGGTAAGGGATAGTGGTACTTGGGAAGCAGGTTCCAGGCTCACGCCCGGGTTATGTGTTCATAAGAATCATGTTCTCTGAGGAACCTGGTGCAATTCAGAAACCTGCGTGATTTCTGTCCACTTCTCAGGTGCAGTTGCAGGGTAAGGCTGTCTGTCGGCAAAGAGAAGAAGACCTTCGCGTTGTCTGATGACTGGATGTGCTAAGGAGAAGTGGACAAAGTGGGACGGTTGCACGTTGCCGAGCGTGGCTGTGGATATCTCAGGACGGTAGGCATTCACCCATACTAAGATGTGCCAGTGGATATTAGGTTTTCCACAGATGGGCCCAATGGTTGCAAGAGTGGATTGATTGTTGATCTTGCTGAGTGGCCTGAGGACTGTGGATTCCCCAGGCAGTTGGAGTGCTTCCAGGTCATGTTTCCTCTGCAGAGCCACACAGCCTTCCCTTTTGTGTTCTGCAGCGTCCCAGCATGTGCTTGGATCGATGATGACACCCTTGTATGCATTCCTTGGAAAATCTGAACAAAATGAGTGAGAACGCTCTACCGTCTCCTCATCGAAACTGAGGTCCAGCACCTTTCCACTCTCGGGGGTACGGGAGAGTTAGGAGTGAGGGCCAACGTCCCCTGCTGACAGGCATGCAAACACCACTAAGGGCTCCAGCATTGGAGGGGCTCCTGTCTGAGGGTCGACCATATCTGCCCATAAGCTGGGTCATCTATGAATCCCCAGTCCCTGCTAAAAGGCCATTGAGGGAATGCGAGAGGGCAGGCTTTCCTGTTAGTCTTCAGGGTTGGAGTGTTTTCTGGTATAGACCCAGTAAGCTTGCAGCTTGGAGAGGTGATTTTTGGACAGGATCACGCTTTGTGCATGCCGCTTCCGAGGTTGATTATGGAATCCAAAATGAGCAAGCTTCCCTGGTTGGAGCCTGGATCCTCAGGCCAGGCCTGTGGCCTTCTCTGTTGTTGTGTTTCACGTGGTGAGGTTCTTGACTGCCCGGTGTGGCTGGAGCAGTGGGCGGGCGTGGGCTGGAGTTGGGCGATGGCGGAAGGGGGCTGATGGTTTAGGCCACAGTGCTGCCCCTGTCAGCTCCTCTGCTGAAGTTGTTGGCACACTGTTGGCGCTAAGTGGATCTTCGTGGAGTGGGGTGTGGATCGAGTGAAGCATTTCAGCCTGGGTGGTGGCTGCTGGCCTGGAGAGAAAGGTAAGGTATCATGAGGAAAAGTGCTGTGTTACGTCATGGAATGGGCTGTCATCATTGGGTTGCAGGTGCTACCCTCGGCTTCCCAAGAATGTGTCTTCTTCATGATGGGCTGGCATAAGCCGCCTATGGAGAGGATGGCTTTGCAGTTCAAGTGGGTGAGTTGAGGTAGGTAAACTGTACAGAGTTGCAATCCCGTTGCCCGAGGAATGACACCCAAAGGGTGTCTTTCGGGAAGTAGAGAAGAGCGACATGGTGAGGCGTCTGTGCCGGCCTCGATAGAGGTAGTTGAGTTATGCGAATATCCCCTTTGGCCGCTTCGTTCCCTTGCTTGGCAATGTGTAAAGCCGAAGTGTTTCTCCTGTGGGGGAATGACGTGACCGGCCAGTGTAGAACGCAGGTCTTTCGAACAGCCAGAGGTTTATCTGGAGCAGTCCATTGGTGGGGCAGAGATGGGGGCCCCATTGCCATGCCTGCTGTGCTGCCGTGGACAGCCACTGTTCCCTTTCAGGCTTCCAAATCACCTCGCATGGCACAGGTCTTCCATTGAAAGTCTGTCTGTGGTCCTCAGGGACCATGCCTTTGATCAGTGTGAGTTTCTCGGTAGTGTCACTGTGGCAGTGGAGAATTTCCAGGATGCATCGGGTGGGATCAGCATCAACGAAGCAGACAGGCTTGCGGTCTGTCTTCCCTGGTGTTCAGTGTTCCCGTGTTCGGAAGATGTTTGTGGTTTCCAGTAGGGCCGTGTCGCCCTGTGGGCTGGAAGAGGGCCCGTAGGACGAGGCTTTCAAGGGTTTGAACGTTTCCTTAGGGCTCAGGGCCGTGAACATTCAAGATGGGAGCTGCCTGAGACGTGGCTGCGAATGTGGAGTAGTTTCCGCTGTGGGGATCCGACATGGGTCATGGTGGCTGAAGCCCACCACTTCCTGTGGTGGGCATTCCCACGAGTCAATGGAAAGTGATTAGGCCTTGTTGGTAAGAAGTGGCACGAGGGCCCACGTTCGTTAGCACCTTGAGTGGTTTCAGGCTGCATCTTGGCAGTAGACAGCTGCCGGTCGGTGTTGGCCTGACCATGGGAGTTCCCTTGCTTCTGGAAGTGCTGCGAGTGACCCCAAATGTCCATCAGATATACTGGTAGCTGACAGAGTCTCGAGGTGCATGTCGATGTCACAACCAAGGCCCGGAGGCAGGTCTCGTCGAGTCTTTGTGTTTTGGTAAGAAGGCGTGGCTGTGGGAGACTGGGAGTTCGTGGACCCATTCAACAGCCCCTAGGGGTCAAATTGTGCCTGTGGCCTCTTGAAGCTGACAGGGGTCTTTATCCTTTCCGTTGGGGGTCTAACCAGGGTGATGTGTATAAACTATTTCTTTTATTGTTGGACTCCTCTTCACAGGGCCATAGGGACACACAGAGACCAAGATGCCTATTCAGCGGCACACAGAGAAACCCACAAGCACGTCCGCATGCGCACTCACAGTCACACACTCCCACACGCGAGAACGCATACATATAGCCTCTCACACACTGGCCAACGTATATGCCTAACTTCCTGCATTCATACTATCAGACATGCAGTCAATTCTCGGTAATGGATAGAGGTCCTTGGGAAGCAGTTTCAAGCTCAAGGCCAGGTAAATATTTTTATGGATCATGTCCTCTGAGGACACCGGTCCACTTATGAAGCCTCTGTGATTTCTGTCCACTTCTCAGGTGCAGTTGCTGGGAAAGGCTGGCCGTCGGCACAAACAAGAAGACCTTCGTGTGCTCTGATGACTGGAGGTGCTAAGAAGAACTGGAAAAAGTGAGGCGGGCCCATGTCCCCGAGCATGGTCGTGGAAAACTCAGGACGGTAGGTATTCAAGCACCCAAAGATGTGCCATTAGATATTAGGTTTTCCTCAGACGGGCCCAATGGCTGTAAGAGTGGATTGATTGTTCCTCTTGCTGAGTGGCCTGAGGGTTGTGGATTCTCCAGGCTTTTGGGGTAGCCCAGGCTCATGGCTCCTGTACAGAGCCCCGTGCACACCCCGGTTGTGTTCCACAGTGTCTCAACATGTGCTTGGATCGATGATGACACCCTTGCATGCATTCCTTGGAAAATCTGAAACAAATGAGTGAGAACACTCTACCGTCTCCTCATCGAAACTGCGGTTCAGCACGTTTCCTCTCTTAGGGGGAGAGGACAGTTAGGAATGAGGGCCAGCGTCTCCCGCCGACATGCATGCAAACACCACCAAGGACTCCAGTATTGGAGGGGCTCCTTTCTGAGGGTTGACCATGTCTGCACATAAGCTGTGTTATCTGTGAATCCCGGGTCCCTGCTGAATGGCTGTTGAGAGAATGCGAGGGGGCAGGCTCTCCTGCTGGTCTTAAGAGTCGGAGTGTGTGCTGGTCTAGGCCCAGTTAGCTTGCAGTTGGGAGGTGAGTTTTGGCCAGGATCACGCTTCGTGCATGCCCTTTTGGGGGTTAATTCTGGAAGCCAAAATGAGCAAGCGTCCATGGTTGGTGCCTGGAACCTCAGGCCAGGCCTCTGGCCCTCCCTGTTCTTGCGTTTTTCGCGGTGAGGTTGCTGAGTGCCTAGTGAGGCTGGAGCAATGGGCGGGGGTGAGCTCGCTTGGGCATCGGCGGAAAGGGGCTGATGGATTAGGCCTCGCTCCTACCCTTGTTTGCTTCTCTACTTTAACTCCCGGCACAGTGTTGATGCCAAGTTTGTCATCGTGGAGTGGGGAGAGGAACGAGTGCTGAATTTAAACCTGCGTGGATCACTGATGGCCCGCACAGGAAGGTAAGGGAAGATGAGGACATGTCCTTTGTGATGTCTTGGAATAGGCTATCATAATTGGGTTGCAGGTGCTGGCTTCGGCTTCCCAAGGATGTGTCATGTTCGTGATTGGCTGGCATCAGCTGCCTATGGAGGGGATGGCTTTGGCAGTTCAAGTGGATGAGGTGAGGTAGATAACCTGTGTAGAGTTGCGATCCCGTTGCCAGAGGAAAGACACCCAAAGGGTGTCTTGCGAGATGTAAAGATGATCGACATGGTGACGCGTCTCTGCCGGCATCCTTGGAGGATGGTTAGTTATGCGAACATCACTTTGGCCGCTTTGTCACTTGTTTGGGAATGTGTAAAGCGAAAGTGCTTCTCCCGGGAGGCCATGACTCGGCTTGGAAACTGCCAGAGGTGTATCTAGAGCAGTCTGTTGGCGGGACAGAAGTGGGGGCACTGTTTCCACGCCAGGTGCACTGACGTGGAGAGCCACTGTGCCATTTCAAGCTTCCAGGTCCCCTCGTGTGGCAAAGGTTTTCCGTTGAAAAGTCTGTCTGTGGTCCTCGTGGACAGTGCCTTTGATCACTGTGAGCTCCTCGGTAGTGTCGCTGTGGCAGTGGAGAATTGCCAGGATTCATGGGGTGCGGTGGGCATTATCAAAGCAGACAGGCTTGCGGTGTGTCTTCCCTGCTGTTCAGTGTCTCTGTGTTCGCATGATGTCTGTGGCTTCAAGTCGAGTCGAGTCACCCTGCAGGCAGGAGGAGGGCACGTAGAGCGAAGCTGTGTAGGGTTTTAGCATTTCCTCAGTAGTCAGGGCCGCAAACCCTACCAGTTGGAAGCTTGCCTATACGTGGCCGGGAAGGTGGCCTAATGTCCGCTGTCGGGTTCCAACCTGTGTCAGGGTTGCTGAAGCCAAACTCTTCCCATTGAGAGCATTCCCAAGTGGTCATGGAAAGTGACTTGGTCTAGTTGGCGAGATGAGGCACTTGGGCCGAAGTCCGTTAACCCCTTGAGAAGTGCCAGGCTTAATCTTGCCTGTCGGCAACTGCAGGTCGGTGTCAGCCTGCCCATGGGAGGTTACCTTGCTTCCAGGAGCACTGGGAGTGACCCCAAGGGCACATCAGATGTGGTGCTAGGTGGCAGGATCTCCAGGTCAACATAGGTGTGACACGCACGGCCGGGAGGGAGGTCTCGTCCAGTCTTTGTGCTTTGGTCAGAAGGCGTGGCTGTGGGAGAGTGGGAGTCTGTGTCCGATATCGACAGCCCTGGGGGTCAAAGTTTGCATGTGGCCTCATGAAACTGACAGGGGACTTTCTCCTTTCAGTTGGGGGTCCAACCAGGGTGCTGTGTATAAACTATGACGTTTACTGTTAGAGGCATCTGCAAAGGGCCACAGGGACACCCAGAGACCAAGACGCGTATTTAGTGGCACACACAGGAATCCACAAACGCATCCTCCTGCACATTCAGAGTCGCACACACCCACACGTGTGAATACACACATCCAGCGTCTCACACACCGACCAACGTACGTGCGTAACTTCCTTCAGTCGTGCTGTGAGACACACAATCAGTTTTCGGTAAGGGATAGTGGTACTTGGGAAGCAGGTTCCAGGCTCACGCCCGGGTTATGTGTTCATAAGAATCATGTTCTCTGAGGAACCTGGTGCAATTCAGAAACCTGCGTGATTTCTGTCCACTTCTCAGGTGCAGTTGCAGGGTAAGGCTGTCTGTCGGCAAAGAGAAGAAGACCTTCGCGTTGTCTGATGACTGGATGTGCTAAGGAGAAGTGGACAAAGTGGGACGGTTGCACGTTGCCGAGCGTGGCTGTGGATATCTCAGGACGGTAGGCATTCACCCATACTAAGATGTGCCAGTGGATATTAGGTTTTCCACAGATGGGCCCAATGGTTGCAAGAGTGGATTGATTGTTGATCTTGCTGAGTGGCCTGAGGACTGTGGATTCCCCAGGCAGTTGGAGTGCTTCCAGGTCATGTTTCCTCTGCAGAGCCACACAGCCTTCCCTTTTGTGTTCTGCAGCGTCCCAGCATGTGCTTGGATCGATGATGACACCCTTGTATGCATTCCTTGGAAAATCTGAACAAAATGAGTGAGAACGCTCTACCGTCTCCTCATCGAAACTGAGGTCCAGCACCTTTCCACTCTCGGGGGTACGGGAGAGTTAGGAGTGAGGGCCAACGTCCCCTGCTGACAGGCATGCAAACACCACTAAGGGCTCCAGCATTGGAGGGGCTCCTGTCTGAGGGTCGACCATATCTGCCCATAAGCTGGGTCATCTATGAATCCCCAGTCCCTGCTAAAAGGCCATTGAGGGAATGCGAGAGGGCAGGCTTTCCTGCTAGTCTTCAGGGTTGGAGTGTTTTCTGGTATAGACCCAGTAAGCTTGCAGCTTGGAGAGGTGATTTTTGGACAGGATCACGCTTTGTGCATGCCGCTTCCGAGGTTGATTATGGAATCCAAAATGAGCAAGCTTCCCTGGTTGGAGCCTGGATCCTCAGGCCAGGCCTGTGGCCTTCTCTGTTGTTGTGTTTCACGTGGTGAGGTTCTTGACTGCCCGGTGTGGCTGGAGCAGTGGGCGGGCGTGGGCTGGAGTTGGGCGATGGCGGAAGGGGGCTGATGGTTTAGGCCACAGTGCTGCCCCTGTCAGCTCCTCTGCTGAAGTTGTTGGCACACTGTTGGCGCTAAGTGGATCTTCGTGGAGTGGGGTGTGGATCGAGTGAAGCATTTCAGCCTGGGTGGTGGCTGCTGGCCTGGAGAGAAAGGTAAGGTATCATGAGGAAAAGTGCTGTGTTACGTCATGGAATGGGCTGTCATCATTGGGTTGCAGGCGCTACCCTCGGCTTCCCAAGAATGTGTCTTCTTCATGATGGGCTGGCATAAGCCGCCTATGGAGAGGATGGCTTTGCAGTTCAAGTGGGTGAGTTGAGGTAGGTAAACTGTGTAGAGTTGCGATCCCGTTGCCCGAGGAATGACACCCAAAGGGTGTCTTTCGGGAAGTAGAGAAGAGCGACATGGTGAGGCGTCTGTGCCGGCCTCGTTAGAGGTAGTTGAGTTATGCGAATATCCCCTTTGGCCGCTTCGTTCCCTTGCTTGGCAATGTGTAAAGCCGAAGTGTTTCTCCTGTGGGGGAATGACGTGACCGGCCAGTGTAGCACGCAGGCCTTTTGAACAGCCAGAGGTTTATCTGGAGCAGTCCATTGGTGGGGCAGAGATGGGGGCCCCATTGCCATGCCTGCTGTGCTGCCGTGGACAGCCACTGTTCCCTTTCAGGCTTCCAAATCACCTCGCATGGCACAGGTCTTCCATTGAAAGTCTGTCTGTGGTCCTCAGGGACCATGCCTTTGATCAGTGTGAGTTTCTCGGTAGTGTCACTGTGGCAGTGGAGAATTTCCAGGATGCATCGGGTGGGATCAGCATCAACGAAGCAGACAGGCTTGCGGTCTGTCTTCCCTGGTGTTCAGTGTTCCCGTGTTCGGAAGATGTTTGTGGTTTCCAGTAGGGCCGTGTCGCCCTGTGGGCTGGAAGAGGGCCCGTAGGACGAGGCTTTCAAGGGTTTGAACGTTTCCTTAGGGCTCAGGGCCGTGAACATTCAAGATGGGAGCTGCCTGAGACGTGGCTGCGAATGTGGAGTAGTTTCCGCTGTGGGGATCCGACATGGGTCATGGTGGCTGAAGCCCACCACTTCCTGTGGTGGGCATTCCCACGAGTCAATGGAAAGTGATTAGGCCTTGTTGGTAAGAAGTGGCACGAGGGCCCACGTTCGTTAGCCCCTTGAGTGGTTTCAGGCTGCATCTTGGCAGTAGACAGCTGCCGGTCGGTGTCGGCCTGACCATGGGAGTTCCCTTGCTTCCGGAAGTGCTGCGAGTGACCCCAAATGTCCATCAGATATACTGGTAGCTGACAGAGTCTCGAGGTGCATGTCGATGTCACAGCCAAGGCCCGGAGGCAGGTCTCGTCGAGTCTTTGTGTTTTGGTAAGAAGGCGTGGCTGTGGGAGACTGGGAGTTCGTGGACCCATTCAACAGCCCCTAGGGGTCAAATTGTGCCTGTGGCCTCTTGAAGCTGACAGGGGTCTTTATCCTTTCCGTTGGGGGTCTAACCAGTGTGATGTGTATAAACTATTTCTTTTATTGTTGGACTCCTCTTCACAGGGCCATAGGGACACACAGAGACCAAGATGCGTATTCAGCGGCACACAGAGAAACCCACAAGCACGTCCGCATGCGCACTCACAGTCACACACTCCCACACGCGAGAACGCATACATATAGCCTCTCACACACTGGCCAACGTATATGCCTAACTTCCTGCATTCATACTATCAGACATGCAGTCAATTCTCGGTAATGGATAGAGGTCCTTGGGAAGCAGTTTCAAGCTCAAGGCCAGGTAAATATTTTTATGGATCATGTCCTCTGAGGACACCGGTCCACTTATGAAGCCTCTGTGATTTCTGTCCACTTCTCAGGTGCAGTTGCTGGGAAAGGCTGGCCGTCGGCACAAACAAGAAGACCTTCGTGTGCTCTGATGACTGGAGGTGCTAAGAAGAACTGGAAAAAGTGAGGCGGGCCCATGTCCCCGAGCATGGTCGTGGAAAACTCAGGACGGTAGGTATTCAAGCACCCAAAGATGTGCCATTAGATATTAGGTTTTCCTCAGACGGGCCCAATGGCTGTAAGAGTGGATTGATTGTTCCTCTTGCTGAGTGGCCTGAGGGTTGTGGATTCTCCAGGCTTTTGGGGTAGCCCAGGCTCATGGCTCCTGTACAGAGCCCCGTGCACACCCCGGTTGTGTTCCACAGCGTCTCAACATGTGCTTGGATCGATGATGACACCCTTGCATGCATTCCTTGGAAAATCTGAAACAAATGAGTGAGAACACTCTACCGTCTCCTCATCGAAACTGCGGTTCAGCACGTTTCCTCTCTTAGGGGGAGAGGACAGTTAGGAATGAGGGCCAGCGTCTCCCGCCGACATGCATGCAAACACCACCAAGGACTCCAGTATTGGAGGGGCTCCTTTCTGAGGGTTGACCATGTCTGCACATAAGCTGTGTTATCTGTGAATCCCGGGTCCCTGCTGAATGGCTGTTGAGAGAATGCGAGGGGGCAGGCTCTCCTGCTGGTCTTAAGAGTCGGAGTGTGTGCTGGTCTAGGCCCAGTTAGCTTGCAGTTGGGAGGTGAGTTTTGGCCAGGATCACGCTTCGTGCATGCCCTTTTGGGGGTTAATTCTGGAAGCCAAAATGAGCAAGCGTCCATGGTTGGTGCCTGGAACCTCAGGCCAGGCCTCTGGCCCTCCCTGTTCTTGCGTTTTTCGCGGTGAGGTTGCTGAGTGCCTAGTGAGGCTGGAGCAATGGGCGGGGGTGAGCTCGCTTGGGCATCGGCGGAAAGGGGCTGATGGATTAGGCCTCGCTCCTACCCTTGTTTGCTTCTCTACTTTAACTCCCGGCACAGTGTTGATGCCAAGTTTGTCATCGTGGAGTGGGGAGAGGAACGAGTGCTGAATTTAAACCTGCGTGGATCACTGATGGCCCGCACAGGAAGGTAAGGGAAGATGAGGACATGTCCTTTGTGATGTCTTGGAATAGGCTATCATAATTGGGTTGCAGGTGCTGGCTTCGGCTTCCCAAGGATGTGTCATGTTCGTGATTGGCTGGCATCAGCTGCCTATGGAGGGGATGGCTTTGGCAGTTCAAGTGGATGAGGTGAGGTAGATAACCTGTGTAGAGTTGCGATCCCGTTGCCAGAGGAAAGACACCCAAAGGGTGTCTTGCGAGATGTAAAGATGATCGACATGGTGACGCGTCTCTGCCGGCATCCTTGGAGGATGGTTAGTTATGCGAACATCACTTTGGCCGCTTTGTCACTTGTTTGGGAATGTGTAAAGCGAAAGTGCTTCTCCCGGGAGGCCATGACTCGGCTTGGAAAGTGCCAGAGGTGTATCTAGAGCAGTCTGTTGGCGGGACAGAAGTGGGGGCACTGTTTCCACGCCAGGTGCACTGACGTGGAGAGCCACTGTGCCATTTCAAGCTTCCAGGTCCCCTCGTGTGGCAAAGGTTTTCCGTTGAAAAGTCTGTCTGTGGTCCTCGTGGACAGTGCCTTTGATCACTGTGAGCTCCTCGGTAGTGTCGCTGTGGCAGTGGAGAATTGCCAGGATTCATGGGGTGCGGTGGGCATTATCAAAGCAGACAGGCTTGCGGTGTGTCTTCCCTGCTGTTCAGTGTCTCTGTGTTCGCATGATGTCTGTGGCTTCAAGTCGAGTCGAGTCACCCTGCAGGCAGGAGGAGGGCACGTAGAGCGAAGCTGTGTAGGGTTTTAGCATTTCCTCAGTAGTCAGGGCCGCAAACCCTACCAGTTGGAAGCTTGCCTATACGTGGCCGGGAAGGTGGCCTAATGTCCGCTGTCGGGTTCCAACCTGTGTCAGGGTTGCTGAAGCCAAACTCTTCCCATTGAGAGCATTCCCAAGTGGTCATGGAAAGTGACTTGGTCTAGTTGGCGAGATGAGGCACTTGGGCCGAAGTCCGTTAACCCCTTGAGAAGTGCCAGGCTTAATCTTGCCTGTCGGCAACTGCAGGTCGGTGTCAGCCTGCCCATGGGAGGTTACCTTGCTTCCAGGAGCACTGGGAGTGACCCCAAGGGCACATCAGATGTGGTGCTAGGTGGCAGGATCTCCAGGTCAACATAGGTGTGACACGCACGGCCGGGAGGGAGGTCTCGTCCAGTCTTTGTGCTTTGGTCAGAAGGCGTGGCTGTGGGAGAGTGGGAGTCTGTGTCCGATATCGACAGCCCTGGGGGTCAAAGTTTGCATGTGGCCTCATGAAACTGACAGGGGACTTTCTCCTTTCAGTTGGGGGTCCAACCAGGGTGCTGTGTATAAACTATGACGTTTACTGTTAGAGGCATCTGCAAAGGGCCACAGGGACACCCAGAGACCAAGACGCGTATTTAGTGGCACACACAGGAATCCACAAACGCATCCTCCTGCACATTCAGAGTCGCACACACCCACACGTGTGAATACACACATCCAGCGTCTCACACACCGACCAACGTACGTGCGTAACTTCCTTCAGTCGTGCTGTGAGACACACAATCAGTTTTCGGTAAGGGATAGTGGTACTTGGGAAGCAGGTTCCAGGCTCACGCCCGGGTTATGTGTTCATAAGAATCATGTTCTCTGAGGAACCTGGTGCAATTCAGAAACCTGCGTGATTTCTGTCCACTTCTCAGGTGCAGTTGCAGGGTAAGGCTGTCTGTCGGCAAAGAGAAGAATACCTTCGCGTTGTCTGATGACTGGATGTGCTAAGGAGAAGTGGACAAAGTGGGACGGTTGCACGTTGCCGAGCGTGGCTGTGGATATCTCAGGACGGTAGGCATTCACCCATACTAAGATGTGCCAGTGGATATTAGGTTTTCCACAGATGGGCCCAATGGTTGCAAGAGTGGATTGATTGTTGATCTTGCTGAGTGGCCTGAGGACTGTGGATTCCCCAGGCAGTTGGAGTGCTTCCAGGTCATGTTTCCTCTGCAGAGCCACACAGCCTTCCCTTTTGTGTTCTGCAGCGTCCCAGCATGTGCTTGGATCGATGATGACACCCTTGTATGCATTCCTTGGAAAATCTGAACAAAATGAGTGAGAACGCTCTACCGTCTCCTCATCGAAACTGAGGTCCAGCACCTTTCCACTCTCGGGGGTACGGGAGAGTTAGGAGTGAGGGCCAACGTCCCCTGCTGACAGGCATGCAAACACCACTAAGGGCTCCAGCATTGGAGGGGCTCCTGTCTGAGGGTCGACCATATCTGCCCATAAGCTGGGTCATCTATGAATCCCCAGTCCCTGCTAAAAGGCCATTGAGGGAATGCGAGAGGGCAGGCTTTCCTGCTAGTCTTCAGGGTTGGAGTGTTTTCTGGTATAGACCCAGTAAGCTTGCAGCTTGGAGAGGTGATTTTTGGACAGGATCACGCTTTGTGCATGCCGCTTCCGAGGTTGATTATGGAATCCAAAATGAGCAAGCTTCCCTGGTTGGAGCCTGGATCCTCAGGCCAGGCCTGTGGCCTTCTCTGTTGTTGTGTTTCACGTGGTGAGGTTCTTGACTGCCCGGTGTGGCTGGAGCAGTGGGCGGGCGTGGGCTGGAGTTGGGCGATGGCGGAAGGGGGCTGATGGTTTAGGCCACAGTGCTGCCCCTGTCAGCTCCTCTGCTGAAGTTGTTGGCACACTGTTGGCGCTAAGTGGATCTTCGTGGAGTGGGGTGTGGATCGAGTGAAGCATTTCAGCCTGGGTGGTGGCTGCTGGCCTGGAGAGAAAGGTAAGGTATCATGAGGAAAAGTGCTGTGTTACGTCATGGAATGGGCTGTCATCATTGGGTTGCAGGCGCTACCCTCGGCTTCCCAAGAATGTGTCTTCTTCATGATGGGCTGGCATAAGCCGCCTATGGAGAGGATGGCTTTGCAGTTCAAGTGGGTGAGTTGAGGTAGGTAAACTGTGTAGAGTTGCGATCCCGTTGCCCGAGGAATGACACCCAAAGGGTGTCTTTCGGGAAGTAGAGAAGAGCGACATGGTGAGGCGTCTGTGCCGGCCTCGTTAGAGGTAGTTGAGTTATGCGAATATCCCCTTTGGCCGCTTCGTTCCCTTGCTTGGCAATGTGTAAAGCCGAAGTGTTTCTCCTGTGGGGGAATGACGTGACCGGCCAGTGTAGCACGCAGGCCTTTTGAACAGCCAGAGGTTTATCTGGAGCAGTCCATTGGTGGGGCAGAGATGGGGGCCCCATTGCCATGCCTGCTGTGCTGCCGTGGACAGCCACTGTTCCCTTTCAGGCTTCCAAATCACCTCGCATGGCACAGGTCTTCCATTGAAAGTCTGTCTGTGGTCCTCAGGGACCATGCCTTTGATCAGTGTGAGTTTCTCGGTAGTGTCACTGTGGCAGTGGAGAATTTCCAGGATGCATCGGGTGGGATCAGCATCAACGAAGCAGACAGGCTTGCGGTCTGTCTTCCCTGGTGTTCAGTGTTCCCGTGTTCGGAAGATGTTTGTGGTTTCCAGTAGGGCCGTGTCGCCCTGTGGGCTGGAAGAGGGCCCGTAGGACGAGGCTTTCAAGGGTTTGAACGTTTCCTTAGGGCTCAGGGCCGTGAACATTCAAGATGGGAGCTGCCTGAGACGTGGCTGCGAATGTGGAGTAGTTTCCGCTGTGGGGATCCGACATGGGTCATGGTGGCTGAAGCCCACCACTTCCTGTGGTGGGCATTCCCACGAGTCAATGGAAAGTGATTAGGCCTTGTTGGTAAGAAGTGGCACGAGGGCCCACGTTCGTTAGCCCCTTGAGTGGTTTCAGGCTGCATCTTGGCAGTAGACAGCTGCCGGTCGGTGTCGGCCTGACCATGGGAGTTCCCTTGCTTCCGGAAGTGCTGCGAGTGACCCCAAATGTCCATCAGATATACTGGTAGCTGACAGAGTCTCGAGGTGCATGTCGATGTCACAGCCAAGGCCCGGAGGCAGGTCTCGTCGAGTCTTTGTGTTTTGGTAAGAAGGCGTGGCTGTGGGAGACTGGGAGTTCGTGGACCCATTCAACAGCCCCTAGGGGTCAAATTGTGCCTGTGGCCTCTTGAAGCTGACAGGGGTCTTTATCCTTTCCGTTGGGGGTCTAACCAGTGTGATGTGTATAAACTATTTCTTTTATTGTTGGACTCCTCTTCACAGGGCCATAGGGACACACAGAGACCAAGATGCGTATTCAGCGGCACACAGAGAAACCCACAAGCACGTCCGCATGCGCACTCACAGTCACACACTCCCACACGCGAGAACGCATACATATAGCCTCTCACACACTGGCCAACGTATATGCCTAACTTCCTGCATTCATACTATCAGACATGCAGTCAATTCTCGGTAATGGATAGAGGTCCTTGGGAAGCAGTTTCAAGCTCAAGGCCAGGTAAATATTTTTATGGATCATGTCCTCTGAGGACACCGGTCCACTTATGAAGCCTCTGTGATTTCTGTCCACTTCTCAGGTGCAGTTGCTGGGAAAGGCTGGCCGTCGGCACAAACAAGAAGACCTTCGTGTGCTCTGATGACTGGAGGTGCTAAGAAGAACTGGAAAAAGTGAGGCGGGCCCATGTCCCCGAGCATGGTCATGGAAAACTCAGGACGGTAGGTATTCAAGCACCCAAAGATGTGCCATTAGATATTAGGTTTTCCTCAGACGGGCCCAATGGCTGTAAGAGTGGATTGATTGTTCCTCTTGCTGAGTGGCCTGAGGGTTGTGGATTCTCCAGGCTTTTGGGGTAGCCCAGGCTCATGGCTCCTGTACAGAGCCCCGTGCACACCCCGGTTGTGTTCCACAGCGTCTCAACATGTGCTTGGATCGATGATGACACCCTTGCATGCATTCCTTGGAAAATCTGAAACAAATGAGTGAGAACACTCTACGGTCTCCTCATCGAAACTGCGGTTCAGCACGTTTCCTCTCTTAGGGGGAGAGGACAGTTAGGAATGAGGGCCAGCGTCTCCCGCCGACATGCATGCAAACACCACCAAGGACTCCAGTATTGGAGGGGCTCCTTTCTGAGGGTTGACCATGTCTGCACATAAGCTGTGTTATCTGTGAATCCCGGGTCCCTGCTGAATGGCTGTTGAGAGAATGCGAGGGGGCAGGCTCTCCTGCTGGTCTTAAGAGTCGGAGTGTGTGCTGGTCTAGGCCCAGTTAGCTTGCAGTTGGGAGGTGAGTTTTGGCCAGGATCACGCTTCGTGCATGCCCTTTTGGGGGTTAATTCTGGAAGCCAAAATGAGCAAGCGTCCATGGTTGGTGCCTGGAACCTCAGGCCAGGCCTCTGGCCCTCCCTGTTCTTGCGTTTTTCGCGGTGAGGTTGCTGAGTGCCTAGTGAGGCTGGAGCAATGGGCGGGGGTGAGCTCGCTTGGGCATCGGCGGAAAGGGGCTGATGGATTAGGCCTCGCTCCTACCCTTGTTTGCTTCTCTACTTTAACTCCCGGCACAGTGTTGATGCCAAGTTTGTCATCGTGGAGTGGGGAGAGGAACGAGTGCTGAATTTAAACCTGCGTGGATCACTGATGGCCCGCACAGGAAGGTAAGGGAAGATGAGGACATGTCCTTTGTGATGTCTTGGAATAGGCTATCATAATTGGGTTGCAGGTGCTGGCTTCGGCTTCCCAAGGATGTGTCATGTTCGTGATTGGCTGGCATCAGCTGCCTATGGAGGGGATGGCTTTGGCAGTTCAAGTGGATGAGGTGAGGTAGATAACCTGTGTAGAGTTGCGATCCCGTTGCCAGAGGAAAGACACCCAAAGGGTGTCTTGCGAGATGTAAAGATGATCGACATGGTGACGCGTCTCTGCCGGCATCCTTGGAGGATGGTTAGTTATGCGAACATCACTTTGGCCGCTTTGTCACTTGTTTGGGAATGTGTAAAGCGAAAGTGCTTCTCCCGGGAGGCCATGACTCGGCTTGGAAACTGCCAGAGGTGTATCTAGAGCAGTCTGTTGGCGGGACAGAAGTGGGGGCACTGTTTCCACGCCAGGTGCACTGACGTGGAGAGCCACTGTGCCATTTCAAGCTTCCAGGTCCCCTCGTGTGGCAAAGGTTTTCCGTTGAAAAGTCTGTCTGTGGTCCTCGTGGACAGTGCCTTTGATCACTGTGAGCTCCTCGGTAGTGTCGCTGTGGCAGTGGAGAATTGCCAGGATTCATGGGGTGCGGTGGGCATTATCAAAGCAGACAGGCTTGCGGTGTGTCTTCCCTGCTGTTCAGTGTCTCTGTGTTCGCATGATGTCTGTGGCTTCAAGTCGAGTCGAGTCACCCTGCAGGCAGGAGGAGGGCACGTAGAGCGAAGCTGTGTAGGGTTTTAGCATTTCCTCAGTAGTCAGGGCCGCAAACCCTACCAGTTGGAAGCTTGCCTATACGTGGCCGGGAAGGTGGCCTAATGTCCGCTGTCGGGTTCCAACCTGTGTCAGGGTTGCTGAAGCCAAACTCTTCCCATTGAGAGCATTCCCAAGTGGTCATGGAAAGTGACTTGGTCTAGTTGGCGAGATGAGGCACTTGGGCCGAAGTCCGTTAACCCCTTGAGAAGTGCCAGGCTTAATCTTGCCTGTCGGCAACTGCAGGTCGGTGTCAGCCTGCCCATGGGAGGTTACCTTGCTTCCAGGAGCACTGTGAGTGACCCCAAGGGCACATCAGATGTGGTGCTAGGTGGCAGGATCTCCAGGTCAACATAGGTGTGACACGCACGGCCGGGAGGGAGGTCTCGTCCAGTCTTTGTGCTTTGGTCAGAAGGCGTGGCTGTGGGAGAGTGGGAGTCTGTGTCCGATATCGACAGCCCTGGGGGTCAAAGTTTGCATGTGGCCTCATGAAACTGACAGGGGACTTTCTCCTTTCAGTTGGGGGTCCAACCAGGGTGCTGTGTATAAACTATGACGTTTACTGTTAGAGGCATCTGCAAAGGGCCACAGGGACACCCAGAGACCAAGACGCGTATTTAGTGGCACACACAGGAATCCACAAACGCATCCTCCTGCACAGTCAGAGTCGCACACACCCACACGTGTGAATACACACATACAGCGTCTCACACACCGACCAACGTACGTGCGTAACTTCCTTCAGTCGTGCTGTGAGACACACAATCAGTTTTCGGTAAGGGATAGTGGTACTTGGGAAGCAGGTTCCAGGCTCACGCCCGGGTTATGTGTTCATAAGAATCATGTTCTCTGAGGAACCTGGTGCAATTCAGAAACCTGCGTGATTTCTGTCCACTTCTCAGGTGCAGTTGCAGGGTAAGGCTGTCTGTCGGCAAAGAGAAGAATACCTTCGCGTTGTCTGATGACTGGATGTGCTAAGGAGAAGTGGACAAAGTGGGACGGTTGCACGTTGCCGAGCGTGGCTGTGGATATCTCAGGACGGTAGGCATTCACCCATACTAAGATGTGCCAGTGGATATTAGGTTTTCCACAGATGGGCCCAATGGTTGCAAGAGTGGATTGATTATTGATCTTGCTGAGTGGCCTGAGGACTGTGGATTCCCCAGGCAGTTGGAGTGCTTCCAGGTCATGTTTCCTCTGCAGAGCCACACAGCCTTCCCTTTTGTGTTCTGCAGCGTCCCAGCATGTGCTTGGATCGATGATGACACCCTTGTATGCATTCCTTGGAAAATCTGAACAAAATGAGTGAGAACGCTCTACCGTCTCCTCATCGAAACTGAGGTCCAGCACCTTTCCACTCTCGGGGGTACGGGAGAGTTAGGAGTGAGGGCCAACGTCCCCTGCTGACAGGCATGCAAACACCACTAAGGGCTCCAGCATTGGAGGGGCTCCTGTCTGAGGGTCGACCATATCTGCCCATAAGCTGGGTCATCTATGAATCCCCAGTCCCTGCTAAAAGGCCATTGAGGGAATGCGAGAGGGCAGGCTTTCCTGCTAGTCTTCAGGGTTGGAGTGTTTTCTGGTATAGACCCAATAAGCTTGCAGCTTGGAGAGGTGATTTTTGGACAGGATCACGCTTTGTGCATGCCGCTTCCGAGGTTGATTATGGAATCCAAAATGAGCAAGCTTCCCTGGTTGGAGCCTGGATCCTCAGGCCAGGCCTGTGGCCTTCTCTGTTGTTGTGTTTCACGTGGTGAGGTTCTTGACTGCCCGGTGTGGCTGGAGCAGTGGGCGGGCGTGGGCTGGAGTTGGGCGATGGCGGAAGGGGGCTGATGGTTTAGGCCACAGTGCTGCCCCTGTCAGCTCCTCTGCTGAAGTTGTTGGCACACTGTTGGCGCTAAGTGGATCTTCGTGGAGTGGGGTGTGGATCGAGTGAAGCATTTCAGCCTGGGTGGTGGCTGCTGGCCTGGAGAGAAAGGTAAGGTATCATGAGGAAAAGTGCTGTGTTACGTCATGGAATGGGCTGTCATCATTGGGTTGCAGGCGCTACCCTCGGCTTCCCAAGAATGTGTCTTCTTCATGATGGGCTGGCATAAGCCGCCTATGGAGAGGATGGCTTTGCAGTTCAAGTGGGTGAGTTGAGGTAGGTAAACTGTGTAGAGTTGCGATCCCGTTGCCCGAGGAGTGACACCCAAAGGGTGTCTTTCGGGAAGTAGAGAAGAGCGACATGGTGAGGCGTCTGTGCCGGCCTCGTTAGAGGTAGTTGAGTTATGCGAATATCCCCTTTGGCCGCTTCGTTCCCTTGCTTGGCAATGTGTAAAGCCGAAGTGTTTCTCCTGTGGGGGAATGACGTGACCGGCCAGTGTAGCACGCAGGCCTTTCGAACAGCCAGAGGTTTATCTGGAGCAGTCCATTGGTGGGGCAGAGATGGGGGCCCCATTGCCATGCCTGCTGTGCTGCCATGGACAGCCACTGTTCCCTTTCAGGCTTCCAAATCACCTCGCATGGCACAGGTCTTCCATTGAAAGTCTGTCTGTGGTCCTCAGGGACCATGCCTTTGATTAGTGTGAGTTTCTCGGTAGTGTCACTGTGGCAGTGGAGAATTTCCAGGATGCATCGGGTGGGATCAGCATCAACGAAGCAGACAGGCTTGCGGTCTGTCTTCCCTGGTGTTCAGTGTTCCCGTGTTCGGAAGATGTTTGTGGTTTCCAGTAGGGCCGTGTCGCCCTGTGGGCTGGAAGAGGGCCCGTAGGACGAGGCTTTCAAGGGTTTGAACGTTTCCTTAGGGCTCAGGGCCGTGAACATTCAAGATGGGAGCTGCCTGAGACGTGGCTGCGAATGTGGAGTAGTTTCCGCTGTGGGGATCCGACATGGGTCATGGTGGCTGAAGCCCACCACTTCCTGTGGTGGGCATTCCCACGAGTCAATGGAAAGTGATTAGGCCTTGTTGGTAAGAAGTGGCACGAGGGCCCACGTTCGTTAGCCCCTTGAGTGGTTTCAGGCTGCATCTTGGCAGTAGACAGCTGCCGGTCGGTGTCGGCCTGACCATGGGAGTTCCCTTGCTTCCGGAAGTGCTGCGAGTGACCCCAAATGTCCATCAGATATACTGGTAGCTGACAGAGTCTCGAGGTGCATGTCGATGTCACAGCCAAGGCCCGGAGGCAGGTCTCGTCGAGCCTTTGTGTTTTGGTAAGAAGGCGTGGCTGTGGGAGACTGGGAGTTCGTGGACCCATTCAACAGCCCCTAGGGGTCAAATTGTGCCTGTGGCCTCTTGAAGCTGACAGGGGTCTTTATCCTTTCCGTTGGGGGTCTAACCAGGGTGATGTGTATAAACTATTTCTTTTATTGTTGGACTCCTCTTCACAGGGCCATAGGGACACACAGAGACCAAGATGCCTATTCAGCGGCACACAGAGAAACCCACAAGCACGTCCGCATGCGCACTCACAGTCACACACTCCCACACGCGAGAACGCATACATATAGCCTCTCACACACTGGCCAACGTATATGCCTAACTTCCTGCATTCATACTATCAGACATGCAGTCAATTCTCGGTAATGGATAGAGGTCCTTGGGAAGCAGTTTCAAGCTCAAGGCCAGGTAAATATTTTTATGGATCATGTCCTCTGAGGACACCGGTCCACTTATGAAGCCTCTGTGATTTCTGTCCACTTCTCAGGTGCAGTTGCTGGGAAAGGCTGGCCGTCGGCACAAACAAGAAGACCTTCGTGTGCTCTGATGACTGGAGGTGCTAAGAAGAACTGGAAAAAGTGAGGCGGGCCCATGTCCCCGAGCATGGTCGTGGAAAACTCAGGACGGTAGGTATTCAAGCACCCAAAGATGTGCCATTAGATATTAGGTTTTCCTCAGACGGGCCCAATGGCTGTAAGAGTGGATTGATTGTTCCTCTTGCTGAGTGGCCTGAGGGTTGTGGATTCTCCAGGCTTTTGGGGTAGCCCAGGCTCATGGCTCCTGTACAGAGCCCCGTGCACACCCCGGTTGTGTTCCACAGCGTCTCAACATGTGCTTGGATCGATGATGACACCCTTGCATGCATTCCTTGGAAAATCTGAAACAAATGAGTGAGAACACTCTACGGTCTCCTCATCGAAACTGCGGTTCAGCACGTTTCCTCTCTTAGGGGGAGAGGACAGTTAGGAATGAGGGCCAGCGTCTCCCGCCGACATGCATGCAAACACCACCAAGGACTCCAGTATTGGAGGGGCTCCTTTCTGAGGGTTGACCATGTCTGCACATAAGCTGTGTTATCTGTGAATCCTGGGTCCCTGCTGAATGGCTGTTGAGAGAATGCGAGGGGGCAGGCTCTCCTGCTGGTCTTAAGAGTCGGAGTGTGTGCTGGTCTAGGCCCAGTTAGCTTGCAGTTGGGAGGTGAGTTTTGGCCAGGATCACGCTTCGTGCATGCCCTTTTGGGGGTTAATTCTGGAAGCCAAAATGAGCAAGCGTCCATGGTTGGTGCCTGGAACCTCAGGCCAGGCCTCTGGCCCTCCCTGTTCTTGCGTTTTTCGCGGTGAGGTTGCTGAGTGCCTAGTGAGGCTGGAGCAATGGGCGGGGGTGAGCTCGCTTGGGCATCGGCGGAAAGGGGCTGATGGATTAGGCCTCGCTCCTACCCTTGTTTGCTTCTCTACTTTAACTCCCGGCACAGTGTTGATGCCAAGTTTGTCATCGTGGAGTGGGGAGAGGAACGAGTGCTGAATTTAAACCTGCGTGGATCACTGATGGCCCGCACAGGAAGGTAAGGGAAGATGAGGACATGTCCTTTGTGATGTCTTGGAATAGGCTATCATTATTGGGTTGCAGGTGCTGGCTTCGGCTTCCCAAGTATGTGTCATGTTCGTGATTGGCTGGCATCAGCTGCCTATGGAGGGGATGGCTTTGGCAGTTCAAGTGGATGAGGTGAGGTAGATAACCTGTGTAGAGTTGCGATCCCGTTGCCAGAGGAAAGACACCCAAAGGGTGTCTTGCGAGATGTAAAGATGATCGACATGGTGACGCGTCTCTGCCGGCATCCTTGGAGGATGGTTAGTTATGCGAACATCACTTTGGCCGCTTTGTCACTTGTTTGGGAATGTGTAAAGCGAAAGTGCTTCTCCCGGGAGGCCATGACTCGGCTTGGAAAGTGCCAGAGGTGTATCTAGAGCAGTCTGTTGGCGGGACAGAAGTGGGGGCACTGTTTCCACGCCAGGTGCACTGACGTGGAGAGCCACTGTGCCATTTCAAGCTTCCAGGTCCCCTCGTGTGGCAAAGGTTTTCCGTTGAAAAGTCTGTCTGTGGTCCTCGTGGACAGTGCCTTTGATCACTGTGAGCTCCTCGGTAGTGTCGCTGTGGCAGTGGAGAATTGCCAGGATTCATGGGGTGCGGTGGGCATTATCAAAGCAGACAGGCTTGCGGTGTGTCTTCCCTGCTGTTCAGTGTCTCTGTGTTCGCATGATGTCTGTGGCTTCAAGTCGAGTCGAGTCACCCTGCAGGCAGGAGGAGGGCACGTAGAGCGAAGCTGTGTAGGGTTTTAGCATTTCCTCAGTAGTCAGGGCCGCAAACCCTACCAGTTGGAAGCTTGCCTATACGTGGCCGGGAAGGTGGCCTAATGTCCGCTGTCGGGTTCCAACCTGTGTCAGGGTTGCTGAAGCCAAACTCTTCCCATTGAGAGCATTCCCAAGTGGTCATGGAAAGTGACTTGGTCTAGTTGGCGAGATGAGGCACTTGGGCCGAAGTCCGTTAACCCCTTGAGAAGTGCCAGGCTTAATCTTGCCTGTCGGCAACTGCAGGTCGGTGTCAGCCTGCCCATGGGAGGTTACCTTGCTTCCAGGAGCACTGTGAGTGACCCCAAGGGCACATCAGATGTGGTGCTAGGTGGCAGGATCTCCAGGTCAACATAGGTGTGACACGCACGGCCGGGAGGGAGGTCTCGTCCAGTCTTTGTGCTTTGGTCAGAAGGCGTGGCTGTGGGAGAGTGGGAGTCTGTGTCCGATATCGACAGCCCTGGGGGTCAAAGTTTGCATGTGGCCTCATGAAACTGACAGGGGACTTTCTCCTTTCAGTTGGGGGTCCAACCAGGGTGCTGTGTATAAACTATGACGTTTACTGTTAGAGGCATCTGCAAAGGGCCACAGGGACACCCAGAGACCAAGACGCGTATTTAGTGGCACACACAGGAATCCACAAACGCATCCTCCTGCACAGTCAGAGTCGCACACACCCACACGTGTGAATACACACATCCAGCGTCTCACACACCGACCAACGTACGTGCGTAACTTCCTTCAGTCGTGCTGTGAGACACACAATCAGTTTTCGGTAAGGGATAGTGTTACTTGGGAAGCAGGTTCCAGGCTCACGCCCGGGTTATGTGTTCATAAGAATCATGTTCTCTGAGGAACCTGGTGCAATTCAGAAACCTGCGTGATTTCTGTCCACTTCTCAGGTGCAGTTGCAGGGTAAGGCTGTCTGTCGGCAAAGAGAAGAAGACCTTCGCGTTGTCTGATGACTGGATGTGCTAAGGAGAAGTGGACAAAGTGGGACGGTTGCACGTTGCCGAGCGTGGCTGTGGATATCTCAGGACGGTAGGCATTCACCCATACTAAGATGTGCCAGTGGATATTAGGTTTTCCACAGATGGGCCCAATGGTTGCAAGAGTGGATTGATTGTTGATCTTGCTGAGTGGCCTGAGGACTGTGGATTCCCCAGGCAGTTGGAGTGCTTCCAGGTCATGTTTCCTCTGCAGAGCCACACAGCCTTCCCTTTTGTGTTCTGCAGCGTCCCAGCATGTGCTTGGATCGATGATGACACCCTTGTATGCATTCCTTGGAAAATCTGAACAAAATGAGTGAGAACGCTCCACCGTCTCCTCATCGAAACTGAGGTCCAGCACCTTTCCACTCTCGGGGGTACGGGAGAGTTAGGAGTGAGGGCCAACGTCCCCTGCTGACAGGCATGCAAACACCACTAAGGGCTCCAGCATTGGAGGGGCTCCTGTCTGAGGGTCGACCATATCTGCCCATAAGCTGGGTCATCTATGAATCCCCAGTCCCTGCTAAAAGGCCATTGAGGGAATGCAAGAGGGCAGGCTTTCCTGCTAGTCTTCAGGGTTGGAGTGTTTTCTGGTATAGACCCAGTAAGCTTGCAGCTTGGAGAGGTGATTTTTGGACAGGATCACGCTTTGTGCATGCCGCTTCCGAGGTTGATTATGGAATCCAAAATGAGCAAGCTTCCCTGGTTGGAGCCTGGATCCTCAGGCCAGGCCTGTGGCCTTCTCTGTTGTTGTGTTTCACGTGGTGAGGTTCTTGACTGCCCGGTGTGGCTGGAGCAGTGGGCGGGCGTGGGCTGGAGTTGGGCGATGGCGGAAGGGGGCTGATGGTTTAGGCCACAGTGCTGCCCCTGTCAGCTCCTCTGCTGAAGTTGTTGGCACACTGTTGGCGCTAAGTGGATCTTCGTGGAGTGGGGTGTGGATCGAGTGAAGCATTTCAGCCTGGGTGGTGGCTGCTGGCCTGGAGAGAAAGGTAAGGTATCATGAGGAAAAGTGCTGTGTTACGTCATGGAATGGGCTGTCATCATTGGGTTGCAGGTGCTACCCTCGGCTTCCCAAGAATGTGTCTTCTTCATGATGGGCTGGCATAAGCCGCCTATGGAGAGGATGGCTTTGCAGTTCAAGTGGGTGAGTTGAGGTAGGTAAACTGTATAGAGTTGCAATCCCGTTGCCCGAGGAATGACACCCAAAGGGTGTCTTTCGGGAAGTAGAGAAGAGCGACATGGTGAGGCGTCTGTGCCGGCCTCGATAGAGGTAGTTGAGTTATGCGAATATCCCCTTTGGCCGCTTCGTTCCCTTGCTTGGCAATGTGTAAAGCCGAAGTGTTTCTCCTGTGGGGGAATGACGTGACCGGCCAGTGTAGAACGCAGGTCTTTCGAACAGCCAGAGGTTTATCTGGAGCAGTCCATTGGTGGGGCAGAGATGGGGGCCCCATTGCCATGCCTGCTGTGCTGCCGTGGACAGCCACTGTTCCCTTTCAGGCTTCCAAATCACCTCGCATGGCACAGGTCTTCCATTGAAAGTCTGTTTGTGGTCCTCAGGGACCATGCCTTTGATCAGTGTGAGTTTCTCGGTAGTGTCACTGTGGCAGTGGAGAATTTCCAGGATGCATCGGGTGGGATCAGCATCAACGAAGCAGACAGGCTTGCGGTCTGTCTTCCCTGGTGTTCAGTGTTCCCGTGTTCGGAAGATGTTTGTGGTTTCCAGTAGGGCCGTGTCGCCCTGTGGGCTGGAAGAGGGCCCGTAGGACGAGGCTTTCAAGGGTTTGAACGTTTCCTTAGGGCTCAGGGCCGTGAACATTCAAGATGGGAGCTGCCTGAGACGTGGCTGCGAATGTGGAGTAGTTTCCGCTGTGGGGATCCGACATGGGTCATGGTGGCTGAAGCCCACCACTTCCTGTGGTGGGCATTCCCACGAGTCAATGGAAAGTGATTAGGCCTTGTTGGTAAGAAGTGGCACGAGGGCCCACGTTCGTTAGCACCTTGAGTGGTTTCAGGCTGCATCTTGGCAGTAGACAGCTGCCGGTCGGTGTCGGCCTGACCATGGGAGTTCCCTTGCTTCTGGAAGTGCTGCGAGTGACCCCAAATGTCCATCAGATATACTGGTAGCTGACAGAGTCTCGAGGTGCATGTCGATGTCACAACCAAGGCCCGGAGGCAGGTCTCGTCGAGTCTTTGTGTTTTGGTAAGAAGGCGTGGCTGTGGGAGACTGGGAGTTCGTGGACCCATTCAACAGCCCCTAGGGGTCAAATTGTGCCTGTGGCCTCTTGAAGCTGACAGGGGTCTTTATCCTTTCCGTTGGGGGTCTAACCAGGGTGATGTGTATAAACTATTTCTTTTATTGTTGGACTCCTCTTCACAGGGCCATAGGGACACACAGAGACCAAGATGCCTATTCAGCGGCACACAGAGAAACCCACAAGCACGTCCGCATGCGCACTCACAGTCACACACTCCCACACGCGAGAACGCATACATATAGCCTCTCACACACTGGCCAACGTATATGCCTAACTTCCTGCATTCATACTATCAGACATGCAGTCAATTCTCGGTAATGGATAGAGGTCCTTGGGAAGCAGTTTCAAGCTCAAGGCCAGGTAAATATTTTTATGGATCATGTCCTCTGAGGACACCGGTCCACTTATGAAGCCTCTGTGATTTCTGTCCACTTCTCAGGTGCAGTTGCTGGGAAAGGCTGGCCGTCGGCACAAACAAGAAGACCTTCGTGTGCTCTGATGACTGGAGGTGCTAAGAAGAACTGGAAAAAGTGAGGCGGGCCCATGTCCCCGAGCATGGTCGTGGAAAACTCAGGACGGTAGGTATTCAAGCACCCAAAGATGTGCCATTAGATATTAGGTTTTCCTCAGACGGGCCCAATGGCTGTAAGAGTGGATTGATTGTTCCTCTTGCTGAGTGGCCTGAGGGTTGTGGATTCTCCAGGCTTTTGGGGTAGCCCAGGCTCATGGCTCCTGTACAGAGCCCCGTGCACACCCCGGTTGTGTTCCACAGCGTCTCAACATGTGCTTGGATCGATGATGACACCCTTGCATGCATTCCTTGGAAAATCTGAAACAAATGAGTGAGAACACTCTACCGTCTCCTCATCGAAACTGCGGTTCAGCACGTTTCCTCTCTTAGGGGGAGAGGACAGTTAGGAATGAGGGCCAGCGTCTCCCGCCGACATGCATGCAAACACCACCAAGGACTCCAGTATTGGAGGGGCTCCTTTCTGAGGGTTGACCATGTCTGCACATAAGCTGTGTTATCTGTGAATCCCGGGTCCCTGCTGAATGGCTGTTGAGAGAATGCGAGGGGGCAGGCTCTCCTGCTGGTCTTAAGAGTCGGAGTGTGTGCTGGTCTAGGCCCAGTTAGCTTGCAGTTGGGAGGTGAGTTTTGGCCAGGATCACGCTTCGTGCATGCCCTTTTGGGGGTTAATTCTGGAAGCCAAAATGAGCAAGCGTCCATGGTTGGTGCCTGGAACCTCAGGCCAGGCCTCTGGCCCTCCCTGTTCTTGCGTTTTTCGCGGTGAGGTTGCTGAGTGCCTAGTGAGGCTGGAGCAATGGGCGGGGGTGAGCTCGCTTGGGCATCGGCGGAAAGGGGCTGATGGATTAGGCCTCGCTCCTACCCTTGTTTGCTTCTCTACTTTAACTCCCGGCACAGTGTTGATGCCAAGTTTGTCATCGTGGAGTGGGGAGAGGAACGAGTGCTGAATTTAAACCTGCGTGGATCACTGATGGCCCGCACAGGAAGGTAAGGGAAGATGAGGACATGTCCTTTGTGATGTCTTGGAATAGGCTATCATTATTGGGTTGCAGGTGCTGGCTTCGGCTTCCCAAGGATGTGTCATGTTCGTGATTGGCTGGCATCAGCTGCCTATGGAGGGGATGGCTTTGGCAGTTCAAGTGGATGAGGTGAGGTAGATAACCTGTGTAGAGTTGCGATCCCGTTGCCAGAGGAAAGACACCCAAAGGGTGTCTTGCGAGATGTAAAGATGATCGACATGGTGACGCGTCTCTGCCGGCATCCTTGGAGGATGGTTAGTTATGCGAACATCACTTTGGCCGCTTTGTCACTTGTTTGGGAATGTGTAAAGCGAAAGTGCTTCTCCCGGGAGGCCATGACTCGGCTTGGAAACTGCCAGAGGTGTATCTAGAGCAGTCTGTTGGCGGGACAGAAGTGGGGGCACTGTTTCCACGCCAGGTGCACTGACGTGGAGAGCCACTGTGCCATTTCAAGCTTCCAGGTCCCCTCGTGTGGCAAAGGTTTTCCGTTGAAAAGTCTGTCTGTGGTCCTCGTGGACAGTGCCTTTGATCACTGTGAGCTCCTCGGTAGTGTCGCTGTGGCAGTGGAGAATTGCCAGGATTCATGGGGTGCGGTGGGCATTATCAAAGCAGACAGGCTTGCGGTGTGTCTTCCCTGCTGTTCAGTGTCTCTGTGTTCGCATGATGTCTGTGGCTTCAAGTCGAGTCGAGTCACCCTGCAGGCAGGAGGAGGGCACGTAGAGCGAAGCTGTGTAGGGTTTTAGCATTTCCTCAGTAGTCAGGGCCGCAAACCCTACCAGTTGGAAGCTTGCCTATACGTGGCCGGGAAGGTGGCCTAATGTCCGCTGTCGGGTTCCAACCTGTGTCAGGGTTGCTGAAGCCAAACTCTTCCCATTGAGAGCATTCCCAAGTGGTCATGGAAAGTGACTTGGTCTAGTTGGCGAGATGAGGCACTTGGGCCGAAGTCCGTTAACCCCTTGAGAAGTGCCAGGCTTAATCTTGCCTGTCGGCAACTGCAGGTCGGTGTCAGCCTGCCCATGGGAGGTTACCTTGCTTCCAGGAGCACTGGGAGTGACCCCAAGGGCACATCAGATGTGGTGCTAGGTGGCAGGATCTCCAGGTCAACATAGGTGTGACACGCACGGCCGGGAGGGAGGTCTCGTCCAGTCTTTGTGCTTTGGTCAGAAGGCGTGGCTGTGGGAGAGTGGGAGTCTGTGTCCGATATCGACAGCCCTGGGGGTCAAAGTTTGCATGTGGCCTCATGAAACTGACAGGGGACTTTCTCCTTTCAGTTGGGGGTCCAACCAGGGTGCTGTGTATAAACTATGACGTTTACTGTTAGAGGTATCTGCAAAGGGCCACAGGGACACCCAGAGACCAAGACGCGTATTTAGTGGCACACACAGGAATCCACAAACGCATCCTCCTGCACAGTCAGAGTCGCACACACCCACACGTGTGAATACACACATCCAGCGTCTCACACACCGACCAACGTACGTGCGTAACTTCCTTCAGTCGTGCTGTGAGACACACAATCAGTTTTCGGTAAGGGATAGTGGTACTTGGGAAGCAGGTTCCAGGCTCACGCCCGGGTTATGTGTTCATAAGAATCATGTTCTCTGAGGAACCTGGTGCAATTCAGAAACCTGCGTGATTTCTGTCCACTTCTCAGGTGCAGTTGCAGGGTAAGGCTGTCTGTCGGCAAAGAGAAGAAGACCTTCGCGTTGTCTGATGACTGGATGTGCTAAGGAGAAGTGGACAAAGTGGGACGGTTGCACGTTGCCGAGCGTGGCTGTGGATATCTCAGGACGGTAGGCATTCACCCATACTAAGATGTGCCAGTGGATATTAGGTTTTCCACAGATGGGCCCAATGGTTGCAAGAGTGGATTGATTGTTGATCTTGCTGAGTGGCCTGAGGACTGTGGATTCCCCAGGCAGTTGGAGTGCTTCCAGGTCATGTTTCCTCTGCAGAGCCACACAGCCTTCCCTTTTGTGTTCTGCAGCGTCCCAGCATGTGCTTGGATCGATGATGACACCCTTGTATGCATTCCTTGGAAAATCTGAACAAAATGAGTGAGAACGCTCTACCGTCTCCTCATCGAAACTGAGGTCCAGCACCTTTCCACTCTCGGGGGTACGGGAGAGTTAGGAGTGAGGGCCAACGTCCCCTGCTGACAGGCATGCAAACACCACTAAGGGCTCCAGCATTGGAGGGGCTCCTGTCTGAGGGTCGACCATATCTGCCCATAAGCTGGGTCATCTATGAATCCCCAGTCCCTGCTAAAAGGCCATTGAGGGAATGCAAGAGGGCAGGCTTTCCTGCTAGTCTTCAGGGTTGGAGTGTTTTCTGGTATAGACCCAGTAAGCTTGCAGCTTGGAGAGGTGATTTTTGGACAGGATCACGCTTTGTGCATGCCGCTTCCGAGGTTGATTATGGAATCCAAAATGAGCAAGCTTCCCTGGTTGGAGCCTGGATCCTCAGGCCAGGCCTGTGGCCTTCTCTGTTGTTGTGTTTCACGTGGTGAGGTTCTTGACTGCCCGTTGTGGCTGGAGCAGTGGGCGGGCGTGGGCTGGAGTTGGGCGATGGCGGAAGGGGGCTGATGGTTTAGGCCACAGTGCTGCCCCTGTCAGCTCCTCTGCTGAAGTTGTTGGCACACTGTTGGCGCTAAGTGGATCTTCGTGGAGTGGGGTGTGGATCGAGTGAAGCATTTCAGCCTGGGTGGTGGCTGCTGGCCTGGAGAGAAAGGTAAGGTATCATGAGGAAAAGTGCTGTGTTACGTCATGGAATGGGCTGTCATCATTGGGTTGCAGGCGCTACCCTCGGCTTCCCAAGAATGTGTCTTCTTCATGATGGGCTGGCATAAGCCGCCTATGGAGAGGATGGCTTTGCAGTTCAAGTGGGTGAGTTGAGGTAGGTAAACTGTGTAGAGTTGCGATCCCGTTGCCCGAGGAATGACACCCAAAGGGTGTCTTTCGGGAAGTAGAGAAGAGCGACATGGTGAGGCGTCTGTGCCGGCCTCGTTAGAGGTAGTTGAGTTATGCGAATATCCCCTTTGGCCGCTTCGTTCCCTTGCTTGGCAATGTGTAAAGCCGAAGTGTTTCTCCTGTGGGGGAATGACGTGACCGGCCAGTGTAGCACGCAGGTCTTTCGAACAGCCAGAGGTTTATCTGGAGCAGTCCATTGGTGGGGCAGAGATGGGGGCCCCATTGCCATGCCTGCTGTGCTGCCGTGGACAGCCACTGTTCCCTTTCAGGCTTCCAAATCACCTCGCATGGCACAGGTCTTCCATTGAAAGTCTGTCTGTGGTCCTCAGGGACCATGCCTTTGATCAGTGTGAGTTTCTCGGTAGTGTCACTGTGGCAGTGGAGAATTTCCAGGATGCATCGGGTGGGATCAGCATCAACGAAGCAGACAGGCTTGCGGTCTGTCTTCCCTTGTGTTCAGTGTTCCCGTGTTCGGAAGATGTTTGTGGTTTCCAGTAGGGCCGTGTCGCCCTGTGGGCTGGAAGAGGGCCCGTAGGACGAGGCTTTCAAGGGTTTGAACGTTTCCTTAGGGCTCAGGGCCGTGAACATTCAAGATGGGAGCTGCCTGAGACGTGGCTGCGAATGTGGAGTAGTTTCCGCTGTGGGGATCCGACATGGGTCATGGTGGCTGAAGCCCACCACTTCCTGTGGTGGGCATTCCCACGAGTCAATGGAAAGTGATTAGGCCTTGTTGGTAAGAAGTGGCACGAGGGCCCACGTTCGTTAGCCCCTTGAGTGGTTTCAGGCTGCATCTTGGCAGTAGACAGCTGCCGGTCGGTGTCGGCCTGACCATGGGAGTTCCCTTGCTTCCGGAAGTGCTGCGAGTGACCCCAAATGTCCATCAGATATACTGGTAGCTGACAGAGTCTCGAGGTGCATGTCGATGTCACAGCCAAGGCCCGGAGGCAGGTCTCGTCGAGTCTTTGTGTTTTGGTAAGAAGGCGTGGCTGTGGGAGACTGGGAGTTCGTGGACCCATTCAACAGCCCCTAGGGGTCAAATTGTGCCTGTGGCCTCTTGAAGCTGACAGGGGTCTTTATCCTTTCCGTTGGGGGTCTAACCAGGGTGATGTGTATAAACTATTTCTTTTATTGTTGGACTCCTCTTCACAGGGCCATAGGGACACACAGAGACCAAGATGCCTATTCAGCGGCACACAGAGAAACCCACAAGCACGTCCGCATGCGCACTCACAGTCACACACTCCCACACGCGAGAACGCATACATATAGCCTCTCACACACTGGCCAACGTATATGCCTAACTTCCTGCATTCATACTATCAGACATGCAGTCAATTCTCGGTAATGGATAGAGGTCCTTGGGAAGCAGTTTCAAGCTCAAGGCCAGGTAAATATTTTTATGGATCATGTCCTCTGAGGACACCGGTCCACTTATGAAGCCTCTGTGATTTCTGTCCACTTCTCAGGTGCAGTTGCTGGGAAAGGCTGGCCGTCGGCACAAACAAGAAGACCTTCGTGTGCTCTGATGACTGGAGGTGCTAAGAAGAACTGGAAAAAGTGAGGCGGGCCCATGTCCCCGAGCATGGTCGTGGAAAACTCAGGACGGTAGGTATTCAAGCACCCAATGATGTGCCATTAGATATTAGGTTTTCCTCAGACGGGCCCAATGGCTGTAAGAGTGGATTGATTGTTCCTCTTGCTGAGTGGCCTGAGGGTTGTGGATTCTCCAGGCTTTTGGGGTAGCCCAGGCTCATGGCTCCTGTACAGAGCCCCGTGCACACCCCGGTTGTGTTCCACAGCGTCTCAACATGTGCTTGGATCGATGATGACACCCTTGCATGCATTCCTTGGAAAATCTGAAACAAATGAGTGAGAACACTCTACGGTCTCCTCATCGAAACTGCGGTTCAGCACGTTTCCTCTCTTAGGGGGAGAGGACAGTTAGGAATGAGGGCCAGCGTCTCCCGCCGACATGCATGCAAACACCACCAAGGACTCCAGTATTGGAGGGGCTCCTTTCTGAGGGTTGACCATGTCTGCACATAAGCTGTGTTATCTGTGAATCCCGGGTCCCTGCTGAATGGCTGTTGAGAGAATGCGAGGGGGCAGGCTCTCCTGCTGGTCTTAAGAGTCGGAGTGTGTGCTGGTCTAGGCCCAGTTAGCTTGCAGTTGGGAGGTGAGTTTTGGCCAGGATCACGCTTCGTGCATGCCCTTTTGGGGGTTAATTCTGGAAGCCAAAATGAGCAAGCATCCATGGTTGGTGCCTGGAACCTCAGGCCAGGCCTCTGGCCCTCCCTGTTCTTGCGTTTTTCGCGGTGAGGTTGCTGAGTGCCTAGTGAGGCTGGAGCAATGGGCGGGGGTGAGCTCGCTTGGGCATCGGCGGAAAGGGGCTGATGGATTAGGCCTCGCTCCTACCCTTGTTTGCTTCTCTACTTTAACTCCCGGCACAGTGTTGATGCCAAGTTTGTCATCGTGGAGTGGGGAGAGGAACGAGTGCTGAATTTAAACCTGCGTGGATCACTGATGGCCCGCACAGGAAGGTAAGGGAAGATGAGGACATGTCCTTTGTGATGTCTTGGAATAGGCTATCATAATTGGGTTGCAGGTGCTGGCTTCGGCTTGCAAGGATGTGTCATGTTCGTGATTGGCTGGCATCAGCTGCCTATGGAGGGGATGGCTTTGGCAGTTCAAGTGGATGAGGTGAGGTAGATAACCTGTGTAGAGTTGCGATCCCGTTGCCAGAGGAAAGACACCCAAAGGGTGTCTTGCGAGATGTAAAGATGATCGACATGGTGACGCGTCTCTGCCGGCATCCTTGGAGGATGGTTAGTTATGCGAACATCACTTTGGCCGCTTTGTCACTTGTTTGGGAATGTGTAAAGCGAAAGTGCTTCTCCCGGGAGGCCATGACTCGGCTTGGAAAGTGCCAGAGGTGTATCTAGAGCAGTCTGTTGGCGGGACAGAAGTGGGGGCACTGTTTCCACGCCAGGTGCACTGACGTGGAGAGCCACTGTGCCATTTCAAGCTTCCAGGTCCCCTCGTGTGGCAAAGGTTTTCCGTTGAAAAGTCTGTCTGTGGTCCTCGTGGACAGTGCCTTTGATCACTGTGAGCTCCTCGGTAGTGTCGCTGTGGCAGTGGAGAATTGCCAGGATTCATGGGGTGCGGTGGGCATTATCAAAGCAGACAGGCTTGCGGTGTGTCTTCCCTGCTGTTCAGTGTCTCTGTGTTCGCATGATGTCTGTGGCTTCAAGTCGAGTCGAGTCACCCTGCAGGCAGGAGGAGGGCACGTAGAGCGAAGCTGTGTAGGGTTTTAGCATTTCCTCAGTAGTCAGGGCTGCAAACCCTACCAGTTGGAAGCTTGCCTATACGTGGCCGGGAAGGTGGCCTAATGTCCGCTGTCGGGTTCCAACCTGTGTCAGGGTTGCTGAAGCCAAACTCTTCCCATTGAGAGCATTCCCAAGTGGTCATGGAAAGTGACTTGGTCTAGTTGGCGAGATGAGGCACTTGGGCCGAAGTCCGTTAACCCCTTGAGAAGTGCCAGGCTTAATCTTGCCTGTCGGCAACTGCAGGTCGGTGTCAGCCTGCCCATGGGAGGTTACCTTGCTTCCAGGAGCACTGGGAGTGACCCCAAGGGCACATCAGATGTGGTGCTAGGTGGCAGGATCTCCAGGTCAACATAGGTGTGACACGCACGGCCGGGAGGGAGGTCTCGTCCAGTCTTTGTGCTTTGGTCAGAAGGCGTGGCTGTGGGAGAGTGGGAGTCTGTGTCCGATATCGACAGCCCTGGGGGTCAAAGTTTGCATGTGGCCTCATGAAACTGACAGGGGACTTTCTCCTTTCAGTTGGGGGTCCAACCAGGGTGCTGTGTATAAACTATGACGTTTACTGTTAGAGGTATCTGCAAAGGGCCACAGGGACACCCAGAGACCAAGACGCGTATTTAGTGGCACACACAGGAATCCACAAACGCATCCTCCTGCACAGTCAGAGTCGCACACACCCACACGTGTGAATACACACATCCAGCGTCTCACACACCGACCAACGTACGTGCGTAACTTCCTTCAGTCGTGCTGTGAGACACACAATCAGTTTTCGGTAAGGGATAGTGGTACTTGGGAAGCAGGTTCCAGGCTCACGCCCGGGTTATGTGTTCATAAGAATCATGTTCTCTGAGGAACCTGGTGCAATTCAGAAACCTGCGTGATTTCTGTCCACTTCTCAGGTGCAGTTGCAGGGTAAGGCTGTCTGTCGGCAAAGAGAAGAAGACCTTCGCGTTGTCTGATGACTGGATGTGCTAAGGAGAAGTGGACAAAGTGGGACGGTTGCACGTTGCCGAGCGTGGCTGTGGATATCTCAGGACGGTAGGCATTCACCCATACTAAGATGTGCCAGTGGATATTAGGTTTTCCACAGATGGGCCCAATGGTTGCAAGAGTGGATTGATTGTTGATCTTGCTGAGTGGCCTGAGGACTGTGGATTCCCCAGGCAGTTGGAGTGCTTCCAGGTCATGTTTCCTCTGCAGAGCCACACAGCCTTCCCTTTTGTGTTCTGCAGCGTCCCAGCATGTGCTTGGAGCGATGATGACACCCTTGTATGCATTCCTTGGAAAATCTGAACAAAATGAGTGAGAACGCTCTACCGTCTCCTCATCGAAACTGAGGTCCAGCACCTTTCCACTCTCGGGGGTACGGGAGAGTTAGGAGTGAGGGCCAACGTCCCCTGCTGACAGGCATGCAAACACCACTAAGGGCTCCAGCATTGGAGGGGCTCCTGTCTGAGGGTCGACCATATCTGCCCATAAGCTGGGTCATCTATGAATCCCCAGTCCCTGCTAAAAGGCCATTGAGGGAATGCAAGAGGGCAGGCTTTCCTGCTAGTCTTCAGGGTTGGAGTGTTTTCTGGTATAGACCCAGTAAGCTTGCAGCTTGGAGAGGTGATTTTTGGACAGGATCACGCTTTGTGCATGCCGCTTCCGAGGTTGATTATGGAATCCAAAATGAGCAAGCTTCCCTGGTTGGAGCCTGGATCCTCAGGCCAGGCCTGTGGCCTTCTCTGTTGTTGTGTTTCACGTGGTGAGGTTCTTGACTGCCCGTTGTGGCTGGAGCAGTGGGCGGGCGTGGGCTGGAGTTGGGCGATGGCGGAAGGGGGCTGATGGTTTAGGCCACAGTGCTGCCCCTGTCAGCTCCTCTGCTGAAGTTGTTGGCACACTGTTGGCGCTAAGTGGATCTTCGTGGAGTGGGGTGTGGATCGAGTGAAGCATTTCAGCCTGGGTGGTGGCTGCTGGCCTGGAGAGAAAGGTAAGGTATCATGAGGAAAAGTGCTGTGTTACGTCATGGAATGGGCTGTCATCATTGGGTTGCAGGCGCTACCCTCGGCTTCCCAAGAATGTGTCTTCTTCATGATGGGCTGGCATAAGCCGCCTATGGAGAGGATGGCTTTGCAGTTCAAGTGGGTGAGTTGAGGTAGGTAAACTGTGTAGAGTTGCGATCCCGTTGCCCGAGGAATGACACCCAAAGGGTGTCTTTCGGGAAGTAGAGAAGAGCGACATGGTGAGGCGTCTGTGCCGGCCTCGTTAGAGGTAGTTGAGTTATGCGAATATCCCCTTTGGCCGCTTCGTTCCCTTGCTTGGCAATGTGTAAAGCCGAAGTGTTTCTCCTGTGGGGGAATGACGTGACCGGCCAGTGTAGCACGCAGGTCTTTCGAACAGCCAGAGGTTTATCTGGAGCAGTCCATTGGTGGGGCAGAGATGGGGGCCCCATTGCCATGCCTGCTGTGCTGCCGTGGACAGCCACTGTTCCCTTTCAGGCTTCCAAATCACCTCGCATGGCACAGGTCTTCCATTGAAAGTCTGTCTGTGGTCCTCAGGGACCATGCCTTTGATCACTGTGAGTTACTCGGTAGTGTCACTGTGGCAGTGGAGAATTTCCAGGATGCATGGGGTGGGATCAGCATCAACGAAGCAGACAGGCTTGCGGTCTGTCTTCCCTGGTGTTCAGTGTTCCCGTGTTCGGAAGATGTTTGTGGTTTCCAGTAGGGCCGTGTCGCCCTGTGGGCTGGAAGAGGGCCCGTAGGACGAGGCTTTCAAGGGTTTGAACGTTTCCTTAGGGATCAGGGCCGTGAACATTCAAGATGGGAGCTGCCTGAGACGTGGCTGCGAATGTGGAGTAGTTTCCGCTGTGGGGATCCGACATGGGTCATGGTGGCTGAAGCCCACCACTTCCTGTGGTGGGCATTCCCACGAGTCAATGGAAAGTGATTAGGCCTTGTTGGTAAGAAGTGGCACGAGGGCCCACGTTCGTTAGCCCCTTGAGTGGTTTCAGGCTGCATCTTGGCAGTAGACAGCTGCCGGTCGGTGTCGGCCTGACCATGGGAGTTCCCTTGCTTCCGGAAGTGCTGCGAGTGACCCCAAATGTCCATCAGATATACTGGTAGCTGACAGAGTCTCGAGGTGCATGTCGATGTCACAGCCAAGGCCCGGAGGCAGGTCTCGTCGAGTCTTTGTGTTTTGGTAAGAAGGCGTGGCTGTGGGAGACTGGGAGTTCGTGGACCCATTCAACAGCCCCTAGGGGTCAAATTGTGCCTGTGGCCTCTTGAAGCTGACAGGGGTCTTTATCCTTTCCGTTGGGGGTCTAACCAGGGTGATGTGTATAAACTATTTCTTTTATTGTTGGACTCCTCTTCACAGGGCCATAGGGACACACAGAGACCAAGATGCCTATTCAGCGGCACACAGAGAAACCCACAAGCACGTCCGCATGCGCACTCACAGTCACACACTCCCACACGCGAGAACGCATACATATAGCCTCTCACACACTGGCCAACGTATATGCCTAACTTCCTGCATTCATACTATCAGACATGCAGTCAATTCTCGGTAATGGATAGAGGTCCTTGGGAAGCAGTTTCAAGCTCAAGGCCAGGTAAATATTTTTATGGATCATGTCCTCTGAGGACACCGGTCCACTTATGAAGCCTCTGTGATTTCTGTCCACTTCTCAGGTGCAGTTGCTGGGAAAGGCTGGCCATCGGCACAAACAAGAAGACCTTCATGTGCTCTTATGACTGGAGGTGCTAAGAAGATCTGGAAAAAGTGAGGCGGGCCCATGTCCCCGAGCATGGTCGTGGAAAACTCAGGACGGTAGGTATTCAAGCACCCAAAGATGTGCCATTAGATATTAGGTTTTCCTCAGACGGGCCCAATGGCTGTAAGAGTGGATTGATTGTTCCTCTTGCTGAGTGGCCTGAGGGTTGTGGATTCTCCAGGCTTTTGGGGTAGCCCAGGCTCATGGCTCCTGTACAGAGCCCCGTGCACACCCCGGTTGTGTTCCACAGCGTCTCAACATGTGCTTGGATCGATGATGACACCCTTGCATGCATTCCTTGGAAAATCTGAAACAAATGAGTGAGAACACTCTACCGTCTCCTCATCGAAACTGCGGTTCAGCACGTTTCCTCTCTTAGGGGGAGAGGACAGTTAGGAATGAGGGCCAGCGTCTCCCGCCGACATGCATGCAAACACCACCAAGGACTCCAGTATTGGAGGGGCTCCTTTCTGAGGGTTGACCATGTCTGCACATAAGCTGTGTTATCTGTGAATCCCGGGTCCCTGCTGAATGGCTGTTGAGAGAATGCGAGGGGGCAGGCTCTCCTGCTGGTCTTAAGAGTCGGAGTGTGTGCTGGTCTAGGCCCAGTTAGCTTGCAGTTGGGAGGTGAGTTTTGGCCAGGATCACGCTTCGTGCATGCCCTTTTGGGGGTTAATTCTGGAAGCCAAAATGAGCAAGCGTCCATGGTTGGTGCCTGGAACCTCAGGCCAGGCCTCTGGCCCTCCCTGTTCTTGCGTTTTTCGCGGTGAGGTTGCTGAGTGCCTAGTGAGGCTGGAGCAATGGGCGGGGGTGAGCTCGCTTGGGCATCGGCGGAAAGGGGCTGATGGATTAGGCCTCGCTCCTACCCTTGTTTGCTTCTCTACTTTAACTCCCGGCACAGTGTTGATGCCAAGTTTGTCATCGTGGAGTGGGGAGAGGAACGAGTGCTGAATTTAAACCTGCGTGGATCACTGATGGCCCGCACAGGAAGGTAAGGGAAGATGAGGACATGTCCTTTGTGATGTCTTGGAATAGGCTATCATAATTGGGTTGCAGGTGCTGGCTTCGGCTTCCCAAGGATGTGTCATGTTCGTGATTGGCTGGCATCAGCTGCCTATGGAAGGGATGGCTTTGGCAGTTCAAGTGGATGAGGTGAGGTAGATAACCTGTGTAGAGTTGCGATCCCGTTGCCAGAGGAAAGACACCCAAAGGGTGTCTTGCGAGATGTAAAGATGATCGACATGGTGACGCGTCTCTGCCGGCATCCTTGGAGGATGGTTAGTTATGCGAACATCACTTTGGCCGCTTTGTCACTTGTTTGGGAATGTGTAAAGCGAAAGTGCTTCTCCCGGGAGGCCATGACTCGGCTTGGAAAGTGCCAGAGGTGTATCTAGAGCAGTCTGTTGGCGGGACAGAAGTGGGGGCACTGTTTCCACGCCAGGTGCACTGACGTGGAGAGCCACTGTGCCATTTCAAGCTTCCAGGTCCCCTCGTGTGGCAAAGGTTTTCCGTTGAAAAGTCTGTCTGTGGTCCTCGTGGACAGTGCCTTTGATCACTGTGAGCTCCTCGGTAGTGTCGCTGTGGCAGTGGAGAATTGCCAGGATTCATGGGGTGCGGTGGGCATTATCAAAGCAGACAGGCTTGCGGTGTGTCTTCCCTGCTGTTCAGTGTCTCTGTGTTCGCATGATGTCTGTGGCTTCAAGTCGAGTCGAGTCACCCTGCAGGCAGGAGGAGGGCACGTAGAGCGAAGCTGTGTAGGGTTTTAGCATTTCCTCAGTAGTCAGGGCCGCAAACCCTACCAGTTGGAAGCTTGCCTATACGTGGCCGGGAAGGTGGCCTAATGTCCGCTGTCGGGTTCCAACCTGTGTCAGGGTTGCTGAAGCCAAACTCTTCCCATTGAGAGCATTCCCAAGTGGTCATGGAAAGTGACTTGGTCTAGTTGGCGAGATGAGGCACTTGGGCCGAAGTCCGTTAACCCCTTGAGAAGTGCCAGGCTTAATCTTGCCTGTCGGCAACTGCAGGTCGGTGTCAGCCTGCCCATGGGAGGTTACCTTGCTTCCAGGAGCACTGGGAGTGACCCCAAGGGCACATCAGATGTGGTGCTAGGTGGCAGGATCTCCAGGTCAACATAGGTGTGACACGCACGGCCGGGAGGGAGGTCTCGTCCAGTCTTTGTGCTTTGGTCAGAAGGCGTGGCTGTGGGAGAGTGGGAGTCTGTGTCCGATATCGACAGCCCTGGGGGTCAAAGTTTGCATGTGGCCTCATGAAACTGACAGGGGACTTTCTCCTTTCAGTTGGGGGTCCAACCAGGGTGCTGTGTATAAACTATGACGTTTACTGTTAGAGGCATCTGCAAAGGGCCACAGGGACACCCAGAGACCAAGACGCGTATTTAGTGGCACACACAGGAATCCACAAACGCATCCTCCTGCACAGTCAGAGTCGCACACACCCACACGTGTGAATACACACATCCAGCGTCTCACACACCGACCAACGTACGTGCGTAACTTCCTTCAGTCGTGCTGTGAGACACACAATCAGTTTTCGGTAAAGGATAGTGTTACTTGGGAAGCAGGTTCCAGGCTCACGCCCGGGTTATGTGTTCATAAGAATCATGTTCTCTGAGGAACCTGGTGCAATTCAGAAACCTGCGTGATTTCTGTCCACTTCTCAGGTGCAGTTGCAGGGTAAGGCTGTCTGTCGGCAAAGAGAAGAAGACCTTCGCGTTGTCTGATGACTGGATGTGCTAAGGAGAAGTGGACAAAGTGGGACGGTTGCACGTTGCCGAGCGTGGCTGTAGATATCTCAGGACGGTAGGCATTCACCCATACTAAGATGTGCCAGTGGATATTAGGTTTTCCACAGATGGGCCCAATGGTTGCAAGAGTGGATTGATTGTTGATCTTGCTGAGTGGCCTGAGGACTGTGGATTCCCCAGGCAGTTGGAGTGCTTCCAGGTCATGTTTCCTCTGCAGAGCCACACAGCCTTCCCTTTTGTGTTCTGCAGCGTCCCAGCATGTGCTTGGATCGATGATGACACCCTTGTATGCATTCCTTGGAAAATCTGAACAAAATGAGTGAGAACGCTCCACCGTCTCCTCATCGAAACTGAGGTCCAGCACCTTTCCACTCTCGGGGGTACGGGAGAGTTAGGAGTGAGGGCCAACGTCCCCTGCTGACAGGCATGCAAACACCACTAAGGGCTCCAGCATTGGAGGGGCTCCTGTCTGAGGGTCGACCATATCTGCCCATAAGCTGGGTCATCTATGAATCCCCAGTCCCTGCTAAAAGGCCATTGAGGGAATGCAAGAGGGCAGGCTTTCCTGCTAGTCTTCAGGGTTGGAGTGTTTTCTGGTATAGACCCAGTAAGCTTGCAGCTTGGAGAGGTGATTTTTGGACAGGATCACGCTTTGTGCATGCCGCTTCCGAGGTTGATTATGGAATCCAAAATGAGCAAGCTTCCCTGGTTGGAGCCTGGATCCTCAGGCCAGGCCTGTGGCCTTCTCTGTTGTTGTGTTTCACGTGATGAGGTTCTTGACTGCCCGGTGTGGCTGGAGCAGTGGGCGGGCGTGGGCTGGAGTTGGGCGATGGCGGAAGGGGGCTGATGGTTTAGGCCACAGTGCTGCCCCTGTCAGCTCCTCTGCTGAAGTTGTTGGCACACTGTTGGCGCTAAGTGGATCTTCGTGGAGTGGGGTGTGGATCGAGTGAAGCATTTCAGCCTGGGTGGTGGCTGCTGGCCTGGAGAGAAAGGTAAGGTATCATGAGGAAAAGTGCTGTGTTACGTCATGGAATGGGCTGTCATCATTGGGTTGCAGGCGCTACCCTCGGCTTCCCAAGAATGTGTCTTCTTCATGATGGGCTGGCATAAGCCGCCTATGGAGAGGATGGCTTTGCAGTTCAAGTGGGTGAGTTGAGGTAGGTAAACTGTGTAGAGTTGCGATCCCGTTGCCCGAGGAATGACACCCAAAGGGTGTCTTTCGGGAAGTAGAGAAGAGCGACATGGTGAGGCGTCTGTGCCGGCCTCGTTAGAGGTAGTTGAGTTATGCGAATATCCCCTTTGGCCGCTTCGTTCCCTTGCTTGGCAATGTGTAAAGCCGAAGTGTTTCTCCTGTGGGGGAATGACGTGACCGGCCAGTGTAGCACGCAGGTCTTTCGAACAGCCAGAGGTTTATCTGGAGCAGTCCATTGGTGGGGCAGAGATGGGGGCCCCATTGCCATGCCTGCTGTGCTGCCGTGGACAGCCACTGTTCCCTTTCAGGCTTCCAAATCACCTCGCATGGCACAGGTCTTCCATTGAAAGTCTGTCTGTGGTCCTCAGGGACCATGCCTTTGATCAGTGTGAGTTTCTCGGTAGTGTCACTGTGGCAGTGGAGAATTTCCAGGATGCATCGGGTGGGATCAGCATCAACGAAGCAGACGGGCTTGCGGTCTGTCTTCCCTGGTGTTCAGTGTTCCCGTGTTCGGAAGATGTTTGTGGTTTCCAGTAGGGCCGTGTCGCCCTGTGGGCTGGAAGAGGGCCCGTAGGACGAGGCTTTCAAGGGTTTGAACGTTTCCTTAGGGCTCAGGGCCGTGAACATTCAAGATGGGAGCTGCCTGAGACGTGGCTGCGAATGTGGAGTAGTTTCCGCTGTGGGGATCCGACATGGGTCATGGTGGCTGAAGCCCACCACTTCCTGTGGTGGGCATTCCCACGAGTCAATGGAAAGTGATTAGGCCTTGTTGGTAAGAAGTGGCACGAGGGCCCACGTTCGTTAGCCCCTTGAGTGGTTTCAGGCTGCATCTTGGCAGTAGACAGCTGCCGGTCGGTGTCGGCCTGACCATGGGAGTTCCCTTGCTTCCGGAAGTGCTGCGAGTGACCCCAAATGTCCATCAGATATACTGGTAGCTGACAGAGTCTCGAGGTGCATGTCGATGTCACAGCCAAGGCCCGGAGGCAGGTCTCGTCGAGTCTTTGTGTTTTGGTAAGAAGGCGTGGCTGTGGGAGACTGGGAGTTCGTGGACCCATTCAACAGCCCCTAGGGGTCAAATTGTGCCTGTGGCCTCTTGAAGCTGACAGGGGTCTTTATCCTTTCCGTTGGGGGTCTAACCAGGGTGATGTGTATAAACTATTTCTTTTATTGTTGGACTCCTCTTCACAGGGCCATAGGGACACACAGAGACCAAGATGCCTATTCAGCGGCACACAGAGAAACCCACAAGCACGTCCGCATGCGCACTCACAGTCACACACTCCCACACGCGAGAACGCATACATATAGCCTCTCACACACTGGCCAACGTATATGCCTAACTTCCTGCATTCATACTATCAGACATGCAGTCAATTCTCGGTAATGGATAGAGGTCCTTGGGAAGCAGTTTCAAGCTCAAGGCCAGGTAAATATTTTTATGGATCATGTCCTCTGAGGACACCGGTCCACTTATGAAGCCTCTGTGATTTCTGTCCACTTCTCAGGTGCAGTTGCTGGGAAAGGCTGGCCATCGGCACAAACAAGAAGACCTTCATGTGCTCTTATGACTGGAGGTGCTAAGAAGATCTGGAAAAAGTGAGGCGGGCCCATGTCCCCGAGCATGGTCGTGGAAAACTCAGGACGGTAGGTATTCAAGCACCCAAAGATGTGCCATTAGATATTAGGTTTTCCTCAGACGGGCCCAATGGCTGTAAGAGTGGATTGATTGTTCCTCTTGCTGAGTGGCCTGAGGGTTGTGGATTCTCCAGGCTTTTGGGGTAGCCCAGGCTCATGGCTCCTGTACAGAGCCCCGTGCACACCCCGGTTGTGTTCCACAGCGTCTCAACATGTGCTTGGATCGATGATGACACCCTTGCATGCATTCCTTGGAAAATCTGAAACAAATGAGTGAGAACACTCTACCGTCTCCTCATCGAAACTGCGGTTCAGCACGTTTCCTCTCTTAGGGGGAGAGGACAGTTAGGAATGAGGGCCAGCGTCTCCCGCCGACATGCATGCAAACACCACCAAGGACTCCAGTATTGGAGGGGCTCCTTTCTGAGGGTTGACCATGTCTGCACATAAGCTGTGTTATCTGTGAATCCCGGGTCCCTGCTGAATGGCTGTTGAGAGAATGCGAGGGGGCAGGCTCTCCTGCTGGTCTTAAGAGTCGGAGTGTGTGCTGGTCTAGGCCCAGTTAGCTTGCAGTTGGGAGGTGAGTTTTGGCCAGGATCACGCTTCGTGCATGCCCTTTTGGGGGTTAATTCTGGAAGCCAAAATGAGCAAGCGTCCATGGTTGGTGCCTGGAACCTCAGGCCAGGCCTCTGGCCCTCCCTGTTCTTGCGTTTTTCGCGGTGAGGTTGCTGAGTGCCTAGTGAGGCTGGAGCAATGGGCGGGGGTGAGCTCGCTTGGGCATCGGCGGAAAGGGGCTGATGGATTAGGCCTCGCTCCTACCCTTGTTTGCTTCTCTACTTTAACTCCCGGCACAGTGTTGATGCCAAGTTTGTCATCGTGGAGTGGGGAGAGGAACGAGTGCTGAATTTAAACCTGCGTGGATCACTGATGGCCCGCACAGGAAGGTAAGGGAAGATGAGGACATGTCCTTTGTGATGTCTTGGAATAGGCTATCATAATTGGGTTGCAGGTGCTGGCTTCGGCTTCCCAAGGATGTGTCATGTTCGTGATTGGCTGGCATCAGCTGCCTATGGAAGGGATGGCTTTGGCAGTTCAAGTGGATGAGGTGAGGTAGATAACCTGTGTAGAGTTGCGATCCCGTTGCCAGAGGAAAGACACCCAAAGGGTGTCTTGCGAGATGTAAAGATGATCGACATGGTGACGCGTCTCTGCCGGCATCCTTGGAGGATGGTTAGTTATGCGAACATCACTTTGGCCGCTTTGTCACTTGTTTGGGAATGTGTAAAGCGAAAGTGCTTCTCCCGGGAGGCCATGACTCGGCTTGGAAAGTGCCAGAGGTGTATCTAGAGCAGTCTGTTGGCGGGACAGAAGTGGGGGCACTGTTTCCACGCCAGGTGCACTGACGTGGAGAGCCACTGTGCCATTTCAAGCTTCCAGGTCCCCTCGTGTGGCAAAGGTTTTCCGTTGAAAAGTCTGTCTGTGGTCCTCGTGGACAGTGCCTTTGATCACTGTGAGCTCCTCGGTAGTGTCGCTGTGGCAGTGGAGAATTGCCAGGATTCATGGGGTGCGGTGGGCATTATCAAAGCAGACAGGCTTGCGGTGTGTCTTCCCTGCTGTTCAGTGTCTCTGTGTTCGCATGATGTCTGTGGCTTCAAGTCGAGTCGAGTCACCCTGCAGGCAGGAGGAGGGCACGTAGAGCGAAGCTGTGTAGGGTTTTAGCATTTCCTCAGTAGTCAGGGCCGCAAACCCTACCAGTTGGAAGCTTGCCTATACGTGGCCGGGAAGGTGGCCTAATGTCCGCTGTCGGGTTCCAACCTGTGTCAGGGTTGCTGAAGCCAAACTCTTCCCATTGAGAGCATTCCCAAGTGGTCATGGAAAGTGACTTGGTCTAGTTGGCGAGATGAGGCACTTGGGCCGAAGTCCGTTAACCCCTTGAGAAGTGCCAGGCTTAATCTTGCCTGTCGGCAACTGCAGGTCGGTGTCAGCCTGCCCATGGGAGGTTACCTTGCTTCCAGGAGCACTGGGAGTGACCCCAAGGGCACATCAGATGTGGTGCTAGGTGGCAGGATCTCCAGGTCAACATAGGTGTGACACGCACGGCCGGGAGGGAGGTCTCGTCCAGTCTTTGTGCTTTGGTCAGAAGGCGTGGCTGTGGGAGAGTGGGAGTCTGTGTCCGATATCGACAGCCCTGGGGGTCAAAGTTTGCATGTGGCCTCATGAAACTGACAGGGGACTTTCTCCTTTCAGTTGGGGGTCCAACCAGGGTGCTGTGTATAAACTATGACGTTTACTGTTAGAGGCATCTGCAAAGGGCCACAGGGACACCCAGAGACCAAGACGCGTATTTAGTGGCACACACAGGAATCCACAAACGCATCCTCCTGCACAGTCAGAGTCGCACACACCCACACGTGTGAATACACACATCCAGCGTCTCACACACCGACCAACGTACGTGCGTAACTTCCTTCAGTCGTGCTGTGAGACACACAATCAGTTTTCGGTAAAGGATAGTGTTACTTGGGAAGCAGGTTCCAGGCTCACGCCCGGGTTATGTGTTCATAAGAATCATGTTCTCTGAGGAACCTGGTGCAATTCAGAAACCTGCGTGATTTCTGTCCACTTCTCAGGTGCAGTTGCAGGGTAAGGCTGTCTGTCGGCAAAGAGAAGAAGACCTTCGCGTTGTCTGATGACTGGATGTGCTAAGGAGAAGTGGACAAAGTGGGACGGTTGCACGTTGCCGAGCGTGGCTGTAGATATCTCAGGACGGTAGGCATTCACCCATACTAAGATGTGCCAGTGGATATTAGGTTTTCCACAGATGGGCCCAATGGTTGCAAGAGTGGATTGATTGTTGATCTTGCTGAGTGGCCTGAGGACTGTGGATTCCCCAGGCAGTTGGAGTGCTTCCAGGTCATGTTTCCTCTGCAGAGCCACACAGCCTTCCCTTTTGTGTTCTGCAGCGTCCCAGCATGTGCTTGGATCGATGATGACACCCTTGTATGCATTCCTTGGAAAATCTGAACAAAATGAGTGAGAACGCTCCACCGTCTCCTCATCGAAACTGAGGTCCAGCACCTTTCCACTCTCGGGGGTACGGGAGAGTTAGGAGTGAGGGCCAACGTCCCCTGCTGACAGGCATGCAAACACCACTAAGGGCTCCAGCATTGGAGGGGCTCCTGTCTGAGGGTCGACCATATCTGCCCATAAGCTGGGTCATCTATGAATCCCCAGTCCCTGCTAAAAGGCCATTGAGGGAATGCAAGAGGGCAGGCTTTCCTGCTAGTCTTCAGGGTTGGAGTGTTTTCTGGTATAGACCCAGTAAGCTTGCAGCTTGGAGAGGTGATTTTTGGACAGGATCACGCTTTGTGCATGCCGCTTCCGAGGTTGATTATGGAATCCAAAATGAGCAAGCTTCCCTGGTTGGAGCCTGGATCCTCAGGCCAGGCCTGTGGCCTTCTCTGTTGTTGTGTTTCACGTGATGAGGTTCTTGACTGCCCGGTGTGGCTGGAGCAGTGGGCGGGCGTGGGCTGGAGTTGGGCGATGGCGGAAGGGGGCTGATGGTTTAGGCCACAGTGCTGCCCCTGTCAGCTCCTCTGCTGAAGTTGTTGGCACACTGTTGGCGCTAAGTGGATCTTCGTGGAGTGGGGTGTGGATCGAGTGAAGCATTTCAGCCTGGGTGGTGGCTGCTGGCCTGGAGAGAAAGGTAAGGTATCATGAGGAAAAGTGCTGTGTTACGTCATGGAATGGGCTGTCATCATTGGGTTGCAGGCGCTACCCTCGGCTTCCCAAGAATGTGTCTTCTTCATGATGGGCTGGCATAAGCCGCCTATGGAGAGGATGGCTTTGCAGTTCAAGTGGGTGAGTTGAGGTAGGTAAACTGTGTAGAGTTGCGATCCCGTTGCCCGAGGAATGACACCCAAAGGGTGTCTTTCGGGAAGTAGAGAAGAGCGACATGGTGAGGCGTCTGTGCCGGCCTCGTTAGAGGTAGTTGAGTTATGCGAATATCCCCTTTGGCCGCTTCGTTCCCTTGCTTGGCAATGTGTAAAGCCGAAGTGTTTCTCCTGTGGGGGAATGACGTGACCGGCCAGTGTAGCACGCAGGTCTTTCGAACAGCCAGAGGTTTATCTGGAGCAGTCCATTGGTGGGGCAGAGATGGGGGCCCCATTGCCATGCCTGCTGTGCTGCCGTGGACAGCCACTGTTCCCTTTCAGGCTTCCAAATCACCTCGCATGGCACAGGTCTTCCATTGAAAGTCTGTCTGTGGTCCTCAGGGACCATGCCTTTGATCAGTGTGAGTTTCTCGGTAGTGTCACTGTGGCAGTGGAGAATTTCCAGGATGCATCGGGTGGGATCAGCATCAACGAAGCAGACGGGCTTGCGGTCTGTCTTCCCTGGTGTTCAGTGTTCCCGTGTTCGGAAGATGTTTGTGGTTTCCAGTAGGGCCGTGTCGCCCTGTGGGCTGGAAGAGGGCCCGTAGGACGAGGCTTTCAAGGGTTTGAACGTTTCCTTAGGGCTCAGGGCCGTGAACATTCAAGATGGGAGCTGCCTGAGACGTGGCTGCGAATGTGGAGTAGTTTCCGCTGTGGGGATCCGACATGGGTCATGGTGGCTGAAGCCCACCACTTCCTGTGGTGGGCATTCCCACGAGTCAATGGAAAGTGATTAGGCCTTGTTGGTAAGAAGTGGCACGAGGGCCCACGTTCGTTAGCCCCTTGAGTGGTTTCAGGCTGCATCTTGGCAGTAGACAGCTGCCGGTCGGTGTCGGCCTGACCATGGGAGTTCCCTTGCTTCCGGAAGTGCTGCGAGTGACCCCAAATGTCCATCAGATATACTGGTAGCTGACAGAGTCTCGAGGTGCATGTCGATGTCACAGCCAAGGCCCGGAGGCAGGTCTCGTCGAGTCTTTGTGTTTTGGTAAGAAGGCGTGGCTGTGGGAGACTGGGAGTTCGTGGACCCATTCAACAGCCCCTAGGGGTCAAATTGTGCCTGTGGCCTCTTGAAGCTGACAGGGGTCTTTATCCTTTCCGTTGGGGGTCTAACCAGGGTGATGTGTATAAACTATTTCTTTTATTGTTGGACTCCTCTTCACAGGGCCATAGGGACACACAGAGACCAAGATGCCTATTCAGCGGCACACAGAGAAACCCACAAGCACGTCCGCATGCGCACTCACAGTCACACACTCCCACACGCGAGAACGCATACATATAGCCTCTCACACACTGGCCAACGTATATGCCTAACTTCCTGCATTCATACTATCAGACATGCAGTCAATTCTCGGTAATGGATAGAGGTCCTTGGGAAGCAGTTTCAAGCTCAAGGCCAGGTAAATATTTTTATGGATCATGTCCTCTGAGGACACCGGTCCACTTATGAAGCCTCTGTGATTTCTGTCCACTTCTCAGGTGCAGTTGCTGGGAAAGGCTGGCCGTCGGCACAAACAAGAAGACCTTCGTGTGCTCTGATGACTGGAGGTGCTAAGAAGAACTGGAAAAAGTGAGGCGGGCCCATGTCCCCGAGCATGGTCGTGGAAAACTCAGGACGGTAGGTATTCAAGCACCCAAAGATGTGCCATTAGATATTAGGTTTTCCTCAGACGGGCCCAATGGCTGTAAGAGTGGATTGATTGTTCCTCTTGCTGAGTGGCCTGAGGGTTGTGGATTCTCCAGGCTTTTGGGGTAGCCCAGGCTCATGGCTCCTGTACAGAGCCCCGTGCACACCCCGGTTGTGTTCCACAGCGTCTCAACATGTGCTTGGATCGATGATGACACCCTTGCATGCATTCCTTGGAAAATCTGAAACAAATGAGTGAGAACACTCTACGGTCTCCTCATCGAAACTGCGGTTCAGCACGTTTCCTCTCTTAGGGGGAGAGGACAGTTAGGAATGAGGGCCAGCGTCTCCCGCCGACATGCATGCAAACACCACCAAGGACTCCAGTATTGGAGGGGCTCCTTTCTGAGGGTTGACCATGTCTGCACATAAGCTGTGTTATCTGTGAATCCCGGGTCCCTGCTGAATGGCTGTTGAGAGAATGCGAGGGGGCAGGCTCTCCTGCTGGTCTTAAGAGTCGGAGTGTGTGCTGGTCTAGGCCCAGTTAGCTTGCAGTTGGGAGGTGAGTTTTGGCCAGGATCACGCTTCGTGCATGCCCTTTTGGGGGTTAATTCTGGAAGCCAAAATGAGCAAGCGTCCATGGTTGGTGCCTGGAACCTCAGGCCAGGCCTCTGGCCCTCCCTGTTCTTGCGTTTTTCGCGGTGAGGTTGCTGAGTGCCTAGTGAGGCTGGAGCAATGGGCGGGGGTGAGCTCGCTTGGGCATCGGCGGAAAGGGGCTGATGGATTAGGCCTCGCTCCTACCCTTGTTTGCTTCTCTACTTTAACTCCCGGCACAGTGTTGATGCCAAGTTTGTCATCGTGGAGTGGGGAGAGGAACGAGTGCTGAATTTAAACCTGCGTGGATCACTGATGGCCCGCACAGGAAGGTAAGGGAAGATGAGGACATGTCCTTTGTGATGTCTTGGAATAGGCTATCATAATTGGGTTGCAGGTGCTGGCTTCGGCTTCCCAAGGATGTGTCATGTTCGTGATTGGCTGGCATCAGCTGCCTATGGAAGGGATGGCTTTGGCAGTTCAAGTGGATGAGGTGAGGTAGATAACCTGTGTAGAGTTGCGATCCCGTTGCCAGAGGAAAGACACCCAAAGGGTGTCTTGCGAGACGTAAAGATGATCGACATGGTGACGCGTCTCTGCCGGCATCCTTGGAGGATGGTTAGTTATGCGAACATCACTTTGGCCGCTTTGTCACTTGTTTGGGAATGTGTAAAGCGAAAGTGCTTCTCCCGGGAGGCCATGACTCGGCTTGGAAAGTGCCAGAGGTGTATCTAGAGCAGTCTGTTGGCGGGACAGAAGTGGGGGCACTGTTTCCACGCCAGGTGCACTGACGTGGAGAGCCACTGTGCCATTTCAAGCTTCCAGGTCCCCTCGTGTGGCAAAGGTTTTCCGTTGAAAAGTCTGTCTGTGGTCCTCGTGGACAGTGCCTTTGATCACTGTGAGCTCCTCGGTAGTGTCGCTGTGGCAGTGGAGAATTGCCAGGATTCATGGGGTGCGGTGGGCATTATCAAAGCAGACAGGCTTGCGGTGTGTCTTCCCTGCTGTTCAGTGTCTCTGTGTTCGCATGATGTCTGTGGCTTCAAGTCGAGTCGAGTCACCCTGCAGGCAGGAGGAGGGCACGTAGAGCGAAGCTGTGTAGGGTTTTAGCATTTCCTCAGTAGTCAGGGCCGCAAACCCTACCAGTTGGAAGCTTGCCTATACGTGGCCGGGAAGGTGGCCTAATGTCCGCTGTCGGGTTCCAACCTGTGTCAGGGTTGCTGAAGCCAAACTCTTCCCATTGAGAGCATTCCCAAGTGGTCATGGAAAGTGACTTGGTCTAGTTGGCGAGATGAGGCACTTGGGCCGAAGTCCGTTAACCCCTTGAGAAGTGCCAGGCTTAATCTTGCCTGTCGGCAACTGCAGGTCGGTGTCAGCCTGCCCATGGGAGGTTACCTTGCTTCCAGGAGCACTGGGAGTGACCCCAAGGGCACATCAGATGTGGTGCTAGGTGGCAGGATCTCCAGGTCAACATAGGTGTGACACGCACGGCCGGGAGGGAGGTCTCGTCCAGTCTTTGTGCTTTGGTCAGAAGGCGTGGCTGTGGGAGAGTGGGAGTCTGTGTCCGATATCGACAGCCCTGGGGGTCAAAGTTTGCATGTGGCCTCATGAAACTGACAGGGGACTTTCTCCTTTCAGTTGGGGGTCCAACCAGGGTGCTGTGTATAAACTATGACGTTTACTGTTAGAGGCATCTGCAAAGGGCCACAGGGACACCCAGAGACCAAGACGCGTATTTAGTGGCACACACAGGAATCCACAAACGCATCCTCCTGCACAGTCAGAGTCGCACACACCCACACGTGTGAATACACACATCCAGCGTCTCACACACCGACCAACGTACGTGCGTAACTTCCTTCAGTCGTGCTGTGAGACACACAATCAGTTTTCGGTAAGGGATAGTGTTACTTGGGAAGCAGGTTCCAGGCTCACGCCCGGGTTATGTGTTCATAAGAATCATGTTCTCTGAGGAACCTGGTGCAATTCAGAAACCTGCGTGATTTCTGTCCACTTCTCAGGTGCAGTTGCAGGGTAAGGCTGTCTGTCGGCAAAGAGAAGAAGACCTTCGCGTTGTCTGATGACTGGATGTGCTAAGGAGAAGTGGACAAAGTGGGACGGTTGCACGTTGCCGAGCGTGGCTGTAGATATCTCAGGACGGTAGGCATTCACCCATACTAAGATGTGCCAGTGGATATTAGGTTTTCCACAGATGGGCCCAATGGTTGCAAGAGTGGATTGATTGTTGATCTTGCTGAGTGGCCTGAGGACTGTGGATTCCCCAGGCAGTTGGAGTGCTTCCAGGTCATGTTTCCTCTGCAGAGCCACACAGCCTTCCCTTTTGTGTTCTGCAGCGTCCCAGCATGTGCTTGGATCGATGATGACACCCTTGTATGCATTCCTTGGAAAATCTGAACAAAATGAGTGAGAACGCTCCACCGTCTCCTCATCGAAACTGAGGTCCAGCACCTTTCCACTCTCGGGGGTACGGGAGAGTTAGGAGTGAGGGCCAACGTCCCCTGCTGACAGGCATGCAAACACCACTAAGGGCTCCAGCATTGGAGGGGCTCCTGTCTGAGGGTCGACCATATCTGCCCATAAGCTGGGTCATCTATGAATCCCCAGTCCCTGCTAAAAGGCCATTGAGGGAATGCAAGAGGGCAGGCTTTCCTGCTAGTCTTCAGGGTTGGAGTGTTTTCTGGTATAGACCCAGTAAGCTTGCAGCTTGGAGAGGTGATTTTTGGACAGGATCACGCTTTGTGCATGCCGCTTCCGAGGTTGATTATGGAATCCAAAATGAGCAAGCTTCCCTGGTTGGAGCCTGGATCCTCAGGCCAGGCCTGTGGCCTTCTCTGTTGTTGTGTTTCACGTGATGAGGTTCTTGACTGCCCGGTGTGGCTGGATCAGTGGGCGGGCGTGGGCTGGAGTTGGGCGATGGCGGAAGGGGGCTGATGGTTTAGGCCACAGTGCTGCCCCTGTCAGCTCCTCTGCTGAAGTTGTTGGCACACTGTTGGCGCTAAGTGGATCTTCGTGGAGTGGGGTGTGGATCGAGTGAAGCATTTCAGCCTGGGTGGTGGCTGCTGGCCTGGAGAGAAAGGTAAGGTATCATGAGGAAAAGTGCTGTGTTACGTCATGGAATGGGCTGTCATCATTGGGTTGCAGGCGCTACCCTCGGCTTCCCAAGAATGTGTCTTCTTCATGATGGGCTGGCATAAGCCGCCTATGGAGAGGATGGCTTTGCAGTTCAAGTGGGTGAGTTGAGGTAGGTAAACTGTGTAGAGTTGCGATCCCGTTGCCCGAGGAATGACACCCAAAGGGTGTCTTTCGGGAAGTAGAGAAGAGCGACATGGTGAGGCGTCTGTGCCGGCCTCGTTAGAGGTAGTTGAGTTATGCGAATATCCCCTTTGGCCGCTTCGTTCCCTTGCTTGGCAATGTGTAAAGCCGAAGTGTTTCTCCTGTGGGGGAATGACGTGACCGGCCAGTGTAGCACGCAGGTCTTTCGAACAGCCAGAGGTTTATCTGGAGCAGTCCATTGGTGGGGCAGAGATGGGGGCCCCATTGCCATGCCTGCTGTGCTGCCGTGGACAGCCACTGTTCCCTTTCAGGCTTCCAAATCACCTCGCATGGCACAGGTCTTCCATTGAAAGTCTGTCTGTGGTCCTCAGGGACCATGCCTTTGATCAGTGTGAGTTTCTCGGTAGTGTCACTGTGGCAGTGGAGAATTTCCAGGATGCATCGGGTGGGATCAGCATCAACGAAGCAGACGGGCTTGCGGTCTGTCTTCCCTGGTGTTCAGTGTTCCCGTGTTCGGAAGATGTTTGTGGTTTCCAGTAGGGCCGTGTCGCCCTGTGGGCTGGAAGAGGGCCCGTAGGACGAGGCTTTCAAGGGTTTGAACGTTTCCTTAGGGCTCAGGGCCGTGAACATTCAAGATGGGAGCTGCCTGAGACGTGGCTGCGAATGTGGAGTAGTTTCCGCTGTGGGGATCCGACATGGGTCATGGTGGCTGAAGCCCACCACTTCCTGTGGTGGGCATTCCCACGAGTCAATGGAAAGTGATTAGGCCTTGTTGGTAAGAAGTGGCACGAGGGCCCACGTTCGTTAGCCCCTTGAGTGGTTTCAGGCTGCATCTTGGCAGTAGACAGCTGCCGGTCGGTGTCGGCCTGACCATGGGAGTTCCCTTGCTTCCGGAAGTGCTGCGAGTGACCCCAAATGTCCATCAGATATACTGGTAGCTGACAGAGTCTCGAGGTGCATGTCGATGTCACAGCCAAGGCCCGGAGGCAGGTCTCGTCGAGTCTTTGTGTTTTGGTAAGAAGGCGTGGCTGTGGGAGACTGGGAGTTCGTGGACCCATTCAACAGCCCCTAGGGGTCAAATTGTGCCTGTGGCCTCTTGAAGCTGACAGGGGTCTTTATCCTTTCCGTTGGGGGTCTAACCAGGGTGATGTGTATAAACTATTTCTTTTATTGTTGGACTCCTCTTCACAGGGCCATAGGGACACACAGAGACCAAGATGCCTATTCAGCGGCACACAGAGAAACCCACAAGCACGTCCGCATGCGCACTCACAGTCACACACTCCCACACGCGAGAACGCATACATATAGCCTCTCACACACTGGCCAACGTATATGCCTAACTTCCTGCATTCATACTATCAGACATGCAGTCAATTCTCGGTAATGGATAGAGGTCCTTGGGAAGCAGTTTCAAGCTCAAGGCCAGGTAAATATTTTTATGGATCATGTCCTCTGAGGACACCGGTCCACTTATGAAGCCTCTGTGATTTCTGTCCACTTCTCAGGTGCAGTTGCTGGGAAAGGCTGGCCGTCGGCACAAACAAGAAGACCTTCGTGTGCTCTGATGACTGGAGGTGCTAAGAAGAACTGGAAAAAGTGAGGCGGGCCCATGTCCCCGAGCATGGTCGTGGAAAACTCAGGACGGTAGGTATTCAAGCACCCAAAGATGTGCCATTAGATATTAGGTTTTCCTCAGACGGGCCCAATGGCTGTAAGAGTGGATTGATTGTTCCTCTTGCTGAGTGGCCTGAGGGTTGTGGATTCTCCAGGCTTTTGGGGTAGCCCAGGCTCATGGCTCCTGTACAGAGCCCCGTGCACACCCCGGTTGTGTTCCACAGCGTCTCAACATGTGCTTGGATCGATGATGACACCCTTGCATGCATTCCTTGGAAAATCTGAAACAAATGAGTGAGAACACTCTACCGTCTCCTCATCGAAACTGCGGTTCAGCACGTTTCCTCTCTTAGGGGGAGAGGACAGTTAGGAATGAGGGCCAGCGTCTCCCGCCGACATGCATGCAAACACCACCAAGGACTCCAGTATTGGAGGGGCTCCTTTCTGAGGGTTGACCATGTCTGCACATAAGCTGTGTTATCTGTGAATCCCGGGTCCCTGCTGAATGGCTGTTGAGAGAATGCGAGGGGGCAGGCTCTCCTGCTGGTCTTAAGAGTCGGAGTGTGTGCTGGTCTAGGCCCAGTTAGCTTGCAGTTGGGAGGTGAGTTTTGGCCAGGATCACGCTTCGTGCATGCCCTTTTGGGGGTTAATTCTGGAAGCCAAAATGAGCAAGCGTCCATGGTTGGTGCCTGGAACCTCAGGCCAGGCCTCTGGCCCTCCCTGTTCTTGCGTTTTTCGCGGTGAGGTTGCTGAGTGCCTAGTGAGGCTGGAGCAATGGGCGGGGGTGAGCTCGCTTGGGCATCGGCGGAAAGGGGCTGATGGATTAGGCCTCGCTCCTACCCTTGTTTGCTTCTCTACTTTAACTCCCGGCACAGTGTTGATGCCAAGTTTGTCATCGTGGAGTGGGGAGAGGAACGAGTGCTGAATTTAAACCTGCGTGGATCACTGATGGCCCGCACAGGAAGGTAAGGGAAGATGAGGACATGTCCTTTGTGATGTCTTGGAATAGGCTATCATAATTGGGTTGCAGGTGCTGGCTTCGGCTTCCCAAGGATGTGTCATGTTCGTGATTGGCTGGCATCAGCTGCCTATGGAAGGGATGGCTTTGGCAGTTCAAGTGGATGAGGTGAGGTAGATAACCTGTGTAGAGTTGCGATCCCGTTGCCAGAGGAAAGACACCCAAAGGGTGTCTTGCGAGACGTAAAGATGATCGACATGGTGACGCGTCTCTGCCGGCATCCTTGGAGGATGGTTAGTTATGCGAACATCACTTTGGCCGCTTTGTCACTTGTTTGGGAATGTGTAAAGCGAAAGTGCTTCTCCCGGGAGGCCATGACTCGGCTTGGAAAGTGCCAGAGGTGTATCTAGAGCAGTCTGTTGGCGGGACAGAAGTGGGGGCACTGTTTCCACGCCAGGTGCACTGACGTGGAGAGCCACTGTGCCATTTCAAGCTTCCAGGTCCCCTCGTGTGGCAAAGGTTTTCCGTTGAAAAGTCTGTCTGTGGTCCTCGTGGACAGTGCCTTTGATCACTGTGAGCTCCTCGGTAGTGTCGCTGTGGCAGTGGAGAATTGCCAGGATTCATGGGGTGCGGTGGGCATTATCAAAGCAGACAGGCTTGCGGTGTGTCTTCCCTGCTGTTCAGTGTCTCTGTGTTCGCATGATGTCTGTGGCTTCAAGTCGAGTCGAGTCACCCTGCAGGCAGGAGGAGGGCACGTAGAGCGAAGCTGTGTAGGGTTTTAGCATTTCCTCAGTAGTCAGGGCCGCAAACCCTACCAGTTGGAAGCTTGCCTATACGTGGCCGGGAAGGTGGCCTAATGTCCGCTGTCGGGTTCCAACCTGTGTCAGGGTTGCTGAAGCCAAACTCTTCCCATTGAGAGCATTCCCAAGTGGTCATGGAAAGTGACTTGGTCTAGTTGGCGAGATGAGGCACTTGGGCCGAAGTCCGTTAACCCCTTGAGAAGTGCCAGGCTTAATCTTGCCTGTCGGCAACTGCAGGTCGGTGTCAGCCTGCCCATGGGAGGTTACCTTGCTTCCAGGAGCACTGGGAGTGACCCCAAGGGCACATCAGATGTGGTGCTAGGTGGCAGGATCTCCAGGTCAACATAGGTGTGACACGCACGGCCGGGAGGGAGGTCTCGTCCAGTCTTTGTGCTTTGGTCAGAAGGCGTGGCTGTGGGAGAGTGGGAGTCTGTGTCCGATATCGACAGCCCTGGGGGTCAAAGTTTGCATGTGGCCTCATGAAACTGACAGGGGACTTTCTCCTTTCAGTTGGGGGTCCAACCAGGGTGCTGTGTATAAACTATGACGTTTACTGTTAGAGGCATCTGCAAAGGGCCACAGGGACACCCAGAGACCAAGACGCGTATTTAGTGGCACACACAGGAATCCACAAACGCATCCTCCTGCACAGTCAGAGTCGCACACACCCACACGTGTGAATACACACATCCAGCGTCTCACACACCGACCAACGTACGTGCGTAACTTCCTTCAGTCGTGCTGTGAGACACACAATCAGTTTTCGGTAAGGGATAGTGTTACTTGGGAAGCAGGTTCCAGGCTCACGCCCGGGTTATGTGTTCATAAGAATCATGTTCTCTGAGGAACCTGGTGCAATTCAGAAACCTGCGTGATTTCTGTCCACTTCTCAGGTGCAGTTGCAGGGTAAGGCTGTCTGTCGGCAAAGAGAAGAAGACCTTCGCGTTGTCTGATGACTGGATGTGCTAAGGAGAAGTGGACAAAGTGGGACGGTTGCACGTTGCCGAGCGTGGCTGTAGATATCTCAGGACGGTAGGCATTCACCCATACTAAGATGTGCCAGTGGATATTAGGTTTTCCACAGATGGGCCCAATGGTTGCAAGAGTGGATTGATTGTTGATCTTGCTGAGTGGCCTGAGGACTGTGGATTCCCCAGGCAGTTGGAGTGCTTCCAGGTCATGTTTCCTCTGCAGAGCCACACAGCCTTCCCTTTTGTGTTCTGCAGCGTCCCAGCATGTGCTTGGATCGATGATGACACCCTTGTATGCATTCCTTGGAAAATCTGAACAAAATGAGTGAGAACGCTCCACCGTCTCCTCATCGAAACTGAGGTCCAGCACCTTTCCACTCTCGGGGGTACGGGAGAGTTAGGAGTGAGGGCCAACGTCCCCTGCTGACAGGCATGCAAACACCACTAAGGGCTCCAGCATTGGAGGGGCTCCTGTCTGAGGGTCGACCATATCTGCCCATAAGCTGGGTCATCTATGAATCCCCAGTCCCTGCTAAAAGGCCATTGAGGGAATGCAAGAGGGCAGGCTTTCCTGCTAGTCTTCAGGGTTGGAGTGTTTTCTGGTATAGACCCAGTAAGCTTGCAGCTTGGAGAGGTGATTTTTGGACAGGATCACGCTTTGTGCATGCCGCTTCCGAGGTTGATTATGGAATCCAAAATGAGCAAGCTTCCCTGGTTGGAGCCTGGATCCTCAGGCCAGGCCTGTGGCCTTCTCTGTTGTTGTGTTTCACGTGATGAGGTTCTTGACTGCCCGGTGTGGCTGGATCAGTGGGCGGGCGTGGGCTGGAGTTGGGCGATGGCGGAAGGGGGCTGATGGTTTAGGCCACAGTGCTGCCCCTGTCAGCTCCTCTGCTGAAGTTGTTGGCACACTGTTGGCGCTAAGTGGATCTTCGTGGAGTGGGGTGTGGATCGAGTGAAGCATTTCAGCCTGGGTGGTGGCTGCTGGCCTGGAGAGAAAGGTAAGGTATCATGAGGAAAAGTGCTGTGTTACGTCATGGAATGGGCTGTCATCATTGGGTTGCAGGCGCTACCCTCGGCTTCCCAAGAATGTGTCTTCTTCATGATGGGCTGGCATAAGCCGCCTATGGAGAGGATGGCTTTGCAGTTCAAGTGGGTGAGTTGAGGTAGGTAAACTGTGTAGAGTTGCGATCCCGTTGCCCGAGGAATGACACCCAAAGGGTGTCTTTCGGGAAGTAGAGAAGAGCGACATGGTGAGGCGTCTGTGCCGGCCTCGTTAGAGGTAGTTGAGTTATGCGAATATCCCCTTTGGCCGCTTCGTTCCCTTGCTTGGCAATGTGTAAAGCCGAAGTGTTTCTCCTGTGGGGGAATGACGTGACCGGCCAGTGTAGCACGCAGGTCTTTCGAACAGCCAGAGGTTTATCTGGAGCAGTCCATTGGTGGGGCAGAGATGGGGGCCCCATTGCCATGCCTGCTGTGCTGCCGTGGACAGCCACTGTTCCCTTTCAGGCTTCCAAATCACCTCGCATGGCACAGGTCTTCCATTGAAAGTCTGTCTGTGGTCCTCAGGGACCATGCCTTTGATCAGTGTGAGTTTCTCGGTAGTGTCACTGTGGCAGTGGAGAATTTCCAGGATGCATCGGGTGGGATCAGCATCAACGAAGCAGACGGGCTTGCGGTCTGTCTTCCCTGGTGTTCAGTGTTCCCGTGTTCGGAAGATGTTTGTGGTTTCCAGTAGGGCCGTGTCGCCCTGTGGGCTGGAAGAGGGCCCGTAGGACGAGGCTTTCAAGGGTTTGAACGTTTCCTTAGGGCTCAGGGCCGTGAACATTCAAGATGGGAGCTGCCTGAGACGTGGCTGCGAATGTGGAGTAGTTTCCGCTGTGGGGATCCGACATGGGTCATGGTGGCTGAAGCCCACCACTTCCTGTGGTGGGCATTCCCACGAGTCAATGGAAAGTGATTAGGCCTTGTTGGTAAGAAGTGGCACGAGGGCCCACGTTCGTTAGCCCCTTGAGTGGTTTCAGGCTGCATCTTGGCAGTAGACAGCTGCCGGTCGGTGTCGGCCTGACCATGGGAGTTCCCTTGCTTCCGGAAGTGCTGCGAGTGACCCCAAATGTCCATCAGATATACTGGTAGCTGACAGAGTCTCGAGGTGCATGTCGATGTCACAGCCAAGGCCCGGAGGCAGGTCTCGTCGAGTCTTTGTGTTTTGGTAAGAAGGCGTGGCTGTGGGAGACTGGGAGTTCGTGGACCCATTCAACAGCCCCTAGGGGTCAAATTGTGCCTGTGGCCTCTTGAAGCTGACAGGGGTCTTTATCCTTTCCGTTGGGGGTCTAACCAGGGTGATGTGTATAAACTATTTCTTTTATTGTTGGACTCCTCTTCACAGGGCCATAGGGACACACAGAGACCAAGATGCGTATTCAGCGGCACACAGAGAAACCCACAAGCACGTCCGCATGCGCACTCACAGTCACACACTCCCACACGCGAGAACGCATACATATAGCCTCTCACACACTGGCCAACGTATATGCCTAACTTCCTGCATTCATACTATCAGACATGCAGTCAATTCTCGGTAATGGATAGAGGTCCTTGGGAAGCAGTTTCAAGCTCAAGGCCAGGTAAATATTTTTATGGATCATGTCCTCTGAGGACACCGGTCCACTTATGAAGCCTCTGTGATTTCTGTCCACTTCTCAGGTGCAGTTGCTGGGAAAGGCTGGCCGTCGGCACAAACAAGAAGACCTTCGTGTGCTCTGATGACTGGAGGTGCTCAGAAGAACTGGAAAAAGTGAGGCGGGCCCATGTCCCCGAGCATGGTCGTGGAAAACTCAGGACGGTAGGTATTCAAGCACCCAAAGATGTGCCATTAGATATTAGGTTTTCCTCAGACGGGCCCAATGGCTGTAAGAGTGGATTGATTGTTCCTCTTGCTGAGTGGCCTGAGGGTTGTGGATTCTCCAGGCTTTTGGGGTAGCCCAGGCTCATGGCTCCTGTACAGAGCCCCGTGCACACCCCGGTTGTGTTCCACAGCGTCTCAACATGTGCTTGGATCGATGATGACACCCTTGCATGCATTCCTTGGAAAATCTGAAACAAATGAGTGAGAACACTCTACGGTCTCCTCATCGAAACTGCGGTTCAGCACGTTTCCTCTCTTAGGGGGAGAGGACAGTTAGGAATGAGGGCCAGCGTCTCCCGCCGACATGCATGCAAACACCACCAAGGACTCCAGTATTGGAGGGGCTCCTTTCTGAGGGTTGACCATGTCTGCACATAAGCTGTGTTATCTGTGAATCCCGGGTCCCTGCTGAATGGCTGTTGAGAGAATGCGAGGGGGCAGGCTCTCCTGCTGGTCTTAAGAGTCGGAGTGTGTGCTGGTCTAGGCCCAGTTAGCTTGCAGTTGGGAGGTGAGTTTTGGCCAGGATCACGCTTCGTGCATGCCCTTTTGGGGGTTAATTCTGGAAGCCAAAATGAGCAAGCGTCCATGGTTGGTGCCTGGAACCTCAGGCCAGGCCTCTGGCCCTCCCTGTTCTTGCGTTTTTCGCGGTGAGGTTGCTGAGTGCCTAGTGAGGCTGGAGCAATGGGCGGGGGTGAGCTCGCTTGGGCATCGGCGGAAAGGGGCTGATGGATTAGGCCTCGCTCCTACCCTTGTTTGCTTCTCTACTTTAACTCCCGGCACAGTGTTGATGCCAAGTTTGTCATCGTGGAGTGGGGAGAGGAACGAGTGCTGAATTTAAACCTGCGTGGATCACTGATGGCCCGCACAGGAAGGTAAGGGAAGATGAGGACATGTCCTTTGTGATGTCTTGGAATAGGCTATCATAATTGGGTTGCAGGTGCTGGCTTCGGCTTCCCAAGGATGTGTCATGTTCGTGATTGGCTGGCATCAGCTGCCTATGGAAGGGATGGCTTTGGCAGTTCAAGTGGATGAGGTGAGGTAGATAACCTGTGTAGAGTTGCGATCCCGTTGCCAGAGGAAAGACACCCAAAGGGTGTCTTGCGAGACGTAAAGATGATCGACATGGTGACGCGTCTCTGCCGGCATCCTTGGAGGATGGTTAGTTATGCGAACATCACTTTGGCCGCTTTGTCACTTGTTTGGGAATGTGTAAAGCGAAAGTGCTTCTCCCGGGAGGCCATGACTCGGCTTGGAAAGTGCCAGAGGTGTATCTAGAGCAGTCTGTTGGCGGGACAGAAGTGGGGGCACTGTTTCCACGCCAGGTGCACTGACGTGGAGAGCCACTGTGCCATTTCAAGCTTCCAGGTCCCCTCGTGTGGCAAAGGTTTTCCGTTGAAAAGTCTGTCTGTGGTCCTCGTGGACAGTGCCTTTGATCACTGTGAGCTCCTCGGTAGTGTCGCTGTGGCAGTGGAGAATTGCCAGGATTCATGGGGTGCGGTGGGCATTATCAAAGCAGACAGGCTTGCGGTGTGTCTTCCCTGCTGTTCAGTGTCTCTGTGTTCGCATGATGTCTGTGGCTTCAAGTCGAGTCGAGTCACCCTGCAGGCAGGAGGAGGGCACGTAGAGCGAAGCTGTGTAGGGTTTTAGCATTTCCTCAGTAGTCAGGGCCGCAAACCCTACCAGTTGGAAGCTTGCCTATACGTGGCCGGGAAGGTGGCCTAATGTCCGCTGTCGGGTTCCAACCTGTGTCAGGGTTGCTGAAGCCAAACTCTTCCCATTGAGAGCATTCCCAAGTGGTCATGGAAAGTGACTTGGTCTAGTTGGCGAGATGAGGCACTTGGGCCGAAGTCCGTTAACCCCTTGAGAAGTGCCAGGCTTAATCTTGCCTGTCGGCAACTGCAGGTCGGTGTCAGCCTGCCCATGGGAGGTTACCTTGCTTCCAGGAGCACTGGGAGTGACCCCAAGGGCACATCAGATGTGGTGCTAGGTGGCAGGATCTCCAGGTCAACATAGGTGTGACACGCACGGCCGGGAGGGAGGTCTCGTCCAGTCTTTGTGCTTTGGTCAGAAGGCGTGGCTGTGGGAGAGTGGGAGTCTGTGTCCGATATCGACAGCCCTGGGGGTCAAAGTTTGCATGTGGCCTCATGAAACTGACAGGGGACTTTCTCCTTTCAGTTGGGGGTCCAACCAGGGTGCTGTGTATAAACTATGACGTTTACTGTTAGAGGCATCTGCAAAGGGCCACAGGGACACCCAGAGACCAAGACGCGTATTTAGTGGCACACACAGGAATCCACAAACGCATCCTCCTGCACAGTCAGAGTCGCACACACCCACACGTGTGAATACACACATCCAGCGTCTCACACACCGACCAACGTACGTGCGTAACTTCCTTCAGTCGTGCTGTGAGACACACAATCAGTTTTCGGTAAGGGATAGTGGTACTTGGGAAGCAGGTTCCAGGCTCACGCCCGGGTTATGTGTTCATAAGAATCATGTTCTCTGAGGAACCTGGTGCAATTCAGAAACCTGCGTGATTTCTGTCCACTTCTCAGGTGCAGTTGCAGGGTAAGGCTGTCTGTCGGCAAAGAGAAGAAGACCTTCGCGTTGTCTGATGACTGGATGTGCTAAGGAGAAGTGGACAAAGTGGGACGGTTGCACGTTGCCGAGCGTGGCTGTGGATATCTCAGGACGGTAGGCATTCACCCATACTAAGATGTGCCAGTGGATATTAGGTTTTCCACAGATGGGCCCAATGGTTGCAAGAGTGGATTGATTGTTGATCTTGCTGAGTGGCCTGAGGACTGTGGATTCCCCAGGCAGTTGGAGTGCTTCCAGGTCATGTTTCCTCTGCAGAGCCACACAGCCTTCCCTTTTGTGTTCTGCAGCGTCCCAGCATGTGCTTGGATCGATGATGACACCCTTGTATGCATTCCTTGGAAAATCTGAACAAAATGAGTGAGAACGCTCCACCGTCTCCTCATCGAAACTGAGGTCCAGCACCTTTCCACTCTCGGGGGTACGGGAGAGTTAGGAGTGAGGGCCAACGTCCCCTGCTGACAGGCATGCAAACACCACTAAGGGCTCCAGCATTGGAGGGGCTCCTGTCTGAGGGTCGACCATATCTGCCCATAAGCTGGGTCATCTATGAATCCCCAGTCCCTGCTAAAAGGCCATTGAGGGAATGCAAGAGGGCAGGCTTTCCTGCTAGTCTTCAGGGTTGGAGTGTTTTCTGGTATAGACCCAGTAAGCTTGCAGCTTGGAGAGGTGATTTTTGGACAGGATCACGCTTTGTGCATGCCACTTCCGAGGTTGATTATGGAATCCAAAATGAGCAAGCTTCCCTGGTTGGAGCCTGGATCCTCAGGCCAGGCCTGTGGCCTTCTCTGTTGTTGTGTTTCACGTGGTGAGGTTCTTGACTGCCCGTTGTGGCTGGAGCAGTGGGCGGGCGTGGGCTGGAGTTGGGCGATGGCGGAAGGGGGCTGATGGTTTAGGCCACAGTGCTGCCCCTGTCAGCTCCTCTGCTGAAGTTGTTGGCACACTGTTGGCGCTAAGTGGATCTTCGTGGAGTGGGGTGTGGATCGAGTGAAGCATTTCAGCCTGGGTGGTGGCTGCTGGCCTGGAGAGAAAGGTAAGGTATCATGAGGAAAAGTGCTGTGTTACGTCATGGAATGGGCTGTCATCATTGGGTTGCAGGCGCTACCCTCGGCTTCCCAAGAATGTGTCTTCTTCATGATGGGCTGGCATAAGCCGCCTATGGAGAGGATGGCTTTGCAGTTCAAGTGGGTGAGTTGAGGTAGGTAAACTGTGTAGAGTTGCGATCCCGTTGCCCGAGGAATGACACCCAAAGGGTGTCTTTCGGGAAGTAGAGAAGAGCGACATGGTGAGGCGTCTGTGCCGGCCTCGTTAGAGGTAGTTGAGTTATGCGAATATCCCCTTTGGCCGCTTCGTTCCCTTGCTTGGCAATGTGTAAAGCCGAAGTGTTTCTCCTGTGGGGGAATGACGTGACCGGCCAGTGTAGCACGCAGGTCTTTCGAACAGCCAGAGGTTTATCTGGAGCAGTCCATTGGTGGGGCAGAGATGGGGGCCCCATTGCCATGCCTGCTGTGCTGCCGTGGACAGCCACTGTTCCCTTTCAGGCTTCCAAATCACCTCGCATGGCACAGGTCTTCCATTGAAAGTCTGTCTGTGGTCCTCAGGGACCATGCCTTTGATCAGTGTGAGTTTCTCGGTAGTGTCACTGTGGCAGTGGAGAATTTCCAGGATGCATCGGGTGGGATCAGCATCAACGAAGCAGACGGGCTTGCGGTCTGTCTTCCCTGGTGTTCAGTGTTCCCGTGTTCGGAAGATGTTTGTGGTTTCCAGTAGGGCCGTGTCGCCCTGTGGGCTGGAAGAGGGCCCGTAGGACGAGGCTTTCAAGGGTTTGAACGTTTCCTTAGGGCTCAGGGCCGTGAACATTCAAGATGGGAGCTGCCTGAGACGTGGCTGCGAATGTGGAGTAGTTTCCGCTGTGGGGATCCGACATGGGTCATGGTGGCTGAAGCCCACCACTTCCTGTGGTGGGCATTCCCACGAGTCAATGGAAAGTGATTAGGCCTTGTTGGTAAGAAGTGGCACGAGGGCCCACGTTCGTTAGCCCCTTGAGTGGTTTCAGGCTGCATCTTGGCAGTAGACAGCTGCCGGTCGGTGTCGGCCTGACCATGGGAGTTCCCTTGCTTCCGGAAGTGCTGCGAGTGACCCCAAATGTCCATCAGATATACTGGTAGCTGACAGAGTCTCGAGGTGCATGTCGATGTCACAGCCAAGGCCCGGAGGCAGGTCTCGTCGAGTCTTTGTGTTTTGGTAAGAAGGCGTGGCTGTGGGAGACTGGGAGTTCGTGGACCCATTCAACAGCCCCTAGGGGTCAAATTGTGCCTGTGGCCTCTTGAAGCTGACAGGGGTCTTTATCCTTTCCGTTGGGGGTCTAACCAGGGTGATGTGTATAAACTATTTCTTTTATTGTTGGACTCCTCTTCACAGGGCCATAGGGACACACAGAGACCAAGATGCGTATTCAGCGGCACACAGAGAAACCCACAAGCACGTCCGCATGCGCACTCACAGTCACACACTCCCACACGCGAGAACGCATACATATAGCCTCTCACACACTGGCCAACGTATATGCCTAACTTCCTGCATTCATACTATCAGACATGCAGTCAATTCTCGGTAATGGATAGAGGTCCTTGGGAAGCAGTTTCAAGCTCAAGGCCAGGTAAATATTTTTATGGATCATGTCCTCTGAGGACACCGGTCCACTTATGAAGCCTCTGTGATTTCTGTCCACTTCTCAGGTGCAGTTGCTGGGAAAGGCTGGCCGTCGGCACAAACAAGAAGACCTTCGTGTGCTCTGATGACTGGAGGTGCTAAGAAGAACTGGAAAAAGTGAGGCGGGCCCATGTCCCCGAGCATGGTCGTGGAAAACTCAGGACGGTAGGTATTCAAGCACCCAAAGATGTGCCATTAGATATTAGGTTTTCCTCAGACGGGCCCAATGGCTGTAAGAGTGGATTGATTGTTCCTCTTGCTGAGTGGCCTGAGGGTTGTGGATTCTCCAGGCTTTTGGGGTAGCCCAGGCTCATGGCTCCTGTACAGAGCCCCGTGCACACCCCGGTTGTGTTCCACAGCGTCTCAACATGTGCTTGGATCGATGATGACACCCTTGCATGCATTCCTTGGAAAATCTGAAACAAATGAGTGAGAACACTCTACGGTCTCCTCATCGAAACTGCGGTTCAGCACGTTTCCTCTCTTAGGGGGAGAGGACAGTTAGGAATGAGGGCCAGCGTCTCCCGCCGACATGCATGCAAACACCACCAAGGACTCCAGTATTGGAGGGGCTCCTTTCTGAGGGTTGACCATGTCTGCACATAAGCTGTGTTATCTGTGAATCCCGGGTCCCTGCTGAATGGCTGTTGAGAGAATGCGAGGGGGCAGGCTCTCCTGCTGGTCTTAAGAGTCGGAGTGTGTGCTGGTCTAGGCCCAGTTAGCTTGCAGTTGGGAGGTGAGTTTTGGCCAGGATCACGCTTCGTGCATGCCCTTTTGGGGGTTAATTCTGGAAGCCAAAATGAGCAAGCGTCCATGGTTGGTGCCTGGAACCTCAGGCCAGGCCTCTGGCCCTCCCTGTTCTTGCGTTTTTCGCGGTGAGGTTGCTGAGTGCCTAGTGAGGCTGGAGCAATGGGCGGGGGTGAGCTCGCTTGGGCATCGGCGGAAAGGGGCTGATGGATTAGGCCTCGCTCCTACCCTTGTTTGCTTCTCTACTTTAACTCCCGGCACAGTGTTGATGCCAAGTTTGTCATCGTGGAGTGGGGAGAGGAACGAGTGCTGAATTTAAACCTGCGTGGATCACTGATGGCCCGCACAGGAAGGTAAGGGAAGATGAGGACATGTCCTTTGTGATGTCTTGGAATAGGCTATCATAATTGGGTTGCAGGTGCTGGCTTCGGCTTCCCAAGGATGTGTCATGTTCGTGATTGGCTGGCATCAGCTGCCTATGGAAGGGATGGCTTTGGCAGTTCAAGTGGATGAGGTGAGGTAGATAACCTGTGTAGAGTTGCGATCCCGTTGCCAGAGGAAAGACACCCAAAGGGTGTCTTGCGAGACGTAAAGATGATCGACATGGTGACGCGTCTCTGCCGGCATCCTTGGAGGATGGTTAGTTATGCGAACATCACTTTGGCCGCTTTGTCACTTGTTTGGGAATGTGTAAAGCGAAAGTGCTTCTCCCGGGAGGCCATGACTCGGCTTGGAAAGTGCCAGAGGTGTATCTAGAGCAGTCTGTTGGCGGGACAGAAGTGGGGGCACTGTTTCCACGCCAGGTGCACTGACGTGGAGAGCCACTGTGCCATTTCAAGCTTCCAGGTCCCCTCGTGTGGCAAAGGTTTTCCGTTGAAAAGTCTGTCTGTGGTCCTCGTGGACAGTGCCTTTGATCACTGTGAGCTCCTCGGTAGTGTCGCTGTGGCAGTGGAGAATTGCCAGGATTCATGGGGTGCGGTGGGCATTATCAAAGCAGACAGGCTTGCGGTGTGTCTTCCCTGCTGTTCAGTGTCTCTGTGTTCGCATGATGTCTGTGGCTTCAAGTCGAGTCGAGTCACCCTGCAGGCAGGAGGAGGGCACGTAGAGCGAAGCTGTGTAGGGTTTTAGCATTTCCTCAGTAGTCAGGGCCGCAAACCCTACCAGTTGGAAGCTTGCCTATACGTGGCCGGGAAGGTGGCCTAATGTCCGCTGTCGGGTTCCAACCTGTGTCAGGGTTGCTGAAGCCAAACTCTTCCCATTGAGAGCATTCCCAAGTGGTCATGGAAAGTGACTTGGTCTAGTTGGCGAGATGAGGCACTTGGGCCGAAGTCCGTTAACCCCTTGAGAAGTGCCAGGCTTAATCTTGCCTGTCGGCAACTGCAGGTCGGTGTCAGCCTGCCCATGGGAGGTTACCTTGCTTCCAGGAGCACTGGGAGTGACCCCAAGGGCACATCAGATGTGGTGCTAGGTGGCAGGATCTCCAGGTCAACATAGGTGTGACACGCACGGCCGGGAGGGAGGTCTCGTCCAGTCTTTGTGCTTTGGTCAGAAGGCGTGGCTGTGGGAGAGTGGGAGTCTGTGTCCGATATCGACAGCCCTGGGGGTCAAAGTTTGCATGTGGCCTCATGAAACTGACAGGGGACTTTCTCCTTTCAGTTGGGGGTCCAACCAGGGTGCTGTGTATAAACTATGACGTTTACTGTTAGAGGCATCTGCAAAGGGCCACAGGGACACCCAGAGACCAAGACGCGTATTTAGTGGCACACACAGGAATCCACAAACGCATCCTCCTGCACAGTCAGAGTCGCACACACCCACACGTGTGAATACACACATCCAGCGTCTCACACACCGACCAACGTACGTGCGTAACTTCCTTCAGTCGTGCTGTGAGACACACAATCAGTTTTCGGTAAAGGATAGTGTTACTTGGGAAGCAGGTTCCAGGCTCACGCCCGGGTTATGTGTTCATAAGAATCATGTTCTCTGAGGAACCTGGTGCAATTCAGAAACCTGCGTGATTTCTGTCCACTTCTCAGGTGCAGTTGCAGGGTAAGGCTGTCTGTCGGCAAAGAGAAGAAGACCTTCGCGTTGTCTGATGACTGGATGTGCTAAGGAGAAGTGGACAAAGTGGGACGGTTGCACGTTGCCGAGCGTGGCTGTAGATATCTCAGGACGGTAGGCATTCACCCATACTAAGATGTGCCAGTGGATATTAGGTTTTCCACAGATGGGCCCAATGGTTGCAAGAGTGGATTGATTGTTGATCTTGCTGAGTGGCCTGAGGACTGTGGATTCCCCAGGCAGTTGGAGTGCTTCCAGGTCATGTTTCCTCTGCAGAGCCACACAGCCTTCCCTTTTGTGTTCTGCAGCGTCCCAGCATGTGCTTGGATCGATGATGACACCCTTGTATGCATTCCTTGGAAAATCTGAACAAAATGAGTGAGAACGCTCCACCGTCTCCTCATCGAAACTGAGGTCCAGCACCTTTCCACTCTCGGGGGTACGGGAGAGTTAGGAGTGAGGGCCAACGTCCCCTGCTGACAGGCATGCAAACACCACTAAGGGCTCCAGCATTGGAGGGGCTCCTGTCTGAGGGTCGACCATATCTGCCCATAAGCTGGGTCATCTATGAATCCCCAGTCCCTGCTAAAAGGCCATTGAGGGAATGCAAGAGGGCAGGCTTTCCTGCTAGTCTTCAGGGTTGGAGTGTTTTCTGGTATAGACCCAGTAAGCTTGCAGCTTGGAGAGGTGATTTTTGGACAGGATCACGCTTTGTGCATGCCGCTTCCGAGGTTGATTATGGAATCCAAAATGAGCAAGCTTCCCTGGTTGGAGCCTGGATCCTCAGGCCAGGCCTGTGGCCTTCTCTGTTGTTGTGTTTCACATGGTGAGGTTCTTGACTGCCCGGTGTGGCTGGAGCAGTGGGCGGGCGTGGGCTGGAGTTGGGCGATGGCGGAAGGGGGCTGATGGTTTAGGCCACAGTGCTGCCCCTGTCAGCTCCTCTGCTGAAGTTGTTGGCACACTGTTGGCGCTAAGTGGATCTTCGTGGAGTGGGGTGTGGATCGAGTGAAGCATTTCAGCCTGGGTGGTGGCTGCTGGCCTGGAGAGAAAGGTAAGGTATCATGAGGAAAAGTGCTGTGTTACGTCATGGAATGGGCTGTCATCATTGGGTTGCAGGCGCTACCCTCGGCTTCCCAAGAATGTGTCTTCTTCATGATGGGCTGGCATAAGCCGCCTATGGAGAGGATGGCTTTGCAGTTCAAGTGGGTGAGTTGAGGTAGGTAAACTGTGTAGAGTTGCGATCCCGTTGCCCGAGGAATGACACCCAAAGGGTGTCTTTCGGGAAGTAGAGAAGAGCGACATGGTGAGGCGTCTGTGCCGGCCTCGTTAGAGGTAGTTGAGTTATGCGAATATCCCCTTTGGCCGCTTCGTTCCCTTGCTTGGCAATGTGTAAAGCCGAAGTGTTTCTCCTGTGGGGGAATGACGTGACCGGCCAGTGTAGCACGCAGGTCTTTCGAACAGCCAGAGGTTTATCTGGAGCAGTCCATTGGTGGGGCAGAGATGGGGGCCCCATTGCCATGCCTGCTGTGCTGCCGTGGACAGCCACTGTTCCCTTTCAGGCTTCCAAATCACCTCGCATGGCACAGGTCTTCCATTGAAAGTCTGTCTGTGGTCCTCAGGGACCATGCCTTTGATCACTGTGAGTTACTCGGTAGTGTCACTGTGGCAGTGGAGAATTTCCAGGATGCATGGGGTGGGATCAGCATCAACGAAGCAGACAGGCTTGCGGTCTGTCTTCCCTGGTGTTCAGTGTTCCCGTGTTCGGAAGATGTTTGTGGTTTCCAGTAGGGCCGTGTCGCCCTGTGGGCTGGAAGAGGGCCCGTAGGACGAGGCTTTCAAGGGTTTGAACGTTTCCTTAGGGCTCAGGGCCGTGAACATTCAAGATGGGAGCTGCCTGAGACGTGGCTGCGAATGTGGAGTAGTTTCCGCTGTGGGGATCCGACATGGGTCATGGTGGCTGAAGCCCACCACTTCCTGTGGTGGGCATTCCCACGAGTCAATGGAAAGTGATTAGGCCTTGTTGGTAAGAAGTGGCACGAGGGCCCACGTTCGTTAGCCCCTTGAGTGGTTTCAGGCTGCATCTTGGCAGTAGACAGCTGCCGGTCGGTGTCGGCCTGACCATGGGAGTTCCCTTGCTTCCGGAAGTGCTGCGAGTGACCCCAAATGTCCATCAGATATACTGGTAGCTGACAGAGTCTCGAGGTGCATGTCGATGTCACAGCCAAGGCCCGGAGGCAGGTCTCGTCGAGTCTTTGTGTTTTGGTAAGAAGGCGTGGCTGTGGGAGACTGGGAGTTCGTGGACCCATTCAACAGCCCCTAGGGGTCAAATTGTGCCTGTGGCCTCTTGAAGCTGACAGGGGTCTTTATCCTTTCCGTTGGGGGTCTAACCAGGGTGATGTGTATAAACTATTTCTTTTATTGTTGGACTCCTCTTCACAGGGCCATAGGGACACACAGAGACCAAGATGCCTATTCAGCGGCACACAGAGAAACCCACAAGCACGTCCGCATGCGCACTCACAGTCACACACTCCCACACGCGAGAACGCATACATATAGCCTCTCACACACTGGCCAACGTATATGCCTAACTTCCTGCATTCATACTATCAGACATGCAGTCAATTCTCGGTAATGGATAGAGGTCCTTGGGAAGCAGTTTCAAGCTCAAGGCCAGGTAAATATTTTTATGGATCATGTCCTCTGAGGACACCGGTCCACTTATGAAGCCTCTGTGATTTCTGTCCACTTCTCAGGTGCAGTTGCTGGGAAAGGCTGGCCGTCGGCACAAACAAGAAGACCTTCGTGTGCTCTGATGACTGGAGGTGCTCAGAAGAACTGGAAAAAGTGAGGCGGGCCCATGTCCCCGAGCATGGTCGTGGAAAACTCAGGACGGTAGGTATTCAAGCACCCAAAGATGTGCCATTAGATATTAGGTTTTCCTCAGACGGGCCCAATGGCTGTAAGAGTGGATTGATTGTTCCTCTTGCTGAGTGGCCTGAGGGTTGTGGATTCTCCAGGCTTTTGGGGTAGCCCAGGCTCATGGCTCCTGTACAGAGCCCCGTGCACACCCCGGTTGTGTTCCACAGTGTCTCAACATGTGCTTGGATCGATGATGACACCCTTGCATGCATTCCTTGGAAAATCTGAAACAAATGAGTGAGAACACTCTACGGTCTCCTCATCGAAACTGCGGTTCAGCACGTTTCCTCTCTTAGGGGGAGAGGACAGTTAGGAATGAGGGCCAGCGTCTCCCGCCGACATGCATGCAAACACCACCAAGGACTCCAGTATTGGAGGGGCTCCTTTCTGAGGGTTGACCATGTCTGCACATAAGCTGTGTTATCTGTGAATCCCGGGTCCCTGCTGAATGGCTGTTGAGAGAATGCGAGGGGGCAGGCTCTCCTGCTGGTCTTAAGAGTCGGAGTGTGTGCTGGTCTAGGCCCAGTTAGCTTGCAGTTGGGAGGTGAGTTTTGGCCAGGATCACGCTTCGTGCATGCCCTTTTGGGGGTTAATTCTGGAAGCCAAAATGAGCAAGCGTCCATGGTTGGTGCCTGGAACCTCAGGCCAGGCCTCTGGCCCTCCCTGTTCTTGCGTTTTTCGCGGTGAAGTTGCTGAGTGCCTAGTGAGGCTGGAGCAATGGGCGGTGGTGAGCTCGCTTGGGCATCGGCGGAAAGGGGCTGATGGATTAGGCCTCGCTCCTACCCTTGTTTGCTTCTCTACTTTAACTCCCGGCACAGTGTTGATGCCAAGTTTGTCATCGTGGAGTGGGGAGAGGAACGAGTGCTGAATTTAAACCTGCGTGGATCACTGATGGCCCGCACAGGAAGGTAAGGGAAGATGAGGACATGTCCTTTGTGATGTCTTGGAATAGGCTATCATAATTGGGTTGCAGGTGCTGGCTTCGGCTTCCCAAGGATGTGTCATGTTCGTGATTGGCTGGCATCAGCTGCCTATGGAGGGGATGGCTTTGGCAGTTCAAGTGGATGAGGTGAGGTAGATAACCTGTGTAGAGTTGCGATCCCGTTGCCAGAGGAAAGACACCCAAAGGGTGTCTTGCGAGACGTAAAGATGATCGACATGGTGACGCGTCTCTGCCGGCATCCTTGGAGGATGGTTAGTTATGCGAACATCACTTTGGCCGCTTTGTCACTTGTTTGGGAATGTGTAAAGCGAAAGTGCTTCTCCCGGGAGGCCATGACTCGGCTTGGAAAGTGCCAGAGGTGTATCTAGAGCAGTCTGTTGGCGGGACAGAAGTGGGGGCACTGTTTCCACGCCAGGTGCACTGACGTGGAGAGCCACTGTGCCATTTCAAGCTTCCAGGTCCCCTCGTGTGGCAAAGGTTTTCCGTTGAAAAGTCTGTCTGTGGTCCTCGTGGACAGTGCCTTTGATCACTGTGAGCTCCTCGGTAGTGTCGCTGTGGCAGTGGAGAATTGCCAGGATTCATGGGGTGCGGTGGGCATTATCAAAGCAGACAGGCTTGCGGTGTGTCTTCCCTGCTGTTCAGTGTCTCTGTGTTCGCATGATGTCTGTGGCTTCAAGTCGAGTCGAGTCACCCTGCAGGCAGGAGGAGGGCACGTAGAGCGAAGCTGTGTAGGGTTTTAGCATTTCCTCAGTAGTCAGGGCCGCAAACCCTACCAGTTGGAAGCTTGCCTATACGTGGCCGGGAAGGTGGCCTAATGTCCGCTGTCGGGTTCCAACCTGTGTCAGGGTTGCTGAAGCCAAACTCTTCCCATTGAGAGCATTCCCAAGTGGTCATGGAAAGTGACTTGGTCTAGTTGGCGAGATGAGGCACTTGGGCCGAAGTCCGTTAACCCCTTGAGAAGTGCCAGGCTTAATCTTGCCTGTCGGCAACTGCAGGTCGGTGTCAGCCTGCCCATGGGAGGTTACCTTGCTTCCAGGAGCACTGGGAGTGACCCCAAGGGCACATCAGATGTGGTGCTAGGTGGCAGGATCTCCAGGTCAACATAGGTGTGACACGCACGGCCGGGAGGGAGGTCTCGTCCAGTCTTTGTGCTTTGGTCAGAAGGCGTGGCTGTGGGAGAGTGGGAGTCTGTGTCCGATATCGACAGCCCTGGGGGTCAAAGTTTGCATGTGGCCTCATGAAACTGACAGGGGACTTTCTCCTTTCAGTTGGGGGTCCAACCAGGGTGCTGTGTATAAACTATGACGTTTACTGTTAGAGGCATCTGCAAAGGGCCACAGGGACACCCAGAGACCAAGACGCGTATTTAGTGGCACACACAGGAATCCACAAACGCATCCTCCTGCACAGTCAGAGTCGCACACACCCACACGTGTGAATACACACATCCAGCGTCTCACACACCGACCAACGTACGTGCGTAACTTCCTTCAGTCGTGCTGTGAGACACACAATCAGTTTTCGGTAAAGGATAGTGTTACTTGGGAAGCAGGTTCCAGGCTCACGCCCGGGTTATGTGTTCATAAGAATCATGTTCTCTGAGGAACCTGGTGCAATTCAGAAACCTGCGTGATTTCTGTCCACTTCTCAGGTGCAGTTGCAGGGTAAGGCTGTCTGTCGGCAAAGAGAAGAAGACCTTCGCGTTGTCTGATGACTGGATGTGCTAAGGAGAAGTGGACAAAGTGGGACGGTTGCACGTTGCCGAGCGTGGCTGTAGATATCTCAGGACGGTAGGCATTCACCCATACTAAGATGTGCCAGTGGATATTAGGTTTTCCACAGATGGGCCCAATGGTTGCAAGAGTGGATTGATTGTTGATCTTGCTGAGTGGCCTGAGGACTGTGGATTCCCCAGGCAGTTGGAGTGCTTCCAGGTCATGTTTCCTCTGCAGAGCCACACAGCCTTCCCTTTTGTGTTCTGCAGCGTCCCAGCATGTGCTTGGATCGATGATGACACCCTTGTATGCATTCCTTGGAAAATCTGAACAAAATGAGTGAGAACGCTCCACCGTCTCCTCATCGAAACTGAGGTCCAGCACCTTTCCACTCTCGGGGGTACGGGAGAGTTAGGAGTGAGGGCCAACGTCCCCTGCTGACAGGCATGCAAACACCACTAAGGGCTCCAGCATTGGAGGGGCTCCTGTCTGAGGGTCGACCATATCTGCCCATAAGCTGGGTCATCTATGAATCCCCAGTCCCTGCTAAAAGGCCATTGAGGGAATGCAAGAGGGCAGGCTTTCCTGCTAGTCTTCAGGGTTGGAGTGTTTTCTGGTATAGACCCAGTAAGCTTGCAGCTTGGAGAGGTGATTTTTGGACAGGATCACGCTTTGTGCATGCCGCTTCCGAGGTTGATTATGGAATCCAAAATGAGCAAGCTTCCCTGGTTGGAGCCTGGATCCTCAGGCCAGGCCTGTGGCCTTCTCTGTTGTTGTGTTTCACGTGATGAGGTTCTTGACTGCCCGGTGTGGCTGGAGCAGTGGGCGGGCGTGGGCTGGAGTTGGGCGATGGCGGAAGGGGGCTGATGGTTTAGGCCACAGTGCTGCCCCTGTCAGCTCCTCTGCTGAAGTTGTTGGCACACTGTTGGCGCTAAGTGGATCTTCGTGGAGTGGGGTGTGGATCGAGTGAAGCATTTCAGCCTGGGTGGTGGCTGCTGGCCTGGAGAGAAAGGTAAGGTATCATGAGGAAAAGTGCTGTGTTACGTCATGGAATGGGCTGTCATCATTGGGTTGCAGGCGCTACCCTCGGCTTCCCAAGAATGTGTCTTCTTCATGATGGGCTGGCATAAGCCGCCTATGGAGAGGATGGCTTTGCAGTTCAAGTGGGTGAGTTGAGGTAGGTAAACTGTGTAGAGTTGCGATCCCGTTGCCCGAGGAATGACACCCAAAGGGTGTCTTTCGGGAAGTAGAGAAGAGCGACATGGTGAGGCGTCTGTGCCGGCCTCGTTAGAGGTAGTTGAGTTATGCGAATATCCCCTTTGGCCGCTTCGTTCCCTTGCTTGGCAATGTGTAAAGCCGAAGTGTTTCTCCTGTGGGGGAATGACGTGACCGGCCAGTGTAGCACGCAGGTCTTTCGAACAGCCAGAGGTTTATCTGGAGCAGTCCATTGGTGGGGCAGAGATGGGGGCCCCATTGCCATGCCTGCTGTGCTGCCGTGGACAGCCACTGTTCCCTTTCAGGCTTCCAAATCACCTCGCATGGCACAGGTCTTCCATTGAAAGTCTGTCTGTGGTCCTCAGGGACCATGCCTTTGATCACTGTGAGTTTCTCGGTAGTGTCACTGTGGCAGTGGAGAATTTCCAGGATGCATGGGGTGGGATCAGCATCAACGAAGCAGACGGGCTTGCGGTCTGTCTTCCCTGGTGTTCAGTGTTCCCGTGTTCGGAAGATGTTTGTGGTTTCCAGTAGGGCCGTGTCGCCCTGTGGGCTGGAAGAGGGCCCGTAGGACGAGGCTTTCAAGGGTTTGAACGTTTCCTTAGGGCTCAGGGCCGTGAACATTCAAGATGGGAGCTGCCTGAGACGTGGCTGCGAATGTGGAGTAGTTTCCGCTGTGGGGATCCGACATGGGTCATGGTGGCTGAAGCCCACCACTTCCTGTGGTGGGCATTCCCACGAGTCAATGGAAAGTGATTAGGCCTTGTTGGTAAGAAGTGGCACGAGGGCCCACGTTCGTTAGCCCCTTGAGTGGTTTCAGGCTGCATCTTGGCAGTAGACAGCTGCCGGTCGGTGTCGGCCTGACCATGGGAGTTCCCTTGCTTCCGGAAGTGCTGCGAGTGACCCCAAATGTCCATCAGATATACTGGTAGCTGACAGAGTCTCGAGGTGCATGTCGATGTCACAGCCAAGGCCCGGAGGCAGGTCTCGTCGAGTCTTTGTGTTTTGGTAAGAAGGCGTGGCTGTGGGAGACTGGGAGTTCGTGGACCCATTCAACAGCCCCTAGGGGTCAAATTGTGCCTGTGGCCTCTTGAAGCTGACAGGGGTCTTTATCCTTTCCGTTGGGGGTCTAACCAGGGTGATGTGTATAAACTATTTCTTTTATTGTTGGACTCCTCTTCACAGGGCCATAGGGACACACAGAGACCAAGATGCGTATTCAGCGGCACACAGAGAAACCCACAAGCACGTCCGCATGCGCACTCACAGTCACACACTCCCACACGCGAGAACGCATACATATAGCCTCTCACACACTGGCCAACGTATATGCCTAACTTCCTGCATTCATACTATCAGACATGCAGTCAATTCTCGGTAATGGATAGAGGTCCTTGGGAAGCAGTTTCAAGCTCAAGGCCAGGTAAATATTTTTATGGATCATGTCCTCTGAGGACACCGGTCCACTTATGAAGCCTCTGTGATTTCTGTCCACTTCTCAGGTGCAGTTGCTGGGAAAGGCTGGCCGTCGGCACAAACAAGAAGACCTTCGTGTGCTCTGATGACTGGAGGTGCTCAGAAGAACTGGAAAAAGTGAGGCGGGCCCATGTCCCCGAGCATGGTCGTGGAAAACTCAGGACGGTAGGTATTCAAGCACCCAAAGATGTGCCATTAGATATTAGGTTTTCCTCAGACGGGCCCAATGGCTGTAAGAGTGGATTGATTGTTCCTCTTGCTGAGTGGCCTGAGGGTTGTGGATTCTCCAGGCTTTTGGGGTAGCCCAGGCTCATGGCTCCTGTACAGAGCCCCGTGCACACCCCGGTTGTGTTCCACAGCGTCTCAACATGTGCTTGGATCGATGATGACACCCTTGCATGCATTCCTTGGAAAATCTGAAACAAATGAGTGAGAACACTCTACGGTCTCCTCATCGAAACTGCGGTTCAGCACGTTTCCTCTCTTAGGGGGAGAGGACAGTTAGGAATGAGGGCCAGCGTCTCCCGCCGACATGCATGCAAACACCACCAAGGACTCCAGTATTGGAGGGGCTCCTTTCTGAGGGTTGACCATGTCTGCACATAAGCTGTGTTATCTGTGAATCCCGGGTCCCTGCTGAATGGCTGTTGAGAGAATGCGAGGGGGCAGGCTCTCCTGCTGGTCTTAAGAGTCGGAGTGTGTGCTGGTCTAGGCCCAGTTAGCTTGCAGTTGGGAGGTGAGTTTTGGCCAGGATCACGCTTCGTGCATGCCCTTTTGGGGGTTAATTCTGGAAGCCAAAATGAGCAAGCGTCCATGGTTGGTGCCTGGAACCTCAGGCCAGGCCTCTGGCCCTCCCTGTTCTTGCGTTTTTCGCGGTGAAGTTGCTGAGTGCCTAGTGAGGCTGGAGCAATGGGCGGTGGTGAGCTCGCTTGGGCATCGGCGGAAAGGGGCTGATGGATTAGGCCTCGCTCCTACCCTTGTTTGCTTCTCTACTTTAACTCCCGGCACAGTGTTGATGCCAAGTTTGTCATCGTGGAGTGGGGAGAGGAACGAGTGCTGAATTTAAACCTGCGTGGATCACTGATGGCCCGCACAGGAAGGTAAGGGAAGATGAGGACATGTCCTTTGTGATGTCTTGGAATAGGCTATCATAATTGGGTTGCAGGTGCTGGCTTCGGCTTCCCAAGGATGTGTCATGTTCGTGATTGGCTGGCATCAGCTGCCTATGGAGGGGATGGCTTTGGCAGTTCAAGTGGATGAGGTGAGGTAGATAACCTGTGTAGAGTTGCGATCCCGTTGCCAGAGGAAAGACACCCAAAGGGTGTCTTGCGAGACGTAAAGATGATCGACATGGTGACGCGTCTCTGCCGGCATCCTTGGAGGATGGTTAGTTATGCGAACATCACTTTGGCCGCTTTGTCACTTGTTTGGGAATGTGTAAAGCGAAAGTGCTTCTCCCGGGAGGCCATGACTCGGCTTGGAAAGTGCCAGAGGTGTATCTAGAGCAGTCTGTTGGCGGGACAGAAGTGGGGGCACTGTTTCCACGCCAGGTGCACTGACGTGGAGAGCCACTGTGCCATTTCAAGCTTCCAGGTCCCCTCGTGTGGCAAAGGTTTTCCGTTGAAAAGTCTGTCTGTGGTCCTCGTGGACAGTGCCTTTGATCACTGTGAGCTCCTCGGTAGTGTCGCTGTGGCAGTGGAGAATTGCCAGGATTCATGGGGTGCGGTGGGCATTATCAAAGCAGACAGGCTTGCGGTGTGTCTTCCCTGCTGTTCAGTGTCTCTGTGTTCGCATGATGTCTGTGGCTTCAAGTCGAGTCGAGTTACCCTGCAGGCAGGAGGAGGGCACGTAGAGCGAAGCTGTGTAGGGTTTTAGCATTTCCTCAGTAGTCAGGGCCGCAAACCCTACCAGTTGGAAGCTTGCCTATACGTGGCCGGGAAGGTGGCCTAATGTCCGCTGTCGGGTTCCAACCTGTGTCAGGGTTGCTGAAGCCAAACTCTTCCCATTGAGAGCATTCCCAAGTGGTCATGGAAAGTGACTTGGTCTAGTTGGCGAGATGAGGCACTTGGGCCGAAGTCCGTTAACCCCTTGAGAAGTGCCAGGCTTAATCTTGCCTGTCGGCAACTGCAGGTCGGTGTCAGCCTGCCCATGGGAGGTTACCTTGCTTCCAGGAGCACTGTGAGTGACCCCAAGGGCACATCAGATGTGGTGCTAGGTGGCAGGATCTCCAGGTCAACATAGGTGTGACACGCACGGCCGGGAGGGAGGTCTCGTCCAGTCTTTGTGCTTTGGTCAGAAGGCGTGGCTGTGGGAGAGTGGGAGTCTGTGTCCGATATCGACAGCCCTGGGGGTCAAAGTTTGCATGTGGCCTCATGAAACTGACAGGGGACTTTCTCCTTTCAGTTGGGGGTCCAACCAGGGTGCTGTGTATAAACTATGACGTTTACTGTTAGAGGCATCTGCAAAGGGCCACAGGGACACCCAGAGACCAAGACGCGTATTTAGTGGCACACACAGGAATCCACAAACGCATCCTCCTGCACAGTCAGAGTCGCACACACCCACACGTGTGAATACACACATCCAGCGTCTCACACACCGACCAACGTACGTGCGTAACTTCCTTCAGTCGTGCTGTGAGACACACAATCAGTTTTCGGTAAGGGATAGTGTTACTTGGGAAGCAGGTTCCAGGCTCACGCCCGGGTTATGTGTTCATAAGAATCATGTTCTCTGAGGAACCTGGTGCAATTCAGAAACCTGCGTGATTTCTGTCCACTTCTCAGGTGCAGTTGCAGGGTAAGGCTGTCTGTCGGCAAAGAGAAGAAGACCTTCGCGTTGTCTGATGACTGGATGTGCTAAGGAGAAGTGGACAAAGTGGGACGGTTGCACGTTGCCGAGCGTGGCTGTAGATATCTCAGGACGGTAGGCATTCACCCATACTAAGATGTGCCAGTGGATATTAGGTTTTCCACAGATGGGCCCAATGGTTGCAAGAGTGGATTGATTGTTGATCTTGCTGAGTGGCCTGAGGACTGTGGATTCCCCAGGCAGTTGGAGTGCTTCCAGGTCATGTTTCCTCTGCAGAGCCACACAGCCTTCCCTTTTGTGTTCTGCAGCGTCCCAGCATGTGCTTGGATCGATGATGACACCCTTGTATGCATTCCTTGGAAAATCTGAACAAAATGAGTGAGAACGCTCCACCGTCTCCTCATCGAAACTGAGGTCCAGCACCTTTCCACTCTCGGGGGTACGGGAGAGTTAGGAGTGAGGGCCAACGTCCCCTGCTGACAGGCATGCAAACACCACTAAGGGCTCCAGCATTGGAGGGGCTCCTGTCTGAGGGTCGACCATATCTGCCCATAAGCTGGGTCATCTATGAATCCCCAGTCCCTGCTAAAAGGCCATTGAGGGAATGCAAGAGGGCAGGCTTTCCTGCTAGTCTTCAGGGTTGGAGTGTTTTCTGGTATAGACCCAGTAAGCTTGCAGCTTGGAGGGGTGATTTTTGGACAGGATCACGCTTTGTGCATGCCGCTTCCGAGGTTGATTATGGAATCCAAAATGAGCAAGCTTCCCTGGTTGGAGCCTGGATCCTCAGGCCAGGCCTGTGGCCTTCTCTGTTGTTGTGTTTCACATGGTGAGGTTCTTGACTGCCCGGTGTGGCTGGAGCAGTGGGCGGGCGTGGGCTGGAGTTGGGCGATGGCGGAAGGGGGCTGATGGTTTAGGCCACAGTGCTGCCCCTGTCAGCTCCTCTGCTGAAGTTGTTGGCACACTGTTGGCGCTAAGTGGATCTTCGTGGAGTGGGGTGTGGATCGAGTGAAGCATTTCAGCCTGGGTGGTGGCTGCTGGCCTGGAGAGAAAGGTAAGGTATCATGAGGAAAAGTGCTGTGTTACGTCATGGAATGGGCTGTCATCATTGGGTTGCAGGCGCTACCCTCGGCTTCCCAAGAATGTGTCTTCTTCATGATGGGCTGGCATAAGCCGCCTATGGAGAGGATGGCTTTGCAGTTCAAGTGGGTGAGTTGAGGTAGGTAAACTGTGTAGAGTTGCGATCCCGTTGCCCGAGGAATGACACCCAAAGGGTGTCTTTCGGGAAGTAGAGAAGAGCGACATGGTGAGGCGTCTGTGCCGGCCTCGTTAGAGGTAGTTGAGTTATGCGAATATCCCCTTTGGCCGCTTCGTTCCCTTGCTTGGCAATGTGTAAAGCCGAAGTGTTTCTCCTGTGGGGGAATGACGTGACCGGCCAGTGTAGCACGCAGGTCTTTCGAACAGCCAGAGGTTTATCTGGAGCAGTCCATTGGTGGGGCAGAGATGGGGGCCCCATTGCCATGCCTGCTGTGCTGCCGTGGACAGCCACTGTTCCCTTTCAGGCTTCCAAATCACCTCGCATGGCACAGGTCTTCCATTGAAAGTCTGTCTGTGGTCCTCAGGGACCATGCCTTTGATCAGTGTGAGTTTCTCGGTAGTGTCACTGTGGCAGTGGAGAATTTCCAGGATGCATCGGGTGGGATCAGCATCAACGAAGCAGACGGGCTTGCGGTCTGTCTTCCCTGGTGTTCAGTGTTCCCGTGTTCGGAAGATGTTTGTGGTTTCCAGTAGGGCCGTGTCGCCCTGTGGGCTGGAAGAGGGCCCGTAGGACGAGGCTTTCAAGGGTTTGAACGTTTCCTTAGGGCTCAGGGCCGTGAACATTCAAGATGGGAGCTGCCTGAGACGTGGCTGCGAATGTGGAGTAGTTTCCGCTGTGGGGATCCGACATGGGTCATGGTGGCTGAAGCCCACCACTTCCTGTGGTGGGCATTCCCACGAGTCAATGGAAAGTGATTAGGCCTTGTTGGTAAGAAGTGGCACGAGGGCCCACGTTCGTTAGCCCCTTGAGTGGTTTCAGGCTGCATCTTGGCAGTAGACAGCTGCCGGTCGGTGTCGGCCTGACCATGGGAGTTCCCTTGCTTCCGGAAGTGCTGCGAGTGACCCCAAATGTCCATCAGATATACTGGTAGCTGACAGAGTCTCGAGGTGCATGTCGATGTCACAGCCAAGGCCCGGAGGCAGGTCTCGTCGAGTCTTTGTGTTTTGGTAAGAAGGCGTGGCTGTGGGAGACTGGGAGTTCGTGGACCCATTCAACAGCCCCTAGGGGTCAAATTGTGCCTGTGGCCTCTTGAAGCTGACAGGGGTCTTTATCCTTTCCGTTGGGGGTCTAACCAGGGTGATGTGTATAAACTATTTCTTTTATTGTTGGACTCCTCTTCACAGGGCCATAGGGACACACAGAGACCAAGATGCGTATTCAGCGGCACACAGAGAAACCCACAAGCACGTCCGCATGCGCACTCACAGTCACACACTCCCACACGCGAGAACGCATACATATAGCCTCTCACACACTGGCCAACGTATATGCCTAACTTCCTGCATTCATACTATCAGACATGCAGTCAATTCTCGGTAATGGATAGAGGTCCTTGGGAAGCAGTTTCAAGCTCAAGGCCAGGTAAATATTTTTATGGATCATGTCCTCTGAGGACACCGGTCCACTTATGAAGCCTCTGTGATTTCTGTCCACTTCTCAGGTGCAGTTGCTGGGAAAGGCTGGCCGTCGGCACAAACAAGAAGACCTTCGTGTGCTCTGATGACTGGAGGTGCTCAGAAGAACTGGAAAAAGTGAGGCGGGCCCATGTCCCCGAGCATGGTCGTGGAAAACTCAGGACGGTAGGTATTCAAGCACCCAAAGATGTGCCATTAGATATTAGGTTTTCCTCAGACGGGCCCAATGGCTGTAAGAGTGGATTGATTGTTCCTCTTGCTGAGTGGCCTGAGGGTTGTGGATTCTCCAGGCTTTTGGGGTAGCCCAGGCTCATGGCTCCTGTACAGAGCCCCGTGCACACCCCGGTTGTGTTCCACAGCGTCTCAACATGTGCTTGGATCGATGATGACACCCTTGCATGCATTCCTTGGAAAATCTGAAACAAATGAGTGAGAACACTCTACGGTCTCCTCATCGAAACTGCGGTTCAGCACGTTTCCTCTCTTAGGGGGAGAGGACAGTTAGGAATGAGGGCCAGCGTCTCCCGCCGACATGCATGCAAACACCACCAAGGACTCCAGTATTGGAGGGGCTCCTTTCTGAGGGTTGACCATGTCTGCACATAAGCTGTGTTATCTGTGAATCCCGGGTCCCTGCTGAATGGCTGTTGAGAGAATGCGAGGGGGCAGGCTCTCCTGCTGGTCTTAAGAGTCGGAGTGTGTGCTGGTCTAGGCCCAGTTAGCTTGCAGTTGGGAGGTGAGTTTTGGCCAGGATCACGCTTCGTGCATGCCCTTTTGGGGGTTAATTCTGGAAGCCAAAATGAGCAAGCGTCCATGGTTGGTGCCTGGAACCTCAGGCCAGGCCTCTGGCCCTCCCTGTTCTTGCGTTTTTCGCGGTGAGGTTGCTGAGTGCCTAGTGAGGCTGGAGCAATGGGCGGGGGTGAGCTCGCTTGGGCATCGGCGGAAAGGGGCTGATGGATTAGGCCTCGCTCCTACCCTTGTTTGCTTCTCTACTTTAACTCCCGGCACAGTGTTGATGCCAAGTTTGTCATCGTGGAGTGGGGAGAGGAACGAGTGCTGAATTTAAACCTGCGTGGATCACTGATGGCCCGCACAGGAAGGTAAGGGAAGATGAGGACATGTCCTTTGTGATGTCTTGGAATAGGCTATCATAATTGGGTTGCAGGTGCTGGCTTCGGCTTCCCAAGGATGTGTCATGTTCGTGATTGGCTGGCATCAGCTGCCTATGGAGGGGATGGCTTTGGCAGTTCAAGTGGATGAGGTGAGGTAGATAACCTGTGTAGAGTTGCGATCCCGTTGCCAGAGGAAAGACACCCAAAGGGTGTCTTGCGAGACGTAAAGATGATCGACATGGTGACGCGTCTCTGCCGGCATCCTTGGAGGATGGTTAGTTATGCGAACATCACTTTGGCCGCTTTGTCACTTGTTTGGGAATGTGTAAAGCGAAAGTGCTTCTCCCGGGAGGCCATGACTCGGCTTGGAAAGTGCCAGAGGTGTATCTAGAGCAGTCTGTTGGCGGGACAGAAGTGGGGGCACTGTTTCCACGCCAGGTGCACTGACGTGGAGAGCCACTGTGCCATTTCAAGCTTCCAGGTCCCCTCGTGTGGCAAAGGTTTTCCGTTGAAAAGTCTGTCTGTGGTCCTCGTGGACAGTGCCTTTGATCACTGTGAGCTCCTCGGTAGTGTGGCTGTGGCAGTGGAGAATTGCCAGGATTCATGGGGTGCGGTGGGCATTATCAAAGCAGACAGGCTTGCGGTGTGTCTTCCCTGCTGTTCAGTGTCTCTGTGTTCGCATGATGTCTGTGGCTTCAAGTCGAGTCGAGTCACCCTGCAGGCAGGAGGAGGGCACGTAGAGCGAAGCTGTGTAGGGTTTTAGCATTTCCTCAGTAGTCAGGGCCGCAAACCCTACCAGTTGGAAGCTTGCCTATACGTGGCCGGGAAGGTGGCCTAACGTCCGCTGTCGGGTTCCAACCTGTGTCAGGGTTGCTGAAGCCAAACTCTTCCCATTGAGAGCATTCCCAAGTGGTCATGGAAAGTGACTTGGTCTAGTTGGCGAGATGAGGCACTTGGGCCGAAGTCCGTTAACCCCTTGAGAAGTGCCAGGCTTAATCTTGCCTGTCGGCAACTGCAGGTCGGTGTCAGCCTGCCCATGGGAGGTTACCTTGCTTCCAGGAGCACTGTGAGTGACCCCAAGGGCACATCAGATGTGGTGCTAGGTGGCAGGATCTCCAGGTCAACATAGGTGTGACACGCACGGCCGGGAGGGAGGTCTCGTCCAGTCTTTGTGCTTTGGTCAGAAGGCGTGGCTGTGGGAGAGTGGGAGTCTGTGTCAGATATCGACAGCCCTGGGGGTCAAAGTTTGCATGTGGCCTCATGAAACTGACAGGGGACTTTCTCCTTTCAGTTGGGGGTCCAACCAGGGTGCTGTGTATAAACTATGACGTTTACTGTTAGAGGCATCTGCAAAGGGCCACAGGGACACCCAGAGACCAAGACGCGTATTTAGTGGCACACACAGGAATCCACAAACGCATCCTCCTGCACAGTCAGAGTCGCACACACCCACACGTGTGAATACACACATCCAGCGTCTCACACACCGACCAACGTACGTGCGTAACTTCCTTCAGTCGTGCTGTGAGACACACAATCAGTTTTCGGTAAGGGATAGTGGTACTTGGGAAGCAGGTTCCAGGCTCACGCCCGGGTTATGTGTTCATAAGAATCATGTTCTCTGAGGAACCTGGTGCAATTCAGAAACCTGCGTGATTTCTGTCCACTTCTCAGGTGCAGTTGCAGGGTAAGGCTGTCTGTCGGCAAAGAGAAGAAGACCTTCGCGTTGTCTGATGACTGGATGTGCTAAGGAGAAGTGGACAAAGTGGGACGGTTGCACGTTGCCGAGCGTGGCTGTAGATATCTCAGGACGGTAGGCATTCACCCATACTAAGATGTGCCAGTGGATATTAGGTTTTCCACAGATGGGCCCAATGGTTGCAAGAGTGGATTGATTGTTGATCTTGCTGAGTGGCCTGAGGACTGTGGATTCCCCAGGCAGTTGGAGTGCTTCCAGGTCATGTTTCCTCTGCAGAGCCACACAGCCTTCCCTTTTGTGTTCTGCAGCGTCCCAGCATGTGCTTGGATCGATGATGACACCCTTGTATGCATTCCTTGGAAAATCTGAACAAAATGAGTGAGAACGCTCCACCGTCTCCTCATCGAAACTGAGGTCCAGCACCTTTCCACTCTCGGGGGTACGGGAGAGTTAGGAGTGAGGGCCAACGTCCCCTGCTGACAGGCATGCAAACACCACTAAGGGCTCCAGCATTGGAGGGGCTCCTGTCTGAGGGTCGACCATATCTGCCCATAAGCTGGGTCATCTATGAATCCCCAGTCCCTGCTAAAAGGCCATTGAGGGAATGCAAGAGGGCAGGCTTTCCTGCTAGTCTTCAGGGTTGGAGTGTTTTCTGGTATAGACCCAGTAAGCTTGCAGCTTGGAGAGGTGATTTTTGGACAGGATCACGCTTTGTGCATGCCGCTTCCGAGGTTGATTATGGAATCCAAAATGAGCAAGCTTCCCTGGTTGGAGCCTGGATCCTCAGGCCAGGCCTGTGGCCTTCTCTGTTGTTGTGTTTCACGTGGTGAGGTTCTTGACTGCCCGGTGTGGCTGGAGCAGTGGGCGGGCGTGGGCTGGAGTTGGGCGATGGCGGAAGGGGGCTGATGGTTTAGGCCACAGTGCTGCCCCTGTCAGCTCCTCTGCTGAAGTTGTTGGCACACTGTTGGCGCTAAGTGGATCTTCGTGGAGTGGGGTGTGGATCGAGTGAAGCATTTCAGCCTGGGTGGTGGCTGCTGGCCTGGAGAGAAAGGTAAGGTATCATGAGGAAAAGTGCTGTGTTACGTCATGGAATGGGCTGTCATCATTGGGTTGCAGGCGCTACCCTCGGCTTCCCAAGAATGTGTCTTCTTCATGATGGGCTGGCATAAGCCGCCTATGGAGAGGATGGCTTTGCAGTTCAAGTGGGTGAGTTGAGGTAGGTAAACTGTGTAGAGTTGCGATCCCGTTGCCCGAGGAGTGACACCCAAAGGGTGTCTTTCGGGAAGTAGAGAAGAGCGACATGGTGAGGCGTCTGTGCCGGCCTCGTTAGAGGTAGTTGAGTTATGCGAATATCCCCTTTGGCCGCTTCGTTCCCTTGCTTGGCAATGTGTAAAGCCGAAGTGTTTCTCCTGTGGGGGAATGACGTGACCGGCCAGTGTAGCACGCAGGCCTTTCGAACAGCCAGAGGTTTATCTGGAGCAGTCCATTGGTGGGGCAGAGATGGGGGCCCCATTGCCATGCCTGCTGTGCTGCCGTGGACAGCCACTGTTCCCTTTCAGGCTTCCAAATCACCTCGCATGGCACAGGTCTTCCATTGAAAGTCTGTCTGTGGTCCTCAGGGACCATGCCTTTGATCACTGTGAGTTTCTCAGTAGTGTCACTGTGGCAGTGGAGAATTTCCAGGATGCAAGGGGTGGGATCAGCATCAACGAAGCAGACAGGCTTGCGGTCTGTCTTCCCTGGTGTTCAGTGTTCCCGTGTTCGGAAGATGTTTGTGGTTTCCAGTAGGGCCGTGTCGCCCTGTGGGCTGGAAGAGGGCCCGTAGGACGAGGCTTTCAAGTATTTGAACGTTTCCTTAGGGCTCAGGGCCGAGAACATTCAAGATGGGAGCTGCCTGAGACGTGGCTGGGAATGTGGAGTAGTTTCCGCTGTGGGGATCCGACATGGGTCATGGTTACTGAAGCCCACCACTTCCTGTGGTGGGCATTCCCACGAGTCAATGGAAAGTGATTAGGCCTTGTTGGTAAGAAGTGGCACGAGGGCCCACGTTCGTTAGCCCCTTGAGTGGTTTCAGGCTGCATCTTGGCAGTAGACAGCTGCCGGTCGGTGTCGGCCTGACCATGGGAGTTCCCTTGCTTCCGGAAGTGCTGCGAGTGACCCCAAATGTCCATCAGATATACTGGTAGCTGACAGAGTCTCGAGGTGCATGTCGATGTCACAGCCAAGGCCCGGAGGCAGGTCTCGTCGAGTCTTTGTGTTTTGGTAAGAAGGCGTGGCTGTGGGAGACTGGGAGTTCGTGGACCCATTCAACAGCCCCTAGGGTTCAAATTGTGCCAGCGGCCTCTTGAAGCTGACAGGGGTCTTTATCCTTTCCGTTGGGGGTCTAACCAGGGTGCTGTGTATAAACTATTTCTTTTATTGTTGGACTCCTCTTCACAGGGCCATAGGGACACACAGAGACCAAGATGCGTATTCAGCGGCACACAGAGAAACCCACAAGCACGTCCGCATGCGCACTCACAGTCACACACTCCCACACGCGAGAACGCATACATATAGCCTCTCACACACTGGCCAACGTATGTGCCTAACTTCCTGCATTCATACTATCAGACATGCAGTCAATTCTCGGTAATGGATAGAGGTCCTTGGGAAGCAGTTTCAAGCTCAAGGCCAGGTAAATATTTTTATGGATCATGTCCTCTGAGGACACCGGTCCACTTATGAAGCCTCTGTTATTTCTGTCCACTTCTCAGGTGCAGTTGCTGGGAAAGGCTGGCCGTCGGCACAAACAAGAAGACCTTCGTGTGCTCTGATGACTGGAGGTGCTAAGAAGAACTGGAAAAAGTGAGGCGGGCCCATGTCCCCGAGCATGGTCGTGGAAAACTCAGGACGGTAGGTATTCAAGCACCCAAAGATGTGCCATTAGATATTAGGTTTTCCTCAGACGGGCCCAATGGCTGCAAGAGTGGATTGATTGTTCCTCTTGCTGAGTGGCCTGAGGGTTGTGGATTCTCCAGGCTTTTGGGGTAGCCCAGGCTCATGGCTCCTGTACAGAGCCCCGTGCACACCCCGGTTGTGTTCCACAGCGTCTCAACATGTGCTTGGATCGATGATGACACCCTTGCATGCATTCCTTGGAAAATCTGAAACAAATGAGTGAGAACACTCTACCGTCTCCTCATCGAAACTGAGGTTCAGCACGTTTCCTCTCTTAGGGGGAGAGGACAGTTAGGAATGAGGGCCAGCGTCTCCCGCCGACATGCATGCAAACACCACCAAGGACTCCAGTATTGGAGGGGCTCCTTTCTGAGGGTTGACCATGTCTGCACATAAGCTGTGTTATCTGTGAATCCCGGGTCCCTGCTGAATGGCTGTTGAGAGAATGCGAGGGGGCAGGCTCTCCTGCTGGTCTTAAGAGTCGGAGTGTGTGCTGGTCTAGGCCCAGTTAGCTTGCAGTTGGGAGGTGAGTTTTGGCCAGGATCACGCTTCGTGCATGCCCTTTTGGGGGTTAATTCTGGAAGCCAAAATGAGCAAGCGTCCATGGTTGGTGCCTGGAACCTCAGGCCAGGCCTCTGGCCCTCCCTGTTCTTGCGTTTTTCGCGGTGAGGTTCCTGAGTGCCTAGTGAGGCTGGAGCAATGGGCGGGGTTGAGCTCGCTTGGGCATCGGCGGAAAGGCGCTGATGGATTAGGCCTCGCTCCTACCCTTGTTTGCTTCTCTACTTTAACTCCCGGCACAGTGTTTATGCCAAGTTTGTCATCGTGGAGTGGGGAGAGGAACGAGTGCTGAATTTAAACCTGCGTGGATCACTGATGGCCCGCACAGGAAGGTAAGGGAAGATGAGGACATGTCCTTTGTGATGTCTTGGAATAGGCTATCATAATTGGGTTGCAGGTGCTGGCTTCGGCTTCCCAAGGATGTGTCATGTTCGTGATTGGCTGGCATCAGCTGCCTAAGGAGGGGATGGCTTTGGCAGTTGAAGTGGATGAGGTGAGGTAGATAACCTGTGTAGAGTTGCGATCCCTTTGCCAGAGGAAAGACACCCAAAGGGTGTCTTGCGAGACGTAAAGATGATCGACATGGTGACGCATCTCTGCCGGCATCCTTGGAGGATGGTTAGTTATGCGAACATCACTTTGGCCGCTTTGTCACTTGTTTGGGAATGTGTAAAGCGAAAGTGCTTCTCCCGGGAGGCCATGACTCGGCTTGGAAACCGCCAGAGGTGTATCTGGAGCAGTCTGTTGGCGGGACAGAAGTGGGGGCACTGTTTCCACGCCAGGTGCACTGACGTGGAGAGCCACTGTGCCATTTCAAGCTTCCAGGTCCCCTCGTGTGGCAAAGGTTTTCCGTTGAAAAGTCTGTCTGTGGTCCTCGTGGACAGTGCCTTTGATCACTGTGAGCTCCTCGGTAGTGTCGCTGTGGCAGTGGAGAATTGCCAGGATTCATGGGGTGCGGTGGGCATTATCAAAGCAGACAGGCTTGCGGTGTGTCTTCCCTGCTGTTCAGTGTCTCTGTGTTCGCATGATGTCTGTGGCTTCAAGTCGAGTCGAGTCACCCTGCAGGCAGGAGGAGTGCACGTAGAGCGAAACTGTGTAGGGTTTTAGCGTTTCCTCAGTAGTCAGGGCCGCAAACCCTTCTAGTTGGAAGCTTGCCTATACGTGGCCGGGAAGGTGGCCTAATGTCCGCTGTCGGGTTCCAACCTGTGTCAGGGTTGCTGAAGCCAAACTCTTCCCATTGAGAGCATTCCCAAGTGGTCATGGAAAGTGACTTGGTCTAGTTGGCGAGATGAGGCACTTGGGCTGAAGTCCGTTAACCCCTTGAGAAGTGCCAGGCTTAATCTTGCCTGTCGGCAACTGCAGGTCGGTGTCAACCTGCCCATGGGAGGTTACCTTGCTTCCAGGAGCACTGGGAGTGACCCCAAGGGCACATCAGATATGGTGCTAGGTGGCAGGATCTCCAGGTCATCATACGTGTGACACGCACGGCAGGGAGGGAGGTCTCGTCCAGTCTTTGTGCTTTGGTCAGAAGGCGTGGCTGTGGGAGAGTGGGAGTCTGTGTCCGATATCGACAGCCCTGGGGGTCAAAGTTTGCATGTGGCCTCATGAAACTGACAGGGGACTTTCTCCTTTCAGTTGGGGGTCCAACCAGGGTGCTGTGTATAAACTATGACGTTTACTGTTAGAGGCATCTGCAAAGGGCCACAGGGACACCCAGAGACCAAGACGCGTATTTAGTGGCACACAGGAATCCACAAACGCATCCTCCTGCACAGTCAGAGTCGCACACACCCACACGTGTGAATACACACATCCAGCGTCTCACACACCGACCAACGTACGTGCGTAACTTCCTTCAGTCGTGCTGTGAGACACACAATCAGTTTTCGGTAAGGGATAGTGGTACTTGGGAAGCAGGTTCCGGGCTCACGCCCGGGTTATGTGTTCATAAGAATCATGTTCTCTGAGGAACCTGGTGCAATTCAGAAACCTGCGTGATTTCTGTCCACTTCTCAGGTGCAGTTGCAGGGTAAGGCTGGCTGTCGGCAAAGAGAAGAAGACCTTCGCGTTGTCTGATGACTGGATGTGCTAAGGAGAACTGGACAAAGTGGGACGGGTGCACGTTGCCGAGCGTGGCTGTGGATATCTCAGGATGGTAGGCATTCACCCATACTAAGATGTGCCAGTGGATATTAGGTTTTCCACAGATGGGCCCAATGGTTGCAAGAGTGGATTGATTGTTGGTCTTGCTGAGTGTCCTGAGGACTGTGGATTCCCCAGGCAGTTGGAGTACTTCCAGGTCATGGCTCCTCTGCAGAGCCCCATGACCTTCCCTTTTGTGTTCTGCAGCGTCCCAGCATGTGCTTGGATCGATGATGACACCCTTGTATGCATTCCTTGGAAAATCTGAACAAAATGAGTTAGAACGCTCTACCGTCTCCTCATCGAAACTGAGGTCCAGCACCTTTACTCTCTCGGTGGTACGGGAGAGTTAGGAGTGAGGGCCAACGTCCCCTGCTGACAGGCATGCAAACACCACTAAGTGCTCCAGCATTGGAGGGGCTCCTGTCTGAGGGTCGACCATATCTGCCCATAAGCTGGGTCATCTATGAATCCCCAGTCCCTGCTAAAAGGCCATTGAGGGAATGCAAGAGGGCAGGTTTTTCTGCTAGTCTTCAGGGTTGGAGTGTTTTCTGGTATAGACCCAGTAAGCTTGCAGCTTGGAGAGGTGATTTTTGGAAAGGATCATGCTTTGTGCATGCCGCTTCCGAGGTTGAGTATGGAAGCCAAAATGAGCAAGCTACACTGGTTGGAGCCTGGATCCTCAGGCCAGGCCTGTTACCCTCTCTTTTGTTGTGTTTCGCGCGGTGAGGTTCTTGACTGCCCGGTGTGGCTTGGAGCAGTGGGCGGGCGTGGGCTGGAGTTGGGCGATGGCGGAAGGGGGCTGATGGTTTAGGCCTCAGTGCTTCCCCTGTCAGCTCCTCTGCTGAAGTTGCCGGCACACTGCTGGCGCTAAGTGGAACTTCGTGGAGTGGGGTGTGGACCAAGTGAAGCATTTCAGCCTGGGTGGTGGCTGCTGGCCTGGAGAGAAAGGTAAGGTATCATGAGGAAAGGTCCAGTGTGACGTCGTGGGATGGGCTGTCATCATTGGGTTGTAGGCGCTGGTCTCGGCTTCCCAAGAATGTGTCTTCTTCGTGATGGGCTGGCATAAGCTGCCTATGGAGCGGATGGCTTTGGCAGTTCAATTGGGTGAGTTGAGGTAGGTAACCTGTGTAGAGTTGCGATCCCGTTGCCCGAGGAATGACACCCAAAGGGTGTCTTGCGGGAAGTAGAGAAGAAAGACATTGTGGGGCGTCTGTGCCGGCCTCCTTGGAGGTAGTTGAGTTATGCGAATATCCCCTTTGGCCGCTTTGTTCCCTTGTTTGGCAATGTGTAAAGCGAAAGTGTTTCTCCCGTGGGGGAATGACGCGACCGGCCAGTGTAGCACGCAGGCTTTTCGAACAGCCAGAGGTTTATCTGGAGCAGTCCATTGGTGGGGCAGAGATGGGGGCCCCATTGCCATGCCTGCTGTGCTGCCGTGGACAGCCACTGTTCCCTTTCAGGCTTCCAGGTCCCCTCACATGGCAGAGATCTTCTGTTTAAAGTCTGTCTGTGGTCCTCGGGGACCATGCCTTTGATCACTGTGAGTTACTCCTAAGTGTCACTGTGGCAGTAGGAGAATTTCCAGGATGAATGGGGTGGGATCAGCATCAACGAAGGAGACAGGCTTGCGTTCTGTCTTCCCTGGTGATCAGTGTTCCCGTGTTCTGAAGATATTTGTGGTTTCCAGTAGGGTCGTGTCGCCCTGTGGGCTGGAGGAGGTCCCGTAGGACGAGGCTTTCAAGGGTTTGACAGTTTCCTTACAGGTCACGGCCACGAACATTCAAGATGGGAGCTGCCTGAGACGTGGCTGGGAATGTGGAGTAGTTTCCGCCGTGGGGATCCGACATGGGTCATGGTGGCTGAAGCCCACCACTTCCTGTGGTGGGCATTCCCAAGGGTCAATGGAAAGTGATTAGGCCTAGGTGGCGAGAAGTGGCAGGTGGGCCCACGTTCGTTAGCCCCTTGAGTGGTTTCAGGCTGCATCTTGCCAGTAGACAGCTGCCGGTCGGTGTCGGCCCGACCATGGGAGTTCCCTTGCTTCCGGAAGTGCTGCGAGTGACCCCAAATGCCCATCACATATACTGGTAGCTGACAGAGTCTCGAGGTGCATGTAGATGTCACAGCCAAGGCCAGGAGGCAGGTCTCATCGAGGCTGTGTGTTTTTCTCACAAGGCGTGGCTGTGGGAGTGCGTGAGTCCATGGACTATTTCAACAGCCCCTGGGGGTCAAAGTGTGCCTGCGGCCTCTTGAAGCTGACAGGGGTCTTTCTCCTTTCAGTTGGGGGTCCTACCATTGTGCTGTGTATAAACTATTTCTTTTATTGTTGGACTCCTCTTCACAGGGCCATAGGGACACACAGAGACCAAGACGCGTATTCAGCGGCACACAGAGAAACCCACAAGCACGTCCGCATGCGCAGTCACAGTCACACACGCCCACACACCTGAAGACACACATATAGCCTCTCACACACTGGCCAACGTATGTGCCTAACTTCCTGCAGTCATACTATCAGACATGCAGTCAATTCTCGGTAAGGGATAGAGGTCCTTGGGAAGCAGTTTCAAGCTCAAGGCCAGGTAAATGTTTTTATGGACCATGCGCTCTGAGGACACCGGTCCACTTATGAAGCCTCGGTGATTTCTGTCCACTTCTAAGGTGCAGTTGCTGGGAAAAGCTGGCCGTCGGCACAAACAAGAAGACCTTCGTGTGCTCTGATGACTGGAGGTGCTAAGAAGACCTGGAAAAAGTGAGGAGGGCCCATGTCCCCGAGCATGGTCGTGGAAAACTCAGGACGGTTGGTATTTAAGCACACCAAGATGTGCCATTAGATATTAGGTTTTCCTCAGACGGGCCCAATGGCTGCAAGAGTGGATTGATTGTTTCTCTTGCTGAGTGGCCAGAGGGCTGTGGATTCTCCAGGGTTTTGGGGTAGCCCAGGCTCATGGCTCCTGTACAGAGCCCCGTGCACACCCCGGTTGTGTTCCGCAGC